>NC_053161.1:33012829-33687675 GCF_016835505.1 Polypterus senegalus | reverse complement strand
CTATAAAAGAACAAAGTGGGTCACTCATGTGCGATTTCCTTCACAGGTAGTGTGTAAGTGTCCTATTAAATTCCAAAGATCATAACAATCAAAAGAAGTAACCTTACATAAATTTTATAAAAAGAACTACTGACAGACTGGTAATAGAAAACAAAAGACAAAAGAAGTGGCTTAAAAAATGATGTAAAAGACAAAAAACAGGCACAAAACATGGAGTGATGTACAGGGACCATAGATGACGCTTGTTAGTGTTGAAAAAATAATATTAAAAAGTAGCTGGATAATAATCAGTTCATCATGCATAAACCACCAGATGGCTCTCTGTCTTAGCATGCTAATTTGTTGCTGGTTCAGATTATTTTTTTCTCCTGCATGGCCGTTGAATGGAGTGGCAGAAACAGACAGCATAACTTCTCTGAATATGACCATCAGGAAGTAAAATGGCAGAGAGACCAGCATGCACATCTTCACTTTTTATGGATCTGTATCCCTTGACAGCACTTAATTTTACTATCCATTACCTCCTTGTCTCCTCTGTTCCCTTCACCAACATGTCCATTGAAATCCGCTCCAATCACCACTCTCTCTCCCTTGGGTACACTGTTCATCACTTCATCCAACTCACTCCAAAACTGTTCTTTCTCATCAATCACACATCCAACTTGAGGGGCATATGCATTAACAACATTCATCATCACATCTCCAGTTTCCATCTTCATAATCATTACTCTGTCCGGCACTCTCTTCACCTCCAAAACACTCTTGACATACTGTTCCTTCAAAATAACCCCTACCCAATTTCTCCTCCTGTCCACACCATGGTAGAACAATTTGAACCCACCTGGCCTTACTCCCCTTCCATTTAGTCTCTTGCACGCACATTATACAGTATCATCCTTCCTTCTCTCCATCATATAACTCTCTCCCCTTACCAGTCATCCTGCCAACATTCAAAGTACCTACCCTCAGTTCCACTCTCTTTACTTTCCTCCTCTCCGCCTGCCTGGTAGCGGTCGTTGTTAACCCGGAACTCGACCGATCTGGTATGGAAATCTGTATTGTTGTCCATATGTTAATCTGGCAAAATATTACACCAGATGCCCTACCCTCACTATCCGACCTTGGGACCAGCACAAAGAAACACACTGGTTTGTGCATTCCCTGTGGCTGGGTTGCTTAATTTCAGAGGGTAGGTTAAGTAAATGTTTGAAACATCACAAAATGTACCTGTTCTTATCAGTAAAACATGCCTTCCTGACAACAACACCTCGTTTTATACTTTTTTTAATTTAATTTAATTTTATTTTTTTTACATTTATCGTTCAGAATATATGGTCACTTGCCAGAGATCTATTTCTTTCTTTTAAATATCCAGTTCATTGTTAAATGACAATTAAATAATTATGAAACTTTTAAATATTAATCTACATTACATTGTGTTTAACAAGGTTATAGCCCATGCAGTTGAACATTTTAGTAACCACAAACCAATGGGTCTGTATCAAAGGAGTGACGCTTTATAAGAGTGACTTAACAAAGGAGTGATATAAATATCGTATTAAAGGAGTGACATTTTATTGGAGTGACATAATGAGTCACCTACCACACACAACTGAAAGTACGCTCGCAAAAGAAATTTGTTGTCGCCTCACCTTCCACACATAACTGATAGAACACTCGCCAAAAAATCGTTGTCGCCTCACCTACCACTTGGATGGCTGGTTGGATGGTTGTCACTCCTTTGAAATTTATATCTGAGGTTTCACCCCTATGACATGTCACTCCTTTGAACAGGACTGCAAACTCACACTGGGAATCATTTTCAAACTCCTTCACCACAGATTGAGAATGCACGTCAGTTTCACCACATTATTTTGTCTCCCTTTCTGCACATTGAATCCATCCATTATCCCTATTTGAGACATTACCTGTCTTACCCTGTAACTCAAGGCTCAACAGACATTTGTACTGAGATGCCATTTTAGTCTCTTGTAAATAAAAATGGTATGATTTGGAGTTGTGGGTTATTTTGTCTGGTCTCCAGCCTATACTGTAGACATATTCTTTATTCTGCATGTAATGAAGAAGATGCACATTGCTATCATACAGAACACCTCAGCCTAGCAGTTCTTTCTGGAACATTTTATTTGATCTCAGTAGGAAAGGAAAACCAAATGTTATGAAATGCAGGTTACATGAGTCTCCCAAAGCATAATCACCCATAAGCTCTCAGACCATTAAGAAATTTATTGTGACATCATGTAATGCTGTGGGGCAACAGCATTCTAATGGCCTCTTAGGTGTGATTAATGCTTTTGAACTTTTCACCAGTGTCTTGTCCATTGACTTTTTGTGATTTTGCTTAAAAAAACTCATTTTACAACTGTATATCTTATGCTAACTTTAAGCAGGTATCCTGTTACAATGTTATGTTTTGAATATCCTAATTGCTTCTATATAAGGAATTTTATTTAAATTTGACTCATTAGTTTGCAATTAGATTTACCAAACACAATTTAGTATTGTTGATTCTCATTCTATTTTTTGCCTCAGTGAAAAAAAAAGCTCCTATTGTTATTTCTCAGTAACTAAGAAAAATAGGAAGTAAACATTTGATATAATTAGCAGGCACATGGAGGAATTTAATAGTTAAAAATAAATACTGCCTTACATATTTTGACAGTATTCCAACCATAACTGAGACCCTGACAACCCCAAATAGCAACTGTCTTAAATAAAATTTATAATATATATAAAAAGCAGTACTTCGCCACTGCGAAGCTTGGGGATTTTGCTATATGCTGTATATATATACAAGCAAAATACCCGCCCTTTGCAGCGGCGAACTACTACCTTAAAATTTTTATTAAGAAGAAAATTAAACCTTTTTAACCTGAGGGAAAATATACCAATAATTATTTGTTAAGGATCTCTTTGTCATTGACATTGTGAGTTCGGCCCTCCGGTTGTAATATGACCAAGCTGTGCGTTGAGCTTACTCTTGAGCATGCAACGTACAGTTGGCCATGTGAACAGTAATCTTGTTTCAAATCTCACAGCTTGGATTGCTGCTGTCATAATCGGTTTGAGTTTCATGGTTTGTTTCAATTACGACAGTATTTATAGGACTTGAGTTGAAGAGACATTCGGCATCTGTCAAGCGTTGTAAGTATACAACCGGTTTCATCGATAACTTCACATCCAGCTTTTGAGAGTTTAAACATTCATAAACATCAAAGTGTCCACTACTGAAATCGTCACCTGTGAATCTAAGATGTTTAAGAGGCATTGGCGGTTGTCGAAAGGTGTGAAATATTTGGCGATTTCGGTACACTTGAAAGCGACCACCAAACAATTCAGCGGCAGCCATCAACTCACATGCAGATGCATAGGTGGAGGGCTTAAGCATTTCACTCTTATAGTGCTCCTGTGTAGTATAATTATCTCCTGTACTGTCATCAGTCCAAACCTTGAACCCTGTCCCAGTCAATCAATACATAAGACACAATGTTCCTCTGGATATCAAGAGTGAGCCTGATATGGCCGTGCAATATGTAACAAAGAGAATGGAAAAGGCAGGTGCCATCTCTGGACATGGAAACCACTTGGTAAGTGACAGTTCTTTGATCGATGGTGATCACCTCAATAGACATGTTAATGGGGGTACAGTTGGAATGATAAAGGAAATGGGTACCTGAACAATGTAAAGTAAGTCTAAAATACCTAAACAATAGCTATAATCGTAATAAATGAACAATAAAACACCGGAGAAGCCGTGGATTAAATAAAAAGGCTGTAGTTATCAGCAGGGAGACGTGAATCCCGTGGCGAAGCAAGGAAGGGAATGTAGAGACTGGAGTGACGGACGGCCTTATATAGGCAGGCAGCCAACAACGTGGGAAGCGTTGGGATGGGGGACCCAACGCCACCTCACATGGTGACCGAGCTGCAAGCTATGGACGTATATATGTACGTAAGTAGGATTCAGTTAGCGTTGGGAACCTGCATACCAAATTTCTTGATGATGGGCCTATAAGTAACAAAGACCATTGAAAAGTTCAATATGGCGGCCGACAGTGGCATCATACCACCGAAATAAGTACCAAATTTCAGCCTTCTACCTACACGGGAAGTTGGAGAATTAGTGACGTTGGAAAGTTCAATATGGCGGCTGACAGTGGCATCATATCACCGAAATAAGTAAGTACATCGGTTTCGGTTAGCGCAGGGAAGCCGCCTACCAAATTTCGTGAAGATGGGGCCATGAATAAGAAAGTTCAACATGAACTCAACATTATGACCGTTATGCGTAGAATTTCGAAATGAAACCTGCTTAACTTTTGTAAGTAAGCTGTAAGGAATGAGCCTGCCAAATTTCAGCCTTCTACCTATATGGAAAGTTGGAGAATTAGTGATGAGTGAGTGAGTGAGTCAGTGAGGGCTTTGCCTTTTATTAGTATATATATGTGTATATATATATGTGAATGTATGTATGTATGTATGTATGTGTATATATATATATGTAGATATGTATATATATGTAGATATGTATATATATGTGTCTATGTGTATATATATGTGTGTATGTATGTATGTATGTATGTGTGTATATGTATATGTATGTATGTATATATATATATATGTGTATATGTAGATATGTATGTATATGTATATATACTGTATGTTTATATGTGTGTGTGTATATATATAATATATATGCCAGCAACAATCATAACAGTGATAAAAAAATTAAATTGACAATCATGTTACGTTATTTTTAAAATGTTTCCTTTTCTTTTTCATAACTTCTTTAACACACTACTTCTCCGCTGCGAAGCGTGGGTATTTTGCTTCACCCTGCTGTTCATGAATATTTATACATTTTAAGCCTTCATGGTAGATGCAAATTCCGTGTGATAATGTATTTTAATTTAGTTTGCACTTCATGGGGGAGTTAATCCGGAGACCTTTCAGCTACAAGCACTTCAGTGATCGAATAGTTTTGTAGCCTCCTTTCTGGTCAGGATATCTTCGACAGCAACTGGATTGTTTAACTAAGCGACATGTCATAAACCTGACATTTTATGTTCAGACCTGGAGAACGTCAGGTTTTCTCTGTCTCTCAGTAAAGATCAATGGCTCCCAAACCAGGAGAACTTTTAATTGGTTAATTTAATATGATAATAGCTTATTATTTAAAAAGCTGGAATGCAAACCTGTATACACAGAAACTCTCGGGGCCACAGAGGTAATCTCTTCTATGGTGTGACTATATTGGTTTCATTTAAAAGTAGAGGATAATTTTTGTTCTGCTCTCACACATTTCACAGAATATTATTATCTCATATTACTGGTTCCATTATACAGTAAACCCATCTGAATTATGTGATTGAAGGAGTTTGACTTTTAAACATCATTTATGAAATCTCATGAATGGGAGTCTCTCCTTCCATCCATCCATTATCCACCCTGCTATATCCTAGCTACAGGGTCACTGGGATCTCTCCTATTGCCTTTATTTGTTCAAATCTCTTACATTATCAAATGCGTGACCATAGTCCTTAAACACCTGTCCATCGTTCTTTTTGAGAACAGAGTTGAGTCACAGGGATGACTAGGAATATTCTGGCAGCAGTCAGAGCTTGAGTAGTGTGTTCATACAAACCGAATATATACTGGACTGTGGATTGGGGCCCTCAATAGTCTGGTTTACGTGATCTTCATAAATGAGATAAAGGAGAGAAAAATTAACTGTTTTCAATTCTTTCTTTTGACAATATGAATGTTTTTTTTAACACTACCAGGAGGCTTTCTTACTGCCACAGTACTTTTTTCTGTTGTGATTCACCTGAGAAAACTGAAGCAAATACTGTTGTCAGTATACCAGTCAGTGCAAAAATAATTAAACAGCATTTAATTAAAAACAGTCAGGCAAACTAAAATAAATTCTTACCAAGGAATGAAAAAAAAAACCCTACATTTTACATTGAGCTCTAGAGGGTTGGGTTTAAGTCCTAGTTTGCTTACAGTGAATGAGGATTTTTATTTTTATTTATGAGGATTTTTCTAAGATGTGCATCTCTGCATCTTTCTGAACCTGTTTAATTAAATGCATAGTGAACAAAAGCCAGAATCATCATTTGCAACATTAAATACAAGAAAGGGTCTGACTCTGAATGGAACTTCACTTTTTCACAAGGTGTACTCACACAGCCGCACTCTCTCATACCTGGCTAGTTCAGTGATGGCAGTCGCCAAACATGCAGGTCTTTTGAATAATAAAGGAAACTCAGTGACAATAATATTAAGTATAGTTTTCCGGTACAAGTAGAAGTGCGTATAAGTGTGCAGTGCAAAGGAATGGAACCCCATCCTGCATCCTGATTCTCCCAAGATAGACTTTAGTCCTCAATGATTATATAATAAAAAGTTAGGTTCAGAAAAATGTATAGGTATTATTAAGTGCAAAATTGTTGAATAGACAGCAGTATGGGCTTCATAGTCCTTTCTTTCTTACTAGGTATTTTTTACTCATTAAATATTTATTTGTTGCTTTCACTTTCCTAAAAATAATTCATAATTACAGCAAAGTGTTTCTTGTATGTATTTTGCTGTATAAAGCAAAATGCTTACTAGCATATACAATGATTTAGGTCAGATTTATGTATATTTTACATGATTTTGAAATGATTGTGACTATTCCTTGTAGATTTCTCATTACTATCTTGACTGAAAATTGGATCACCTTTATGTACATTTTGTTTTCCTTTCAGCATTAAAATGCAATTTAAATGGCTTGCTGAAACAAGAGGTACTGATGTGTGAAAGAAGCAGGAATCATTATGATGTCTCATAAATGAGTATTGTATAATTAACTAGCAAAATACCCGCACTTCGCAGCGGAGAAGTAGTGTGTTAAAGAAGCAATGAAAAAGAAAAGGAAACATTTTGAAAATAACGTAACATGATTGTCAATGTAATTGTTTTGTCACTGTTGTGAGTGATGAGTGTTGCTGTCATATATATATATATATATATATATATATATATAAATATATATATATATATTTACACACACACACACATAAACATATATATATACATATCTATACATATACACATATATATATATCTACATATATACACATACATATACATACACACATACATACACACACACACATATACTGTATATATATATATATACATACACACACACATATATATACATATACATACATATCTACATATATACACACACAGCTATTTCAGATCAGTGCAATACGCTGCTTGTTAAAACGGATAACTCCCGCTCTTACGCAAGTCTGCGTGGATATTATGAACTATCGTATTAGTTCAAGTTCTATTTAAATTTTAAATAGAAGGAATTTTTATTTAGTCGACAGAAATATCTTTGGTAGGAATGGTAAAAACAGACAGGAATATTATTCGTGAATAAATCAACTCAAACCTTAAATAACTTAAAAGAACAAACATTCAAATTTCTTTACTCTTATGTAAATTTATATAAAAAATAAACTTAGATTTTAAATATCCCAAAAGATTTTGCTCTCCATAAAAATATATCCTGTCAAAATTATACAAATTCAAATATGATCATGCTGCATAACAAAACCTGGAAATATAAATAAAATGTGTTCCTTTCAGCAATAACAAATCAAATCATTCAGTTGTCTTTGCTCATATGTCATTTTAGAGCTGGACGCCTGGCATCTTTTTGGCAACAGGTTCGTTTATGTTTGGTGTGAGGTTCTGTGTTGTGGAGATTCTCAGGATGGATTGCAGGTGCTCATCAGTGAGGCGACTCCTGTGTGCTGTTTTGTTAGTCTTTATCACTGAGAAGAGCTTCTCACACAGATATGTGCTACCAAACATGCACAAGGTTCGAGCCGCATGTAGACGGACTTTTTTTGTTCTTCAAAGTCACCAAAGCGCCGTGCAAACTCAGTGCGCCGGTTTATCAGCAAAGTGCGTATTTGGGAACACCGTAGTGACGACTTGGTTCAACATTACTTGGCAACAGGGAAAGTTGCACTGGTGCATTTGTGTCTCCCATAAAAGCAACTTCACTTGAAATCACTTTGTGATTGTGCACGGGTAAAAACGTCCGCTGAAGTGTCAGATTCTTATTTAATTCTTCTGCTTTCTGTATCTTCTGCATTGCATTCAGGTCTTTCAGCCTCACTGATGAGCACCTGCAATCCATCCTGAGAATCTCCACAACACAGAACTCCCTGATGTTTTGTCTCATAGTGCCGTCTTAGATTAAATTCTGTAATTACAGCCACATTAGCTCCACAAATGAGACACACGGGTTCAGTAAACATATACTCAGCCTCCCATCGGTTTTAAAGGCTCTATTTTCAGAATCAACTTTTCTCTTCAGCATCGTGTGAGCTAGCTTCGCAATAACTTGCAGCATCATAAGCTAGACTTGATTAACGCGTAAGTGTTCGGCAAGGCAGCTGAAGCGCTGCATTATGGGATCTGTAGTTTATTGTGTTACCAGCGCTTCATATACCCGGGCTTTAATAACAATAATACAGTATATAAAATGATCTCGGGCGGATATAATTACACGCCGGCCGGATGTGGCCCGCGCCCTTGAGTTTGACACATATGGACTAAATAGAACTTGAAAAGATATATTTTTCAAATGTGATCGCGCAATTCAGATAGAGTTGACGCACACTACAGCCTGCATGCCTCAATAAGTCATCCTCCCTCACTCTTACTTTTTTACCTTTCATCTAATGATTACACCGAGTATGGCTTTACCAAAACAATCATTGATGGCGAATAAAGTATCCATTATTCGAGTATGTAGATCGGGATATATATATATATATATATATATACCCGTATTGCAGCGAGAAGTAGTGTGTTAAAAAGCTATGAAAAGAAAAGGGAACATTTTAAAAATAACGTAACATGACTGTCAATATACAGTATTTGTTTTGTGAGTGTTACTGAGTGTTGCTGTCATCAAGGATTTGATTATCATTATTTCTTTCAATCAGGTTCGTATTTGTAGGATGTGTTGTGTTCAAGTTACATTCCGTGTTTGTCAATCGCTGTAAAGATGACAGGTTTCATTCATCGATTAGTTTCTTACTGCATCAATAAACAGCTCGTCTTCTTCTTTATCCGAGACCTGACACACTGCATGCACGGTTTTTTACACTGTCTTCCTTTAGCGGACATTGACTTTTTCCAACGTGTGCTTTGTTTCCGCAGTAGTTGGATTTATGAATATGCTTGTATGTATCAACGCTTCATATTTTTGCTGCCTTTTCAATTGTGTAATTCGGTTTTGTTCAGCTTTTGGAACTGTTGCTTTTATCTGTGCACTGCGCCAGTTCACGTGAGCCACTCGTGTACATGCATCGAAGGTTCCCAGCTGTGCTGGTGCCATCTCGTGCTATGTCCATGGCTGTATTTAATGTTACCTTAGTCCTGGCACTTAAAACTTTCTCTCGCAGTTTCGCTGAGTTTGTGTCAAACACCACCCTGACCATCTCATCTTCCTCTCCATAAGCACAGTCCTTCACCCGTGAATATTTACCCGTGGCAGTTTGCTATTGGATTGCCGCTGACGGACGGCCTTATATGGGTGGGCACTAAATTACAAACACCAGCGGCAGCCTGTCTATGAACTTAATTTAAAGTGTAGGGTTTACATCGTGCTTTGTTTCAAGTAGCAGAACTCATGAATATGGTTGTATATGTCACTCGCTCGCTTCTTATTGTTTCGCTGCCTTCTCAATTATATAATGCATGTTTTCTTAAGCGCTTTTTTGAGGTCTTCCTGGTTTTCTATGTACTGCGTGATTACGTGGGAGGCGTGATGATGTCACACGAAACTCCGCCCCCACGGTGTTGAAGCTCATCTCCATTACAGTAAATGGAGAAAAACTGCTTCCAGTTATGACCATTACGCGTAGAATTTCGATATAAAACCTGCCCAACTTTTGTAAGGAAGCTGTAAGGAATGAACCTGCCAAATTTCAGCCTTCCACCCACACGGGAAGTTGGAGAATTAGTGATGAGTGAGTGAGTGAGTGAGTGAGTGAGTGAGGGCTTTGCCTTTTATTAGTATAGATTTCCTTACTTATGGTTATTTGACATATAATTGCAAGTTATGATTCAAAGGAGTTTTAGATTTTTGTATCAAAGGAACAATCAAAGTGTGATTCAAATTCTCTTTGTAGGTTGCCATTCCCTTTGTAAAAACAAAGTGGAATCTGGAAGCAGTGTTGTTACATTTTAGAGCAGTGTTCAGGCTTTTTCATTACATCAACATTTTGTACTGTAGTATGGCACATCATTCCCAGAAGCTGCTCCCCTATGATGTTTTTCCAGTCAGTGTATTTATTTAGGAGTGTCCGTGCAAAGTCTATTTATATTCAGGAAAAAAAAAGCCAAAAGATTCTTCCAATGGGCCAAATTTCTTTCGTTTTTGATTTAATATCCCAAAGGTGACAACTCCAACTTGGTTTCTCCACAGTGCAATGTATCACCACTATTCTCAGCATAATATTCAGTATGAAAATTTGTATTGTATTATTAATGTTATTTCATGCTTCACATGTGTGAAAAACATGCTGGGTTGAAAAGCACACACCTTCGACTTTTTGATAAAAAAAATGCAGTGCGTTTATACTTAGTTTAATTATTTTCATGTTGTGCCATATTTTTCAGTTTTGCTGGTTAAGGGATGAGAGGAACTTGCAGTTCATCACTTGCCATCATGGCATCCCTAAGCTTAATCTGACCACTGATGTAATATGCTTGTATTTGGCTGTTTGTCAGAATGTGAGTCTGTGAACATGACAGCTCAAAAAAGAATCACAAAAAGAAATTTCTTCATGGTCCCATTTCCTTTGTTTTGGGAACATTTGTTGCCCTCTGTTATCCAAAAGATATTCTGTTCTCCTGTTAACCTTCCAAAGTGTCTTTCTTAACTAGTGTCAGACAGCCATTCTACATGCTAAGCAGAAATGTTTCTTCATGCCTTATTTAATCAGAGGATCCTTACCTCTGTTGATGCAGTGAAACATTTTAGATGGAACTCTTTCTGCCTACAAATTGCATAAAAGTTGCCTATTCGAATGGCACCTTTATTAGAGTAACAAGCACAACTATATAGCCTCCCGCTTAAGTACGCACCCGTTTAAGTACGCATCCCGGTTAAGTACCCATATTTTTCCCTAAAATTCTGGGTTCAAGATTTATTAGTTAAACATGTCATAAATCGTCATTTGGAAAAGGTTTTGAAGTTTCTTACGTTTGGCTTTGAGGGAGGCAGCCCGGATCTTGCTCTGAAATGATTCAAACTATTTCTTAAGATCATCGAATGTATCATCAGCTTCAATTTGAACTTCAGAGCAGAGCAGCTGATCCTCGATGTCGAGAACCTGCTTGTAAAGGGATTCGAACCCCTGAAATACAACTCCACTTTCTAAACCGGCATTCAGGGCTTGAGGATCAACGTCGTCATCATCATCATCCATCACCGTTTCAACAGTTTTCATCGACTCCAAAAGCTCTTTAACATCTTCCAATACAAATTTTGCTTAGCTTCAAGATGATTTCGCAGCGTTGAGACTCATTGAGACGCTTGCCGTTTGGTTTCTTTGACATCGTAGTGACAAGCAAGCTATTTGGGAGTGGCGGCTTAGTACGCGCAAACTTCGCAGGTTCAAGTTGCGTTTGGGAGTGGCCAACCTAAAGTACTTACCTACCGGCTAAGTACGCACAAACTTTACAGGTTCAAGTTGCGTACTTAAGCGGGAGACTACTGTAATGCAATTTGAGATGAGTCTTTTTTATTCTTTCCCATTGGTAAAAAATCATGACACAAATATCGCCCTAGAAAGGACCACTAATTTTCTTGGTACAGTTAATAGAAGTTAGACCGGATTATATTATATTATATTATATTATATTATATTATATTATCCATTCATCCATTATCCAATCCACTATATCCTAACTACAGGGTCATGGGGGGTCTGCTGGAGCCAATCCCAGCCAACAAAGGGCGCAAGTCAGGAAACAAACCCTGGGCAGGGCGCCAGCCCACCATAAGGCAGGAATTATATTATATTATACACTTTTGCTGGGTTTGTGCCAAACACTATTCTATCCCAGACCATCTCATTTTCTTTTGCATAAGCACAGTCCTTCACCAGCAATTTTAACTCCGTTACAAAGTGATCAAAAGTCTCGTTTATACCCTGCGTCCTCTCAGTAAACTTGTATCTCGCGAATATCGTATTCGTCTTAGGCATGACAAATGCCAGCGGCAGCGTGTCTATGAACTTAATTTAAAGTTAAGCTTTACACCTTGCTTTCCTATTCGTTTGCATAAGCACAGTCCTTCACCAGCAATTTTAACTCCGTTACAGCAATTTTAACTCCGTTACAAAGAGATCAAAAGTCTCGTTTATACCCTGTGTCTTCTCATTAAACTTGTATCTCGCGAATATCGTATTCGTCGTAGGCATGACAAACGCCAGTGGCAGCATGTCTGTAAACTTAATTTAAACGTACGGTTTACACCGTGCTTTGTTTCTGCAGTAGCTGCACTTATGAATATGCTTGTATGCGTCACTCGCTTCATATTCTTTTGCTGCCTTCTCAATTGTGTAATACGTTTATTGTTCAGCGTTCTTTGGAGCTCTTGCTTGTTCTCTGCGTACTGCGTTCACAGTCAGTTCATATGAGCTGCTCGGAGTACATGGTTTTTAAAGTTCTCAGCTGTGCTTGTGCTATCTCGTGCAATCTTGCGATGTCCACGGTTTTATTTAATGTTAGCTAAGACTCGGCACTTAAAAGTTTCTCTCGCACTTTCGCTGAGTTTGTGCCAAACACTATTCTATCCCTGACCATCTCATCTTCGTTTGCATAAGCACAGTCCTTCACTCGCGAATATTTAGCGGCAGCGTGTCTGTTGGATTGATGCTGACGGACGGCCTTATATGGGCAGGCACTCAATTACGTGAATTACTTAAATAATTATTTGTTAAGGATCTCTTTGTATACCACATTTTGAGTTTGGTCCTCCGGTTGTAATATGACCAAGCTGTGCGCTGAGCTTACTCTTGAGCATGCAACGTACAGTTGGCCATGTGAACAGTAATCTTGTCTCAAATCTCACAGCTTGGATTGCTTCTGTCATAATCGGTTTGAGTTTCATGGTTTCATTTATGACAGTATTTGTAGGACTTGTGTTGAAGTGACATTCGGCATCTGTCAAGCGTTGTAAGCATACAACCGGTTTCATCAATAACTTCACATCCAGCTTTTGAGAGTTTAAACATTCATAAACATCAAAGTGTCCACTACTCATATCGTCACCTGTGAATCTAAGATGTTTAAGATGCATTGGCGGTTCTCCAAAGGTGTAAAATATTTGACCATTTTGGTACACTTGAAAGCAACAAGCGAACAGTTCAGCGGCAGCCATCAACTCACATGCAGAACCATAGGTGAAGGGCTTAAGCATTTCACTCTTATAGTGCTCCTATGTAGTATAATTATCTCCTGTACCATCATCAGTCCACACCTTGAACCTGTCCCAGTCATTCAATACATAAGACACAATGCTCCTCCGGATATCAAGAGTGAGCCTGATATGGCCGTGCAATATGTAACACAGAGAATGGAAAAGGTAGGTGCCATCTCCAGGCATGGAAACCACTCGGTAAGTGACAGTTTTTTGTTCGGTGGTGATCTCCTCGATAGACATGTTAATGGGGGTACGGTTGGAATGATAAAGGAAATGGGTACCTGAACAATGTAAAGTAAGTTTAAAATACCTAAACAATAACTATAATCGTAATAAACGTACAATAAAACAGCGGATTAAGTAAAAAGGCTGTAGTTATCAGCAGGGAGACGTGAATCCCATGGCGAAGCAAGGAAGGGAATGTAGAGACCGGAGTGGCGGACGGCCTTATATAGGCAGGCAGCCAACAACGTGGGAGGAGTTGGGATGGGGGACCCAACGCCGCCTCACACGGTGACCGAGCTGCAAGCTATGGACGTATATATGTACGTAAGTAGGATTCAGTTAGCGTTGGGAAACCGCATACCAAATTTCTTGAAGATGGGCCCATAAGTAACAAAGACCGTTGAAAAGTTCATGGCGGCCGACAGTGGCATCATACCACCGAAATAAATACGTACATTGGTTTCGGTTAGCGCAGGGAAGCCGCCTACCAAATTTCGTGAAGATGGGGCCATAAATAAGAAAGTTCAACATGGCGGACGTTGTTGACCGTTATGACCGTTATGCGTAGAATTTTGGAATGCAACCTGCTTAACTTTTGTAAGTAAGCTTTAAGGAATGAGCCTACCAAATTTCAGCCTTCTACCTACACGGGAAGTTGGAGAATTAGTGACGTTGGAAAGTTCAATATGGCGGACGACATTGGCGTCATACCATCGAAATAAGTGCGTACATCGGTTTTGGTTAGTGCAGGGAAGCCACCTACCAAATTTCGTGAAGATGGGGCCATAAATAAGAAAGTTCAACATGGCGGATGTTGTCGACCGTTATGACCGTTACATGTAGAATTTCGAAATGAAACCTGCTTAACTTTTGTAAGTAAGCTGTAAGGAATAAGCCTGCCAAATTTCAGCCTTCTACCTACACGGGAAGCTGGAGAATTAGTGAGTGAGTGAGTGAGTGAGTGAGAGGGCTTTGCCTTTTATTAGTATAGATACCAGTAACGGTGCACTGCACGATAATGTGCAGTGAATACACTTGACTTGAACATTTGTAGTTTTCATACTCTTTCTGTACATTTAGCATTCATTTGCTCAGAGGTTGATGCACTTGCTGCTTCCTGAGCTTCTTCTTTTGTCGGCATCTTTTCGTGTTAATTAAAACTGATTAAGTCAGATTTTGTGTTGCAATTACTCAATTGCTCACACTTAAGTATTTAATCTGGCTCAAGAATTATGTAATATATGAAGAGGTAGGGATGAGAACGGCGCCTGTATGCATGCACCGCAGGGCCGCCCTTCCGGCCATTGCCAAGAGTTGATTGTACAATAAAATAAAATAAAAAGAGGAATAACCTTGGAGGTCAATCATCACCCCGAAAGTGGATTGTAGATGTCACGTAGTATATGTGTACAAAATTTCAGGTCAATAATTCAAACAGTTTGCGAGCTACAGGTGATTTAAAATACTGGACAGACAAATGAACAGCCACAGTAGCGTATTATATAAGAAGATATATTTTGCTTAATCAAATGCCTTTTGACTTTAAAGAAATTGTTTTCTCTTTAAATTTTGTGTTGCCTTTGTTTCACAATTCATTCATTTTGCTGAAAGGGTTTGAAATTTCTGAGCAATTTTCCTCACTCTTAACTGAGTGAATGTTTCGTTCCTATTTGTATTGCTATTTGAACACAGCTTTTCTGCCACCTACTTTGTCATTAAGAAAGAAGAATCCATTACAAGCTGTAGCTGTGTTTGTGTGCTGATTGGGTGATCTCCGTGTTTCACTTCATTTTCATCTTGTGGCACTTGTCTGAAATCCACATAAATAAGTGTAACATTTAATATTTCCTTAAACCTAGCTGTATACGTGAAATAGGGATTCCTTTCAGGAGCCTGTGTGTATGAAAAAGTTCTTGAGCCACAATTACTGCACCTCCCCCTGTCTTTATACTTTATATATGTTTAAAGTGACAGCTTAGCACAATAATCCAGGTAGGTGCAATGCTTCCATGAATTTAGCTTGTGTTTAGTTTGTGTTATTTTTATGGCTGCATGTGTGTCCATAATATTGATATAATCTCAAGCTGCTGCTCCTGCAGCTACTCTTTTCCATCATTAATCCTTTCCATTTAATGGTGGTGTGTGGGGGGGGGTGTTAATTGTCTGTTTTTCACATGATCAGATTGGCTCTGTAGTGACTCAGGAAATTGTCTGATTTACAAAGAAGAAATGAAAATGGAGAAATTTAAAGGAATAATTTGCCTAGCAGTGTGTTTTTTTTTTTTTTTGTTCTTCCCAGAGGATGATCTCCACGCCTACTAATAATCGTAAACCAGTCATAGCATGAGTGCTGGGTTTAATGATGACACCAATTTAGAGCTCTTTTAAAATAAAAATAAGTGCTAGCAGGTCATGAAGAAATAACACATTTAATTGCTTTCTCCTCTGGGTTGTCTCCTTGGAGTCCTGTGGAGAAGTTTATGTGGATAACTTAACATGAATGCAGATTATAGATAATTACAGTTTCAGTACAACAAGACAGAGAACTGAGCAGTGTTAATCTCCATGACCCTTTTTCATACTTTTTCTATACGAAGCACCAAAAGCTAACATCAAAGAGTAGCTTTCAAAGCTTTTTCTTACCTGTAAACCTGATTCAGAGCTGAGATCCTCCCCATATACTAACCTCCTGGATTTTCAAAACTTTTTCAACTTTGTGACTCCTGCTCACTGGTAGTCTCTCCCACTTGGTTGGTGCTGTCAGTCTCTGAATTTGAAAATTCATTTTTAACTGTGACCTAATGAAAATGAATGACCTAAAGGCTAGGCACTACTTTTGCGGTTTTCGAACTAGTAACTTAACTTCCAGATTTGTCTTTGCGCTGCAGGATTCAGTGAAAATACCCTTTAACAAAGTGAGCCCTCACAGTCAAAGACATAAAGAAACACTCTACTGTTTGGCTGTTTCATTTGAGAAATGCTGCATGAAATAATGATACAATAAGTAATACTTGGTATTTTTTGCAACAGGTTTCATTGCTGCCTCATTTTGTTTGACTCATTTCATTTTCCAATCAGTTGCATGTTGTATGAAAGTTGACAATGTTTTCTCTGCTTTCTCCCCTTGTCCTAATAACATACTGTTGGGTTGAATGACTATTCTAAATCGCCCCAAATGTGAGTGATTTGGATTTGTGTGCATTTTATGTGTGGCTTTCCACTCTGAAATACTGATATCCTGACTAGGAGTGGTATTTGCCTTTATGCCTAATGCTTCTATAATAGACATCTGCTCCCTGCCACACTTTACATAAAAAAGAAAATATTTCATGGAAATACATGGAGTTAATTTATGAAGTACATTTTATTTTGTATAACTTTATTTGGAATATTATGACTTTAAAATTATTCGAAAAGTACCCCTCCTCTTTTTTATGACACAGTTTTATTCTCTATTATTTAGATGACTACATCTGAATTGCCTATTACTAAATTGTCTCCTCAAGTTTAAATTCCCAATGATTCCTACCAGCAAAAATTCTTGAAAATGCATTCTCCCTCCAGTCCTAGTGGTGGGCGATACATTCATATTATAGACAATAGAGTCTTAGTAGAAATTAACAGTTCTTCTGTTATTTCTATATGGTAAAACAAAAAAATCAATACATACATAATCTATAGCATTTAGTGGAAGTTCATGAGTTTTTTCATAGATTGATAAACAAACTATGCTGTATTTATATGTTCCCTTACCATATTATAAGTACACATACTCATTAACAAAAAATAGCCTGCGCCTCTAAAGAATCAATCTTGTGACTGTAGATTAACACATATATAGTCGGATCTGGTTCAGAAAGCAGTGGGCTAAATGATGGTCATTGTTGCCAGATGAGATAGTTCCAGCATCTCAAAAAACAGTTGACTTACTAGGGCATTAAGTGAGCAAGAGCTTAATGGGTAAGGGACTCAGATGTTGTGACTGGGTGGACAGACCACAGGAAGACATGGAGAGTATTGGAACATTAGTTGGGTTACCGTGTTAATTTGGCACAAATATTAAACAACAGAACAAGGTGCACACTGTACAAAAGAAGGTTGGCTGTTGTCAGCCTAATATAGTTCCATCAGTGAGAGCTCTGTCCTTGTTGAGGATATGGTTGGAATCAGATGCCACTTTCCTGAGACTTCTCATTTTTATTGCATCCGGAGTGGAAGAGACAGAGTTATCTATCTGAGCTGTAGGTGGGGCTAGGCATCTTCCTTTGGGTTCTTTTCAGAATTGTGAGTTGAAAGAGAAGATTCAGAGAGTTAACACATCTCCTCTCCTCCCAGAATCATATAGCTTAACTTAGCAGACTCTGGAAGGGGATCTCCAGGAGAACTTGCATGACAATATATTAATGAAAGAGAGGTAAGAGGAAAATGGTCAGACTTGTTCAAGCTAACAGAAAGACTATAAATTCTTAAATAACGGTTCTTTGTCAAAAGACGTGGACACTTTGAACACATAATTGTGCAGACTTGGAAACAAAGGGCTATATCTGGTTTCACTCATTTCAGTTATGAACAGAAAAATTAGCCTATAGTGGACACATTTTCACCAAAGCTAAACAATTTAAGATGGAAGAATGCCACTTAAATGGTAGGATCAGAATTCAGCATAAATACCACAACTCTAAAGATCAGAACAGTAGAAATTGGTGGTTGGGAGTGCGGAAAGTTTTGTTTGCAAAAATTAGGAGTCTTAATATAATTTGGGCATCATTTTGAAAGTCACAGCTTTCAACTTCAGTAACATTTATTAATGTAGCGTGTATCTACACAAAGAATGTAGCCCAGAATGCAAGACAACATTGCAAGAAAAAACAAAACAAGTTAGATATAGACAAGAATCAAAATAAATATATCACATTCCAAAAAAGTAGATATAAATCAATATGCACTTACATAACACAGATACAGTATAAAAGTAATAGAAAAAAGAGTTTTTATATCTAAATAGAAAATTCAGTCCTTAAGTAAGCTGCCACTTCACAAGTTTTTCCCAGAAATTACAAACTGATTGTGTTAATTTTTTTACTGAATGAAGCACAAATGTTAGATGGGTCAGTATTCATTGTTTTTTTCTTTTTAGTATTTTCTTCTTTTTAATGTTCTGGATAGTTAAACTGTTACTTACTGCTAACCACTGTGATGGGCGGCCACAGCCACTACCTGACTGGGACACCAACAGTGGAAGGACCAGGGGAGAGGGCATTGATTAGGTAATACCTCCCCTGGGACACTAGAGGACAGCCCTCCTGGGCAGCTGTGGCACCACAGATTCCCGCAGGGCATGTTGGGAACTGGAGTAGGTGAAGCCCTGTTGGGTTCAGTGGAGGCTGCCAGGGGGGTGCTGCAGAAGTGCCCTGTAGAGGACCTCCAGTACACCTGGGAGTGATTCCAGGTAATACTGATGAGCCATCTAAAAACACTCCCAAGACCTGACTAAGAGGAGCCACCCGGCCATTGAGGGGCCAGAGTTTGAAGGAAGGAGTGGAGAAAGCCTGAGGAAGAGTGGAGGCGGATGGACTGGCGGCAAAGAAGGGAATGGATTGTATATTGGTGTGGTGTTGGTGGTTTTTGCACTTTTGATTGTAAATAAATGCGGGTGGTGAGTGAACCTGTGTCCTGCCTGTCTGTGTCGGGGGTTAGGGTGGCAGTACATCCATTGGCTTACACCACATAACTAAGTAATACCAAAGTAGCTACCACTCTTTATCATTCCGTGTTGTTTGCACTGCTCTGCTTGTCATTGTTAATATCCATCCATCAAGCCATCCATCCATCTTCCAAACCTAATTTTATCATGAGTAGGGTCATGGAGATGCTGGAGTCTGTCCCAGCAGGCATTGGGCACAGGGTAGGAGCAATCCCAGGACAGGGTGGCAATCTTTCAGTCAGAGAACACACAGACACAAACTAGGGCCAATTTAGCATTAAGATACAATTACAGAGCAAACTCCAAAACATTACAAGAAAAAGAGAAAACCAAGTCAAATATTAAAGATATGATTTTAATTATTTTTTTACAAATGTAAATCTAAAACAACTGTGCTTTCCTCAGTGTAAAATAAGACAAGGAAACAAAGGGTCAGTTATTTGAACATAGATTCATTAAAGATAAAATGACTCACTGATTGGGAAGCTGGTTGAAACAAAAATGTGCATCTACAAGGATCCCCAAATCTGAACTTCAAAACCATTGTTTTATGTCTCAGTTACATCCTAAGTTTTACTATTGACTATAGTAAGAAAACTGTGTGCCCTTAGACCTTGCCATTCACAAACAAAACTGAATCTATTTCACTGCTATAGCATTATGGTAATGTGACAAGCAGAGAGCATTCCATTTATGTGTCAGTTTGGAGGTGAGCTATGCTAAGGTATCAGTATAAACAGCTTGTACTGATGTGTTTAACTATATATTGTAAAGTCAAACATTTGAATAGGAATTAAGCACGCGCCTATACAGTATGTACTTAGTGTGCACATTAGTTTACTAAGAATGGCTTTTATAGACACATTTGCATTATTTTTCTTTGTACTGCAGTTTTTATTCCTTTGTGTGACTGTGCTAAATGTGGGCTTGATTTCCATCTTGCCAGCTGACATGGTCAGTATCAGTATGCAGCCTGCCTTGTTCTGTGATGACAAGCTCATATCTGAAGTGTTAATTACTGTGATTAAACAGGAAGAGTGCCAGGTGTGTTGCACATACAATGAGAACACACTTTGCATGAGTACAGCTCTTATTCGTTAAATGTGCTATAAGTCAGTGTCATGGTGTCTGGCCTTACTTCTCAATCCCGACAAGACTCACTGCAGTACCAGCTTTTAATGTCACTGTTTTCACGGGATGTTAAATAATGAGTCTTAAGTGTGAATTACCCCAACTTATTTTTGGTGTATTTTGTTCCTTACTTTTCAAGAAAAATGCATTGTAATGCTAATTATAAAAATGAAACCTCAGCAGAAATAATCCATTTACAACTAACATCTTTATCCAAGACAACTTACAACATTTATGATGCAATTGGTTACATTTCTTTTGGCTTTCCAGTTGGAGCACAGGCAGGCCAAGTGACATGCTTATGGTCAGACTGTTTCAGTAGTGGGATTTGAACCCACAAGCCTCAGGGTTTGAAGTCCAAAGCCTTAACCTCTACACCACACTGCCTACATCCAAAGGTAAAAATTAAATTGGAATACATAGGTGACAATGTAGTTTAATGTAAAAATAAAAATAAGTAAAACAATTCAGAAGCTGTCAAATTTTAAGAAACAGGCTGTTCTGTACACATGAGTTTATTAGGTAGTTGACATCCCATTATATTTAAGGGCCATCAAAACAACACTTGGCAAACTGGGTTGCCCATTGTGCTACCAATCATGGTTCAAAAGGAGGTTTCCAAGAATTTAAGAAAGGGCTGATTGTTGGGGTACATTTACTAGTAACCTTGGTTATGAAGACTAAAGAATCTCTTGATTTTTCACGAGTTCAAGTTCAAAGTTTATTGTCATGTGCACAGTAAGGAAACACGTTTCCCTGTACAATTAAATTCTTTCTTTGCTGTCAAAACCAACGTATCAAGATAAACATAAATAATACGTAGCAGTTAGATAATAAGTAACAGAGGGAGCATAAAGTATAAAAACAGAGTAGAAATATAAAGTGTAATGTGCAGGTAGGTGTGTGATGGACAAGTCCAATAGGGTTGTGTGAGGTAAACAGAATGAGGTGAACCATGGTTATAAACTCCAGTCAGTTATTTAGGACAAAGAATGACTAAGGTGATGCTAGAATGGAAAGGAATTGCCAGCAAGGAGCAACCATGGACAACCACCAAACCCCTAGAATGTGATATATGTGCAATAATAAACCACAAATGTATCCTTGACTGCTTTTGATTGCAAGTTCCAGTCTATAACAGCAGTGGCATGCTTAATCAAACATAGTTTACAAACAAAAATACACTTTTACAGGAAATGTACCGGAAAGAACACAAACGATAGACTTCTGATCAGATAGGCAGACCACAAGTAGAGAAGTAGAGTGAATGTGTGGAACACACCAAAAGATTTTATTAAGTTACGTCTGAATGTTTCATTTTTATAGCGAAGTGTTATGGTGGCTTCTTTGGAGGTGGAGATCCTTTCCTGGTATCATTCCTTTAGAGAACAATGAAGAAATTTCAAAACATAACTTGCAATACTTCTTTAGCATTGGTGAATCAGATTGTAATCATAAAATGACAAATGTGTTCTGAGATTTTTCAAGTAAGGAATACAGAAGTAATTTTCACTCATCATTGGTCAGGAGCATGGAGACATGTTAAGTATTGATTAGTTTATGAAAGTAACAATTTCGTAAAGACCCTATAAACCTATAAGGGAACTGCAGTCAATTCAACACAGTTATGATACGATCATGTGTATCCATTTACCCAATGCTAATCATGCATCCTGTAGTAGTACATTAAGGAACATTTTTCACAGCATTCATCGAAACATCAAATGTTGGAATTCCTCACAAGAAACATAGAGTCATAGACAAATTTCTGGGTGCATTGTATTTTTTCTTTCAGTTTTATTGTAGCACAGTTCCCTTTGAAAGATATTTCAATTGTTATGTCTGATAAACTAAAGTTTAATTATAAGATTATACACCCTGAAAGTATACAGGTTAACAGGAAGTTTGGTTTTGCAGTATGCTTCATGAATCACAAACTTAACCTATATGATATCATCAAACTGGTCCCCAAAATTAAAAATAAAGCTTAACAGTGATAGAGGATATCTAGAGAAATCTACCAGACTGATTCTGAGATGGAGACTGAAGATGGATATTTTCAGGTCAAGCAAACAGAATTAAAGTTGTGACATGTAATAAATGTTCAAAATTATGAATGTAGTATTTGCGGTAGATGCATTTATTGTAAAATAACTTTGTTAATAAGAACAAAGAAACACAGAGAGATTACATTCAACTGACTTGCTTGAGTGTAGCACACCTCAGAAGCTTCCCCAGATTCAACTGCTGACACGATTCAGAATACAACTTCCAAGGCTCTGGGGCCATGTGAATACTGTCGTTATTTCTGTGACACTGGAAGTACTCTTAAGTCAGATACAGGTGAAGGTCAAATGCAAACTCTTTTATATAAAACAAAGAATCTGACAGAATATTTTGGCTACAGAGTAAAAAAGAAGGAAGAGGGGACATCTGGGACAACAATATTGTCCACTGCACTAATTCTTGTAAACAATACTTGAATACAATGACAAAAGGTCGGCTATCATACTTTGAAATGCACTTCCTGGCTATTACAGATATAGTTAAGGGCTGTCCTGTTGAAATTTTCAAGCTGTTGAGGTTTTGGACATTTTTTCTGAATCAAGTGATCTGGACACAGCTGAAGAGCCTAGGGGTCAGCCACAGACAAGTCACTCACACATGTGCTTTTTGTACCAGGAACTCTTGTTTTGATGAAGTGCTGCCTGTTTGTTGCAAGGATTTAAATCAGCATTAAAAGTCAAGATAAGTGCTAGTTCAAATGTTTTAGTGTTTCATCTTTAACAGTTTTAAAACACACATATCTGTTTGGTTAATGAAAATCTATTAAACAAAACAATCTCTTTTTTTAGGAAGTGTGTGTGCTCCCTGTAAAATAAAGCCTACACCTGGGACACCAAATACAGCAGCAGCATCTGCAAGTGCAATTGACCAATACAAAATTTCAACTACACATTCTAAAGACACGGCTCACCAACTAAGTCTCCAGAAAGAGCTGTATCAGCATGAAGTTGTCAGGCATCACTGAGTGAAGCTGACAGGGTAGTGAGTTGTCAAGAAGAACACGACACTATGATGGGAGTGCAATGTTGAAGATGCTGTCAAACAACAACAGCAGGCTAAGTCATATGGTACTTAATCAAATGATGGGAAGCAGGACAATATTTGGTTTTATTTACCATTAAGTTTGATTAGACAGAACATTATAGTGCATAAACATTCAATAAAAATAAGCAAGACGAAGTTAAACATTACTGTAGTTTATAAGTGCTTATTCAGAAATGAGATGGAATAGCTATTTCAAATTTTATTAATTTACTTTACATTGACACAAAAAAATACAGTTGGCGTGGTTATGCTTTAGTAAGTGCTGTTACCTTACGGTTGCAGTGACCTGTCATAGAACACAGATTGTGTGGAATTTGTATGTTGTGCAAAATTGAAAAGTCTTTGGGATTAAATGAAGACTGAGATATACTGACATGCTGATGTCATCTTTACAAATGAAAGAGAAGCTGTTGAGAGTTTTTGTGTTTTCTGAGGTAGTGAGTTAATTAAAAATACATTTTTCTTCTAAAAACTTTGTGTTTTGATTGCTGCTTAGAAGCCGTGTGGGAATTTTTAAAGTTTTTTTTCACCCTTTAGAAGTTTTTTTTTTTGCCCTTTTTTACCCACACAGGAGCAAAAACAGCTGAGAGTTTGGGGAGTGTTTGAAAAAGTTACTTGTACTTGTGGTGCTTGTTATTTGTATTCAAACTAGAGTCAGCGAGGCAGGGCAGTAAACAATAGTAGCTGATACCAACATCTATGTAAATAAATACCTAGAGTTGTAACAAGGTATAGTTTTAAGTAAAAGAAACAATGATTCCTTGGTGGGGAAAAAAGGCAGCGGCTGACTTCAAAGCAATAGAGAAGGGCTCTGCAGAACATAGGCGGGAGGCTAGTGTTAAGTTGCTGATAAGGCACAAGCGATTGTAGGAGTAGACATGGCCGTAAGAAACTAACTAGCAGCAGATATGCAGTAAATGAGTTTTTCTAAACTGAACAGTTCGTAATGGTCAGGTAAGCAGAGCAGTTACAGTATTAGGATGACAGCATAAGGGCTCATTAATACGAAGGAATACAAACTGTGTGAGTGAAGAGCTTTTAAGTAAGGAATAAGATGAGCACAAAATAAGGAAAGCAAACAAAGGAAACTAAATGACAGACAGCAAGGAGAGAATATTACAGGAGCTTAAGGAATCAGAATCTGTAAAGTAACTGCAGCACTTCTTTAATTAATTTGTTTTGGCTAATTTGTTTTTTATTTTACCAGATAAGTTATTTAATTTTAATTTTTAAAAAAAGATGAGCAGTTTTATTAATCCAAAATTAAATTTTAATGATGAGGCCAGTGCAATGCAAGTCCAGTTGGATGTTGGACATTTTAGAGGATGGCTTGGAGGAGCCAGACTTTTATGAGGGCTTCATCTGCAGGAAATGCCAGCTTATCCAGCACCTCGAACTCAGGCTTGCTGAACTGGAGGAGGAGTTGGCTGGTCTTCATTGTAGCAGAGCCTTGGCAGATCTGGCACAGATGTCCTTTAGGGAGATAGTATGCGTCCCTAAGGTGTTGTGGGAAGAGAAATCCATTCCAGACCAGACAGGCAGAGGTGGATGGCTCATGGTCACAATGCACAAGGTAAAGGTTTGCTCCAGAGATGGAGAGTCTCAAACAGTGTGGGAGACCTCCCTGGAAGGGTTGATAGCCTTTTGGCCAGACCGGGGGGGATCCAGTTGTCATTGTCCATGTTGAAACAAATGACATACATAAGGGTAGACTGTCAATTCTTCAATCCAAATTTAAAGACGTGCCAGCCTGAGGAACAGAACTGACAAGGTAGACTACTTTGAAGTTCTGCCTGTGCCACATGCCAGTCCGTGTAAAACTGAGAAGATTAGAAAGCTTAACGCATTGCGAAATTTGGTATTGGGTAGTTGGGTATAGGTTTATGGGGCACTGGTACTGGGACTCGACACGACAGGTTACATCTGAACCAGAGGAGCGCTGATGTGTTGGGGAGATGTATGAGTAGGCTAGTCAGGAATTTTTAAAATATGGAATGGGGTGGGGACAGGGAGTTTAGGACAGGCCAGGCTTAGAACTGTACATGAAGGAACAACCAATATTGTAAAAATAAAAACACATAGTAATGTAAATTCTTACCCAATGTTTAAATGCAAAATTAAAATGAGCAACAAATTAAAAAAAGCTTGCCTTAATGCTACAAGTATCAAAATGGAGTTGGATGTAGTGGAGCATAATTATGATATTATAACAATAAATGAAACCTAACTAAATAACAAAGATGGGAATGAGTATAACAAAGACGGATACACATTTTTTAGGAATGATAGACAGGACAGAAAAGGGAGGGGATTAGGTTTTGGGACAAACAGAATTTAAACATAAGTCCTATTGATTTTGATGATAAGCCCATTCTTAGTGACGACATGTGGGTTCTCCTAGAGAGTATTAGGAAAAGAGACCTTATTTTAGGAGTGTGTTATAAAACACCCAATGCAGACAGTAATTTCAATGCACATCTTTTTAGTAATATTAAAAAGGCAAGTTTACAGGGCAATATTTTAATCATTGTGGACTTTAACTATCGGAATATTAACTTGGCTAACCTTGCAAATTGTGGAGCACAAGAGCAGGAGTTTTTAGTAAGCAGTGACTGTTTTTTAACACAGTATGTAAGTCTGTCTAGATTTAATATTTTGTAATAATCAGGGTAGAATTGAGGGTGTAGAGGTGATTGAGCCATTACTGTCAAGTGACCATAATATACAGTGCATCCGAAAAGCATTCACAGCGCATCAGCTTTTCCACATTTTGTTATGTTACAGCCTTATTCCAAAATGGATTAAATTAAAAAAATTTCCTCAGAATTCTACACACAACACCCCACAATGAAAACGTGAAAAAAGTTTACTTGAGGTTTTTGCAAATTTATTAAAAATAAAAAAACTGAGAGATCACATGTACATAAGTATTCACAGCCTTTGCTCAATACTTTGTCGATGCATCTTTGGCAGCAATTACAGCCTCAAGTCTTTTTGAATATGATACCACAAGCTTGGCACACCTATCCTTGGCCAGTTTCGGCCATTCCTCTTTGCTGCACCTCTCAAGCTCCATCAGGTTGGATGGGAAGCGTCGGTGCACAGCCATTTTAAGATCTCTCCAGAGATGTTCAATCGGATTCAAGTCTGGGCTCTGGCTGGGCCACTCAAGGACATTCACAGAGTTGCCTTGAAGCCACTCCTTTGATATCTTGGCTGTGTGCTTAGGGTCGTTGTCCTGCTGAAATGAACCGTCGCCCTAGTCTGAGGTGAAGAGCGCTCTGGAGCAGGTTTTCATCCAGGATGTCTCTGTACATTGCTGCAGTCATCTTTCCCTTTATCCCGACTAGTCTCCCAGTTCCTGCCGCTGAAAAACATCCCCACAGCATGATGCTGCCACCACCATGCTTCACTGTAGGGATAGTATTGGCCTGGTGATGAGCGGTGCCTGGTTTCCTCCAAACGTGATGCCTGGCATTCACACCAGAGTTCAATCTTTGCCTCATCAGACCAGAGAATTTTGTTTCTCATGGTCTGAGAGTCCTTCTCCCCAGATTGCTCAGTTTAGATGGCCAGCCAGCTCTAGGAGGAGTCCTTGTGGTTTTGAACTTCTTCCAGTTACGGATGATGGAGGCCACTGTGCTCATTGGGACCTTCAAAGCAGCAGAAATATTTCTGTAACCTTCCCCAGATCTGTGCCTAGAGACAATTCCTTTGACTTCATGCTTGATTTGTGCTCTGACATGAACTGTCAACTGTGAGACCTTATATAGACAGGTGTGTGCCTTTCCAAATCATGTCCGATCAACTGAATTTACCACAGGTGGACTCCAATTAAGCTGCAGAAACATCTTAAGGATCATCAGGGGAAACAGGATGCACCTGAGCTCAATTTTGAGCTTCATAGCAAAGGCTGTGAATACTTATGTACATGTGCTTTCTCAATTTTTTTATTTTTAGTAAATTTGCAAAAACCTCATAACGTTGTCATTTTGGGGTGTTGTGTGTAGAATTCTGAGGAAAAAAATTAATTTAATCCATTTTAGAATAAGGCTGTAACATAACAAAATGTGGAAAAAGTGATGCGATGTGAATACTTTCTGGATGCACTGTTATACAATTAAGGTGACCAGAACTTTTTGGGCCAATCCGGGGACATTGGGGGGTGTGGGGGTGGGTCTAGAGGAGCGTAGACTACATACGTCTCGAGAAGAATTCATGCCTGGTTGTGAAAATGCAGTTTCATTACAACATGCTAGCGTACACGAACAAGCAAAACTTAATGCAAGATTGTGCAAGGACTGAAAATGTGGACAATTTTGTAAATCATAAATACATTCTATATTGTCTCCATCAGTTCAAGAAACAAAATTTTTGTATGGACATTAAACTTACAATTCCATTTACTGATAATTTACATGTTTTTTTTCTTGGCATCTTCAAAAATGTCGAAATTGACACCGTGATGTGTCCATAACTGTAAAATAATAATTTGTAACACGTAAGCATCCTTTAATTTTAATGTTAATTAAACCATAGAATTGTTTATTAAAGTGGATAGAAATCCACTTCTTACCTTCCCACACAGTACAGGCTCATCCTTTTATTGTGTGGTCTGATTGGACTGTCCTTCCGCAAGGTATTTTTCAGAGAAATTAATCTTTTTCAGTATCCCCTTGTTTTCTGGCTAACAGAGCTTATGGAAGTATTCTTCATAAGACATTGAGAAGTTTACTTTAACTGTCAGCAAGGACCGCATTGTATGCACTTTCATTTGCGATTTCTGTGGCGTCCAGAAAAAGTTAATGTGACTGAAAGTTTTTTCCACTGTCGCATTGCTGGCTGGCAAACAAAATTCAAGTTGAATTACGTTTTCTATGTTGCTATGTGGTAAAACTTGTTCTTTCAAGTGTTGGAATATTTCTTTCCACTTCTGCAACATTGTTATGTCTTGGTTTGTCCAGTCACTGAACTTCATGGCCAGGTAGTCTTTTATATACGTAAATTCATCAAACATTAAGTCAGCATTTACGTTGGGAATAGGGCATTTGGTTTGCAGTGTTTCCACTGCCCTCTCAAAGTCATTTCTTCCACGAAATGCTATCAGCAGTAGGCAATTTAACTCGTGAAGTGTTTGCCCCATGTATTAATGTATTCAATTGCTATGCAAAATAACGTATCTGATGTTCTAAAATACGCTTCCCTTTTAATGTGGCCATCATCTTTTCAGTTTACGAAGGGGACCTTGAACCAGCATAGGAATAAATTTGTCTTCTTTCCTGGCTGTAAGCTTTTGGGTCAAATCTTTCAAAATAGCGTATGCCTCAATTGCGCTTTTGTGGTTGCCTTCTACATGAAGTATGGTGTCATAAAACAGGCTCATTTGACAGTGCGTAAACAAGAGCCACATTTCTGCTAATGGGTTCTCGAACAAATCCTTGAAGAATCGTGGACATTGGTTCTCTGACAGAAAGAATGATTTTAATGATTGGAAAATCTGCAGTATCCTCTGCAGAGCTGGCATTAAAGACAACCAACGCACGTTTGAGTATCCCAAAATTTTGTGATACTCTTCGTTAACAAAATCACAAAACTCCTTCAGTCTCTCCACACGTACGGTGTAAATGGGGAAATACCTAAAAGTTTTCTGGACCAGACCTTCAACGTCTATGGGCAATGTGTCTAAGGCAGATTGTGCACAATTGTGAATGATACGGGCATTGCAGCCCACTCCAATAATTTCTCTCTGCAAGTGAGACTTCATTTTTGTGAATACATTTTCTTTGCCTCTTCTCAAAAGTCTGCCAAAATTTGTGTTTGTATTGTCCAAAGAAAGGGCAACAACTTTGTTTTGCAGTTCGTATTTTTTAAGCACTCCCATCACACTTTCTCAAATAATTTCTGCAGTTTCCCCTGGCAACTCGACAAAGTGTAGTAACTTGTTTTTCACAATTTCAGGTGAGTCATATTTAAAGTATCTGATCATGATTGGCAAAAGTTTAGTGTTTTTATGGTTCGAAACATTAACAGAAACGCTTATGTATTTCACATCCTTAACTTCGGCCAAAAGTTCTTCTCATGCCCATGGAGAAAAAACGTTTGTAATTATAGCCTCACATTTTGTTCTGGCGCAAGCAAATCTTTTGTGTCTATTTTTTTTTTTTGCAAACTACTTGTACAGTCTGTGGATCGGAAACTGTGACTATGGTTCACCGTGTGGAATGCGAACATACCTTCATGAATTGCCAGCTGGTACTCTGCATCTGACAGTTCTACTTTTCAAAAAAATTGAGTCACTGCTTTTAAAGATGCTCGACTTTGCAAAGCTACTTTGTGCTTTTCTCTCCCCTCGTGTTCCGTGATTGAAGTTCTCTCACCACTTCCGATGGAAAACTTTGAGTCGCACACGCTGCAGATCACAACAAGCATCCGGGGTTGGACACAAATACGAAAATTCATGCTGAAGCCCATCATTGAACCGACACTTCCTTTTAGCACTCATGTTGAATAACAGGGATCACCATGCCAAAATGCAGAAGCAACAGGTGGAAGAAAAGAGCCGCCACGGTGCTCTCGCATTCAGAAGCAAGCCATGCGTAGACACAGCCACAGGCAGAGGCAGAGGCAGAGCATGGTCTTCCCTTTGTTAAAATCTACAGATCACGAGTAGGGATTCTAAACATTACAGAGTACAAAACAAAAGCTTATCACGTGATTTCTCGCCAAAGTTGCAGGAGGCGGTAAAGCATAAACGCCATCAAAACACCACGCACCGAAAACGGGGACGGATGGTCACCTTAGATACAATTCTCAGCGTTTCAGAAATGTGCGGATGCATAGACTAAAACTGTTAAGTTTAACTTTGGTAGAGCAAATTTTGAGTAGATACAAATTCTAAGGAGGATAGACTGGGATACTTTTTGAAATGTGGAGAGAGTCGAGGAGCTGTAGAACAAGTATTAAATGGTTTTACACATAATGCAGGACATGTACATATCTAAATTTGTAATAAATAGGAATTAAAAACAAAAAACTCTGACATGGGTTAATAAAGAGTTGAAAAAGAAGCTGCAAAGGAAAAAACAGCTGTATAAGGTTTATAAAATTAATAACTCCAATGTGAATTGTAGAGCATACAAGAGCTTAAGGACAACTATTAAGAAGGATATCAGGAAGGCAAAAAGGCAGTTAGAGAGGAATAGCAGATAAGGCGAAAGAGGACTCAAAGATATTCTTTCAGTATTTTAATAGTAAAACAGTCAAGGAGGAGATGAAGAGAATCAGGAACTGTAAAGAGGGATTAAAAAATACAGACGATGAAATAGCAGATGCCCTAAATTCACATTTTTCTGAGGTCTTAACATGTGAGGAAGTATACAAACTCCCAGTGGTAAAAGTGGCTACTAAGGAGGTACTGAGTGATTTGGAAATTGTAGAGGGAGAAGTACTGCTCAGTTTAAATAGGCTGAAATCAAACAAATCACCAGAACCAAATAATATTTACCCTTGAATTATAAAGGAGGTTAGTGAGTACATATATAAACCTATGACACATATTTTTAGTCACTGCACACAGGGGGAATTCCAAAGGACTGGAAAATGGCAAATATTATCCTGGTATATAAAAAATGATCGGCCAGATCCAAGTAGCCGTAGGCCAGTGTTTTATCTTGGTAGAGTAATATATATATTGCTCTACTTTCCCCTATTTTATTATTAATATGTAGCCTTAGAATGCCTAATCTCACAGACTTACCACTGTTTATAAGGTATTATTGTATATGACTTATCCCCACCTTCCCTTCTATATCTATAACCTCAGGCAATTAGATGTAGCAAAACAAAAGTTCAGAAAAGAGAAACTAGGCTGATTCTAGGGTTACATGGATGAATTATGAGGAAAGATTAAAAGAGCTCAGTCTTTTCAATTTAAGTAACAGAAGACATGATTGAAGTGCATAAAATGAGAAAGGGAATTAGTACAGTGGATCAAGACTTATTTTAACATGAGTTCATCAAGAACATGGGATCACAGTTGTTGTTAAGGGTAAGTTTCACACAAACATTAGGAAGGTTTTCTATACACAGTGACCCATAGTCACATGGAATAAGCTACATAGTAGTGTGGTAGACAGTAGAACATTAGGGACTTTTAAGACATGACTTGATGTTTTTTAGAAGAATTAAGTGGGTTGGACTGACAAGCTTTTTTGGACTGAATGACCTGTTCTTGTCTAGATTGTTCTAATGTTCTAATTGATAAGAATAAGTTAATCAGTACCTGTATATGAGTGAGTGTGTGTGTGTGTGTGTGTGTCCCATGAGGGAGAGATGTTCGCTGCATAGCAGGGTCCTGATTTGCACTCAGTGCTGCTGGTGAACCTGTGTTTGAATAACCAGGAGGATATAAACATTGGATTCAAGATTTGCATACAGTGGACTCAACACTTATTTGAAAATTTTAATAAAGATGGATATAGAAGCAGAAACTGGGCTGTATTTAAAATTCCACAGGCTTTTTTTTAATGAAGTAAAATTAAAAAATAATTCTTTTCAGAAAGTCAAACTGGGCTTTTCACTAAGGCCTTGTTCACACGGGCGTTAAGTTTTTGGATAAACGAACTTGCTCTGAACGTCCTAGACGTTTATGTTGCATTTTGTGGTGGCGATCAATTGACTTCTACACCGGCGTTCGTTTGTCTCTGTCTAACACCAGCCTGCAGCCCAAATTGTAGTTTGTGTGTTAACCTGTGGAGGCAGTGTCGGGAACTGGATATGAAAGCCCTTGTCGTTTTATTTGAGGTGCCTCCTTTCAATATGGACCATTTTGTTATGTTAGATATTAATCTTCTTGTTTTAAAAATACTTGTAATGCGGCGACGTAGGGAGAGAAAAAATCGCCGCTACTGGGTTCATCCTCTGACTGCACAACGCCGGGTTAAAGGAAGTTTTTGTGCTTTATGAAGAAATGCTAAAATTTCCGCGCAAATTTTTTAATTACTGTCGGATGTCGGTTTCCACTTTTGATTGTCTGCTGCAGCTGGTGCAGTGCCACATTGCACGCCGATCAACCAATATGCGACTTGGTGTTAGCCCCGAAGAGAGACTACTTGTCACTTTGAGGTAAGGAAACAGTAGTCGAGTGTGCGCTTACACCGGTGTTATGCACTGGATTGCCCCCCCTACATAATCGTTATCAAATATTATATTAGAACATAAATTAATAGGTTCATGGTTTACAAATTACATGAGACAATAAAATAAAATAAGCAATATGAAAATATATATGTTGTATATGAAAACATAAAAATATTAATATCATGGGATATATCCGTCCTCCGCGTAAAATAAACGCCAGAAAACGAACTAGAAGCGGTTTCCTTGCGTTCTTGGGTTTTGAACGCCAAGAAAAGCTGCATGCAACGCTTTTTGATGCCGATAAACGCTGCTGCGGACAAACGCACGTCACCAAAGCCCGTGTGAACACTCTCCTTGACTCCTACGTGTAGAAAACACTCGGCGCTTGATCCGCACTCACCGGACGCCTTCTTAACGCAAAAACGCTCGATTTTAACGCCCGTGTGAACAAGGCCTTAAGCATAGGTGTTGAAATAATTAAATTACCTGTGTTTGGTATTTAATGCAACATCCTTCGCATTTTGTCAAGAATGACTTGGGAGAAAAATTTAGACCATTACCTATTCTGAAATGTTCAGATTCTTGATATCCTTACATTTACTCTTTGGTTTGGCCCACAGGTTTTCTGTTAGGTTTAAGTCAATGCATTGTGGATTTCATTGCAAAATGTTCACTTAGTTTTCAGCCGATTTCTTGATTTTGGTATGTGATTTAAATCAGCCATACTGAAAGATATACTATAGCTCTCAAATGTGGACAATCAGATATTTGGTAAGAATGCACATATACTTATTGATCTTAAGCTGTTCCCTAGGCCCAGTGGCACTAAAATAAAACAATAACTTTATCTACTTATGGCAGATATTCTTTTTCTGTGGAGTTTTTTTTTTCTCTGTGTATGAATTCCTCTACATTTGGGCCACCAAACATGTCAGTGCTTTTTTAACTTCTTTATTAATGGAATAATTTCACTAATTAGAATATATGGCATTTGTTAATTTGTTATAGTTTTTTGCATGCACCACTTGTCTTTTTTGATTTCTCAGTGCCTTGTTTCTTTTCCTTGTCAATGTACATACTAGTTTATTTTAAAAAGTAAATGTTATTGCTGATTTGTTTAATTTCCTTTAAACTCTATTCACTTTATCGTGTTTGTAGATCACATGTGACATACACTTAACACAAAAGGTTACCAACCAACTTTCTTTTGTTAATAAGGGATAGGAACAAATGTCAAAATCAGCTATATAAGTGTTACCTGTAATCTCTTATCTTTCTCACTGTGTGGATTGGTTCACGCATATTCAACACATAGGGACATATGATGGACTACGTGCTGACTGGGGTTGTTTTTATATTAATTTCTTTACTTAATCCTACTTTTACCACCAAGAGATTCCTTTCGTGCTCCTAAGGGATTGCATTTTGACAAGGAATGGACAATAAAACTTTTCAGCTATGGTAATAGCGGTCAGACAAATAGACAGGGGCTATCAAACTCTCTGTTAAAATGTATTTGCATCCAAAACTAATAACACAAAATATGAACACTACAACAGATTATGCAACTTGTGTTAAGTCTTCATATCAGCAAGGCACTCCAGTTGGTCAAGTTCCTAAGTTACAAATTATATATCTACAGTATAACTGAAAAATGAAAAGAAAAAGACTTCTTGCTGAAGACAGAGATCTATTCCAAGTGTCCAGCAGCTAAAAGAGAACTCCATTTAAGTGTCTGTTGTAGTTTTTACAAAACAGCAGAAGGAAGGCACCTTGGAAGTGTCCAGTTTTGCAACTAAGCTGAGCTTGTCACAGAAGTGCCAGAAAATCGCAACATATTGATATAAACCGCCATTTTCGCAACAAGCAGCAACTGAAAGAACCGTTTTAGAAAAAAGTCTGACAAAAGACAGCTGTTCTGCCCATTCCTTTGAGCACACACAAAACTTTTCACCTCCGTTAGCTAAACATTTACAGTTTCTCAAAATACACAGAAAAATTGTATTGAATCATTACCACAAAGTCAATTATTTTCTCATGGGAATCAAATGTTGCACTTTCTAACTAAGCAAAGTACTCTGACTCCTCATTTGCCTTTCTTCTTTCCTAGAACACACTGGGCTCCTGTTTAGCTTGACAAGACTTTCAGGCGTAAGCCCTATCACCTGAAATTTGACAGCCGTATCGGTTGAAGTATCTCCCTTACAACTATTTTTCAGATTTTCTAAATTATGGATGGTCTACTGTTCTGCTCAGACATTAAAAATCAATACTAAACATAAGTTTTTGAAAAAGTTACACTTTTCAGGAGTTGTTATAAGACTTAAGAGTATCCTACAATAAACAAAAAGTTTTCATTTTATAAACCTTGGTATCTGTCAAAGCAAATGCTATATCATTCCCAAATACTTTGTTACAGTTATAGCATATAGCACTTTTTATATTTAAACCATACTCTTCATTTTTAGACACTGTGGCGGACCGGGACTAGCGGGATGCCTGGAAGGACCGGGAGAAGGATTATTCCTCCCCTGGGCCACGAGAGGGCAGCCATCCTGGTCTGTATGGGGGCCCCAGGAACCAAGCATGGAAGCTCAACCCTACAGGGGCCTGTGGCCACCACCAGGGGGTGCCTGGAGGATTGAGGAGCCCTGGATGTCAGCACTTCTGCCACACCCAGAGGTGCTGCCGGAAGGAATAGCAGGGACACCTGGTGTGCTTCCGGGTGCTCATTCGGCACTTCCGCCTCACCAGGAAGTGCAGCAGGAAGATCGTCAGAGGGCACCTGAAGCACATCCAGGTGGATATAAAAGAGGCCGCCTTCCTCCATTCATTAGCCAGAATCGGAGGAGAGGAGTAGAGGTGGTGGAAGAAGGACCAGAAAGAGGCCCGGACTTTGAAAGTGTGTTTGGTGCAGGGGCACTGTGTTGTTGGCGGAACTTTATAATTTAATTTATAAATAAAAGTGTCTGTTCGGGACTTCCTGTGTCTGTCTGTGTTGGTGTCCGGGCTAGTTTCCACAACACTTACACCTTGGGAGAGAACTTGGACTATTGGCTTATTCTGAAGTGTTTGAATTCTTTATATTCTTACACTTACACTAGTTCAGTTTAGCCCAAGAGTTTACTGTTAGGTTTAAGTTGCAGTGGCATAGTTTGGGAAGGAGTGACATTTGAACGCATGCACTGGATTGTATTTTTAAATTGGTGAGTAGATAGCCCTCATTGATTTTATCTTTTACATTTTTTTTAATTAAGAATTTAAAGAAATAGAGACCATAAAAAGTAAATTGAAGAATTTATAGTAAAATGATAAACAAAGTTTAATGAGAATTCATAAAAATATGCAATAAAATATTTCCAGTTTGGGCTGTGCGTATTAAATGCCTGTAGCATCAGTAAAAAGGTTAAATGCCTACTCACAAAAATGATTTCTATGCCCCACATAAAGTAAAACTGAAAGTGCACCAAATTAATGGCTTAATGGTCATACAGATGTACTGTGAGCACCAGCTGTCAGCTTAAAAGGGCTAGATGGAAAAATAATAGAAACAACAAAATAACTAAACAATGAAAACATTACAACCTCACATAGTCATTGAGTTTCAAAAAGGAGCCTATTCATCAAGACTAAATGTATTAAACACTTTTAATATGATTATGCCAGCTCTATAGAAAACATTATGAATGCTTTGCATTCTAATCGAGGAAGATTAAGGACAGCGTATTGTATGAAACACCTGACTCGTGTACAGATGCTGTTAACTGGAGCTCAGGTTGCTCAATGTGAGACAGTTTAAATTCATTCTTCAATTAAAACTCTTAAATGCTTCAAACTACTACAGAATTTGTGCCCCCCTTATGCTATTCAGTGCAGTATTATACTTTTTATACAAATTAGTTTTTGATTTTGTTGTATGAAGTTATATGCCAATGGTACTTTATTCTGTGTATTTCTAATATTTGGACATGGCAAGTCCTCTGATGGACAGAACTCTCACCTTTTGCTGCAATTAGATCTTTATTAGGACTAGGTTTACTATTTCCTTAAACTCATACAATCATTTTATTATGTGAATGTACATAAATACATTAAATGAGTATTTAGAGTTTATAAAACAGAAAGCTGATGTTAGAAGCAGACTAGGATCTGTTCACTAAACAGTCTAATTCTTTTACCCCTTGGCAGAGCAATGACATTCAATTCTAATAATTATTTTTTGTATAAATAAAGCATTCAAGTGTTTCATAATGATGAGTTTTTAAAAATGAGCACAGTTGACACAATTAAGTGTACACACTATTTGAAAACCTGTTTACTTATCATTAATGCCACTCAACGAATTGTGATCTGCAAATCAGACTCTTCTGGAAGAGTCATACTGATTTCTGTTTATATTCCCTTGCAGTAAATGCCAATCAGTTTTTTTGGCTTTTAACTTTAAAGTAACCACATATTAAATGTCTAAAAACCTGTGTAATGGACATTTTGTCAGTTCAGGACTTTGTATGGTGCATGAGGCAATGTATTTAAAACTGCATGTATCCAATCATTATCACTGGTGTTTTGCTGCAAACAAAAATCAAAATATAACATTTCCCCATCTCTGCCGGTTCAGGACTTCTGCCTTGACCTCTCTGTATGAGTCCCTACCTTATATACAGTACCTCCTGCCAATACTGTCCCTTGTTTTCATCTTTGTGTTTTTTTTATATCTAATCCATCTTTGAGTTCTTCTATTTCTCCCTGTTGACCTCTTTGGCATAGCCTATAGTTGATGTTCATTAGCTTTCTACCTACACTCATTGTTAGTAAGATGTTCCTTAGCATCAGTATTCCTCTAAACTGTATCTAATTTTGAAACCCCATTATCTTTTATCTTCTGCGGCAGTATTCCTCTGTCTGAACCATATAATGCTACACTCCATATTCCACACCTAAAAATTATCTTACTTGCTTACATGTCTGTGCATTTAGTTGACAGAACCTAACTCTTATTAACTACATTTTTGGTCCTTTATACTTTTAGCTTTATCGTTACACACACCATTGTCTGAATGTCACACTGAAGGAGAGATATTGGAGACTTCCTGTTTTCTTAGCTTATGATCTCTCTGGCATATGCCATCAATAGAACATGCAGTCTTAGTCATAGTCACACTATGACATTGTCCTTGAAAAGACTTGCTGGTCTCAACCTTTTCATTGTTTCTGATCCCAGATTCTTCCTAGTTTCAATGTCATTGAAAGGCATGACTATAAGATATCATTTGCTACCCTGCAGGCAAAAAGAAAAACATTATATTTTTATTTATTTTTTCACCAAGCTAGATCACGACAGTAGCACCAATTAATCTCTATTATCTGTTTGCAATAAATACCATAATTGAATTTGTAAATTTAATAGATAATGTGCTACCTGCTTTTATTTACCTTTTGATATACTGTATATGCTGAACTCAGATCAGTTTCACCCGAATACCACGTCAGATGGTTCCCTCATAGAATTTAAGATTTCAGTCTGTCTTATCATCCTCTATTGAACTAAAGCAATTGTCTGCTTTTCACCACAGGACTGCCTTTGTCTGGACATTTTAGGTGGGTGTGCATTATTGATATGCCTATGACACTCTTGGGCTTGAAATTTCCTAAAGGATTGTCTGATTAATTCCCTCAAATATTTAGACTTGCTTGGTACCATAGGCTGCACTGAAACAAACTATCCTTAGGTAACTGCCTCTCTGCACAAATAAAATGTTCTTAATCACTTATGTATCACATAATAATTTAAAAGAACTTTCAAACTAGAAGAATGACTAAAGTGTTGTTGGGCTGCATAGAACAATGTTCTTATGATGCTGTCACTGACTGACAAATCAATTATGTGGAAAGGGCAGGAATACATAATAAAGTGGCACCTCTGTTTATTTAGACTGTGATATTAAAAACTGATAAATGGAAGAAAATCCTTGTAAACAAAGAAAAAAGATTCCCATTAGACTTTAAATAGAACCTTGATACCACAAGAGGTACAATTAGCTGTTTATAGCTAGACATTACTGTACATCATGCAAGTGATTTAACCTCAGGCAAATAAAAGTAAGATTTCACTTTTTAAATAAAATTAGTTCCAGTGTTAGTGTCCTTTCCTTTCCCCAAGGTGTTCAACAAACATAATTTCTTTCAGAGATTATCTGACAGCTAAATTTAAAAAATGTTCTTTGCATTCCTACATTTTGTTGACCAGCTACTGCAGCTTGCCATCTTTACATTAGTTATTCAGACTGACAGAGAGTCTTAGTCAGAGGGTTCAATGCATCTGTTATGCAGCTGAGAGCGATGAAAATTAGTTCTTCCAGTCATGAATTTTCCTTTTCCATATGGTGTTCTTTTTTCTTTCTTTCTTTCATTTTTTTCAAGGAGGCAGGCAAAGAAGAGATTATGCTTAGAAGAGCAGATTTGTAGCACTATAAAATACTTTGTCCCTCTGGTAATGCCTATAGCTAAAAAGAGTAGAGTAACAGTGTATATTTGCTGAAATCCTTCATGCAGTGTATATGGTTAATGGTTAAAAGTGTATACACTTCTTTCATTAATATTGTGTAAATATATATATATATATATATATATATATATATATATATATATATATATATATATATATATATATATATATACAGCATATATATATTCTGAGGGTATAATTGAATCCTTTATTGTTCCATTTTACAAGAAGCGATTAGCAGATCATTTAAATTTTAGATGTTAGTTTTTGTAAGATTAAAAGTGTCAAAAACAATTTAAAGTTGTTACTAAATAACAATAGACAGGCAACTTCAGGTTAGATTGACAACTTTGCTCCTTTCTTTCCTTTCTTTATATTTTTTTAACCCTCTGTTAAGATCCATGCTTGATTATATTTTATCATAACAGGAGACACTAAGAATACATTGGTTATTATAAAGAAAAAGTTTCAGTTTAATATAGTTCCCAATATTTAAATTTTACAAAGATGTCTTTATGTTAGCTTATGCCAATCTGTCAATTGTCTTTCTCTGCATTTATCTCAAACCATTTTTTAAGGTGTCTATCCTTCCTTTTTTTTTACTGTTTTGTGGTCATAATTGCCTTCAGTGTTTTGACCATAGGCAAGGTGGAAACTGATTTTTTTTTCCAATTCTTTCTGACCAAGGCTTTAAGCTTCATTTTTGAATCTTTTTCTTTCCATCACTTGACCACATTTTTCTATGTTGACCTTTTATCTTCTAATATTACTTCACCTGCTTCTTTTAACTGACTGAATTTTAAAGTATTTCTGACTCATTTCTGTTTCGGTCTTTAACAGTTTTTTAAAAGCTTTTTATTTTTGAATACTGTTTGCATAACATACAGTACTCATTATGGTCTTCTCACTTTTTTGTGTCAATGATTTAACATGTGCACTTTTCAGAAACATTTGACCATGCTCTTGCAGAACCTCTATGTCTCTGAACCGTATTATGTTATTCTGTATGCTGTAGTTTTAAATAAGGCAGCACAATACTGGAGATGTAACTGCTGCTGTTCCTCGAATCCAGTGTTCTGGATTTCAATTCCTTGCCTGGTCATTGTCTGTGAGGAGTTTGCAAGCCCCCATCATATCAGCATTGATTTTCCTCCCATATCCCCAAAGACAGGGTTATCTGGCACCATATAACTTGGGTCTGTGTGGGTGTGTGCAAAAGTGGGTCCTTTGATAAACCGAGGCCCTGTCCAAGGCCACTTTCTACATTGCACCCAGTGCTGTAAGGAAAATCCCTGGGAATCTGGTTTTAATCTCTGTCTCACACCTTCCATTGTGCTGAATTGAACAAACCCAAATAATGAGGCTGCCACACCTGCTGTCCTTCTGTACATATTTAGTGATATGTTGCTCATTTTCTTCTTTATGCTTTAATACACTTAGAAAGGACTTATTCATTACAGCTTGTTAAGTAACTGCACAGTCAGCTTAAAGATTCAACGCATGCACAGAGTGCACAGCACTGTAAAACCGGCCAACCTGGGTAAAACCAGAAAATGGCCTATAAAACGACAGAGAAGGTAAAGAGAGGAGATGAGAGGATTGTGAAATAGTGGGTGTCCTGAGAACTGTATGTGTAGCCTTGCAAGTAAACAATCATTGTAGTTCTTCTTAGGGAATACTTTCAACTAAGAAAGCCTTACTGTTTTCTTTTGTAGGCTTTAAATACAATAGTATGCTTGAGCTTTAAGTGGTATTCCTAGAATTGCTGCATGAATATTTCATGAGGAAAAAAGTGCACAATAAAAATCATAACCATGGGTCATTCTGACTTCAAAGCATTTACAGACAATCTAAAAATTTTCCTTTATTTCCTACGGCAGTTAACTTGATCACTGTGTGTAAATATTGTGGCATTACATCCGTCTTTGTATCATTAGCACAGGTTACATCAGTGATTTTAAAATCTCACTGTCTAGAACTGCCACTTGGAAATCAATGACCGTTCAAGCAATCACCTATTTCCTTTGTGTCTTTTTTTTTTCCTTTATTTTTAAGTACAGGACTTTCTTGTTAAGTACACGGTAAACTATTGCTTTATTGCAAGAATCCTTTTTGGACTGTGTGAGACATTTACTTGGCACATACTCATCGTCCTAAAACATTTAAACTATGCTGACTTTAAACCATTTCACTGAACAGAGAAATGAGTAAATCTTAATATATACAGTATTAAGAGTCACCATTCTATTGCATTACAAGTAAAACTTGTTAACAGATGTCATGTATGCATGTATTTAGTTTTTCTCAGCTGGTGCTACTTTTAATCTAATCCTGGGAACTATAATATGTATGGCTACAACACATTCTGGTTCTTCTCCTGAGAAAACTCTGAATATATTCTTGTTTATCATTGTGTTGGAAAGTGGTTGGACATCCAAGTGAGTATTTAACTGCCCTCTGTACATGTAACAATAATCCTACTACTACTACAGTACTTCTACTGCTACTACTACTACTACAACTAGGATGTGCCTACAAGACAATCTGCCTTTCTTATAAAAAGCATGAATTACGTTAACCGACTCCTCTCGTACTGAATCGGGGGTACTGACTATTGTCCAATCGTACTCCATCATGGAGACAAACACAGGCAAACTCATTTGTGCTAATTCTGTGGATGATGTCCCTTTCAGTCCCTTTCCATAATGTATTTTGATTGCACTGTTTTTTCCAGCAAGTCTATCCCACATTCTCAAGCTCTTTGCTGTATCAGGGAGACCAAGACCAATATTCTGTCACTTGTACCTATTCCTTCATTCATTAATCTATTCTAGATTGGTTGTAATGGCACATCTACAGGTGTTTTCTCACATATGAAACTGTCAATCAGCACTAGTGATTAACGCCAAGATGGGCAACATAGTTGCTGATATTTATGCATTTTAAATTGCTACCTTCTATTTATAACCCCAAGCAAGGGTATGTATGAGGGGCATTCAGATGTTAACAGGAATTTATGAGCTATGCTTTATTTATTGAATTCAATGAAACAACTTAAACACTATTTTTCTGTATAGTCTCCTGCCACTGCAATACACATGTTCCCATGCTCAGGAAGCTTCTTAATCCCCAAAGAGTAGAAGTCTTTTGACTGCATGTTGACCCATTCATGTACAGCGTCAATAACCTCCTCATTCGACTTGAATTTCTTCCCTCCTAAAAATTCTTCGAGTGGGCTGAAGAGATGATAGGCCCACTCTGAATGACTTGCACCAATAATACACTCTAGACTGAGAGGGACACTCATCTCCAAACTCTTTTTTAAGTCTCGGATAAATCTTAGATGGAACTACTCCTTCATTTGTCAAAAACTGAATAATAATGCGCTGCGCAACACTACTGTGTACCTCCTGCTCCGACATGTTGATTACAACTGACAGGAAGGGGAGAAAGAGCAGCTAGCACTACTAACGGCAAGTTCATATACTGTATGTGTGTGTTTGTCCAATGAGTCAGGTCTAACTTGCACTATTTACAAGAACAGACCAATAAAATTCCTGTTTACTGTATAATTGAACACCCCTCGTACATAGATCGAATAACAAAAAATATGGCTTAATATGAACATTCGACAATAAATTTACCCTACTTAGCTGTCAAAATTCTGTTATATCACCCCATCTGTTTTGAGAATAAAACACAAAGGATTAAACTATGTTATGGGTTTCCTCAGCAAACTGCCAGTAATACATACTTTTCAGAATTGTGTACATCAAAAGCTAGAAACATAATCATTACACTATGTGCCTTTTATTACAGTGTACATTACTGATTACTGAGCAATAAACAGTCTAACTACAGTGTAATTAGACATTATTAGTGTGTAACTCAAGGGGCAGTATTGCTAGGTTCTCATTTCTCATTCTTACTGTATACTGTTTGCATTACTACTTTTACGGGTACTCAGATTACAGAGTCAGTAATAATGTAACACTTTATTGCATTCTAGAAAAGCTGGTAAATGTTGTAATAGAAAATAAATGTCTGTCCTGAGAGAGATTTTTGTAATAGGCCTGGGAAATTAAGCACACGAAGAAAGATGAAGAACACTCAGAAAACAGGCAAAGGTCTAAAACCAAGAAATGAGCCACAAATTGATTGTCAAAACACAAAACTTAAAATAAGGCTCATGACTCCTAAAAACAAAGCTGAAAGTCCTGACTGCCCTATGACCCTTTCTCCAAATAGCTTTGTAAAAGTGAAGTGATATTTCTTTGATTAATCCAAAAAAATGGACACCCACATCACTGCAGTGCCATAAATAGCATCAGCTGCTGTAATGTCACAAATTGTGCCTCTGATGAACATGTGACTGGCAATTAGCATCATGGCTTGCAACAAAACAGGGATATATGGTAACTTAGCAATGGTGCAGTTACGATGTCAACCACAAGAAAAAAATAATAAAAGACATACTTCAGTTAATAAGAAAAATAACCTGCACATAAAATAACTACGAATAAAAGCCTGAGTTATCAGAAGCTACAGTAGCTATTAAGTAATCATTGCACAAGAGCACTGTAGCAAGTTATACTTAAAGTGATGTCCAAAAAATTTTAAATGGATTGTTCTTTTTTGACATTAAGCCATAGTTCTAGTTATGAACAGCTCCTGACATTAAACACAAATGGAACAATACATATGGTAAATGCAAGCATTGTTATATGTATTTAGCTACTACAGAGTGTTCTCATTTGTTTTCTTATAAATGGTAAAATATGTTATTGATTTAAGTCAATGTAGACATAGAAGAACCATCAAACCAAGCCCACAATATTGTTTTAGGTGCCATTCAGAGCATAATAACTTTGAAGCCTCAGCAAGGGACTTATTTGATCACAACTGACTTTTGTTTAATCATTGGTTTCACAAACCCTGAGTAACAGGAGAATAAGAAAATTAATTTTACCAGACATTTATTCCATAAGTGGTTTAAGTAGTTAGTTGAAGTATTATTTCTTTAGACCAGAAAGTGAGACTACTACTGTATGGTGCATTATTTACAATGTGATTATACTCCAGCTCACTCTGTCATACTGAAATGCTTTATGTTATGTGTAATGAAGACAATTCTATTTGGCATTCATTGTGTCTCCGACTATTTTTATAGTAATACTGCTCAGTTGTTGTTTGAGGCTTGTTGAAATGAAATTATAATGTCATCACACTAAAAGTCTACTTCCTAGACACAAAGTGACATATTGTAATAAATGCATTAGAAGAGGTATGTGCAGCCTTCATCAGAGACCTGAATCAATTACTTCCAGTTGACAGTGGCTGGCAGTGAATGCACTTAATACAAAAGATAGTCCTGAATTACAGCTACTGGCAGGCAGAAAGCAGGCATTGGCCTACAGATGATGTGTAGGTGTGTTTGTCTTCTTCATATTCATTGTTTGTATTTTATATCAAAGTTTAATTTGAATCAAAGTATAATCTCTCCATTGCTTCTATGTATTATATTAGATTTTTAAAGTTACATTGTCAACTAATTTCAGTAACTTTAATTAATTAATGTAGTCTTTGATGGTCACTTGAGCAAAATAAAAATAAATAGACATAACAATTTGAAATCTGACAAAATAACAATCTTAAACCACTTGGCCTCTCTATGGGCCAAAGCTGGAATGCACAACACTCAGATGCTGGAGAAAAAGATGTAATTAATTTTTTTTTTTTTTAATTGGACAGAATAGACATGATATCAGTTTGCTCAGTAATACATGAGGTATAAGCACATGATGAACAAGAATAGTTGTGTATTTGAAATATTAAATGCGTGCTTCAATTTCAATATTAATAGTCTAAATATTCTTAATTGTAGTAGAATCATCTTTCACCCTCTTGTAGAGTTCCATAGAGGGCTACATCCCTAGTAAAGGATCAAATTTAACATCACATTCCTAATTGCTGACCTTGAAATAGTCTAAAACGATATCCCACATGCTTATGTTTGAAATTTGTTATTTTCAGCTTTCTAGGAATGGTTCTTAGAGGGCTAGGACTACAAATCAAATATCAAACATATTATCAAATTTGTGGTCAGCAACCTCAGAATAGCATAAAAGAAGACTCCACATAGATATATTACCTAACTCCATGTTTTTGAAGTTTTGTAAATAGCAATAATTTTGTCCTCTAGTATCCCATTATTGGGTGAACCCCTGGGGTTAGCTGATGTGGCATATACATCTTCAAGTGTTTCTGATCACTTTTGCTGGAGACACCCATTAGTTTACTCTTTCTCATAAGAGTGCAATTTCCTACCCAAAAATATGATCCAAAAATGTCCTAAAAATAAGTGTTTTTTTGCTGTGTAGAGGGACTCTAAAACTAGGGATCAACACGAGTTGGATGGCATACAGTATAAGGGGGTTTTCTCAAAAAGGTGAACCAGGAGGTGCCATGCCAAAAAACCCCACAAAATTTTAAATCATTCATAAATAATTCTTAGGATCATAACGTTATGAGAAAACACCAAATCCTTTGAAAATACATACCAGAATGACTAAAATAAAGAAAGGTTCTGACTAGGTAGTCACAGTCACACTCAGGCATTATGCAGGCATATTGCTGTTGATATAAATAAGCCCAGGTAGTGTTTCTTAACTGCTGAAAAACTGGTTGACTGGAGGTCCTCAGTGTTAGTGTGTTAGAGAGAGGATGTGCAGCATTGTTCAAAATGGCACTCAGTTTTGTTTTAATTCTCTCCTTCTCTACTACCTTCAGGGGCCTTGGAATGTGTCCTGTAGCTGAGCCTGCCATTTTAATTAGCTTGTTGATTCAACTGGCTTCTCTTAAAGTGATATTACCAACCCAGCACACCATAGAGCAGAAAATTGCACTGGCCATCACAGAATTATAGAAGATATGAAATATGTCAAAACCCACGTTTAAGGAACGCAGTCTCATTAGAAAAAAGATGTTCTGTCCTTTCTTATTATTTCCTTTTTATGAGTCAAGTCCATCCTGTGATTGATGTGGATCGCTAACACCAGTGTACCACCTCCACAGTCACTCCCTGAATAGTGGCTGGACATGGATGGTCTTTGGTGTGGTGAAAGTCATTAAACATCCTTGTTTTTGCTGATGTTAAGGTACACCAAGAAACAAAGTTCTCCACCTGACTCCTATACTCTGTTTCATCCCTCTTACCAATACATCTCATAAGTGCAAAATCATCTGAGAATTTCAGCAAGTGGCATGACGTGGTGTTATAGTTTGAGGTGTACCAGGGGAAGAGAAAAAGAGACAGGTCTGTTCCTTGTTATGTTCCAGTTTTGCTTATATCCATATAACAGCTCTGTGGGTGTGTGTGTGTGTGTGTGTGCGTGCCCTGTGGTGGGCTGGCACCCTGCCCGGGGTTTGTTTCCTGCCTTGCACCCTGTATTGGCTGGGATTGGCTCCAGCAGACCCCTGTGACCCTGTAGTTAGGATATAGTGGGTTGAATAATGGATGGATGGATGGATAGATAGGCCACTATAGGCTTTCCTACCTGCATATCTTTGAGCTTAATCCTTAAAAATAAAAAGGGATGGCTGAATGGTATTTAAGGCCCTGAAGAAATCAAAAAAGCATAATCTACATGGGGCATGCCAGCTTTGTCCAGATAGAACAAAGCTTTGTGGAGGAAAAGAGAATTGCATCTTCCACTTTAATCTTTGTCTGATATGTAACCTGCAGTGGGTCCAGGTGGTCTATCACAAGAGATGGCTCATATAGTCCAGGACAAGCCTCTCAAATGTCTTCATGATGTAAGATATTTGTTTATGAAAAAGCTCATGAATTTCAATGAGTATCATACATAAATTATTTGCAAGTACTCACACTATCAAAAATTAAGATTCTTTACTTTCAAAATATTCCATGGGCAAACAAAGAATATGTTGTTTTTAAACACAGAGCAATGTTTTAGCAGTGGCTGTTTGTAATGTCCAAAATCTGAACAGGTAAGTTTTGTATGTTAATTTATATAAGCTGTGTAAGCTCAGCCCCGGAACACAGACAGACACACACCAATGGTTCCAAAAAGCACACGTTTATTTTCAAAATGTCCACACATCACCCAGTGTCCCTGCACCAAACACCCTCTACAGGACCTTCCAATGGTCCTGCACCGCCTCCACTCTTCTCCACCAAGCTCTGTCCTCTTCCTCCCGACTCTGCCTGTCGACTAGAGGGAGGTGGCCCCTTTTATTTTCCTCCGGATGTGCTCCAGGTGCTCTCTGATTGACTTCCTGTGGCACTTCCTGGTGTGGTGGAAGTGCTACCTGAGCACCTGGAAGCCCTCCGGCTGTCCCCGGTATTCCTTCCGCCAGCATCTCTGAGTGTGGCGGAAGTGCGGACATCCGAGGCTGCACAATTGTTCGGGTGCCCCCTGGCTTTGGCCATGGGCCCTTATGGGGTTGAGTTTCTATGCTCGAACCTCGTGGCCCCAATACCAGTTGGGGCAGCTGCCCTCTCGTGGTCCTGGGAAGGCACAGTGCCTCTCCTGGTCCATCCAGGCATGGCGACTGGGCACAACCCCCAGCCCCCACCTCAAGGCATAATGTATTCTAATATTAAATTAGTTACTATCTTTTTAACCAAGGTAATATAATGACATTGGCCAGACAATCTTTTCATACATACCACAGCATGTTTCTATTGGGCACACCAACAACACAATGTACCAATACAGGGATATTGTTGTTTTCATACGTCTTTTTTGAATAACTTGAGTATGTACCTTCCTCAGGATCACACAGTGATTCAAAGGCAACAAAATAATTGAGAAACTTGTTTTTTTAAGTTCATGTCTTAGCCACTAAACTACAGTACACATGGAACATCAAGGTTTACCTTTTTTCTACCATTTTTAGCCAAGATGAAACAAAGCCAGTCCTAGACAGGTTAATAAATCTGTGTGGAGTTAGCCTGTCCTTCCCATGTGTAGGAGGGGTATTTCTTCCGGGACACATCACATTCTTCCCAAATTAGGGTTATTAGCAAACTAGATTACCCTTGGATAAGTATAAGTAGGTGTGTGTGACTGACAACTCCTCCAAGACTGTCTCATGTGTTTCCCATGCTTTGTGAAAGGATTCTTTTAATTCTTCCTTGCAAGCAGTAATGTTTTTGGTTCTGGTAATGGTGTTTCATCCTACCTTGTGCCTATTACTGCTGAGATAGTCACCAGCTCACCATGGCCTTGAATTGCACTGAATTAGAAAATAGATGGATGGATGGTTGATTACAAATACATTTTGTTCAAAGTGGAATATATAATATGAAGACCAAAAATGGCACACATACTGTCTTTTTTTGTATATTTCAAAAGCCTTTAATGGTTTAATTTTTCCAATGATACTTCAATTTTTAAATAATTCAGAGTCCTCATAGTTCACTTTTGACCTCATCGGTTTCAACAGTACTAATCAAAGTAAGGTGTTACCATTATAGTAGTTTCTGATATGTATGGTAAATGCTTCCATGATTATGTAAATAGTGCATCTGTCTAATTCCTTACTGAAAGCTGTCAGCATTTCTGAAAGAGTCGGTGTTTTAAACCTTCTGACATATGAAGCCCCAGGGATTGATTTCCCCTTCCTGTGCCCTCTGTTTCAGGTTCTGTGTCTGAAGGTGTCCTGCTCAGCTCATGTGAGTGGCAGGAGGAATGAGGTCAGTTTTAGAGTAAACATATACAGTAAGGGTGAAATGAGAACATTCCAATACCAGTTCATAAGACATCTGTCTTGTCTTTGCCTCTGTCATTCTTGCTTTCACAGTGTAAAGCTTTGTGGACTGCACCTGCTTTCTAAATCCCCACTCTGTTTGAAAATCTCATTGCATACATTTTCTTGCGTCTTTTTACACTTTATTCTTTTGTTACTTATGTCACATCAAAGGGACAGTTACTGCGTGTATGCAAACATTTGACTGTCATCCAACCTTTTGGTATTATCTTATTACAGGAGTGTTATTTTGAACATCAAAGCAAATGCAAATTTTGTCATTAAGATTACATTCTGTTGTCAAATTTAGAATGTTTAACCTCAGACTCTTTTTAATAAGTCAGGTAATAAAATTAATATGATTCAATTAATTTTAAATCACTTGGAATATCAAATTGTTGTAAAGGGCAACTTGCCTTTGTTTTACATATTATGGATTCTATAAACCCGGTTTCTTTTCCCTTTTTTCTTGCCTTATTTTTCAGAGTACTGTGTGATTACCTGAGCCATTGACTCATGGACATGCTTTCAAGCAATGTCTTTGAAGATAAAAATCCCTTCCTCAGTGTAGTAATGTTGTCTGCTGAGCAGCATTATTCCCTGGTTTCTTAAGTATTATCTAATTGTAAAGCAGCAAGCCATATGAGCAAGGACATGTACTTAGCTGAAATGCTTCAGAAAATGTTTACCACTCTCATATTAAACGTGCAGCATTTCAGTAGGATTCTTTTGTATTCTTGTCACTGTCAGTTTTTCTCAAAAGAAATTCGGTATTAAATTTTAATCAGTGTGACAATTTGGGCCAATGGTTACCACTGTTCCATTCAAGTAATCTAATAAACATGGCACATTTATATTTTCCATCCATTTCATTGCTTGTGACTAAATATTTTTAATACTCTGTTTATGTATATTTTATAGTTAACACTTTTTTGTAAATCATTTCCTGCTACACTGTACTTTGATTATGTGCTGTTAGCTCTTCCTGAACAGTTTAAAATATTTCTTAACACATATCTTAAAATTCTGAAATACCAAATTTTTGTTAATGTTCTGAAAATACAGATGCTTTGACAGCTCATAATATTTTCTGTGTCTTTTTCTTTTATGACTTATAACTTTTATTGTCGCATCTTCTATATTAAGTCATTGTCTGTGTCATAGTATAGTAGACCTGAATATTCTGAAGTTCAGAGGCAGAAGCCTTTATTCTGTCATATTAGTAGCAACTATGTCTCATCACATTAGTTGGTTTTTAATACTTTTATAATTTTATTATTATCCTAATTCTATTTATTTATTCTAATACGGGTCTGCAGGGTGCAGCAGCTAGTGACTTGCAGTCCCATAATAATGGCATAGGATCTGACTTAATACGCAAAATTTCTTGTGCTGCATAAGGGAGTGAAGCGGTGGAACAAAATGAAACTTAGAATTTGAGCAAGAATGGGATTAAAAAAAGAAAATCCCCACACCACCCTTTATCTGGAGTACTTCATGTCTTTGGAATGTAGGAAAAATACATTTTATCTAGAGATAACATGCATGAATGGAAAAAAAATAGCAATTTTAACTTATTTATGTACATTTATGTATATTTGTATGTATGCGTCTGTTTGCATGTATGTGGTTTCCCAATCATAAGTTTGAAGCATTGGCACACAGAACTGTTGTTTGTCAGACAGCCAGAGGTACAGTAGTCACTTATCTCTTTACTATATAGCTCTCAGCATTTTTTCAGTAAAAGATTCAGTGATTTTACTATTCTATATTAAGGCCAAGATAACTGTTTTTGATGAGTGTTTCAGTACGTTCTTGTTTGGCAATGTTGCAAAGAGTGGTGATGTATTTCATGATGGTTGAACTCTATACAAAACTACTAATACTATCTATCTATCTATCTATCTATCTATCTATCTATCTATCTATTATGAGTTTCTCCTTATCTATCTATCTATCTATCTATCTATCTATCTATCTATCTATCTATCTATCTATCTATCTATCTTTAGGAAAAAAATAGCATGTCACATAAAAAGTCAATTTTAAATCATACACTCTGTTAGCATCACAAAAAAACACAAACATATTCACATCAAGTCAGGTAAATGGAAAATATTAAATCTTTTAATGAATTTACACAAAATTAAAAACAGAAATTTGATTTTGGAAAAGAAAATTAGCTTTCATTCAATTTAGCATTTAAACTAAATCAGACAATTTAATGATTTATGAAAATGACTTTTTTTTAATTATTATGTGAAAATTAATTTTCTCTTTCCTTTTCTGTCTTTGTCTCCCTAAAGGCTGATTGTATCATAAACACAAAGATGATAAAACTAATGTAGAATTTTTTGGAATGAATTTTAAGTGTATGTGGCTCAAATCCCCATTTGTCACAATGTACCACAAGTTGGATACAATGTGACACAAATCATCATTTCCGCTGTAAATTATGGAGGATGGGGAATTCTCTATAAATTAATTGGAAATTAGAAATCTCTTCAGGACTAATGGGAAGATGATTAGGGTACAAAGAATGCAGGGAAATTCTTCATAAAAGAATGTTCGTTTTGTTAGAAGTCTGAAACTGAATAAATTGATTTTTTTTCCCCAACACTCTGCCAAACAACATTACAACAAAGAAAACAGATGTCTGAGGTCTCTGGTCTTCACAAACCTTTAGCAAAACAGTCCAGCATTTTTCATTGACTAACCTGAACAGCACAAAATGACCAAATACTGCTTTACCACAATACTGAAGTTTAACAGAGACTTATCAGAAAAGTGAATTGGCTTTTTACAGCTGCAAATGTTGGTTCAACCAAGTACTAATGCTGTGAAACCCTTAAAAGTGACAGTGTGTTTTCCATTTGTATTATTTTATAGATTACATTTTATTGAAGCCGCTAATATTTCCTGATGCATCGAGATCCCAGGCTGTGAGATTGAAATGTGAAAGAAAATGTTGAGGGAAAGAGTTCTTTTTTTAAGGCAACATACGTCAACAGGAACATCCTATATTTAATTTAGAATGGACCATTTTAACAACTGATACTCATATTTGCAGTTGTTTGTGGAGCATACACGTCCTGCTTTTTTGTGTTTTATGAACAAAATTATAATAATTACAATAATAGTTTTATATTGTGTGAGCTTCTGTAAAAGCTAAGCTTTCCTTTGGACAAATAAACAACTATAATGTCTATTAATTGGAAGAAAAAAAGAAAAACAGTTAACTACTACCTGTGGTGGGTTGGCGCCCTGCCCAGGGTTTGTTCCTGCCTTGCGCCCAGTGCTGGCTGGGATTGGCTCCAGCAGAAACTGGTGACCCTGTATTAGGATATAGTGGGTTGGTCAATGACTGACTGACTGACTGACAGTTAACTACTATTTATATTTTCGGAGGCAGGTTAACTTCACTCTTACTTTCCATTTGCTACACATTGAATTGATTGGATTTGATTTTGATGTGATACACATTTGCAGAGTTTTCTTGCTTTTCCATCCATCCATTAATTCTCTTTAACATACAAGCTGGGTTATGTGCCAACTTTCAATTGGCCCTCAGTTAGCGATTGCAGAGGTTTATGTGAGTTATGTGAATGTGCCCTGCTATGGGTGGCGCCCATTCCAAGGTTGATACCTTGATACCCTGATACATTTCATGCACTAGAAATCCATTCCTAAAACACTAAACTTGTTTTAAAATCTCACTCATGGCTCTGTTTTTGCGGTCTGTGTTCTTGGCGATAGTGCTTGCCCTCGTGACAATGATTTGCCTTTGGGTTTGGTTTGTTTTTGTGCACATTGCTATAAATGTATGGCTATGTCTCTCATTTCCATGCTTGCCTGTCTCTCACTTCCAAACTATTTATGAAACAAAGCCATATTCAGCAGCAATACTGGCCATCACATTGCTGTATACTCACAGTACCTGAGACTCAAACAAGGATGAAAAACTTCCAGCTGTGGTCTGAGCTGTGCACAGCTTTTAGGATCACACATATGATTTTTTGTTATACTTTAATTTTCTATTTATAAAATCCTGTTCTTTAGTTAAATATCATTTAGCCAACATTTTATACAGACTTACTGTATTTTGTCAGGGAAACACCATCCTAAGGGGTGTTACAACTGCAAAGTTAAGTTACATTTGTTTTTATGCATTTTGCTCACGCAGATAAGGTGACCTAGTTAGGGCAACACAGAAAGAATATTGTGGAGACTGAAGGAGAGACCTCTGGCTTAGTCACTTGACCATTCTGTCAGCAACAGTTATTGAATTAATACAACTGCTAAGTAAAATTGTGTTTTGGTTTGTAGTTACTTTGCAGGTGCTTGAAAAATCTAATCTGTTGATATGTCATATTCCAGCAGTTCCTGATGTGGCAGCCCATTTCCGGGCACACTCATGCATACACCGTATATACTGCAACACAGGGACAGTTTGAGGGTCATCACTTTAACTGACACAAACATCATTGGCAGTACACAGAGAAAAAAATATGGAGGCACAAGCAGAACTTAGAGACTCCTCAAACACAGTAACTGTGCCATGTGTTTTAATAAATGCATTGTATCCCCGTCTCACTATTTTGAACCAGTTCTGACAAACAGATTAATTTCCAAAGGGAGCAGAAGTATTTTTTGATGGCTAGACTGCTATAAACACATCAATCATGCTAGTATGATTTTAAACACTTCACTAAGTGTCTATACGCAAATTTGCTATTAATTAATTAATGTATTACTATGTTACTGATAAAACATTGGTGAAAACATTATACTTCAGCTGCCAATCACTTAAAAGCTTTCCTTGTTAACTGGCATCACTCAGGAACTGACAACATGTGTCAAAAGCCATCTCCCTCTGGTGAAAAGATAAAATGGCTTGTTAATAATTTCCTCCTACAACAGCTAGTTACCTAATGAGAGAAGAGACTAAGGAGATTATTTGTGTGAATATTTAATTCAGATTTTAACTAAACATCGAATTAACATTCAACATTGCTATATAGAAGGCAGAATGCTGATGCAGAAATAGGTATGGGTATGCATTTTCTAAAAGTAATTTAAATAGCTGGCTTTATCTGTCTGGTTTCTAGGCTGGGGATTGTGGTACACAGTATATGAACAGCTTCTTAAATCAAGAACTCAAATGGTCACTTCTAATCAAAGGTCCATGTTTCTGAAAATAGAGTTCATTATGGCAGAATCCCCAGGAGGCACCACCATATGAAGAATTGTAGAGAACATGTGAATTGATTGTCTATCTCCTGCTGATTGACACCTTTTTAACTTGATTATAATTGAATATGAGCAATCAATGAGATTCACATAGCAGAGAAGATGCAGTTTTTGAGTATTTGTCCCTGTTCACAAAGATTGCTGGTCATTATATATGTAACATTTATGGCATCTTTCTTTAGTTAACCTACATTGAAAGGAAAATGGGATGGTTTTGCATAATATACAGACAAAGTCCAGTTTCAGAATATAATGTAGTGTATCTAATTGTCAGTCATAAAGGCTTCTATAAAATAATTTCTATAAAATCATAAGAAAGGATTTGCAAAACATTTTTTTGCACTTTCATCACCTTCCATAGTGAATATAAATCCTTTCCTTTGCTAAAATTGACTACAACTACCTAATCCACAAACATGAGTTTTTATTGAATGGGTGTTATTTTCTTTCTTTAGTACATTTTTACAGTGTCTTTTATTTCTTCAGAAATCCATAATATTGTGAAACATAAATCAAACTATACATATTCAGACTGTGCCGAAAATAGTGCAGTGCATCCAAAATCAGTTGTGAGGCAGAAATGAAAGTTATTAAATTTAAGAATTAGCAGTTTTTCAAATATAATACAGAAAAGGCAAGTCTGTAGCCTATTTCAAACAATAAATAGAACTGCAGAACCTACATGTTCAGAGATTAAGAGAGAGAGAGTTAATGCCAAGCTGGCATCTGACTATATTCGTTACTCCACAGATTTATACTGTGTAAGCTGCATAACTAGGTATTAACTTCACAGAGTTGTAACTAATTAGTAATATTGATAATTATCTAAACATGACATGGTGGCAGAATAGTCAACTAACCTATACTATCCTTGGAAAATGTAGTTATAGTATTTTATTTGACTTTAACTACTTAACTGCAGGCCATATTTTGGATCTTATGATTTCTAAGTATTGGGTATGTTATGTACCCTACTGAAATTATAAAAAAAAATCATAATATCACTGGACTTTTCACTTACCAGAAAAAAATCAGTAGAGCTGTTCTTTTTTCTCAGTTAGTTATTTAGCAGAAGCTGGATATACCCCTGCATTTTTTTGTTCCTTCAGGGAATGGACCTGTGCTTTTAGATACTCTGCCTTTTATACCATATAATCTCCTATCTTACTGTATTTAACCTACATATACACAATAAGAAGTCATTAAAATAATAAAGAGACCACTGTCCACACAATTAATTAAAATGCATAATTATATACACCCTATGGAAAAAAAATGGTTTTACACAGATAATGAGGTCATATTTGCAAAACTGGTATAGAGAACTCCGTAATTTATAATTGCGAAATAATTTAAGTACCATAGCAGCATAGTGCTGCATAGGGTAATAGGGTAATTATCATCACATTATACAGAGAACAGTTAAATTCTTAATTACATATGGTAATCAACGTGTAACACATTTTCACTATCGTTCCAGAGAAGATCTGCCAACATAGGTCCTCAGCCTTTGTAAATATAAGTGAAGTAATCATGTTCTGATTGGTTTCCTGTGGCACTTCCAACTGTTGTGCAATCACTCCTTTAGGGAGGCAATGTTCTGTGGAGACCATAGAGTGTATTAAGTGCACCGTAATTGGTCTTCTAGACCAAATCTCCTTGACATATTGATGTGCAGACAAACCTATACTAACACTTTTAGTTACTTCTGGCAGTAAGATGTCTGAGATAGTTGTATATACTGGAAACTTTGCCTATGTATCAATGTAAGTCTTTTGGATATTACCCTTAAGAGAGAAGCATTATTCATCTCTTAAATGATATAAAAGTATAACTTGGCAATCCAGGTAATTCAAGGTTGACACCAGTCTAGATCCAGCCAATTAAAGCTGAGCCTTCAGTGATGGGCATTGTATTAAAAACATGGGGACCTAGAATAAAGTTCTACATCTCCTCAATGTTAGGCACAAATTCCCTGTAAACCATGGAAAAATGCTGATTTAGATGTTGAGATTGTCTTTCCCATGATCCTCTAGTTGTCCTATCGTGGCATTGCTTTGAGTGCACTGGAGAACCTTCTTACAGCCAACATCCATGTCAGTGTCCAATTGTCAGAAGCATACAACCAAAATGTGTTGCAATATGTTGAGCTAACCATCCAGCTTCACTTATTTATATGACTGGAGAACACATGTTCAGCACATTCTTGGCATGCTGAAGTGTCAATGTACAGTAAGCTTCTTGAACAATATATTTCAGTCTAATATGCAGACCCATCCATCCATCCATTATCCAACCCGCTATATCCTAACTACAGGGTCACTGGGGTCTACTGGAGTCAATCCCAGCCAACACAGGGTGCAAGGCAGGAAACAAACCTCAGAAAGGGACCACAGAATATGCAGACCTCTAGGTTAAATTGTAAATGTAACGTAATGCAATTTTTCCTGGCCAGTTTTCTAGCAAATTGAACTAAAATTCTAGATGATATAAGCAGCATCAGAGATCCCCAGGAATTGTTCATTGCCCTTTTTGTTAACCCGTTAATTCTTAGATTTTACTTTCAATTCTGAGACTATGCAGTCTTGAGCTGTATAAGTGAACAAGAGGAGGAATAAAGAGGCCTAATGAATATCTTTATTGTGTTGCAGGCTAAACTATTTGTAGCTTAATGTTAGCAAAACTGAATAGATTGTGGTAGACTTCAAAAAGAGTATGGTTGCCCTGCCTCAGATCTGCATTCAAATGGTAGAATTTGATGTGGTTCGGGTTTAAGAGCACCTGGGGGTTCACTTGGACATAATGTTGGGCTAGGGTCAGGGTTAGTGGTTATGAGTCAACTGTATTTATTAAGGTACCCAGATGTTTTGGTGTGTATGGAAAATTTCTCGATGTTACAAATTAGTATGTGGTTGCTAAGTGCAGTTTTTCATGCCCTGCTTTGTGAGGACATTAGTGTAATCACAGGAGACACCAGAAGACAAAGTTAAATTGGCTGGCTATTTTTATCAAAGAGTTCATTTTACCCATATCAGATTATGAACAGGAAGGCAAATGTATGACCAAGACAAATATTTAAACATACAAAATATATTAGTTAACATCCATCCATCCAGTTCCCAACCCATTGAATCCGAACACAGGGTCACGGGGGTCTGCTGGAGCCAATCCCAGCCATGTACAGTATATATTAATAAATATTATCACTCTAATTACTGTAGCTCATTTATGCAATTGAAATTGGGTTTAATCTCAAGTTACTAAATGGTACCCAATAAGTGATTGGATAGTGTATGTCAATGGAAAATTCACTGTTCACTTCTGCTTCTTTAAGACTAGCTTTCTTCACTTACAGGTATTTGAGATCTGATTCACTGTGCACTTAGCTGTTCTGACACAGCTCTCTGAAAGGATGAAACCATGTTATTTATGTAGTCTATAAGGGGGATTTCTCTCCCGTTTATCTAGAAAATAACTCTGTTACTGTTCCAAGGAAACTATTATATTGAAAACAATTTCTATTGATTTCTAAAGAAAGTGTTTCAAATTACATATAAAACATATTAAAATGTGCTTAATGAAAGTGAATGACTTGTCTCTGTATCACTCATTGGAGTATGCCGGATAACACTATTGGACTGTATCCGTTTTCCTGTCCCTGTTCATTGATTGGTGATGACCTAAGGCTGTTTATCTAATCTTATATCATGCTCCATTTGTTCATGTCAGCCCCTTAAAATCTGCTTGGTACATGGAAGAAATGTCTGACTGTAGCATTGTTTTTATCAACAGCAGTCACAATTGTTGTTAAATTATTTAGTACATTAATTTGCTGGATGCTACCTAACATTTTTTTTTTTGTGGCTGACAATCCTTTTGTGGGAAATCTAAAATTAGAAGGAATTTGTATATTGTTTTGCCACAAAAGAAAAATAACCTTTGTGTGCATTAAATGATTTTGTTGGGTTTATATTTAGTGAAAAACATGCACAAGGTTTGTTTATACTGTGAATACAAAGCAGCTATACTGTAATGCTCATTTGTATTCAGTTATGTTTTACTAGCAGAACTATTAGCAGCTTTAAATGTTTTGCGGCTACTAGATGATATTTGTTGGAGCAATGTCAGCCCACAGTTGATTAAAAGATAAAATCATCAGTAGAGAGTTGCAATGATGCATACTATACTCTATAAACTATTTAAGGAAGGTTTTGTATTAAATTACTACATAACAAGTATAAAATAGTTTGTTACATTTTGTATAGAAAAACATTCACTGAAAGTTTGATTAAATGTGCAAATTCAGAACTCAGTGAACCAGGAATAGTCACTATTTTAGGTTAGTATGTTTGAGAATATAACGTGTATAAAGTATAAAGCAAGTGCCTCTCAGTTTCAAATAAATCATCAAAATGAATGTTACAATCTGATATTGTGACTTCAGCTTTAACTTAATACATTATGAATCTAAACTAAAAGCAAAATGATTCCGGCATAGTAATAAATAGTGTTAGTATTGATGGTGGTACACATGTGGTGTTAGCAATTCCTGTTATTTTGTTACTGTTTGTTCTTAACTATGAAAGACAGAATTAATAGCATTTTTGCAGGATTGTGCTTATTCTTAAATTTGTTCTTAAAGCTCATTTTTTCATGAAGTGATTTAGCTTTTTTGAGCAACAAACATAATTGGTACAATTGTCAATGAGTCTAGAGTAGGAAAAGTGGCAGAAGAGCAGATGCGCTAACAGGACACCACTAACTTGCCTCTCTTACTAAATAAAATGGATAAATTGGCTTTGATTATGGAAGGACAACACTAATTATTCTGAGGAATGATTACTAAAATGTAGAGCTCATCAGTTTTAGGCCCAGATTTTTTGATACATTAAATGGAACAATCAAGCAATTATTCAGTTAGGTTCAGATGAGAAGGAGTCACATGTTGTCTGAACCAGCTGTGATGCTCCGATACCAAGGAGTGTTATCATTAATTATATTTTTGCACAATTCTTTCCTCCTGTACCAGAGCTAGTGGTGAATATTTTCTCAGATAGAAATGTCTGTAGTCAGAGTGACGGACAGTGTCCTGGGTTGGAATAGAATAGAATCCAAGTTCCTTTGACTGCCAGTTATGTTAAGTGGATTTAAGAATGTTTTGTTGTGTTATTCAACATAATTACAAATCAGGCATGAGGTGCTGGACATGCCTTAAAAAAAACTCTAGAAGACCATTTGCTGTTGGCATCCAGGCAGTGTTCACATGTGTCTCACAGGATGTTAGATTACATAGAATGTCATGTCGAATACGCCTGAAGAGAAGATATAGTATCATTAGTGTGCAATGCACTTTGAAATATGGTGTGCAGTTTTGGTCTTCATATTATGAGCAGGACTTAAAAATTTTATAAAATGTCAAGACAAGAGCTTTTGGGGAAAGACTAAATCATTTCATTTAAAGAAAACCAGTACAGTAAATAAATAAGGTATGTGTCATTTTTAATTTCATACCTATGTTGTATACAAGAAGACCATGACCTGGATGGAGTTAGTTTATGGGTAAAATTTACACCAGGTTAAAGGAAATGTTTATTCAAACAGGCAGCTCTACATACATGTAAAGGTACTATTAGCATGGAGGAAAGAAGCATATTGGAGGAATTTGATTATAAATACAATATTTTTTGGAAATAGTGTATCAGCTGCATTGAAATGAATAAGGCACAGAATGCTGAAATGAATGCTGTGTTCTTGTCAAAATATGTATTTGTTAATGTTCTCAACATTATATAACCATAATACACGGGTAACTGATAAAATAGCAGCACCAAGGAGGACATTTAAATGGCAGATTACTTATGATACATGGCATACATGTTTAGAAGCACAACTAGGTCAAGCATGCAGAATGCATACAATCAATAGTTTGTGTATTCACCACAGATGGAAATAACTGCTTGCATGGAAATAACGGCTTTGCATGGACAGGAGGAGACAGTAGATGTGTGTTTGTGGAAAGGCTTGCCATGCTATATTTTCCCAAAGTTCATCCATAGTAGCCTCTGGGTGAGTCCGGCATGCTAATCATCATCCAGCCATGTCCCAGATATGCTCAATGTGGGTACAAATCCAGTGAATGTACAAGCCAGGAAAGAAGTGGCACATGGTGGTCATCCATGAACTGCAGGGCATTTCGTGCAACATGTGATTGAGCATTGTCCTTTTGGAATATGGTGCCACGTTTACGGTGCCAGTACCTTGACTGTGATGACTAGTAAAGGTACTGGCAATGTGTATGAGGCAGGAACAAGAGTGAAATCAAATGGCACCCCACCCCATAACTCCTGGTTGCTGGGTCTATATGGTGCCTCAGAATGTATGCCTTAAGGAGCCTTTTCACCACTGTGACTTTGTAACCTTCCACAATGTTGCTCTTTTCTTCCCTTCATATTAGGTTACAAAAGAAAATACATCAGTTGTCTTGAATCTAAGACAATTGTTTCCTTGACATGAATGAGAAGAAAAAGAAATACAAATTAACTGAGGCTCCTACACACTGTCTGGGCTGGGGAAATGGTGTTTTCCAACTTTCCTCTAAAATTGAGGAAAAATTATGCAAATAAATAATCACTTAATTTTTTCGAAAAATAAATTTTAAACTAAAACTGAACAGAGCTTCTCCTAACTGCAGCAAGCATAAATACACACTTACTGAAGATAGGGAATGAGTCCATACAATTGTGCCCTGGGCTGGAGCCTAAAACACTTCCTTTCCCAATAATGGTTCCTGTCTATGTTAAATGCATATTGAGCAAAAGGGACACAAAAATTTTAGGGAAAAACACATAAAAAAATTCATATATAAAAATACAAGTACTGTATAATATTGAACATGAATTAACCCTGTTACATCTCCATATACAAATCTATCCATCATCCATCTATCCATTTTCTAACTCGCTGAATCCGAACACAGGGTCACGGGGGTCTGCTGGTGCCAATCCCAGCCAACACAGGGCAGGGTGCAACCCACCGCAGGACACACACAAATACACCCACATACCAAGCACACCCTGCATGTTTTTGGACTGTGGGAGGAAACCGGAGCGCCCGGAGGAAACCCACACAGACACGGAGAGAACTTGCAAGCTCCACGCAGGGAGAACCCAGGAAGTGAACCCGGGTCTCCTAACTGCGAGGCAGCAGCGCTACCCACAGCACCACCGTGCCGCCCTCTATCCATCATGGTGTAATAAATTTAACCGGGTCTCATCTGAAAACACAGTGTGATGGCAGTCATCCTGCCATCAACATGAACACATTGCAAACACAACTTACTTATATTATTTTTATGCCTTGAAATGATTACATGTGACACAAAATAACTGGTGAAACTGAAAGGCGTAACATCAAACAACAGGGTATAATTTATTTATTCAGGAAAAGGAAACATGATCAGTGCTGTACAAAAAGGTGATAATGATAATAAAAGGCATGCATACTCATCAAGCCATTCTGAACATGTATATATCTTAATACACAGCATGCCTTTCAGAGGCACAATATTGTCAATGGAAAATGGAAAAGATAATTGGCTATGGTAATCATCAATGAATTGTTTAATCCGAATGTTGTATTACTTCATTGTTTTATGGTGATCTGCAGACTATAAGGGTTTATGCATAAGATTGCCAAAATACATAAAATTGTCTTTTATACTTTAGGTGCAATATTTTAGTAGAAACATTATCACTTTTCCATTATCCAACCCACACTTCCTTTTCATTTGAAAATCCAGAGTATCATAATGTATTTGAAATCTCATCCACTGTTTATAGAATATGGATATTTACATCTGTGCCTCACATATTATGTTGTTCATCATTTAGTAGCTTTTTGCATTAGTGACAGAAGCAAAAGATTGTAGAGATTTTACTCTGCATGAAAATGTCCTCATTGAGTGCATTTTCTTTTCCCTTCCTGAAATAAAAATAGTGGGGATACCAGTTGTTCTTATTTAGAGGTGTACAGCCATATGCTGCAAGAAATGAATGCTCACATGTTAATGATACATAGGCAAAGAGCTGAGAATTTAAATACCTCATGCATCACTTCCCGAAAATTAATAACAGGCTTCTCCATTTGGATTTTATCCTGTTTTTTCCCTGGAAAATAATAATACTGTAATGATAATTATAAGGAGAAGTATTTATGTTTTCTACATAAAGAAATTAAACCATTTTAGAAGCATGCCCCAGGGACTTGGTAATATTCATTACATTTATTATTAATTTCTGGGCTGCTGGAAATAACAACAAGTTAGTAAATAGAACTGCATGCTTTAAAGATTAAGAGTAATTGCATTTTTAACAAGAGTTCATCATCAGCGCTGCACAAAAAAAGCTATGACACAAGGTTACTTTTAATCACTCTATTAATATTTTGTAGGCTTCCAGATTGAAGATAGTCTGTGGCACTTAAAGTAGTGATGACAAGGACTAAATGACTTTTATTCAGAGGACTTTTGGTCTGGGTAAATTGGTGTTTTTGCTTTTACATATTTAATAAAGTAAGATGTTCACTTGCATATTCCCCATTATGCTGGCTATTGGCAGCAAACATTTCACAGAATTTCTCTTTACTTATCCATGTTCTCATGTTGCTTGCATCTCAATTAGATCCTTTATTAAGGTATCTTCTGCATGACCAGTGTATGTTCTTCCAGAGTTTCTGCACTTTTCTTTCCCTAGTCTACAATATAAGCTAATTGTCATTTTTAAACTAGCTGGTGCTTGTTGCATTGGACTGTTCCTTGTCATATATCATCTTGCTCTGAGCTCATTTAACTCTTTCTATCTACAGTACTGTTAAGAAACACAGGAGGTAGTAGGTTAGAATTCCTTGAAAAATGCTGAAGGGAAATATCATGCTAATAGGATTAAGGATATCTGAAAGAAAAACATGGTGAAGATGCCAAAGGAGGAGAATGACTAGGATAATGATGTTCATTATGAGGAAATAGGACTAAACTATACGTTTTCAAGAAAGGAGTTCAAAAAGCACTGAAAAAGATAAAGACCAATAAAGCAGTGAGACCAAATTAAATGGTGATGGAAATTTGAAGACCCTAAAGTTGAATTGTTGAAAGATCTGTGGAACGTGATCGTGTTTGTGAAGAGAGGATTACATTACTGAACATTGTAAATGAAGGGTTTTTTTTTCCAGTATACAGAAGGGGTAGGGTGGTCCTCTGGAGTGCTGGTAATATCAATACCAAGACAAATATTTAAACATACAAAATATATTAGTAGGAAAAGTGGCAGAAGAGCAGATGCGCTAACAGGACACCACTACCTTGCCTCTCTTACTAAATAAAATGGATAAATTGGCTTTGATTATGGAAGGACAACACTAATTATTCTGAGGATTGATTACTAAAATGTAGAGCTCATCAGTTTTAGGCCCTGTTTTGAGACTACCAGGTTTTTTGATACATTGAATGAAACAATCAAGCAATTATTCAGTTAGGTTCAGATGAGAAGGAGTCACATGTTGTCTGAACCAGCTGTGATGCTCCGATACCAAGGAGTGTTATCATTAATTATATTTTTGCACAATTCTTTCCTCCTGTACCAGAGCTAGTGGTGAATATTTTCTCAGACAGAAATGTCTGTAGTCAGAGTGACGGACAGTGTCCAGGGTTGGAATAGAATAGAATCCAAGTTCCTTTGACTGCCAGTTATGTTAAGTGGATTTAAGAATGTTTTGTTGTGTTATTCAACATAATTACAAATCAGGTGATGGAAATTTGAAGACCCTAAAGTTGAATTGTTGAAAGATCTGTGCAACGTGATTGTGCTTGTGAACAGAGGATTACTGAACATTGTAAATGAAGTGGGCTTTTTCCAGTATACAGAAGGTAGGGTGGTCCTCTGGAGTGTTGGTAATTGTCATGTATTAATAATACAGTTCACCTTCATTTGATAAGAACGGACGAGCAGACAGCGCGTGCCTTTTTCTTTCTTGTCTTTATTTGAACAACTAACAAATGTGCAAGGCATTACCAATCAAATCACCAGGTGTCAACCCACAATCAGACATCAATAGCTGAACTGAAATGTACACTTATACTGATATATAACAATTCCTCCCATCTAAAAATTAGAAGTAATTAACTTATTCCCTTTTTTTTTTTTTTTTCTCTGAAGAAATCAAAACATTGAATTCTATCTTTACATTTAATTTTCAATTAGTCTCTGTGGAGGCTTGCGTGCAATTGGGTAACGTCTCTCTTCACAGGGTAATTTTTCTTGAATTGTTACAGCAGTGTTAGCCTCTGCAGAAGGTGATGGAGATAATGCACATGGGCTCTGTACTTGTGCTGCTTGAGGAGATGGTAAGTGCTCTGGACAGTTTGTAGGAGCAACAGCAGGGGAGTCAACAGGCAGTGTGGGTATCTCTTTAGCTCTAACCAACCCTGATTTTCTCAACTGGTCGACATGACGTCGCCATATGACACCTTGAGTAGCCTCTACCTTGTATGACAAGGGACCAGTTTGCTCTTTCACTAGTGCAGGAACCCATTTCTGATCTCCTCTGTAGCTCCTGGCAAGAACTGATTGTCCAATGGCAAAGCTACGTGTAACCTTGTCCGTTGCTTTATGACCTTGTTTGATTTGTCTGTCTTGCACAGTCTGCTTAATATTTGGTTGCAGCAGGTCTAATCTAGAGCGAAGAGGACGCAAAGAACAACATAGCTGGAGTCTGGTTAGTTGTAGCATGGATGGAATTCGATATGCAAATAAGAAGTTGGCCAATTTTGCTGAAGGGTCAGCTTCTCATTTGTCATTGCTCGAAGGGCTCGTTTCAAACTTTGCACAAACCTCTCTGCCTGGCCATTTGTGGCTGGATGCCATGGGGCAGATGTAATGTGCCGTATGCCATTTTTGTGGAGGAAAATCTGAAAATCTGTTGCTGTGAACTGGGGTCCGTTGTCACTCACCAGTTGTTGTGGAACTCCAGTTCTAGCAAATAAATTCCTTAGTACTTCAATAGTGTGAGAAGTAGTGGTGGAGCTCATAATGAAAACCTCTGGCCATTTAGAGCATGCGTCGACTACCACCAGGAAAGTTGTCCCCATGAATGGTCCTGCAAAGTCGATATGAAGCCGCTGCCATGGTAATGTAGGCCATTCCCATGGATGAAGTGGTGCACGTTCTGGATCATTCTGAACCATCTGGCAGCCACTACATTGCTGCGCTATTTTCTCGATGTCTTCATCAATGCCTGGCCACCACACAAAACTTCTGGCAAGTGCCTTCATTTTCACCACACCTAGATGTCCCTTGTGAAGCTCTTTTAATACTCTGTGTCTTAGTTTAGTGGGTACAATAGTTCTTAACCCCCACATCACACATCCAGCATTTAAGGCAATTTCATCACGTCTCGAGTAATATGCAGCCAGCAGGGATTTGTGCTGGGCTGTCCAGCCATTCAGTGTGGCAGCATACACCTGAGACAGGACCTTGTCATGTTTTGTTTCTGTTTTCACCATGTCTGCCGTGGCGGGCAGACTTTCAATCTGGCTGATGGAGATCATATCTATTGTTTCCTCATCTCCAAACTCATCTTTTTCAGCCTCCAGTGGCAGTCGCGACAACCCATCTGCATTTGCATGGCAGGCTGTACGTTTGTACTCAATCTTGTACCTGTGTCCACCTAAAAACAATGCCCAGCGCTGCATTCGGGCAGCAGCTGTGGCAGGAACTCCTTTCTGCGGGCTGAAAATTGAGGTTAGCGGTTGGTGGTCTGTGACAAGGATGAATTCCCTACCAAAAAGATACTGGTTGAACCTTTTTACACCCCACACTAGACTCAATGCCTCCCTATCGATTTGGGCATAATTCTTCTCAGCTGCAGACAATGAGCGTGATGCAAAAGCTATAGGCCTCTCACTGCCATCTTCCATAACATGAGACATCACTGCTCCAATGCCGTATGGAGAAGCATCACAAGCCAGCTTGATTGGAAGGGACGAATTAAAGTGGGTTAGGACTGTGTCAGATGTCACCAGTCTCTTTGCATCTTGGAATGAATTTTCACATTCTTTGGACCATTTCCACTGTTTTCCAGCTTGTAATAGCTCATTGAGTGGATATAGCACAGTTGCCAGGTTTGGAAGAAACTTATTATAATAATTCACAAACCCCAGGAAGGATCTAAGCTGTGAAACATTTTGTGGTTGTGGTGCCATCAATACAGCCTGAATCTTGTCCTGACATTTGTGCAAACCTTGGGCATCTATGGTGTGCCCGCAATACCTGACACTGGGCTTCAGGAACTCACATTTTCCTCGCCTGGCTCTTAGTCCATACTCTTCTAACCTTTTCAGAACCTTTTGAGGTTTTCTAAATGCTCTTCATCTGTCGCTCCAGTGACAATAATGTCGTCTAAATAGCACTGGACGCCTGGCAGTGACTGAAGGATCTGATCCATTGCTCTTTGCCAAATAGCTGGGGCAGAGGCTACCCCAAACACCAGCCTGTTGTAACGATAAAGACCCTTTATTGTATTAATGGTCAGGAACACTTTAGAGTCTTCCTCTACTTCCATCTGGAGGTATGCATCTGCTAAATCTAACTTTGAAAACGCTGACCACCCGACAAACTGGCAAAATGTCCTCAATTCTCGGCAGAGGATACTGTTCAGCTTGTAGCACAGGATTAATGGAGACCTTAAAGTCCCGCAGAGCCTGACTGTACCATTTCTCTTTATTATTGGGACAACTGGGGTTGCCCAAGGACTCCAGTCTACTTTAGAAAGTATGCCGTTTGACTCCAACCTATCCAATTCCTTTTCAACCAGGGGTCGGATGGCATAGGGTACTGGGCGTGCCTTGTGGAACCGTGAGGTCGCACCACTCTTAAGTACAATTTTAGCTCTAATGTGCTGAAGAGTCCCAATGCCACTCTTAAATACCGGGGCGGCTTTTCTTAATATCAGCTCTAGGTTCTTTTCTGTAGTCTGTTGCACAACAGGCAAAACACGGAGGCTTTTAATCTCTCTCCAGTCAACTCCCAACTTTCTTAACCACTCACGGCCCCATAATGGTGCACCTCCATTTTGTATTATGTGTAAATCAAGTACCTCTTTTCTTCCATTATACTCTACTGTCACATGCAGCACTCCAATAGGCATAACCTTTTCACCTGTGTATGTTCTGAGAAGAACAGAAGAGGGTTCAGCTTCTCCTTCTTGAAATACACCTTGTAATCTTTCAGTGACATAACTGAAACAGCTGAGCCAGTGTCCAATTCCATTTTTACCACCTGGCCATCTATCTTGGGGGTGAGCCAGATTGCCTGCTTGTCTTTTCCACTAAGGCTAAATAATTCCAGACTTGCTAATGCATCTTCACTATCAATGTCAGAGACTTCTGCAACATTATGCACATTTTTCTTGTCGCTGTGATGCATTTTGTGTTCCGCACTAAACTTTGCCTTTCCACTACGACAAACTCTTTGAATATGGCCCGTTTTGTGGCACTGTCTGCACTCTTCATTTTAAATCGGCACTGTGAGGGAAGATGGGAGTCGCGTCCACAGCGATAGCAGGGCCGTTTATGTACTTTGCTTATCTTGGCTGCCGCCATTTTATTTACGCTGCTCGTATTCACTCCTCTTTGTAGTTCAAGTGCATCTTTAGCTGCAGTTTCCATTGAAATAGCAATTTCTACTGCTCGTTTAAATGTCAAATCTGCCTCAGTTAACAGCCTCTTCTGGATTCCCTCTTGAAGGATTCCACAAACCAAACGATCACGCAATGCATCGTTTAGCCCGTCACCAAACTGACAATATTCTGATAACTTTTTCAGTTCTGCCACATAAGCCGCAATTGTCTCTCCCTCGTTCTGATTACGCTTATGGAATCTGAAACGTTCCGCGATCAGTAATGGCTTTGGTGACAAATGATCCCGCATTACACGGACTAAGTCGTTAAAACTTTTCTCGGCGGGTTTGTCTGGGGCAGTTAAACTACGGAGGAGGCCGTAAGCTTTCCCTCCCATGGCACTCAGTAGCACAGGAACGTGTTTTTCAGCTGGAATATCATTTGCAGCGAAATACTGTTGCAGCCTTTCAACATACATATTCCAATCTTCCGTGGAACTATCAAAAATATCTATCTTTCCGATGTACGACATGTTTGCAATTTATCGTACTCACGTTGCACTATCGCGTCGGGTCCTTGCTTTTCCGCTTACTCGGTGCGGTTCTCGCTGCTGTTATTCAGTGTCACAGTGCTCAAAATTAACTGCTTGATCTCGTCGCCACTGTCATGTATTAATAATACAGTTCACCTTCATTTGATAAGAACGGACGAGCAGACAGCGCGTGCCTTTTTCTTTCTTGTCTTTATTTGAACAACTAACAAATGTGCAAGGCATTACCAATCAAATCACCAGGTGTCAACCCACAATCAGACATCAATAGCTGAACTGAAATGTACACTTATACTGATATATAACAGTAATATCAAGCAAGGAACTTTTTAAAGAGTTAATGAAGGTGGTGCTAGAGAAAAGAATCAGGGGTCAGTATAAAATCTGCAGTATGAAGTTTGGATTCATGCATCGCAAAGGAACAACAGATTCAATCTTTGTTGTCAGGGAAATGCAGGAAAGATATCAGGCAACAGGAAAAAAACTACATTACAAGAGGTCCTGAGGGTGTAGATGAATGTTTAGTGTCTATGCTGATGTCACTGTATAAAGGAAGCACAAACAGTGGTCAGGATTTCACTCTATTGAGTTATTTAAATGTAAAATGCAGTAAAATAACGTCACAAAGGACTGTGTCAAAAACGGGACTTATGCAGAGTTGAAGGAACTGGGGTTTTATAGTGGAAAGTAAGGAAGAGGCATGTCCAGCTGAGCTCCCAGAAGTGACGTCAGAGCTAGGGTTGTAGCTGTAGCCAGAAGTGGAGTCTGTGGCGAAATTAGATGTGGGGTTAAAGAGGCTTCCCCTCTGGGGGTCTATGGGAAGAAGAGAAAGCGTTAGTGCACCCAATCAACCCCTTGTTCTGGCATACAACATTCAGTTAAGCCCATTGACTGCCTTCTAATTGCATGTGTGACAATCTATACTAATAAAAGGCAAAGCCCTCACTCACTCACTCACTCACTCACTCACTCACTCACTCACTCACTCACTCATCACTAATTCTCCAACTTCCCGTGTAGGTAGAAGGCTGAAATTTGGCAGGCTTATTCCTTACAGCTTACTTACAAAAGTTGGGCAGGTTTCATTTCGAAATTCTACGCATAAGGGTCATAACTGGAAGCTATTTTTCCCCATATAATGTAATGGAGTCTTGAGTTGGAGATGGCCGCGGAGGGCGGAGTTTCGTGTGACATCATCACGCCTCCTACGTAAGTACGTAGAGCACAAGGAAGAACTCCAAACAGCGATCAGCACAAAACGCCATTTCACAATTGAGAAGGCAGAAAAACATTATGAAGCAAATGATGCATACAAGCATATTCATAAGTACAGCTACTGCGGAAACAAAGCACGGCGTGAACCGTAAGTTTATATTAAATTAAGTTCATAGGCTACCACTAGCGTTTGTAATTTAGTGCCTGCCCATATAAGGCCGTCCATCAGCGGCAATCCAATACAAACACTGCCGGTAAATATTCACGTGTGAAGGACTGTGCTTATGCAGAGGAAGATGAGATGGTCAGGGTGGTGTTTGGCACAAACTCATTGAAACTGCGAGAGAAACTTTTAAGTGCCGGGTCTTAGCTGACATTACACGAGATGGCACCAGTACAGCTGGGAACCTTCGATGCAAGAACACCAAGCGGCTCACGTGAACTGCGCAATGCGCAGCCAAAAGCAACAGTTCCAAAGAGTGCTGAACAAAACCAATTACACAATTGAGAAGGCAGCAAAAAAATATGGCGTCTTATACATACAATCATATTCATAAGTGCAGCTACTGCGAAACAAAGCACACGGTGGAAAAAGTGAATGTCCTGCTAAAGGAAGACAGTGTAAAAAAAAACCCGTGCATGCAGTTTGTCACATCACAGATAAAAGGAAGACGAGCTGTTTATTGATGCAGTAAGGAACTAATCGATGAATGAAACCTCTTATCTTTACAACGATTGACAAACACGGAATGTAACTTGAACACATCCTACAAATACGAGCCTGATTGAAAGAAATAATGATAATCAAATCCTTGATGACAGCAACATTCAATAACACTCACAAAACAATTACTGTATATTGACAATCATGTTACGTTATTTTTAAAATGTTCCCTTTTCTTTTTCATAACTTCTACTTCTCCACTGCGGTACACGGGTATATATATAAATGTATATATATACCCGATCTACAATACATACTTTAGCATAGACAAGCCACACGCTGTGGCGCAATTGTAGAGTCTTCGCCTCTAACGCCGACATTCGAGGTTCGATTCCCGAGAGGGATGTACTGACTATGTACGCGCTACCGATTCATTTTACCTTCGATCTCCTTGGTTTGGGACGTATGAAAAAATATTAGGTTAACGCAGAATCATGTTACGTTATTTTTAAAATTTTCCCTTTCTTAGCACAAGCACAGCTGAGAAGCTTCGATGCATGTACTCCATAACGCGTTAAAAAATAATGCATTTAATCACACTTTCAATTCCAAGCAAACGGGAACTTTTGTCAATGCATGATTTCCTGGTACATCCATTACACTGATGCACACATCACAGCTACAAAAATGTTAGAGTCGGAATAAAGCGCGTTCCTACGACTTTCGACTTCCCGAGCAAAGCCTTGATAAAAGCATGGTTTTGTGCACACTGAAAAGCAAGCAAAATTAGATGCATTACAGAAAGCGGACTTTGTGGCTCTTACTGGGGATCATTGGACTTCCGTGACCGTTAGTAATTCTAATACATCTAATTACAAAATGTTCAATGATCACACTGTTTTAGCCTAATGTACAAAATAATTTTGGCTAATGTTACTCAGAGTTTAAAGAGTAAGCTGGTCAAATTACCTTTTATGTTTCTGACTTATTTTTTTAAGAAGAAAAACTGCACTTTATGGTGAAATTTTGGTTATTATTATTTAAAGACAATACTATTCTGCAAATGTACTTAAAGTACTTAAACTACCACTTTATTTTTAAGTCTGCCCAATTTTAACCAGGGATGATATTTTTGTTTCTGTTTTGAATTCAAATGCAGTTTAAAGGCTTTTTTTTCAGAAATTAAAACAGCTTCAGTTTACAATATTCATGTCCATGTCTATTATTTGATTCTGTAAGCCCACTAAAACCGTTTTAAATAAAAAAAAAACATTTGCGATTTGGGGCAAATTTACGTGTCGATTACATACGATTAATCAAGATTAATTCTTACACAGCCTCTAATTAATTGGATTAATTTTTTTAATCGAGTCCCACCCCTAATATATATATATATATGTAGATATATATGTAGATTTGTGTATAGATGTGTATATATATATATATTTATATATATGTTTATATGTATATATATGTTTCTATATGTGTCTGTGTGTGTATATATATATATATATATATATATATATATATATATATATATATATATATATATATATATATATATGCCAGCAACACTCATATCAATGACAAAACAATTACATTAACAATCATCTTACGTTATTTTTAAAATGTTTGCTTTTCTTTTTCATAACTTCTTTAACACACTACTTCTCCGCTGCGAAGCGCGGGTATTCTGCTAGTATACATATATGCAACTGCCACCCCCGTGCACCTGACTCACAAAGACAGCAAGGCAGCCAGCCCACCTTGCAAACAGATGTTTTAAGTTGATTTATGTATGAAACCATTGCTTTGTGCGCTTTTCAGAAAACTGAGTCTTTTGGAATCAAATATTAGCCTTCAAAGAGTTGCTACTGAACATAGGCTGTTTCTGCTGGTTATCTGTTCAGATAAAAAAGAAAACAGATTTAGAAATGTTAACTTGCTGTAGCTCGGAAGGTGCCTGCTATAATGTTGTGATCGTGGCTGTGGATTCTGAGGGTGACTTGTTTTTCTGTAACAAACTAGATAAATCATTAATGCCCTGGTAGTGGCAAACAGCTTTGGTTTTATATTTGATTTGATTACATTAATGTTTAAGTTGAGATTTACAAGAAATATTTTACCTGCTACTATGTAAATGGAATGCTACTGTTAAAAAGCACCTTATTTGTTTAAAGTGTTTGCAAACCAAATATACGCAATACACTACTTTTGAGTTCATTATTGAATTTTAGATATAACAATGTGATTGGTTTGATTGTCTGCGATTAATCGTTACTAAAAATTTTAATCGCTGTCCAGCACTAATATATATACAGTAATCCCTTGCTATATTGCACTTTGACTTTCGCGGTTTCACTCTATCGCGGATTTTAAATGTAAGCACATCTAAATATATATCACAGATTTTTCGCTGGTTCGCGGATTTCTGCAGACAGTGGGTCTTTTAATTTATGCTACACGCTTCCTCAGTTTGTTTGCCCTGTTGATTTCATACAAGGGACGCTATTGGCGGATGGCTTAGAAGCTACCCAATCAGAGCATGTTTTACATATTAACTAAAATTCCTCAATGCTATAAGATATGCATCCCGCGCGGAGCTTGATTGTTTGCTTGTCTCTGCCTCTATCTCACCCTCTCTGACATTCTCTGCGCCTGACGGAGGGGCTGTGAGCAGAGGTGCTGTTTGCTTAAAAGATACTGACGCTCCTCTAAAAAAATGCTGCTTTATTGCGGTGCTCGGCATATTTAAAAGCACAAAAGCACATGTATTGATGTTTTGATTGTTGCTTTAATCTCGCTCTCTCTCTCTGACGTTCTCTGTGCCTGACGGAGGAGATGTGAGCAGAGGGGCTGTTTGCACAGAGGCTGTTTGCTTAGAAGATCCTGACACTCCTCTAAAAATGCCACGGCAAACTTAAAAGCACAAGTATTGATTTTTTGATTGTTTGCTTTTCTTTGCGAGCGCTCTCTCTCTCTCTCTCTCTCTCTCTCTGTCCCTCTGAAATTCTCTGCTCCTGAAGAGAAGAAGATCTATTTGCATTCTTTTAATTGTGAGAAAGAACTGTCATCTCTGTCCTGTCATGGAACACAGTTTAAACTTTTGACTAAAGGGTGTTATTTCATGTCTAGAGGGCTCTAATAATGTTAACAGTGTGGGAGAGTTTATAAGGGCTTAAAATATATAAAAATAACTACACAAACATGGTTTCTACTTCGCGGATTTTCGTCTATCGCTGGGGGTTCTGGAACACAACCCCCGCAATCGAGGAGGGATTACTGTATATTGTATATACAGTATATATATATATATAATATTTTAGTAACCTTGTGAATCATTTCTGTTGCTAAGTAACTTATTTCTCTGAGCAGTGACATGGGTGAATTCAGGTCACATTTCACATTGACACTGCTCACTTTATCACCAATGTTTCTTCACATAAATCTCTAGTCCAACTCCTGAATTTCACTCATTCAGATGAAACCTCTCCAGCATTAAAATAGCATATGAATGAGAGTTTAGTCCAGTTCTCTGTACTACACAAAATGTCATTGTATCTGATCTCACCGTAACTTGCTATGAGATGTAACAGTTAATACAACTTATTTAAAGGCAATCAAATATTTCACATTATATGGAGTTAAGTAACTTGTAATTCCTTTCCACCTTTTATCCTCACTCCAGATTTTTGCCTCTTCCATTCTCTGACAAGTTTGTAACTTTTTTTTCTCCGTCTGGATCTTTACCCTTTTGTCCTTTCCATCTTTGGATAAGCAACTCTTCTGATAGGATGTAATGGAGCTCCTTAGGTGGCAGTGATCTGTGCTTCCAAGTGAATACGGAAATATTTAATATATCCCACATTATGCTCTTCAGAGTTTCTTACATTCTCAAATGTTATAGAAATAGGTGGTTATCAGATCAGTGACCATGTGCATCTTGTCTAAAAGGCAGCTGAGATGGGCCGATGCTTCGGTGTTGTGATGTGAGATTTTGCATATAACTTGATAAATGTTTTGTATGTCTTTATTTATAATTTAGGCAAACCAATGTAATTTAGTGGTACCTTGGTGAGAGGCATTCTTGTTCATCCCCCCACGTTTACGACTTTTCTTTGTAATTTTACGACAGGATTTGGGGGATGTGTCTTAAACCAGTTTGATGAGTATTTCTTTGCTAAAGTCTTTTCTCCCATCCCCCACACAAAGCCAGGTTAGTGTAATATATGGTCTTGGGGGGGGTAGGGCAGGAGATAAGATGTTCTATTTCACCCATTGGTCTGAGGTATGGCTGTTTGGAATTGGCTTGTCTCAGAGGCCTTCAAGTACCATGATATCCTATTCGCTGTAGGGAGTTGGACAGAAAACCTATAAATTTGCTTGCTCAACCACATTCTCTCTCTCTAACCAACATATGATGGAAGAAGCATCTCTCTTGCTAAACTGTGATGATGAAGACAACACAATGAAGAGCACAGCTCATCAGCCATATTGAACAGACATGTGGCTGAAAGCTGAGCACCAACGATGCCTTAACTAGAGACATTTTAAGTAACTACAAGTCTGTGTGCCACCTGAATTACACATTACCATTTTATCAGGTTGTATGGCTGCCAATATTCAAATGTACTTTGCATTTTGTTATTATTTATGAATATTATCAGTAATACATTATTTTATGTGTAACTTAACTCCTGCTTGTCTTTTTACTACATCTAATTGCCTGAGGTTATAGATATAGAAGGGAAGGTGGGGTTAAGTTATAAACAATAATACATTATAAACAGTGGTAAGTCTGTGAGATTAGGCATTCTAAGGCTACATATTAATAATACAATAGGGGAAAGTAGAGCAATACATATATTAATCTACCAAGATAAAACATTGGGTCTGCATTAACAGCAGCATCTTTTCAATGTTAGTTTAAAAATTCATTAAAAAATGTTAGTAACAACCTAGTGGCTAAATATTTATAATCAATAACATTAAAAATATGAATAGCTATAAAAAATAACAAAAAAAATGATAGAAAGTATCTGTAGAAATGGCACAGTCATGTATAAATGTGCTATGCTATATGGGAATTAATTGAATATGTGTATATTCATACTGTTATTTTATATTAATCATTTGGAAGCACATGCCAATACAGTGCCTATGGAACTGGATTTGCTTATTTATTTTAAAATACACTCTTTTATGCACATGTTAGCGATAATACTTTATACTTAGTCTGTGCTGTTTCATTAAAAGTTCATATGAACAATTTCAAAAGACTGCAGAGGTGTGTTTTTATAGAATGAAAATTGTATATAATATTTTTAATAGAACCAAGCCTTATAAATCTGATCAACAACTGAGCACCCACACTACTTTCCTCAACTTGTGGTAAAGCTGATTATGCAAATACTATAAATTGCCTATAGCAGTTCAAACAAATCTTGGCGAACTCCAAACAAGTCATTTTGTTCTGCCTCAATCAAACAGTTAAAAAAAATAACTGGCAAAAAAAAAATGTTAAGTTGTTATGAAAATTAATTATGCAGTACAAATATTTAAAATGACCATGCTGTTCATTAGGCTATATGATTTCAGTAAGCAGTATATTCTTTCTACAGTAGTTTCACCATCCTATTTTTTTCAATTCTCTTACCCTACACTGACACAAAATCTATTACTGGGTTTTATTAAGTCTTTCTCTGCACCATTTATTTTATAATAAAAGCTTGGCTTTTTTTTAACCAAATCAAAGCAGATTTATTGATCATCAAAATTTTGTTTTATTTGAGCCATTATTATTATTGGGCCTCTTTCTACTGCAGCTATACACATTTTGTGGAAAAAATAAACCACAAAGGGAACGAGTTGCTTTTATAAAATGATGCTACTTCAGCTCCTCGTTGGGTTCTAGAAGGATTAACCTGGATGGCAATAGCATGGCGCAGAGCTCTTCTGTCGTTTGTCTTTTTCCACCCTGGAAGTGTTATAAAGCAGTTCTGCCATGTTAAGACTCATTTCATATGATGTTAGTAGAGACAGGTGTTTCTGCAGGCATCTGTTCACATATCTCTACAGCACTTTGGGGCTTAATGCTCCTGTACTAGCAGCGTCAACTCTCCTGCTGTTTCCAGCCACATTCAGAGAGCTATAATGAAGCGCACAGCTGGTTAAATGTGGCTCCCCCTTAAATACCAACTTCATGCACTGTGCCTTATAGTGTTGAAGTGATGCAACACACAAGTCCATTTCAACTTGTTAATTGTTTCAAGTTTTACATTCTGCCATTTGAATTTAGGAAGGAAATGATAAAGCAATCTCAGACAAGCTGTGTTAAGTAGTTTAGTGAATAGGGCATTGTAAGAATTACTGTTGTTAAAGACACAAATCAAGTTATATTTTTTTCATGGTATAACCAGAAACAGTAGACCTAACATAAAAATTTCCTACATTAAAAATTAACCTGTTACCCTGTTTTTTTCTACTTTTCTCAGTCCTGTGTGTCCATCTATTAAGATTATATATGTAATTTTATGTAATTTTGTGGATTGTTTTTTCCTCAGTTGTGCTATATTAATTATTGTTCTAGTAACCACAGAATACTGTGTCCATGTTTGATCTTAATTCCTGCTGGTCTATGTATTTGAGTTCACAAAATAAAAGGGTATAACGTTAAATTGTACCCGCCCCTGTAACTTGCAGGGAAAACTTGGGAGTTGGTTTGGACTCCAGCCACCATAAAAACTTTATGCTGCACTGAAACAGCAACAACAACAACATTTATTTATATAGCACATTTTCATACAAAGAGTAGCTCAAAGTGCTTTACATATTAAAGAATAGAAAAATGAAAGACACAATTATATAACAAAATAAATCAACATTAATTAACATCGAATAAGAGTAAGGTTCAATAGCCAGGGGGGACAGAAAAAACAAAAAAACTCCAGACGGCTGGAGAAAAATAAAATCTGTAGGGATTCCAGACCATGAGACCGCCCAGTCCCCTCTGGGCATTCTACCTAACATAAATGAAACAGTCCTCTTTGGATTTAGGGCTCTCACGGAAGGGCTTGATGATGATGATGGTCACGTAGACTTCTGCCTTTTAATCCGTCCATCATTGTTGGAGCATCATGAATCGAGTAGGTGGTGGTGGCGCCGGAAAAAGAAACAGAAGAGAGAGTAGGGGTCAGTATGGATTTTAGAGCCACCATGAATAGTTATTTTGAGGAAATTGAACATATAGAGTATCAGGATTAAGTTAAATTAAGATTAAAATGAAGTTATAAAAAGGCCATGTTAAAGTAATGTGTTTTCAGCAGTGTTTTAAAGTGCTCTACTGTATCAGCCTGGCGAATTCCTATTGGCAGGCTATTCCAGATTTTAGGTGCATAACAGCAGAAGGCAGCCTCACCACTTCTTTTACGTTTTGTTCTTGGAATTCTAAGGAGACACTCATTTGAGGATCTGAGGTTACGATTTGGAATATAAGGTGTCAGACATTCAGATATATAAAATGGGGCGAGATTATTTAAGGCTTTATAAACCATAAGCAGAATTTTAAAGTCAATTCTGAATGACACAGGTAACCAGTGTAGTGACATTAAAACTGGAGAAATGTGTTCGGATTTTCTTTTCCTAGTTAGGATTCTAGCAGCTGCATTCTGCACTAGTTGCAAACGATTTATATCTTTTTTGGGTAGTCCAGAGAGGAGTGCATTACAGTAATCTAGTCGACTGAAAACAAACGCGTGAACTAATTTCTCAGCATCTTTCAGTGATATAAGTGGTCTAACTTTACTTATGTTTCTTAAGTGAAAAAATGCTGTCCTAATGATCTGATTAATATGTGATTTAAAATTCAGATTACAGTCAACAATCACCCCTAAGCTTTTTACCTCCGTCTTGACTTTTAATCCTAATGTATCCAGTTTATTTCTAATAGCCTCATTGTATCCATTATTGCTAATCACAAAGATTTCAGTTTTCTCTTTATTTAACTTGAGAAAGTTACTATTCATCCATTCTGAGATACAAGTCAGACATTTTGTTAGTGAATCAATAGAATCAGGGTCATCAGGTGCTTTTGATAAGTACAGCTGTGTGTCATCAGCATAGCCACAAGACTCTGTGCTCTCCACAGAAGTAGCTCTGCTGCAGCTGTCCACAGGAAGGCTGCTCACATTATGAAAGGGATCAGGAAAAGCCCTCGGGAGCCTCATCCCCAGAAGAGTCTAAAACACTGGAGAACCAATGTGATCAGGCCTGTTGGGGATTGGAACTGGTGTGGTGCTGAGACATCGCCCGCTGCATGGCAGCACTTGTATCCTAATTTGAGGCAGCCCTTCCGGGTATGCGCATGGAATGTGTTGCCTCTCCAGCATGACAACCATCTTTCCCTGCTGACAGGGTAGCTTTGTAAACTCTGAATTCCAGTGGAGGCACTCTCTGAGGTATGCAGACCTGAAACTGGCCATATCTCTGTAGGTGGGTACATCTTTTATAGTTCTAGTCACTCTGATGGCTATCATACTTGGGGAGTAGCTGCTTCTGTGGTGGATCAGCTCTTTCCAATGATGTCTGATATCACACCTTTCAATGAATGTATTATGAGACTCAGATTAAGGCACTCTCTGGGTGAGTGATATTTCAGTGAGGGGACATTCTATCCTCAGCTTCACTCGGTGGTTGATGGGTGCCTGCCAGGTGACACTTCTCAGGTCATGGGTGACTTAAATGTGACCACTATCACTGATTGGGCTGGCTATGAGGATTGTGTTCTGGTGACCTTGCTGAAAGTGGCTCTATGTTCCTTGACTTTGTAAAAGGTCAAGGGTTGTGAATTGCTGGATCCTAGTTCCAGTGCTCTGAGCCGCATTGTTGAACTTGGTACTTTAGTACTGGTGGTGTGGTGAAGGAGATCGATCACATCCTCTTGGGCAGATGCTGGTGGCTCCTACAGAACTGCAGGTTCTACAGAGTTTGTGAATTGTAACCAAAGGCTTTTTGGCACCTCCGGTCTGTACTGTGAACTAAGAAGGATGGCTCTGAGGGCAGATAAGGAGGCGTTTGTTAGAGGAATCTTTGAGCAAGTAACACACCATCACAGCGGGTGATGAAACGATCCTTATGGATGATGCTGTAGTTTTGACCCACTGGGTTGACTACATTGAGCAGCTGTGTAAAGCTGATCCTCCGGCTAGGACATTGGACATCTCTGAGTCCACAGTTCATGATACTGTTCCTCTGATTAGCTGTGAACCACCCAACCTTACTGAGATTGTATAGGTGGTGAACCAGTGATCCAGGTGGTGCAGGGATCTGTGGTATCTGGGGGTGAACTTCTTCAGGCAGGTGTTAAGGTTGTCTTCCTGGCATTGCAAGAAATATTTGCTTCCATTTGGGAAACAGGCGTCATCCCAACTGACTGGAAACAGGACTTGTCATCCCTATCTGGAAAGGGAAGGGTGATCGCATGGATCGCAGGGCATAAGACTGTTCTCAGTGCCTGGTAAGGTCCTTGCTAGAGTCATCCTAAATAGGATCCGTGATCACATGCTCACTTACCAGTGACCATAGCCGTCTGTTTTTTTGCCTATTAAGTCTGCCATCTACCACATCCTGGCATTCATTTTGTTCTCCTCGAGAGAAAAATCGAATATTGGCAGAGTTCATTTGTAGCCTTTGTCTATTTTCATAAAGCATTTGACTCAGTTGATCAAGCTGTGCTGTGGAATAGCCTGAGACTTTGCAGAATTGCCCTAAAGTTGCTGGATGTCATGGCCGGCCTGTGCACTGGTGCCATGAATGCTGTGCAGAGTGGATGCAGAACCTCTACGTTTTTCCCAGTTGATTCTGGGGTTCATCACGGGCGTGTTCTTGCTCCTACCCTATTCAGTACTTACATGGACTGGGTGTTGGACAGGGACATGGGGTCCAGCAGCTGTGGGTCATCTGTTAGTATAGAAAGATTCACTGATCTTGACTTTGCTGATGATGCTGTGATCTTAACAGAGTCAATAGAGGCTCTGATCAGGCCTCTCAAGAGACTGAGTTAAATGTCTGAGTCTTGAGTGTCTGGGTTTGCAGAGAGAGTGTCGACTGCATTGAGAGGTTTACTTACCTCGCCAATGACAGTCATGTCTCTGGTGACTCTTCCAATGAAGTCAGTAAACGTATTGAGAGAGCTTGGAGAGTGATACAGTCGCTGGAAAGGGGTGTATGGCACTCCCGATATCTTTGCAAAAGGACAAAGGTCCAAGTGTTTAGAGTCCTGGTGCTTCCCATTTTGCTATATGGTTGTGAGACATGAGGACTATCCAATGACCTGAGACAAAGACTGGACTCCTTCGGCACTGTGTTTCTTTGGAGAATCCGTTGGTACTGCTGGTTTGACTTTGTGTCGAATGAGCAGTTGCTCACATAGTCCTGAATGAGGTGCATTACCTGCATTGTGAGGGAACATCAGTTACAGCACTATGGTCATGGGCCCCATTTTCCAAGGGTCATCTGGCTTGCAAGATCCTCATTGCTGGGGATAGCCCATGTAACACCTGGCTGAGACAGATAGATGGTCATTTCTGGAGGGTGGGGCTGGACCGTGTGTCTGTCTGCGGGGTTGCCAACAGGGATGCTGAGCTGTTTCGTCATGTGGTGGATGCAGCAATGTGTTGTGCCAGCACCTGCTCCCCAACATGACCTGACCTGACCTGACCTTATCTTTACCTCTCGTCTCACTATAGTCTAGGATGAGTGGTTGAAGTAATAATATTATGTGAGATGGTCATTGAATGAGAATTTCTTTTGCCAAGTTCAGCTGTTCCAAGGGTCTCATTGTGTTGCTGCTGAGCCTACCAGTCTTGATCTCTAAAAATTTACAATGACTATCTGCAATGTCAATTTTATCACGTAATGTATTTCTCTACTACAGTATTTTTGTAATGGTGGTCAGTGAACTGTTTATTCCCCTAAATTGTATAATATTTTTCTAAGGATTTGCTGCAGATTTATGTAGAAAATAAAGCTCATCTATCAAATATTCTGTCTGTTTATTTTCTGCACCTATTTACTTCATTTCTGGGCTCACGGGAGACACCTATTAGCATTGAGCCATGAATCAAACCTAGGTTAGATTCAGGTCTCCTGTAAGGCAGGCAGCCTCACGCTCATTTTTTTAAAGATTAGTTTCATCTTAACGTTCCTACTTCGTTCTTTAAATAATGTGAATAAGCAGTGAACGTACAAAACATTTCTGAGTGAGTGTGGTTATCTACATGATCTACCCTTGATGTTCTGGCACCCCATTCCATCACCCAGGACAGGTGCTTAACGTTGCCTTGATTGTGCCATGGAATGCTGAATTGAATCAAAAAGGTGCAAAAATGGAAAAAATGAATGAATCTAGTTTTATTGTGTACATTTAAGAAATAAATAACTTTAAATAGATATTACTTTTCATATTTAGGAAAGTATCAGTATAGCATAAAAGACAATTCAGATGTGTAAGTGGGGTAGGTGAAGTTGGAGTTATTTGGAACTGCTTTCTGTTCTTTCTCCGACTTTTACAAAGTTATATTTCTATAGCTTGTTGCCAGAAGTCTGAGCTATTATGGGTTCTATTCCTTCCTGCAATTCTTTGAACTCTTTTTAATGCAGACGTAGCATTTCTACCATTGTTTCTGCAAGATCAGATATTTCATGAAATGAGCATTCTGTTTAGCAAACAGCCTGACTTTTCACTGTCAGATGTTGTTCTTTGTAGCATATAAGTCATTATAGAACCACTTTGTTTGATTGTTGCATTTAGTTCTTTAATGGTTTCATTTTGTACTAACAAATTGTAAGATTTTATTTTTATTTTAATGAAATTTAATACAAATTTCTCCTGAATTTGCAACTGATAGCATTTCTCTGCCTCTTTTGTGTGTGCTTTGCCAAAGTAATGACAGATTTGGTACAACACAGATTTACTGTCCTCCCTAAGACTGAGAAAATGTTGCAAGTTTTTGTTATACCTCTTGATGGCTAATAGCTTTTTCTTGTTTCACTTATGGGTTTGTATGCTCAGCACAAATCTTCCGTGTTTGTAAAAGCATGTAAATGTCACAAGCACCTGTGTAAAATTAATACTTTTTTTTTTAAATGTAGTCTGGATCTTAAGTAGAGACAGGGGTGAACAAAAGATAATTATATATAATTAATTGCTGTGAACCTGTGCAGCATGTAGACAGCAGCTACAGCTTTAGTACAGGAGTATGTGAACACACACACACACACACACACATATATATATACTCAGCAAAAAAAGAAACGTCCTCTGACTTTCAACTGTTTTTACTTTCAGTAAACTTAATGTGTAAATATTTGTATGAACAGTAAAAGAGTCAACACCATAAGACATAAACTAAAAATGTTTCACAATGTGTCCCTGAATGAAGGGAGGCTCAAATTCAAAAGTACCAGTCAGTATCTGGTGTGGCCACCAGCTGCTTGAAGTACTGCAGTGCATCTCCTCCTCATGGACTGGACCAGATTTGTCAGTTCTTGCTGTGAGATGTTACCCCACTCTTCCACCAAGGCACCTGCAAGTTCCTGGACATTTCTGGGGGGAATGGCCCTAGCCCTCACCCTGCGATCCAACAGGTCCCAGACGTGCTCAATGGGATTGAGATCCGGGCTCTTCAACTGCGAGGATGATCAGCTGTCTTTCCTCTCTCCCTGTAGCGCTGTCTTAGGCGTCTCACAATGCGGACATGGCAATTTATTGCCCTAGCCACATCAGCAGTCCTCATGCCTCCCTGCAGCATGCCTAATGCACGTTCACGCAGATGAGCAGGGACCCTGGGCATCTTTCTTTGGGTGTTTTTCACAGTCGGTAGACAAGTCTCTTTAGTGTCCTGCGTTTTTAGAACTGTGACCTTAAATGCCTACTTTCTGTAAGATATTAAGGTCTTAACGACCATTCCACAGGTGCATGTTAATTAATTGATTATGGTTAATTGAACATGCATGGAAAACATTGTTTAAACCCTTTACAATGAAGATTTGTAAAGTTATTTGGATTTTTAAAACATTATTGTTGAAATACACAGTCCTGAAAAAGGGACGTTTCTTTTTTGCTGAGTATATATATATATATATATATATATATATATATATATATATATATATATATATATGCTGAGATGGACTGGTGCTCCATCCAGGGATTGTTCCTGGCTTGTACCCAATACATGAGATATGCTCCAGTTTCCTAGTGACTCTTTGTTAGGATTAGAAGGTTTGGAAGAAGGATGGATGGATAGATAGATATATACATATATGCATAGTTATTACAGTGTTGCATCAGTGAGCATTTGCAAAATGCTAAAAATAGCTTTTCAGTTATGCATATGTGCAGAAAACAGTTTTTTTTCTCAGCATGGTAATAACCTTTACCATGCTGAAAAAAAGCTAAACAATTTTTCTGCACATAGGAATATATTATATATATACCTGTATGTATGTATATATATATATATATATATATATATATATATATATATATATATACATATATATATGTAAGCTGTTAAGCTGTGTATATTTATATATGTAAATATATGTATATATGTAAATAATGTGTATATAATATAGAAATGTAAATACATTTTATTGAGGTCATAGCTGAAGGACTTGGATAACCTTCAAAGCCACATCTCTTACATCTGAAATGAGATAATCAGGATTAAAGGTAATTTGCTGCTTTTTCCTTGTTTGATCATGGAAGCTTTGGTAATACTGTATCTAGATCTTGATGCATGTAGCCTAATTTGCTACTGGGCATTTACACAATTAGACTAATACCCATAAAGCACCCTCTTTCAGGTCTGCTTTTTTATGTCCTCTTGAAACCTTAAAGATTTACCTGCTACTTACTTCTTCTTTATCCTTGAATTAAGGTTACATTTTGAATATGTCAAAATAGTGACTGTATTTCTAATAATAGCATAGCATTCTCACATCTGCATAGTCTAATTTAGTCCTTCTGGGGTCAGAGCCTATGCAGGCAGCATTAGGTGCAACATAACAGTCAACTCGGGACAATGAGAGTGAATCACAAGGTCCAATACATGTAGGGCCAATTTACCTTTCTACACATGATACTGTACATCTGTTTGGGATGTGGGTGAAAAATCCCACACCGGGTGCTAACCTCTGCTACACCCCTTAATAACAAATATTAAAGCAGCTTTAGAATGAGCAGTAATGTAACCAACTGTTGGACTCATTTAATCAAAGGATGAGCTATTTTTGCAGAGAGCTGAGAGACGTCTCTATAAAAATCATAAGACACCTAGCAAATCACATTTCTTCACTAAGTTTGAATTAAATAAATACAAGATGCAAACCAAGTCATCTGCTTGCATGCATATCAAAATTAAAACCATAATTTACAGTAAATTGTTTGTACCGCTATGGGAATCATATTTAATTACTTTTACAGGAAGAAAATAATAATAGTATGAAAACGACATAAAGGATTTGCTCTGCAGTTTTCCTAAGCATTTTTTAATTAATGGCTAAAAAAGTCAACTTGCTTCTGACTAAATATAGTTTGGCCCAATATTTTTTTTACTGGACTAATGTGGTAAACATACAGAAGAATCGTCACTGGTTGAAGTATTTGGATTCAGCTCCCAATCCACCCAGACCTTTGGAGATACTTCGAAGGCAGGTTATTATGTTATTGATTGTTTGAGTGTTTAACCATTTCCCATTACCCAACCACTTTGTCACCTAAACTCCATTGATTTTAGTGCCTGTATTTAGACAAAGGTGATGAATCTTATTGACTAGTACATAATTCTTTGACAATGTTCAGATAGCAAAGTGCTGCATTGAGCTCATATTAAAAAGGATTGTTTTCTCTTTTGCTGTACCTCGATGCTATTGGAAAATGCATGAAAGTAACTTTAACAGATCAGAGGGTTATTTGAAGATCACTGCAGTGTCTTCTACAGTACTCTAAACAGGTTATAAAAAAATTCATTTTGAATCTTTATTTAAAGTATTGAAATATTCTTACTTTTGTCACATCACCTGGTATGATTTAAATAATAAATATATTTTTTCCATTTTTTGCTTGTGTTAATAATAGAATTGTAAGGATAAGCAAAGAAGTTGTTTCCATTTCATTTTTGGGATAAACACGTTTCAGCCCTCAAGAAAGTTTAAAACTATATATGTGTCTACGTTTATATGTGTCACATCTTCAGAGTCCTGGGTTAAAATTCCACCTACTGCCATCGTTCTCATATGCTACAGGTGAAATGTTTCAGAACTCCTCGAATTAAACAAAATATATACATTACCAAAACCTGAAAAATACCGTTTTACAAATAAGCCTTTTCCAGGAAACAATTACAGTAATGGATTAACAACTTGCAGATTTTTTGCACTAATGGAGTTCAATTTAAACTAGAAAGCTGATACAGTTTCTACTGGTGTCCCATCTTTTATTGATTACTTACAAACCCTCTGTCTGTATAAAAGCAGTGTTGGAACAAACTGTGTTGCAACACCACCAATAAAACATTATTTAGACAATATTCTACTGTATATTGCTATCATAATATTGAGAAAATGGCAATTAACAAAGGGAGACAGAAAGACCATTATACCCCTTAAAAGTTTAGGTCTTTCCATTAGAGAAATTGGAGAAAAAGCCAAGGTGTCAGTGAATACCATTTCCTACACCTTCAAAATGAATTTAGAAACTTTAGGAAACTCTGACTAGAAAATCCCAGACAGACCCAAAGCCACAAAAGAATCAGAAGACAAGTTTCTGAGTGTCAACAGCTTGTATGAAAGGCATCTCCTAGGACAAAAGCATTGCTTATCAGTGGTTGAAGTAAGCAAATGTCAATTTAATCTGTGAAAGGAAGACTTCGGGTCGCAGGCCTGGCAGCTTGAGTGGCAATAAAAACTCATTGCTAAAAGAGTCAAACAATTTAGAACACCCCCATTTTTCCAGGTTTTATTGCAGTTTACAAAGTTTAATATTTAAATGTACTCTGAAATGAAAGCATAGAACATGAAACTTGCTCACTGCTGTTTCACAGTAAAGGAAGGGCATCATTTATTACATTTTAAATTTGCACTAGAGTAACAAAATTGTTGCTATAACCAATCTTAAAGAGATATAATATCACCCTCTTAGTCCAAATTGATTGTCTCAACTGTCCTTTCACGCTTAATGTAAACCTCACTTGTAAAAGAAATCCTTAAATTTGGTATGAACAAAGGTAACAACAGATTATTTTGAGATTATTATTTTCTAAGACTAGTGGGCTATATCCCCTGCTCACTTCACTCACCAACCCCTCAACACACCCGCCAGCGCCGTTGTGAAGAGGGGGGCTGAATGCACCCCAAGGAGATGTGGCCGCTCTTCAGAAACCCCCCATAAACGGTGATACAATGGGACACAAATTTTTTTTTTTTTTTACCTCCTTTTTGCTCAAACAGCTGCTATCTTGCTGCTGCTGCCGTGTCGCATGATCTGCACTTTGCTCATCTACCCATTCCCCCCTCCCTCGCCAGCACTATGCGCGGTTGTGAAGAGGAGAGCTGAACGCACCTCAAGGAGATGCAGTTGCTCCTCTGAAACCCCTCTTAAATGGTGATAAAATGAGAAACAAGTACAGATTTTTTTTCCCTCCTTTTTGCGCGATCAGCTGTTGGCTTGCTGCTGCTTTTTGCGCGATCAGCTGTTGGCTTGCTGCTGCTGTCGTGCCACGTGATCTGCATCTTGTGCGGTGCTTCGAATGTTTAATCACCTGTACAGAAGCTGTCCTTTTGTCACACTGCCTTGTCTCTCTTCTGCTCCAGACATCCTCAAACACTATTCAATCTCTTTTCGCTGTTACATTATTTCACTATTTTTAGTTTGTTTGCGCTAATGCGATCTTTACTCTCATTTTTTTTGAGACTTTCGAATTTTCCTGCTTCCATTATCTCTAACCTGCTCTGCATGTGTATCACGGGACTTGCTTCCAAAGGTTGTATGACGTGACTTGACCGTCTCGCGGGATGTGAAAGTGTCTCTGTCTCTCTTCAAAAGATCACATCTCATTGCAGGAAAAAAGTCTCATCTCATCCCAAGATTTTTTTTATAATAGAGAGATTTGAAAAATAGAGTGATTTATTGGTGCACCTATTAGTGCTGACACCTCACAATGATTGCATTCCAAATTTTAAGCAGGTCTAAGATATGCTCTTTTTGGTCTGCATGTATTCAGTTTCTGTGCTTTTCCTCCTATCATTAAAACACACTGATAAGTCTGTTGGTGATAATATAATTTCAACTCATATAATAAATATAATGAGCACATAGAGCATAACTCAGCTGTTGAGGCATTCAGCTTCCGTTCCAGTTCATTTAGACATTGCAAATGCTGATAGGTACTGGTATTAGTTTCTTTCAGTCAAAAGAATGTCAAAGTCAACGTATATGTTATTATTTCTAAATGTGAGAATTCTGTTGTGATACTGCTGAATTACAAAATATCACACAAACACAGGAGAAAATATATCAGTTATATATCACAAATACAGGATCTGCTTAAGTTCTTGTTGGGCAATTCTTTATAGTTAAACAGCCTAATTGCTGAAGACTTAAATGATCTTGTCCTGCATTTCAGCATTCTATTATTTATGAAAATGAGAGCCAAAATTTATAAGCTACAGGAAGAGTGGGCTTATTGATATAATAGATATCTTTTTTTTAAAGGAGAAAGTCTGCATTGACAGTAGCAGTAATGTTTGTTGAACTCCAGTGGCCGCTCACTACTCTAATGATGTGTTGTAGTGTATTTTATCTTGATAGCATGAATGTTTCTAAAAGCACAGATCAGATCAAGGACAAATCATCCACAGTTGTAAAATACAGCATCTGAAATCAGAGTCATTCTTTTTATGAAAGAAAAGCAGTCTCTGTTGAAATTTCATTGTCAGACACATTCTGTAAATCTCAGTTAAATAGTCTAGTGGTTAAAGTGTTGAACTATATATACCCACTTGCTTGGAATCTCTTTGTGATCCTGGGTAAGACATTTCACCTGACAGTTCACCATCTGGGCAAAACATAAACGACTATACTATACGTGGGTGATGTTTAATTTGGTATGGATTAAAAAAGTTTGTATATTCATTCGTTTACTTGGGAAGCTCCCTTATTGCAATGCTTGGTGCAATGTTTGGTGCAAGACAGGAATCGTCCAATATCAGGGTACCAGTCAACTGCCAGGTAAATTCATGCACACTGGACTAATTTAGAGATTCCACTGAGCCTAACTTGAATGTTTTTGGGATGTGCAAAGAAACTGGAGTACAAGTGAAACCTTTTCAGACATGGTGAGAATGTACCTAATCCACACCAATAAATGCTACATCTGAATTTAAATCCATGATTCTGGAGATACAGTATGGAGATGCAATGCTAACTATTATGTCACTTTGTTGCAAAATCTGGATGAAATTATCAGGCAAGTTCATGATTACTGTGAGGTGATGTGTTGCATGTTGGTCAGATATTTAAGAATTTCACTGTACTTTGTTCACACAATACTGCTACTACTAGTACTATGACTGCAATGTGGGCAGAGTGCATTAGCATTATTACTTATGCAGAATGTTGCCAGTCCTTGGTGTGGTGATCAACAAATATTCCTAGACAAATGTGGGCATTACAGTGGCACATGCAGAATCTAGTTTGTAAATTAACTTTTATAGGATAATTACAAAGATTTCTAACTCAGCTTATGCATTTCATTTTTTGCAATTTGTTCAATAAGAGCTACAACATTAAAAATGCATAAACGTTTTCTTTACACTGGAATAACCGTGCAATGATAGGCAGAAAATAGAAATAAGTGGTACTTCATTTTTTAAATGTGTTTATTCTGTGATCCTACTTAACACTATATCCAAGTCATTGTCAGTCAGACCCTATCCCCATTCCATCATAGGATACACCTGCTTGTTGATACAGGGCAATGGAGTTGGGTTTGGGTGATGTTTAGGGGCTTATGGGACTTTAGGCCTGATTTCACACGTCCAGCCCTAATTGAGAGCCTACCCCGTCTTCACCCTTGTTTTGTTTCAGTAGAGTAATACTTTTCCCTTTGTATTATTAATATGTAGCCTTTGTCAGAATGCCTCAAATCTCACAGACTTACCACTGTTCATAAGGTATTGTAGTATATAACTTCTCCCACCTTCCCTTCTACATTTATGACCTCAGGCAATTAGGTGTAGTAAAAGACAAGCAGGAGTTAAGTTACACATAAAATAATTGGTAATATTCATAAATAATAATAATACGCAAAGTACATTTGAATATTGGCAACCATACAACCTGATAAATGCTGATGTGTAGTTTTAGGTGGCACACAGACTTGTTAGTTACATAAAATGTCCCTAGTTAAGTCCTCATTTTTGGTCAGCTTTCTTCAGAACAGGCCACATGCCTGTCTCAATATGTCTGCCAAGCTGTTCTCTTCATTGTGTTGTCCTTTTCAGTTCATGATGTGTGAGATGTTCCTTCATCATTTGGTAAGAGAGAGAGCTAGGGAGGAGTAAAGCCAGAAAATGTATAGATTCTCTGTCCACACCCTACCTCCAATAGGGGATCATGGTACTTAAAGGTCTCTGATACAAGCCAATTCCAAACACCCTTACTTCAGTGGGGCAGAGAATACGTTCACACCTGCTCCCAAAACCATTTGTTAAGGTAAAGCTTGGCAATTAGGCAGTCTAGTTTTCCTGATTGAGAGAGTCCTGCAGAGAAACACTTGCCAAACTTGTTTTAGGCACTTCCCCCAAACCTGTCATAAAATTACAAAGGACTGGTTCTTAACCATCAAACCATTGTTGTTCTTATCAACGATAGACGTTAGTGTTATAAGTTACAAATATAGACATACAAAATATGTATCAAATTATATGCAAAATTTCACACCACAACAATCCTGTTCTGTGTTCTGACATGCATGGATGGCTATGATAAAACATCACTGGAGACCTCCTCTTACACTTTTCAAATGTGTGAAAACACTCATAACATATTTGTTGGACTAACACTATTACCAGAGGGAGGCTAAGCCCTTAATAAGTGCTAAAGATAATAACACTCCTGATACAGGGCAACTTTACAGGCAACATATATGCCTAATTGTAAAAAATGTATACACTTGAGGATGCTTGAAACCGGCTTTGTGTAAATGTACACTGTATAATTAGGAATTATTATTATTACTACATATACTGAAACTAATGTACTCCTTCTACCATAGGTAGAACCAGTCCTAAATATGAACTTGTTCTGGATGAGATATCAGTCTATTGCAGGACACATGCACTTACACTCACTCATTTATATAACAATTTATACTCATCAATAAAGCTCAAACTGTTCGATGTTTGCTGATGACATTGTAGTCGTAGCGATAGTAGGGAGCAGGTTTAGGAGACCCTGGAGAGGTAGAGATATGCTCTAGAGAGGAGAGAAATAAAGGTCAGTAGGAACAAGACAGAATGCATGTGTGTAAAATGAGAGGGAGGTCAGTGGAATGGTGAGGATGCAGGGAGTAGAGCTGGCGAAGGTGGATAAGTTTAAATACTTGGGATCAACAGTACAGAGTAATGGGGATTGTGGAAGAGAGCTGAAGAAGAAAGTGCTGGCAGGGTGGAATGGGTGTAGAAGAGTGTCAGGAATAATTTGTGACAGATGGGTATCAGCAAGAGTGAAAGGGGAGGTCTACAGGATGGTAGTGAGACCAGCTATGTTATATGGGTTGGAGACAGTGGCACTGACCAGAAAGCAGGAGACAGAGCTGGAGGTGGCAGAGTTAAAGATGCTAAGATTTGCATTGGGTATGAAGAGGATGGATAGGATTAGAAATGAGTACATTAGAGGGTCAGCTCAAGTTGGACGGTTGGGAGACAAAGTCAGAGAGGCGAGATTGAATTGGTTTGGACATGTGCAGAGGAGAGATGTTGGGTATATTGGGAGAAGGATGTTAAGGATAAAGCTGCCAGGGAAGAGGAAACGAGGAAGGCCTAAGCAAAGGTTTATGGATGTGGTGAGAGAGGACAAGCAGGTGATGGATGTAACAGAACAAGATGCAGAGGACAGAAAGATAAGGAAGAAGATGATCCGCTGTGGCAATCCCTAACGGGAGCAGCAAAAAAAGAAGAAGAAGAATAAAGCTCAAACTGTTACAATGTGTAGTAATGCCTGAGTACACTAAAGGAAGAAACTGCCATTTTCACACAGACACCCAATTGGCCATGAATACCTTGCCCCTTAAGCTAGGACGGTTCAGTTAATTATTTTTAGGTTTCTGGGTTTTTTGTTTCAACTAACTTTTGTGTATAAATGGACTCCTAGCCTAATTAAGCAAGCTGTTGTTTCCCAGTTTCTTTATGCTGGGCTGAATGTAGAAATTACAAAACTAAGCTGGAAAAATCTTTCTTTGAATTCACCAAGCATTTAGACACTATATGTTACACGGGAATAATTTACTGTTGTATTATCTTGACTTTTAAGATCATCATGATTTTCATTCTGCTTTTCGCAATATTCTGTGGTCAGATTTAGAAAACTTGTGTACACACAAAAAGAGGCCAGAAATGTTTATATGAAACTTTCCAAACAAAAGTCTGGATCAGTAAAAGAAAACTTTGTAGAGAAACTTGTGTGTATTTACAGCAAATCTTACCCATGTGTATGTGACATTTTAGAGAAACTGAGAAATGATGACACCCTTGATCAGTTAGGGAAACGCCGTCAAGCCTGCAAAATGACGAGTGTCATGCATAAAAATTCATATTACTAAGCCATTATTACAATGTGCTTTGACGTGACAAACATTGCCAAATATGCCAAATATGATGTACTGTATGAACTGGGTGTGGTCTTCAAGACAAAAAACAATCCAAAGACTCCCTAGTAGTTTTACTATATTGGGAAACTTGCAGAGGCGTCAGCTAAGTGGGCCAGGACAGGTCGTATCTTGTCCTAAACAGGAGTGTAGTTGGGTGTAGCTGTGGCACAGCGTAGTAAACCTGTCCTAGGCAAATGTACGGTAGATCGTTGTACAACGTGCATGTACCACAAAGCTGAGTTTGTCTGCTTGGGTTGAATGAACAATTAGATGCATGCAAGTGCTGAAAAATGTAAAAGTGCATGCATATACCATCTCACACTTGTATAAATATCAACATCTCAGAATTCACACCAACTTCAGTGGCTGTGGTTGAGCGTGAGCATATCTGACTGCTCCACACACACATCTTTTATAGTGAGAAGTGAGGTGCATGAAAGAGCTGAAAAAATGTAAAAGTGCATGCATGTACCACCTAGTTGTTGTGACTGAGTGTGAGCAGAGCAGACTGCTCCATTTATATTATGACCTCTGTTTTAGTTCCCTTATAAGAGGGTCAAAGCTGCCTATTTTTATTGAATAGCTTTTTTGTTTTTCATCCGTTTATATATACTAACTGTTGTCACCTTTCAGAAAACTGGCCAACAGGTTAGCTAAGCTTCACTTCATCTTGCCTTCTGTGCTGGAAACAAAATTACTGCATTCAAGTACTACATTCATTTTTGGTATGGTGTGGTTCTATATACATAAAACATAACATAACCTACAATAAAAGGCAATTTGCAGCAGTGTCCAGTTTTCCTAACATAATCAGGGTACTTGACTGCACTAATATTACAATAAGGACTCCTGGTGAGAATGAAGCTGCTTTTGTTAACCCTAAGCTGTGATAATACATCAAAACACAAGTCATCTGTAATGCCAAGAGGCCTGGGTTAGCCCATGATTCATTTATTCCGAGGCAAAGTAGCGTTGGCAGACACCTTGTTGATAGTGCTGTATGTAATGGCTGACTTGTTGGTAAGATAACTAACTTAACCCTCAGCTTTTCATGTGGCCTATACTATTTATTGTAACTGCAATCATCTCATTACATGGTCCGGGATGATAGTGGCTACCCACTCAAATGCTGGCATCTTATTTTCCCTGACCCAAGAACACAGAAAAGAGAGGCTAAAATACCATGCATGCTCTTGCACCCTGTGTTGTGGTGTACACCATTGGATTTCTCAACTGCAGGTTGCAGTTACCAGATGATTGGGATTTACAGTGGGTAAAATGTGTAGGAATGTGCCAAGTTTTATATACCAGATTTTTTGTTTTGAAAGTGGTAGCACTGCTGCCTCACAGTAAAGAGACCTGGGTTCACTTCCCGGGTCCTTCTTGTGTGGAGTTTGCATGTTCTCCCCATGTCTGCGTGGGTTTCCTCTGGGTGCTCTGGTTTCCTTCCACAGTCCAAAGATATGCCGGTTAGGTGCATTGGCGATCCTAAATTGTCCCTACTGTGTGTGTGTGCCTTGTGGTGGTCTGGTGCCAGGCCCGGGATTTGTTCCTGTCTTGCACCTTGTGCTGGCTGGGATTGGCTCCAGCAGACCCCCCGTGACCCTGTGTTAGGATATAGCGGGTTGAATAATGACTAACTCACTGACGTGAAGACACATTTTCCTATTACCTATGTGCATATTTCCAAGCTCGAATCCATGCAGGTTTATAAATGAGACCCCTTATCTTTTATTTCTGTGGTTCTTAAGTTCAGTCCTGGAGCGCCCAAATGTTTGTTGCCTCCATTCAGAAACTGCAGACTGGTTATGCTATACATTTACTGAATGAAGCAGGAATTTATATATTTAAGATGGGTAAGAATTTTCTTTATTTTTAAATACATACATATATTTTAATATTCTGGCTATTTAGACAATTATTTATTATTATGCACACAAGTGTGTAACACTAATGTACAGTAGCTGCTCCTTTCAGAGTCATTTGTGCTGGTGTCTTCTCTGCTCAACGTTAATTTTCTGTATTTAGATACAATTAAGATAGCAAACTATACAAAATAGTGAATTAAAAAATAGCAAAGCGATCATTTAAAGAGATACATAAAATATACAAATATGTCTTAATTTCTTCTAAGTGTAAATCTGTAAGTACTGCACTTTTCTAAATGAAAAACAAAAAGAAATAAACGAGTCAGCTAACTAAATAATGAGATCAATTAAACATAACAATGACTGACTTATTGAGAATCTGGTGGAACCAAAAACCTGCAGCCACAGGGGGGCTCCACGACTGAACTTGAGAGCCACTGTTGACGCTGAAATAGCTGGATCCTTTCATCAGAGCTGTCGGCTCTGCTTATTGTTGATTGTAGTTTTAGGTTGCAATTAAGCGAGTAGACCACACAGAAATAAATATTTATAGAAAAAACAACAAAAGAGTTAAGCATTGAAAGCTATATTTAAAAAAAAAATACAATTATGTTTGCGTGTCTTATAAATGTAAAAATCACACTGCTGAGTTTTTCCTAATGCAAAATGAGAGAGAAGAAAAAACAAGACCACCTAATTCAATGAGATAAATCAGAGAGAAAATGACTGATTGAGAAACTGGTTGGAATAAAAAGCTGCAGTTGCAGGGGGTTCCTAGGACTGAGTCTGAGAACCACTGAACTAGTTCAGTGCTTAACACTTTATTTTCTTGAGCCCTTATGAGTAATCCATTAGCAGCTTACCAATTTGTTTTATTGATAACATATTTAGCACAGTGGCAGCAGTCATTCATCTAATCATAAATCAATTCTTTTGTTAATCAGTCAAATTATAAAATGTGCACAACTATTCTTAGGAAAAATGCTATAAAAGAAGATGCAGAAAAGGATAAAAAATAGTGTAACATATGCTGTAAATGAAAAAGAACTTAACGAAGAAAAAGATGTGTTTTAGCAATTTGTTTCATTTTTATGTACATTTTGCAGTGCACCTATTGTTTATTTACTGTATATTATTTAGACCATATATTTTTTAAAAGTTGGAGCATTCAGGGGTTGCCCAATTCTGAAGTCCTACATATCCGAATATATATATACTAGCCAACCCGCGGCGTACCATACGCCGCATAATCAGGCCGGTTTTTTAATGAATTTTAAGCACAGGGAGAAAATTAACATTTGAAAAATCGGTAATGTAATAAATCGGCAAGAAAAGCAACATTGTAACAATGCATGGAACGAACCAACACACAATCGTCCGTGACGTGGGGGGGTGGGGTGTGTACAAAGTGCAGGAGCATCCAAGAAGACGCATGTTTGTCGCGACGCAATCAGTGGGAGCGTCAGGGCCGATCCTGGGTAGACGGCCGCCTTTGTGCGAATGTGGTTTCACCCTCATACCTATTTTCTATTATGATATGACGGATATTACTATTACATGTACTACTTCAAACAGGATTAAGACGGTGTTATGGTTAGAGTCGGGATGTATAAATAAAATTTAATTTCAAACGATTAATTTTATAGAAAAACAGCCTAGATTAGAAAGCCGGTTTATTTAATCGTTCTAAGCGACAGGCAGCTCTGTACACAGTGACAGTCAATTCAGAGATCGCCGCAGCCCCGCTGTCTTTTGCCGCTTGTCTTGACTCGCAATCCCATTGAGGAACGTCGCATCTCACATGAAATCTATCGCCTTCGCACGCAACTATGAAACATGCAAGTTTAACGTTGACTAAGGGACTATACACATTTAGAGAGCGTGTCGTAAACACATGGTAAGCAATGGAACCGTTCAGACAGAGCGCGATGAGCCGCGACCATCAAAGGTTTTGCGCCGCTCGCGAGCAAATCGCTATGTGTGTGGAGTCCCTAATAGGCATCAACTACAATACACGCCACACGCAACTTCGTCAAACTTTGCACACTGCAAACGCCGCCGCTGCTATGGTCGCCGGCGCCTCAGACTTTAAAATTCAAAGGCGGACAGCCGCCGGTCGCAGCGTTGCCGGCTGCTGCCCGTCTCCTCAACGGCCGCTTTGAGTTTGGCGCCCGCGCGGGCGCGTTTTGCCCGTCGCCAGGATCGGCCCTGGGGAGCGTATGAGTCGCACTTAGTGGGAATTCCACGGTTTGCAGCCGAATGGGCTCAACGGCTTACCCACGGGTAGACACACGGTCAATGTCATGCATAATTATTTATTGATGGTTGAACACTTCTGGAAAGACACAGTTATCTACAAAGGGAGGGTTTGAGGATACAACAGAAAGTGAATGAAAAGATGGAACTGTAGACTTTTCATTGCTCTGTGCAGTTTCGGCTGCCTTTCTATATATAATCCACCAAGACACCTGACCACGGTAGTAGGGGGGGGGTGTGAACAAAGTGCAGGAGCATCTAGACGACGCATGTTTGTCGCGGATGCGAATTGCTTTATGTAGCGTGTAAAACAGTTTGCCATGGAGCACGTGGTGGAGCGTCGTAACCGAAAACTGCTCACTTCATTGTGTTTTAACCTCAGTTGTAAAGGATTGTTTTAAGGATCCCATGGGATACCCTCGAAACCGTTTGACACGCTGCACCATAGAGTCCGGACGTATTCATGTAATCAGCGTATTGTTGAGCAGACTGTATAACAATGCCTCTGTGACTAAGAACAACGGACACCACGTCACCGAAGTTATCCCAATGTTGGCAAACAAAGCCAAGAGCCATGTCACGAAGTTTGAGAGCAACAGTTTCACAATGACATTTCTCCAAAAACCCGACTGACAGAAACAAACAGTTACCTGAAGCAGGAATTTCCATAACATTCAAAGAATTGTTGTTTCCATGAAATACATTTGAAGCGGCAGCCATGGAGGGCAAAAGAATAGTCAACGTGGACCACAGCACAGACCAAAGCGAGTGAGTATGTGTTTGATGAGCTGTTTGATTTGGCGGTCAGTGGTCTGAGGTACGTTCCTGAGCACGTGGGAGGAGGGGTAGAGTTTCTGGGCGGGGCTTCGTTGTTCCTTTCGCATGGTTTTTCATGGTGGACGCGGTCGGGTGTCGAAACCGAAAAGAATAATGAAAAGTCAACGTGGCTTAGACGTGCATGTGGACTCCTAGCACAGACGAAAGGGGCTAACTGGGTGGTCGGTGAGTTTTTGCGTCCGGGCACATGGGCAGGCAGTGTGAATGCCTAGAGAGCGAGGGTAGACGCGGGCCGGTGAAAAAGGAGTGTTGGTGGGTAGGAAAACGTCTTCTGTGTTCCTGCAGGAGCATCTAAGAAGACGCATGTTTGTCGCGGATGCAATTGCTGTATGTAGTGTGTAAAACAGTTTGCTATGGTGCAAGCGGTCATGCGTTGTAACTGAAAACTCGGTTTTTAAAGACTGCTTACTTCATTGTGTTTTAACCTCAGTTGTAAAGGATTGTTTTAAAGATCCCATGAGATACCCCTCATATGCTGCATATGGTGATTCACCTCCGCGAGAAACATGCCTCTATGAACAGTCAACGTAGCTCGGAGGTGCATGACATTAACCTGCCTTGCACCGCATGTGGCCTCCACGACAGACGAATATAAATGACGCCACTTTTTCTGTGTCCTCGTGTCCGACTTGGTGGGCGTGGCCCTGCGAGTTGTCGTATCCAATGGAGTTGGTGGGCGTGGCTCCTATCTTCGTGCGCCATAGGTGTCTCACTTGTCGGTGGCTTAGTGAATCCACGCCCCTTCCGGCGTGCTTTTCATGGTTGTCTTGCCTTAGTGAATTATATATATAGATTTACAGTAATCCCTCCTCGATCGCGGGGGTTGCGTTCCAGACAACCCCCTAAACCGCGATAGGTGAAAATCTGTGAAGTAGAAACCATATGTTTGTATGGTTATTTTTATATATTTTAAGCCCTTATAAACTCTCCCACACTGTTAACATTATTAGAGCCGTCTAGACATGAAATAACACCCTTTAGTCAAACGTTTAAACTGTGCTTCATTACAACACAGAGATGGCAGTTCTTTCTCACAATTAAAAGAATGCAAACATATCTTATCTTCAAAGGAGCACCGTGAAGAGCAGATAATGTCAGAGAGAGCGCTCGCTAAGAAAAGCAAACAATCAAAAAATCAATAGTGCTTTAAGTATACAGAAGCACCGTGATAAAGCGGCATTTTGTAGAGGAGTGTCCTATCTTCTAGGTAAACAGCCACTGTGCAAACAGCCCCTCTGCTCACACCCCCTCCGTCAGGCAGAGAGAGAGTGAGAGAGACAGAGAGAAGCAAACAAAACAAGCGCCACGCGGGAAGCATATCTTATAGCATTGAGGAGTTTTAGTTAATATGTAATACATGCTCTGATTGGGTAGCTTCTAAGCCATCCGCCAATAGCGTCCCTTGTATGAAATCAACTGGGCAATCAAACTGAGGAAGCATGTAACCTAAATTAAAAGACCCGTTGTCCAGAAAGCGCTAACCAGCTTAAAAATCCGTGGTATATATTTAGATGTGCTTACATTTAAAATCCGCGATAGAGTGAAGCCACGAAAGTCGAAGCGCAATATAGCGAGGGATTACTGTATTTATTTTAACAAGAAAAGTTGAGATAAACTAAGGGATAGCACACAGTGTCAAAGGTAATAAACTGGTCAAACAAACCGTTCTGCCCTGCAGGCCTGTGTAATACAAGCTTTTGCTGCATTTGTGTGCTACATTGGCATCAGTAGATGTCCACTTGCAAAATACCAAATCATTTTGATTCTAACAGAAATATAGACTCTGGCTCCCTGTAACAATAAAACTGGGTTAGGATGGTTCAATAAATGAATGTATGGATGATTAGAATTACAGTATTTCAGATGCAGAAGCAATATGAAATTAGAACACAGCTAACATTGCTCCATTCATAATATATTCATCCAGATTTGTTTTTCTGATTACTAGATTTTTTTTACTGTATACTGTAATCATTTTACTAGTTTTTATCACTCAGTTTTAGCCAATGTATATTGTTTTTTTTCACAAAAGCAAGTAGTATGTAACGTCACAAGAGAGAAATCTATTCACATTTTTAATCGGACACTTTATTGAAGGCCTGACCTATCCCTCACCATGCCTCTTACGCATTAATTGTTATTCAAAAATTTTCCAGTTTGAATCAGTAGTTGCTTTTTGCATGTTTAAATTTGTATTTCTCTCCTTAGGCTATCATTAACTATGAATACTTTTATCCGTGGTCGTTTCCTTATATTATCAGAGTAATCCAGGATTTAGTTTTATTTGGGTAGATTATTATTTGCTTAATTAGCATCACATTTTAGAAGGAAAAATATAGAAAATGGTCAGAATCAGAAGCATACAAGGAATTTTTTTGTCTTTGACACTCCACGTTTAGTTACATGACAAATATAAACACAATTGATAAGTAAACGCCAGAAGAAAATACAAAACCGTTTCTGAGCTTGATAGGCTGTGAAAAGAATCTATTGTTATATCTGCTTGTTGTGATGGGTTTAGTCTGTAATGCCTGGCAAATGAAAATAGTTCAAAGAGATTGTGGCCTGGGTGTGAGAGGCAGTAAGGATTTTCCCTGCCTATTTCATATCTCTGGAATAGTACAAGTCCTGTAAGGTGGGAAGACTAATGCAAGCAAACTTTTCAACAGACCCAAACATATATGGTGGGGCCAATCTTTGTCATATTTTGTTGCTATTCCAAACCACACCATGATAGATGAGCTGAGAACAGACTTGAGAATTACTATGTTGAACTGAATCAGCATCTCATATTGTTTATTTCCTTAGCTTCCTTAGCTGTCGCAGGCAAGTACATTCACTGCCATGCCATTTCTAGTCCCATGAGAATATCAAATGTGTAGAGTTCCACAACTGACACATTCTTATTAAGTATGGTGAGATAAGGTAATATTGGTAAGTCTACCATCACCTCCACAGTTCTGAGTGTATTTAGCACCAGATTGTTCTGACCACACCAAAGGGCAAGCTGTTCAATCTACTACATACTAATCACCATTCATGATGAATCCAGTAAGAGTTGTGTTATTTGCATGTTTGAGGTGTTGGGAGAGGAGTCCATAGAGGTGCAGTCGTTAGTATAGAGAGAGAAGAGCAGTGGGGGGAGCACACTTTCCTTAGGGGGCACCAGTGTTGATTGTGCAGGAGCTAGAGGTGTTTCCTCAGTTCCACCTGCTCTTTCCTATTTGTCAGGAAGTTCGTAATCCAATGTCTAGATGTTTGGTAAACTATTTATATTCAAACACCCTTCCCATCTGTGTTGACAACCTACATAAACACACAAACACAAACACACACACACACACAATGTTTTACTTTGGCTTCATTGGTCTTAAAAATCTGATGGTAGTAAACAGTGTTATGATTTTACGTTCCTACTGAAAACATATTCAGGGTTTTGCGACTATTCTTAATGGTTTCCAAGACAGAAATCTATAGATATTTGGCTGTTATTTTTTTTTAATGATGCTAATCATTACGGTGAATTGCACAAAGTGCATAACCATTGAAGTGGTCCATAATTAATTTGGGAACATCAAGAGATTGTATTTCTATGTTATGTTTTTTAGGCAGTAATACAAGTACAGGTAAATACTGAGCTGTGGATAGTTGTAATAACACAGTAAAGGTTGCTAGTCATTACTCTTTTATGATTAAAGAAACTGTTCATTTGTTCCGGACAATAATATACTGATATATCTTACACATTTGGTGGTGCAACTTGTAAAATGTTACATTTTATCCTTATAAACTAAATTATACTATTCATTTCTTCTCTGCAGCAGACAATTCTTTCAGTTATGACTCCTTAAAATACCATGCTGCTTCTTACTGCTGAGGTCACAGTCAAGATGGAGAAGATAAAATGTCAAGCTGATTCACAAAACTCCAGCAGAAATTTACAAATGCACTCACTATCATATTCAATATGAAATTTTAAGACTCACCTTTGTTTAAAAATGCAGAGTGATATTTGCTATTAAAGAACCTGTTTCGTTTAGCTAGCAAAATAAACAAAATATATCAACCTATATAAAGGTCTCGATGACATTTGGTCAAAGCTACATTTACATTTGGTACTATGCACGTGTCTGGGTGCAGTTTGTACTGCTCAGCATTCATTTGAATAATTAAAAATGTACATAAGGACTTGCACCTTCACTTTGAACTTGCTTAGAGCACTGTACATAGTCATTAAAAAATATTTTTTACAAACTCCTTATAATATATTTTGTTCATTGATACATACAGACTTTAACACATAAAAAAATATTTACTTAACTTATTCATAGCCTTTTGTATTTGACGATTGCTTTCTTCATTGTGTTTGGCCTGTTGCAAAGCCCTTCCACCGCAACATCATTTTAATCTGTTAATGGTTTGTGTCAAAAGGCTACTAGAATTGCAACAGTCAGAATGGGTGTTAAATAAATGGAAAAAACAATACATTCAAATAAGGGCCATTAGTTGCCACTAATAGCCAGATCTGGCTGCAGTAAATGCCACTCATCAAAGCAAAAACAGGTCTATTTCAGGCTATTTTAAGTAAAACTCACCCATTCTGTGGAAAGTAATAATCACTTGTTTACCTTGACGATGTCTGCTTGGACTTAGTGTCCACAGGAAGAAAGATTTTCTTCACAGAACGTTTCACGTCTGGAAACAAAGTAGTATTAACATGCCTGCTTAATTCATTTATGGGAAGATTGGTAGAGGTTACCAGCTTGATACCTACTCTTCCCTCCCTTTTTAACACTGAGCAAGTTACTTGTTTGTAAGATATTCTGATCTTGTGAGCTACCTTGACTGGAAATGTCAGCTAAATATTGTCAGGGATGCCAGGGGCGACGACCCGGCCGGAACGCCTTGAGGGACCGAAAGAGGGCGTGCGCCCACATTGGATCACGTGGGGGCCGCCACCCTGGTTGCTTTGTGGGCCACAGGTTGAGAGTATGGAAGCCCAACCCTGCAGGGGCCCGTGGTCACCGCCAGGGGGTGCCCCAATGCCTTGGGAACCCTGGACCTCAGCACTTCCGCCACACCAGGAAGTGCTGGGGGGAAGAGAAGCAGGGACCCCGGAGTGCTTCTGGGAGTACAGCTGGCACTTCTGCCACACAGGGGCGTGTCGGTGGGTGATTGCCGGGGAGCACCTGGAGCATATCTCGGTGAAGATAAAAGGGGCCGCCTCCCTTCATTCGAGGCTGGAGTCGGGTAAGGAGAGGACGAAGCAGGAGAAGCGAGTGTGGAGGTGACCCGAAGAAAGGCATTGTGTGTGGCCAGGACTTTGGGGGTTGTATAAGCACTTATTAACTTGTATATATATTTGTAAATAAACGTGTGGTGGGTGAAAAACAACATGTCTGCCTGTCTGTGCCTGGGTTCCGTTCACAATATATAAGAATTAATAAATCAATTCAATGTTTCCTGTCCTAATTGCTTTGGTAAAGGTGATTTCCAAATGTACAGATAGTAACAATATTTATCAATTTACCTATGAGTGTAAATGTAATTATCTTTTCTTTTTTAAATAACACAATACAAATATAATAAATATATGACGGGGCTACATAATGAATGGCAGCCTCATTTCAAAGGGATTAGCTGAATCCATATAAATATTTCTGTTTTGAGCTATTTGTGTTTTGAGCACAATTTGAGAAACCCGCAAGAGTTAAATGTTAAATTAATGCCCATCTAAAGAAAATTACACTAAACAACAACTCATAGATGAATATTCTGCACTTAAGCATAAAGGTGTGTGTGATGTAGTATTAGACTTTTACTGTTTCAGCTGTTGTGCTGTGAGGCGCCTATCATTCAAGCTGGTGAACCTCAAAAACTTGTCTTCTGATTGAGCTGTGACTTTGCCAGATCACCTCTTATCAGAGTTTCTCCCAGTTTCCAATTCACTTTGGATTGTTTAGGACACTGTGCTCACTGACACTTGGATTTTTTTTTGCAGCATCTGTAATGAAAGGCCAACACTTCTAAGAGTAATATTGCTTTGTCTCATTTCATTTGTTAATCACTATTTTCTTGCTATTTGTCTCCGGAATATTGTTCAAGTAGTACTTAAGATGGTGTGTAACACAGTCTGTTCCAATTCTGCTTTAAAACAGACAGGGTTTTTAAGTAATCAACAGAAGTTGGGACACCTGTGCAAATTGTTTGCTTCAACTTGGAAGGCTTCATTTACTTTCATTGCTGCAGAACATCTGTAGGTTGTAACCTATTAGTTCTTCCCTGAAGAAGGTCTATTTGTAATACAGTGATCCCTCGCTATATCGCGCTTCGACTTTCGCGGCTTCACTCCGTCGCAGATTTTAAATGTAAGCATGTCTAAATATATATCACAGATTTTTCGCTGGTTCGCAGATTTCTGCTGACAATAGGTCTTTTAATTTATGGTACATGCTTCCTCAGTTTGTTTGCCCAGTTGATTTCATACAAGGGACGCTATTGGTGGATGGCTGAGAAGCTACCCAATCAGAGCACGTATTACGTATGAAGTAAAACTCCTCAATGATATACGATATGCTTCCGTGGTGCTTCGCACACTTCAAAACTCTAACAGCCCGTATTGATTTTGATTGTTTGCTTTTCTCTGCTTCTCTCACTCATTGCTCCTGACGGAGGAGGTGTGAGCAGAGGGGCTGTTTGCTTAGAAGATACGGACGCTCCTCTAAAACATGCTGAAAAGACTACCTTTACATTGATCCCTTCATTGTGGCAGCTTTATCGCTGGTGCTTCGTTTACTTAAAAGCCCAACAGCCCTATTGATGTTTGTTTACTTTACTCTCTCTCTCTGACATTCTCTGCTCCTGACGGCGCTCCTTTGAAGAGAAGATATGTTTGCATTCTTTTAATTGTGAGAAAGAACTGTCATCTCTGTCTTGTCATGGAGCACAGTTTAAACTTTTGACTAAAGGGTGTTATTTCATGTCTAGAGGGCTCTAATAATGTTAAAAAACGTATTTAAAAGGTCGTAAACAGGTTTTCTATGCTCTAACTGCGAAAATATTAGATTTATAAATAAAGAATCCTACTTCGTGAAAATTCATTTATCTGTCTGGAGCAGATTAACCGCTATAAACAAGGGTTTACTGTATAACTGTGTGGAGAATATTTATAAACAGTGTGGGAGAGTAAGGGCTTAAAATATATAAAAATAATCATACAAACATATGGTTTCTACTTCACAGATTTTCACAACGCAACCCCCGCGATCGAGGAGGGATTACTGTATTCTGAAATTTTCTGTTTTCACTTTTTGCTAACCTAAATTTTTAATTTAAACCTCTGCAGTTTACCTTTTCACAGTTTTTGGTCATTCATCGCATTCAGCTGATAAAATTTGAAGAAAAACTGAGGTGTGCAAAAACTTTTGACCAGGTAGTGTATAAGCAAAATAGAATGTTTCAGTCTTTATTTTCAATCTTTGAAAACTTTACTAATAAAAAGAAAAGAAAGCTGTAAAGATGCTGCTCGCCACCTATCAGAAATAAACGCACTGTACAAAAAAATACAATTTTCATTACTTTCAGTAGAAAGTGTAGCCATTAATATAAAAATTGGCATATTGTTTTAAGCAATAGTTTCTGCATTTAATAATTAATGTTTACCCTATTTCCTGCTCTGTACTGCCCGCTTTGCCTGTTTAAAAGGAACCTTGCATGTGAATGGAATATTGAAAGCTTTCTCAATGAATTAGTTTCAGTGAATAAAGATCCACCTTTTTACTTTTAACCAGATCTTGCTTTTATATAACTCTTATTGAAGTGTTTTACTCTGCAGCTTCAAAGATTCAGCAAAATGGGCTCTTTCCCTGGCTGTGCCACTGCCTGTGTGGAGGGTGCACATATTTTGGTGTTGGCATTGATTTTCTATTTGCACTCCTCATCCATCCATCCATCCATTCTCTTCCGCTTATCCGAGGTCGGGTCGCGGGGGCAGCAGCTTAAGCAGAGAGGCCCAGACTTCTCTCTCCCCAGCCACTTCTTCCAGCTCTTCCGGGAGAATCCCAAGGCGTTCCCAGGCCAGCCGGGAGACATAGTCCCTCCAGCGTGTCCTGGGTCTTCCCCGGAGCCTCCTCCCGGTTGGACGTGCCCGGAACACCTCACCAGGGAGGCGTCCAGGAGGCATCCTGATCAGATGCCTGTTGGTTTAAATAATGATTCAAAGCTGAATTTGCTTTTGTGTGTATTTGTGCCTTAGACATCACGCTCATGGTTGATTACTGTCACCCAATATAACCCAGTGTTAACACCCATGGCTACTTGTGTTCCAAGTGCAAAACAAAGATGTAAACCATTTAACAGCACTTTAAGGATTAAGGTTTTTTATTTCTCCAGTGCTTTTAGTACCATCCAACCATTCATGTTAAGGACAAAACTGTGAAGTATGCAGGAAGATGACCATATGGTTTCCTGGATAATGGACTATTTTAACAGATCACCCGGTGATGCTTGTGTCTTATATGTGGATTAAGCACCACAAGGAACAGTCCTGTCACCTTTTATGTTCACTTTGTTCACTCAACCTGAATAACTGATATAACACCAGGTCATATCACTTGCAGACATTTCCAGATAACCTTCAGAACAACTGGAGCTTTGACTTAAATATTAGCTGGGCAATAGCCCTGCAAACTTTGGCTAAATATATACAGGAGGCAGGGCAGATAAACCAAACTAAAACATACAAACTCGGGATAACAAAAAATTTAAAAAGAACTAATGAATAACACAGTATTATATAACACAAACAAAGCCAAAACAAAAACATAACAAACAGGATAAAAAGATTAAATAAAGAAAAAATAAACAAACCAAGGCAACAACCCTGGCTGAAACATAAAATACAGGTTAGAATAAAATTTGAAAAAGGAAAAATCTTTTCAGTTTGTTTAAGTGATTTGAAAATTCAAAAGTCTGAACTCTAGCAGGGCCTAATTTTAGAACTGAACATAGCAGATGCTTTACTTCTTCAGTATCTGTTTTCATCATTTTTTTTTCATTTAATCAAGACAAATATCACTTATGGAGGTTTTAAAACTATCCTGTCAGACTGGAGCTCCTAGCCATTAGTAGAGTCTGCAATAGGAAATCTTAAGTACATATGCCTCATGTAAGACACATTTAAATTAGTTGCATCAGGAAGGCTCGAGTCGAGAAAACTTCCTTCTGTTAGGAGTATTTCAATTAACTGTTTATCTTAGTTTAAACATATATTTTATTTCTTAATAATTTTTTTTTATTTTTGTACGCATTAGAGAGTTTGTGCTATGCTACCATGTAATGGGACAGCACCTAGTCCGGGATTAGTTCACAGAGATGGGGACTTGAGTCTGAGTTATTAGAATTAAGTAACAAATTTGATGACTTCAGATTTGAATTAAAAAAAAAATGACAAAGATTTTCAACTCAGCATTCACTCATGTCTGGCATACAGTGTCCAAGTTTCACTGGTGTAAAGAAAGTTGGTCATGACACAGACTTTGTAGGCTTGGAAATGGTAGTAACTGCCTTGTCGATACGTTTATTTAACTCAGTTTCAAACTAGAGGGCTTCTGTGATAGTTGAGCCCAGGTACATGAATTCATGGACAGCCTCTGTTTCATTGTTGGATATTTTGATGTTGGGCAAATGGTCCATGTCCTGCCCCTTGACCTGTGCTTTTGTCAGACTAATGGTGAGACTGAAGTCATGAAAATTAGTTGGAGGTCATTGACTGAGTAATTATTGTGTCATCCACAAAAAGAAAGTCATGCAGGCATTTCACCTGAACCTTGCTTTTAGCCCTTAGCCTGGAGAGTTTGAATAGCTTTCCAGTAGACCTGGTATGCAGGTAGATGTCCTCTGTAGAAGATCTAAAGGTGAGCTTCAGTAGTACTTAGAAGAAGATCCGAAACAGTGTGGGGGCGAGAACAAAACCCTGCTTTACTCCACTTCATACGTTGAAGGCATCAGATGTTGAGCCATCAAAGACCACTGTGCCCTTCATGATCTGATGATAGTAAGGAACCCAGGTGGGTGTCCAATCTTAGAGAGGATTTTGAAGAGACCATTTCTGCTGATGAGGTCAAAGGCCTTTGTAAGATCTATGAAGGCCGTGAAGAGCAGCTGTCTATGTTTCCTGAAGCTGTCTGAGGCAGAAAACTGTGTTAATTTTTGACTTGTTAGCATGGAATCTGCCTTGTGAATCTGGATATACTTGCTCTGCGAGGACTTGTTACCTTCTCAGTGCAAATCAAGCACAGAGCTTCCCAGCGATGCTGAGGTCTGAAATGCCCCGGTAATTATTGCAACCTCTCCTGTTGCCTTTATTTTGGTAAAGGGTGACAATGTTGCCATCTCTCATGTTTAGTGGAACTGCACCTTCCCTCCTGCAGAAACACAGGATTTCATGTAATTCAGTAAAGATGGTGCCCTTACAGCATTTCAAGACCTCTGCTGAGATTCAATTGTTGTCTGGTGCTTTACCAGAGGTGAGGGAGTCCAGGGCCTTGCTAAGTTCTTCAAGGGTAGGATCCTTGTCAGGCTCATATTGGCATTAAGTGGTGTTCAGGGTGTCTTCAGCAGCCGCATCTTCCCACGCATAACACTCAGAGTAGTGCTCCACCCAGTGCTCCAATAGTTGCACTCTGTCCTGAATAAAACTCTCCTGTGTTAGACTTCAGAGGAGCAGTTTTCTTCTGTGTGGGACCCAGTACTAGCTTGATTCCATCATACATCCCCTTAACATTGCCTGTGTCAGCTGCAGTGTGGATCTGGGAGCAGAGTTGGAGCCAGTAGGCTAATGTTCAATCGTAACAGAATAGTTATTTGTTTTACTTCATTTTTGGTATCATGTTATTCCAGGCATAATATGGAACGATGTGGCATTTCGCACAACTGGTTTTCCATATCAAATGCACATCAACTGCACTGTCAGCCTTTTTAGTAATTTTGAATGGTTAGTTACTTATCTTCATCAGTAAAACTTAAAGCCACAACACTTCACAACAAAGTTTTGGACAGCTTTGCTTATCCCACTACGCCTCTTTTTGCTCCACAAGTTTACTTTCTAAACACTTTTCCAGTGTCTTAAAAGGAATCATTCTGCATCTGTTCCCGTTCTGATTCACTCATACACATTAGATTCATGACTATTGTTTTATGCTAAGACATTCTTATTAATTCAAATGGAAAATAACTGTGATCAAATGATTCAGATTTTCCTTTTGTTAATTCTAAAGCTTTAAAATCAACATTGTTCCCCGCTGTCTATGTAAAGTGCTTTAAGTAAAACAAAAAATTGATATATGTGTCAGCAATGGATAGTTTATCTACCTCCAATAACATGCAATGTCACAGAATTAGTCTCTGTCTTAAGTGGCTGCTAGTTTGTCACATAATGACTAATACAATTAAATATAATTAAAAATATTCAGGCCATCTTTATTACAATTTTGCTTCTTCTATAAAGGAGAAAAAATGTAGCCAGTTTAGTCCAGCCTGTTCTTCAATGACTTCTCGCTCCATTTGCCTCACTCAACCGGCATCATATGCTAAAATGTTACAATGTCATGGTCTACAATGTGACAACTTTGCACTAGCTGCATTTTTAAACTAACCACATAATACACATCTTGTGATTTTCTTAAAAATTTTGCTAGGCATCATTTAACTTATATTTTCCTGTTGCTTTGAATCTGCTAAATATAACATATGAGGACTACATTTGTATAGATCATCACAATGCAACATTTAGCGCATTCAGTTAGTTAATTTATAAGACATGAACACAGGCATCATCTGATTCAACTGAATCACAGTCCCTCAATTTATATAAAAGAGACTTCTGGGGCCACATGTATAAATGGTGCGTACGCACAAAAATGGCTAATTTGATGGCAGGGTATGGGTCTCAACTAGGGAAATACCGTCCTGCATAAGTAACGCTTTTAAAAGTGTCAAATAGAGGTGGAAATGTTGACACAGGGTACAGGGTTGGTTTGGTGTTTTTGGGGGCCCAATATAATATCCTTTCATGTGGCCCAAAATCTCTAGTTGTGCCCCTGCCAGGTAGAGCCTGATGAGGGCAGAATACATACCCTTCCAGCATGTTCAGTTGCATCAGAGTTGTTGCTTTTATTATGCAACTGATGGAACATTTTGGCAGTCCACAAGTTCATGTTAAAACATCAGTTCCCAACCTGGGGTGTCCGTGGGAGATGGCATTTAAGGGCGTGCAGCAAAGAGGAATGCTGCATTGAGATTCATTGTCTAATGTTTACCGTGATGCAATCAGTGTATTGTAGAGTGCTGTCATTTGTAATAATAGTTAGTCTTCCTGTTCTATGACAGGAAACGTGTCAGGCATTGAATGTACAATTGTCACCTGTGAATGAGCTGCAGAAACGTGCATTCTTGTGAGTTCCTTGCTGCAGATGGAGCACTCGTAAAAGCAAATAACTTTGTTAAAAGAATGGAATTTCGATTTTGCAATGATCCGTAGAGAAGGGCAAAGTGTATTATTGATTTCTGTGCAGTTGTGAAACGTCACTGATTTCGAGGTTTGATTGACATTTTTGTCAGAGAGGGACAAGGGGGACTGAATTGGATGCAAAACCTCTCCAGCTGGTGGTCCTTTGCCGAACAATAATTGCAGTATCACTGTTGTCAGTCCTGCCACGTACATGTGTCTCTCATTGAGAAGATGCTGATACAGGCAAGGGGTATTTAAAAAATTCTTGCAAATAAAATTGCTACGATCTGTTTGGTTGTGTTCTTTGTCACCAGTGCATTGCAGGGTCCACTCATGCACTCACTCACGTGGGTTCAATTTAGTATTGGTAGTTTATCTGATTTTCTTTCGCAATATGGGAAGAGCACCAGGGTACCAGGAATAAAAACCACACAGATATGGGGAGAATCTATGAAATCCACTCCGGCAAAGGATTTTAACCCAGCACACTGGATCATTGGGGCATCTTAATAAATAATAAATAAAAGATAATGATAAATAAAATACCTTTTGATAGTTTGATTTTTATGCAGTCTGTTAGTCTGAATGTTAAAAATTCTCAGGTTGTTAGCTGACACTAAGAATGAAAAAAATCAAATAGAATTTGAAATGCTTACATATAAAAGTAAGTGCTAGAAAGTTATTTGGTTGGATATACTTCCTCAAAAATCCTTTTATGTTGTTCTTTTTCCCTCAGTCATTGTAATGTAACAAAGCAGGCATTTCACAAAGTGCCATTCACTTTTGCCATGATGCGATAAAATACCATAAAGCCTTTCAAAAATCTTGTGATTCTGGAAAACATAATCCAACTTAATATTTGTTCTCTTTCATCTTATTGCAGCAGCTTGCATTTTTAACATAAATGATATATTTGAGAGGGCTATTGGTTTTCAGTAGATGTAGCTTTTTTTTTTAGTCACAGATCCTTCTGTATGTCAAAAGCTGGTCAGCAACCTAGAAAGTACTGTGTGAGTTATTTATTTATAATACTAATGATTCTGAGTTTTGATATCAAGCTGTCACACGGCGACATAGTGACTGACACTGCTGCCACACAGCTTCTGAGACATGGGTTTGAACCCAATCTCTTCACTGTGCAGTCCTCCCTTCCCTTCATGGACTTTCAATTTAAGTGTGGAATTCTTCAATGGTATGATTTTGATGAGAGGCACAGATGATTTAAAGGATGTTTGTCACTATTGTAATTCGAAGGAAAGTAGATACACTGAATTTTTGGCCTTTTAGCTATAGTATTATGGGCAACATGTTATGCATTAATGTGTGTGTTATGTTACAGTCAGAGTTTCTCACATGACATGGGTTCAAATGTTGTTTATATGTCTGTTTGGTTCATTATTTATGTTTACATTGTTATTTAATTTTTTTTATGCTTATATATCTTTACCATGTTTCTTGTGTTTTTGGGTGAAGTGAGGCCACCTACCTATCACCACAAGGGACTGTCCTCAGCCAAAGTAAAGGCAGGGGCAATTCATAGTCCCTTGTGGTTCATTGAAATGTGCTTAGGAGTGGTGAGTGTGTTGTATTTGTGATTTTTCTTTAACTTTTTGACCCTTGCTCAGATTATTGATTTAGTTTGCTAAAATTTGTGTTTGGGAATTGTTTGCTTTGGATTACCTTACATTTGCAGGCATTCCCTGCTGTGCCTCTTATGCTCTTTGGAGATTCATTGTTAATAGATCTTTTTTTTGTAAATACATCTGTTTTGTAATACAGATTCTATGTTGCCTTACGTGACACTAGCCTGTGATTTCTGCCTCTAGTGAGCATTATTGGGATTGTTTTGGGTCTTGTGTGCTCAGAATCTTTAGAGTTTCATAACAGTGTGTTTAAGTATTTTATTCTTATATTTGTTGATTTTGAGTTATCATGTGACATTTTGTATGTGTTTTCTGTAATGTCTGTTATTATCTACTGTATTTTTCAGTGTGCCACTATTCCTTGTTCATTGTGGGTCACCACTGATGTCACCACTGCTGAGACCTCCGTCTAACTATTTAAGTCAACTAAAAACGCTCAGCAGCAGGAGATAATTTAATTAACTGTGAAGTTGTTTTAGGTATTGTTTTCTTTTTGGAATTTGTGAAATTATTTGACTTGTTTTTTGGATTCTGCCTATGGCGGTAGTCACTTGCTCAGCACTGTCTCTCAAGCCATACCAAATGATTATGCAACGACACCCTACTTCACTCAGCACTCTGTATAAAATTAACTGGAAACACTTACATGGCTATGCATTGGGAAGGAGGAGAGTGATGACAAAGCAGGAGCAGAGGGAGGTAAAAGATAAAATAGTTTATTTTGTCAGTGATCTCAGAAAACAAGATCAAACTCAAATATAGTATTATATATATTTAAAAGTATTAAAAAGCACACACACTCACACAAAAATAGAAGAATCAAATAAGACAGTCATATCCTGTTCACAAAGGGTGAATTACAGAATTACAGGCAGTCAAAACTGGCCCAGTATGAGGGAGCATTGTGTGTTTTCAACAGTTTCTAGCTTCTGTGTCCTACCCTGAGTCCAAGGATGCCAATGCTAAAATGTAATAAGAATAATGATGGTTTAACATTTTTATAATAGATACTTTTAATTCACCATTGCTCTAACAAAGTCAGTATCTGAAGTTTATTTTAATCTCAGGTAGTGTGTATATAATTTGCTAATTAATCATCATCGTAGGATAGGACAGCATTATTGCAAATTCATTGTAAAAATATTCATCTATCCATCCATCCATTATCCAACCCGCTATATCCTAACTACAGGGTCACGGGGGTCTGCTGGAGCCAATCCCAGCCAACACTGGGCGCAAGGCAGGAACAAATCCCTGGGCAGGGCGCCAGCCCACAGCAGATAAAAATATTCAATATTCATTTCATCATTTTGGTCACAATGTCCTTATCAGAGGATCACAAAATTCTCTATGGTTTAATAAAATGTACGAGGTAATGTTGAGCGTTTTAACTATTATTATTTATTTTAATTAATACTTTTGGTGAAGAGGGCATCTCAGAAAAATACTAGACATCCTAGATAGTGAAATAAATTCTTAGACTGTTGAGAGCTTGTTTTTTTTTTTTGTTTGATTAGAAATTTCTTAACAACTGTGTTGAATATTCATCACAAAATGACAGCCAGACTTGGCTTCATCGTGTTTGTAGATCTTGATGCTGCCCCCTGTGAATTTGCACACTGAGTTAATAAGTCAGACACTAAGCTGAGAGCTTGTTTCTCTAGTAATATAGATTTTGGCTTTTCGACACTAGTGCCTGTAGATTGATTTCCATTTGGGGTTTCACCCTGTGCAGAGTAGTTGTAATCCAATACTTAGAGCCCCCGTGTTACTGCATGTTAACTGTGGTTTGGCCTTTGACATAATGTAAAAGGTATCATACTCAGTAATGCCCTGTACAGCTTATAATATACTGTACATTGTTGAGGAAAGAGATTTCATGAAATGTCAACTGCAGATTTCTTTACATTTTCCTATGTTGTATGTGCACATGTGAAATGATTATCATTAAGAACCATATTGAATTTACTGATTTGTCCTTAGGTTGTATTCTTAATTTTGAATATAATATGGTTGTAAAGCTGTATAATTTCTACATGTTAGTGACATAGGTGAAATTAGCCTTGTGACACTATACAACTTGAATATTCCCTTTTTTCTGAATTAACTACCCAAACCATATCACTCTTAAAACATTCAGATTATGTACCATAGATTAAAAAAAAGTAAATCAATGGAAATACTAAAAAAACAGCATCTTGTCTGGTAATGTTAGCATGTCATATGCTGGTGAAATTCCACACACAGACGTTAAAAGTGTTCTGTTTATGTTTAGTACATTCACTCGTAATCCATAGGTATTCCCAACAGAACTGCAACAGTAGGCTTCATCTGCTAAAGTTCACCCAAAAAAACATTTAACATTAATACTACAACCCACTTAAAATTACAGTTTATACATTTTACACTATATTCCTTACTTATGAGGATGATTTCAAAAAGCAAAAGATGAAAGAGAGGAGATTTTTCACACTAGAATTGTGTTTTTCAGAACAATCTGTCTTGGCAACATTGGGTGTAAGGAAGGAAACATCCCTGAATATGAAATCATTCTGTAGTTTAATACAATGCAATATAATTTATTTTTGGTAATGTGCTCTATACTGAGTGCTGCCACATAGCGCTATGAACAACTCTCAGTTAAAATACAAGTACACATTATACTGATAAAACATAAATGGAAACCAACAATATCTGTCCCATTAATTACTTCATTAACTATGGCCAGGTGACAATGGAGAAGTTTAACATTTTAAAAGAGAAAATTAAAATCACATTCCTGGAGACTAGGGCTGCAACGATGTCGACTACAAAAATTCATCCACGCGGATTTTTTATTGTCAACGCGTCATAAACAGAACCTTCAATAGAGGCTCCAGTCACAAAGAACCACATCAGTTTTTGTAACTGCAATGCACTACATGAACGTCTGAGGGCAGTATCGTTTGTTATTGTTTGTCAAGACTGCACACAGTCCTACCAACGAAGATGAACGTCTGAGGAGAGGAAGAATGTTGTGGAAAATAAACATGGTTGCAATGGCGAGTCGGATAGAGGAGGGGGAAGGAAATGGAAAAACATTGAGACAGAAACTTTCTAAAGTGTGGGAGCACTTCACCGAAAAAGAAAAAAAGGTTGAATGCAGATTATGCAAAATGGAGGTTTCTTTTCACGGCAGCACCATCGCGATGCATGAGCATCTGAAATGCAAGCATCCTGGAGCTTTGATGCCGCCGCCTCTTGAGAGGTAAGTTTTAGCGAGTTAGTGTCACGTGTTAACATTGATGTTTGTACTATAATGTGTATATCAAGGTTTCGACAATGATAGTTAATACTTAAACCGACACATACTTGGGGGTTAATGCACCCCTGGACGCCAAATACTTTTTAGCTGCACATTTTAAGTAAGTATCACAATTCACAAAGAAAATGTGAAATTTTAATGGAACACATTTTTTTTCATGCAAAGAGCATCACAATTACTACAACACTGATCATTTTACACACTGCAAATGAGAAACTATAAAAAAAACTACTGCAACACACTGTTATTATACTGTGTGTTCAAGGTGCAACTGAAGCAATTGATGAAATTTAGTAAATCACTGAGCCAACTGCGCTTGAACTGGCTGCACACAAACACACAGAGGTAAATGCTGATGATTGCAGGCTCATCTAGTGCAGCAGCTGAATCCCAGAGACAGAGGTGCTGCAGTTCTAACGGGGGTGGCAGTGCTCATGAGCTGGCTGCTCAACGAATGCATGGCACTGATTGATCAGCTCCGGCGTGCTGCCAAATTGCGCTGTGAAGCAAATATAGCCAGTTGCAGGGTTCAATGAGTATACGTTGCCGAAATATACTCGCCCCCTGCATGCTGGCAAATACCCGGTTGCAGCATTCAATGAATATACATCGCCGAATATACTCAGCTCTGGCGTGCTGGCAAATTTAGAAACAACTTTAACCAGTTGCGAAGTTCAATGAATGTGCGTCGCCAAATGTATGTTGCCGCATATACTCGGCTTTGGCGTGCTTCCAAATTGCACTGGAAACCAACTCTAGGCGGTCTGAGGGTTAAGTAAATATAACTTGTTATGTTGGCTAACGTGTTTGGAGCTATAGTAAATGAGTGAATAGGAGTAGCTGAGCCATCCTAGTTTTTTTTCCTCTTTTTTTGTATAATTTTGAGTTCATATGAATAGTAAACCATCTCTAACTAATGTTAGGTAACTTGTGTTTTGGAGTATATCAGTAACTAGCAAAATACCCGCGCTTCGCAGCGGAGAAGTAGTGTGTTGAAGAAGCAATGAAAAAGAAAAGGAAACATTTTGAAAATAACGTAACATGATTGTCAATGTAATTGTTTTGTCACTGTTGTGAGTGATGAGTGTTGCTGTCATATATATATATATATATATTTACACACACACACACATAAACATATATATATACATATCTATACATATATATATATATACATACACACACACATATATAAACATATATATACATATACATACATATCTACATATATACACACACAGCTATTTCGTATCAGTGCAATACGCTGCTTGTTAAAACGGATAACTCCCGCTCTTACGTGCAAGTCTGCGTGGATATTATGAACTATCGTATTTGTTCAAGTTCTATTTAAATTTTAAATAGAAGGAATTTTTATTTAGTCGACAGAAATATCTTTGGTAGGAATGGTAAAAACAGACAGGAATATTATTCGTGAATAAATCAACTCAAACCTTAAATAACTTAAAAGAACAAACATTCAAATTTCTTTACTCTTATGTAAATTTATATAAAAAATAAACTTAGATTTTAAATATCCCAAAAGATTTTGCTCTCCATAAAAATATATCCTTTCAAAATTATACAAATTCAAATATGAACATGCTGCATAACAAAACCTGGAAATATAAATAAAATGTGTTCCTTTCAGCAATAACAAATCAAATCATTCAGTTGTCTTTGCTCATATGTCATTTTAGAGCTGGACGCCTGGCATTTTTTTTGGCAACAGGTTCGTTTCTGTTTGGTGTGAGGTTCTGTGTTGTGGAGATTCTCAGGATGGATTGCAGGTGCTCATCAGTGAGGCGACTCCTGTGTGCTGTTTTGTTAGTCTTTATCACTGAGAAGAGCTTCTCACACAGATATGTGCTACCAAACATGCACAAGGTTCGAGCCGCATGTAGACGGACTTTTTGTTCTTCAAAGTCACCAAAGCGCCGTGCAAACTCAGTGCGCCAGTTTATCAGCAAAGTGCGTGTTGGGAACACCGTAGTGACGACTTGGTTTAACATTACTTGGCAACAGGGAAAGTTGCACTGGTGCATTTGTGTCTCCCATAAAAGCAACTTCACTTGAAATCACTTTGTGATTGTGCACGGGTAAAACGTCCGCTGGTGTCAGATTCTTATTTAATTCTTCTGCTTTCTGTATCTTCTGCATTGCATTCAGGTCTTTCAGCCTCACTGATGAGCACCTGCAATCCATCCTGAGAATCTCCACAACACAGAACTCCCTGATGTTTTGTCTCATAGTGCCGTCTTAGATTAAATTCTGTAATTACAGCCACATTAGCTCCACAAATGAGACACACGGGTTCAGTAAACATATACTCAGCCTCCCATCGGTTTTTAAAGGCTCTATTTTCAGAATCAACTTTTCTCTTCAGCATCGTGTGAGCTAGCTTCGCAATAACTTGCAGCATCATAAGCTAGACTTGATTAACGCGGTAAGTGTTCGGCAAGGCAGCTGAAGCGCTGCATTATGGGATCTGTAGTTTATTGTGTTACCAGCGCTTCATATACCCGGGCCATTAATAACAATAATACAGTATATAAAATGATCTCGCTGGCTGGATATAATTACACGCCGGGCGGATGTGGCCCGCGCCCTTGAGTTTGACACATATGGACTAAATAGAACTTGAAAAGATATATTTTTCAAATGTGATCGCAATTCAGATAGAGTTGACGCCAGACTACAGCCTGCATGCCTCAATAAGTCATCCTCCCTCGCTCTTACTTTTTACCGTTCATCTAATGAATACACTGAGTATGGCTTTACCAAAACAATCATTGATGGCGAATAAAGTATCCATTATTCGAGTATGTAGATCGGGATATATATATACATATATATATACCCGCGTATCGCAGCGAAGTAGTGTGTTAAAAAAGCTAGAAAAAGAAAAGGGAACATTTTAAAAATAACGTAACATGACTGTCAATATACAGTATTTGTTTTGTGAGTGTTACTGAGTGTTGCTGTCATCAATGATTTGATTATCATTATTTCTTTCAATCAGGTTTGTATTTGTAGGATGTGTTGTGTTCAAGTTACATTCCGTGTTTGTCAATCGTTGTAAAGATGACAGGTTTCATTCATCGATTCGTTTCTTACTGCATCAATAAACAGCTCGTCTTCTTCTTTATCCGAGACCTGACACACTGCATGCACGGGTTTTTTTTACACTGTCTTCCTTTAGCGGGACATTGACTTTTTCCACCGTGTGCTTTGTTTCCACAGTAGCAGCATTTATGAATATGCTTGTATGTATCAGACGCTTCATATTTTTGCTGCCTTTTCAATTGTGTAATTCGGTTTTGTTCAGCTCTTTGGAACTGTTGCTTTTATCTGTGCACTGCGCCAGTTCACGTGAGCGCTCGGTGTACATGCATCGAAGTTCCCAGTTGTGCTGGTGCCATCTCGTGCTATGTCCATGGCTGTATTTAATGTTACCTTAGTCCTGGCACTTAAAACTTTCTCTCGCAGTTTCGCTGAGTTTGTGCCAAACACCACGCTGACCATCTCATCTTCCTCTGCATAAGCACAGTCCTTAACCCATGAATATTTAGTGGGAGTTTGCTATTGGATTGCCGCTGACGGACGGACGGCCTTATATGGGCAGGCACTAAATTACAAACGACAGCGGAAGCCTGTCTATGAACTTAATTTAAAGTGTAGGTTTACATCGTGCTTTGTTTCCGAAGTAGCAGAACTCATTAATATGGTTGTATATGTCACTCGCTCGCTTCTTATTGTTTCGCTGCCTTCTCAATTATATAATGCATGTTTTCTTCAGCGCTTTTGGAGGTCTTCCTGGTTTTCTATGTACTGCGTGATTACGTGTGAGGCATGATGATGTCACACGAAACTCCGCCCCCACGGCGTTCAAGCTCATCTCCATTACAGTAAATGGAGAAAAACAGCTTCCAGTTATGACCATTACGCGTAGAATTTCGGGTATTTAAGGAAGCTGTAAGGAATGAACCTGCCAAATTTCAGCCTTCCACCCACACGGAAAGTTGGAGAATTAGTGATGAGTCAGTGAGTGAGTGAGTGAGTGAGTGAGAGCTTTGCCTTTTATTAGTATAGATTAGCTTGTTACATATTTTAGTCCATTATTTTTTTATTTTCGCATAATATAGTACATGATGTGATAAACTTCAATACTTTTCCTTCAGAATGTGATGGTTAAAACATCTTTCTCTGTCTGCAAAATCATTCTTGTGTATTCCTGCTACCTCTGCTCCCTCTGAGTGTCTCTTCTCAGCAGCTGGGAACATTGTTTCAACGAAGAGAACCAGCCTCACACCAGAGCGTGTCGAAATGCTCACGTTCCTGCACTGCACTCAGGAATATATGAACTGAATCTTTTATAAACTGTACATTATTGTTTTATTTTATTTGTACTGAAGCTTTATTTAAACTTTTGGACTTTAAGACACTCCAGTGGCCATTTTTGGTTGATTTTTTTTAGACTGTGCACTTTAGTTTGTATTGTTTAATGTATTTCTTTTTTATTGTGATGGTCACACTAATTTAAAACATTGATTATTTTTAAATTCATATGTTTCACTGGCTGTTATTTTAATTTGATTATTATTAATTTTAATCGTGTTAATGCAGAGACATCAGGGCGACATTCACAGGTGGACAGACGTGAGCAGATGAGGTAAGACATGCACTTGTGCCCAGAACAGGATGTGCAACCACTGGTCACAGGCATCAAAATAGTCAGGCATGAAATAATCATGACTAATCGGAAAAAAAATGGAATGATTAGTCAACTACAAAATAATCATTAGTTGCAGCCCAACTGGAGACATCTGCCAACTGACTGCCTACTCTCGCCTGCATTTTCTATAGAGGAGTCTTTTCTAGCCATCCAATCTGATAAGAGAATCTTTCCATCCAATGATTCCAACACTCCTTTATCCAAAATTACTTTTCCATACACAAACGAGCAGCTTAGCAGTAGAACAGTGGCAGTGCCACCAAGTGACACATCCAGATACCGAGAGGAGAAACAGAATAGATTAGGGGTTTAATAATGGTTTTAAAATATTGGTACTTATATTTCTGTATAATCCATCCATCCATTTTCCAACCCGCTGAATCTGAACACAGGGTCACAGGGGTCTGCTGGAGCCAATCCCAGCCAACACAGGGCACAAGGCAGGAACCAATCCTGGGCAGGGTGCCAACCCACTGCAGGACACACACAAACACACTCACACACCAAGCCCAATTTAGAATCGCCAATCCACCTAACCTGTATGTCTTCGGATTGTGGGAGGAAACCGGAGCGCCCGGGAGAACATGCAAACTCCACGCAGGGAGGACCCGGGAAGCGAACCCAGGTCTCCTAACTGCGAGGCAGCAGCGCTACCACTGCGCCACCGTGCCGCCCATTTCTGTATAAATGACTAACAAATACAGTATGCACAGATAATCAGCAGCTCTAGTCAGGGTATGCTAGACTAAAGTTGTAAGCCTTCAGCCTGGATTTAAAAGCTGAGCCAAATGGGGAATCACTGTAGTGTTCACAAACACACACACACACTAACATTAATATACTTAACCTAGATTGCATTTCTTTGGTTATGTGGGAGGAAAATCAGAGTACAGTACAGGAAAACAGGGCAGACAAGGAGATGTATATACTCTATACAGACAGTGACTGAGCAGGATACATTGAGTACAACCATCTAGTACTATTGGGATTCCAAATATTTTCACTAACAAATATTATGTAGGTTATTTACCACTTCTTTTTTTTATTAAAAAAATGTAAACCTGCCTGGGCTAGTTTTAAAGAGTCATTTTTCAGTATTCTTTTTCAATCTAATGGCTTTGTCTAATGTGATAGTGCTATTGAAATCTCCATCTTCATTTAATAAAAGAACATCAATATTAAATGCATAGAGATGCACCAGATGGCTAAATTTGTTTTTTTTTTTTTAAACTGGGTTCATCTTGAAAACATACGGATGCATTGAATAGTTATTTCTTTTATCAAAAAGAATGTATTTACTGTTATCATATAAGGTAGTCTTTTTAGCTGGGACTCATTGGATTTGACATTAAGATTTAATGGTGTTTAAAGCCCTAGATATATCAATCACATATCTATTTCAGGCCACTCTGTTTTTTTACTTCATGTTTTAAAAGGGTAGTTTAAAGGCATGTCATTCATTAGTACTGTCAAAAATTATTTCAGATTATAGTTTTAATCATTTTGCATAGAACAGAACTGAGACGTATTGGTCTGTAATTACTTGGGTCCCTTTTGCCTCTCTTCTTGTGGAATATAGTCACATTGGCAACTTTGTAGCCACTTGATCCTTCTTCCATCTAAAGTGACTGTCAGAATATGCTTAGTAAAGTTTTAAAAACAATGTTTTTCATTTCTCTCAACACTACTGGTAAAATCCCATCAGGCCTGGCAGTTTTATTAGTCTTTAATGCATCAAGGGCCTGAAGCACTTCTGACTCTTCAATTTTAAAATCTGTAAACTCTGAGCTTGTTTTTACGTCTGGCTGAGACATTTCTTTTATTTCTTTTTAAACAAATACTTGTGAAAAATACTATTTTTATTTGCTTCTCATTTTCAATGACTTCTTGTGCATCCTTCCTTAAATCCATTTTTTCTTTTTTTAATGGCATATTACTGGAAAATACTGTTGTTTATGCAATATGCCTAATAAATACATTAAAATGGTAATTTACATACATACATACATACATTGCATATTTACACATACTATTGTAAACTGCCTACACTGTATTGTTAGCCGTACGAAATTGTAAATAAAATAAATTATCCTACTTAGTCCCAATAGGATGGATGCAATCTTAATTTTCTATGTTTAGAAGTGCCCAAAGCTCAGCTACAATTTCTTGTCCGTCATTCTCTGGCCTGTCTGGCTTTGCTCTGTGTGTTCATGGCACTGTGTTGTGACTTGACAATCCATACCCTCGCGTGTAAGTGAAGGCCCAACAAGGTTAATGAAGAACTGCAATTCTGTGGTGGAAACATTCAAAGATTCTTAATTTGCACAGATCTGTAAAAAATAAAACATGTTCTCCTTTAACATTTGATATTGCAGTTGTGTTTACTGACAGCAACTGTTAATTCAGTTTTTCTCTTCAGATCCTTTCCATCACTGTTTGAATTCACGATTTTCAGACATACACAGTTAATGTACAGGCAGAATGACTTCACTTTGAGTTGAGCATACAAACGTCTACCTCGTCAAACCAGCTTTCCCTGTGAAGCATTTTCAGTTTGCTAGTTGACTTTGTCTTCTACTGTTCTTTCATGATTCACACCCTTCATAGGAAAGCAGACAAATTTCCATATTTCTGGCTAAACTCTGAAAAAAAAATAACACTAAGAGAATTTCTTCAGAAAGTTCTTTCAAAGCACAACACCAGACAAGGGGATGCTCATTTACTCTAACAGGAGTCATCATCATATGCATCACTTTCAATTGCAGATGTTAAGTGCTGATGCAGAGTAGAGTACAATTTCCACACCTTATCTACAGTTTGGATGAATAAAACTTCCCACCTCAAGATGTATTTAGAATGCAGCCAGTTACCTGCAGATCAGGATCACTGGTACAACTTTTCAGTTAAATACAAGGTTTTCTGAAATGCTATAGATTACGAACAGTTTGTCCTTCAATGTGGAATCTTTTTATTTCTTTTATGACATCACTGATGGCATACTCTTTTTGAAGGCACAGCCGTTCTATTCTATGATGCTGGGTAGTAGATGCTTCAGTGTTCTTATCATCCCACCTTTGTTATCCCATCATGTAACTCAAGTTAGGCACTTGGCAAGGAAGACTTCGCTCAAATTCACCTTTGCTAATGATGACAACATTCCACAGAATCCATCTATCAAATCCATTTTCTAACCCGCTGAATCCGAATACAGGGTCACAGAATGCCACAGAATGCAGAACATAAAATCAACCAGTTCAGCCAAACTGACAATAACATTTACTAGTGTATTCAATGCTACTGGCTGAAGTCTAGCATCAAAGTAGTTAAATCAGATAACACTACGTCGACAGCTAATTCACACAAAAAGCAACATATCACCTTAGGGTTCATTGCTCACCCATCCAGTTCAACACTATCTCCATTCTGTACTGAAATGCTACAAGCAGGAATAAAACAGAATCCTTTCATTTTGGTAGCTGCAACTGATGACACCGTCCATCAAATTTTAGATGATCACTCACAAGTTTTTTTTTGTGGAAAGACAATAATAGCTTTTGGATGTTTACAATAAACTCCTCTAAACGTTACCACCTGATAGCTACTGTATGTATGTTTCATGGCTGTTTGTTGTTTTGTAACATCAGAGTCAGAAGAGCACATCACACACTCTTTGGCTATCTTCATGTCAGTTGTCTTCTTGGGATCTAGTGAGCTCCTTTTTCATTGAAGCCATAGATGGGATATTTGGTAAATTTGCAATTCTTAAGCAGTCTACACGCAAGGTAGCATGTCCTTGTTCGATTCTTTTTCTCTCCTCAACCTCATCTGTTGCATTTCCACCCTATTTTCCCTGCTCTTGCTCCTTTTATGTATCATTCTCCATGTTAGTATCCAAAACCTTCTGTAGTATGGTTCCCTGCTTGATTATTGTAAGGATTTGATGGCTTATTTTTATTTCAGTATCACTTATGTTCATGTCTATGCTCTCAGGGAATCTGCAGCTTGTGTGGCTTTGCCAAAGAAATTTAAAGTATTATTCTGCAATTTGTAACTTTTCTTTAACATTACTGACATTTCTGACTAAAATGACTTGCCTTTTTTCAGCATACGTTTTTCCCAATCAAAAATTTTAGTTGCACAGTGTTAACAGGGCTACATTTATAAAGTTTAAATAAATTATATTTTATAAGTGTACTTGATATAAATATAAAATAGGAAAAACAACATTTGTTTTGTTCATTTAGAGGAGTTGGAATACCCTAAATTTGTAATTCACCATGGATACAGGTGTCAGGCAAATATTCAGCAGTAAAACAGTGATCATATTTGGAAAGGTGCACAGTATGCCCAGGTTCATGAGGACATTATTGCCTAGTGGCCACATCTTGACCCTGTGCTGTGGTATAAATAGTCACACTATGCTTGTAACCTATTACGCAAGCTGGACCATGACTTGGGCAGGTGACAATCGGATGCATTCTATCAGGTTTTACACTAAAAATGTTAGAGCAGGAGGCTAGCATGTTAACTGCCATGCTAACTATTTATATAAACATTAGCCATGGCTGTGCTGTACTATTTTACTGACTACTGGAAACACACAATATTTTAGTGTTGTAAGATAGTTATGGTAATATCAACAGCATTGAAGTAAGTCAAAAATAGAAGAGTTTTTCAGATGAAATCTATGTTCATGTGCTTTAAAACAGAATGTGAAATTCGCAAACACTAGCAAACACTTTCTTCTCTATAGCATTTATTTCCTTGGGACACTCTTACTTGGTAATTTAAAATGTAAAACATGCTAAGTTATTAAAAGTGTAATAGTAACATTGCCTGAGGCAGTTCTCCCCAGCACCAACAGAATGCTAAAATGCTTCCTGACAATGCACAAGAATTTTTAATAACTTTACTTGCGTACTAATATAAGGTAACAGCAGTCTCAAGAGGATTTTATTTAAGATCCTTTGCTGTTTACAAGAGCTTTCTTTATTTATTTATGCTATTGTTCTGTTTTACAGGCAACAATAAATAGTGTCGCTGTTTGTCATGTCATTGTATTCTCCATATAAAAGATGATTGTGACTTTTAGCAAATTTATGGTTTCCTGCCTACTTTTAGGCTTTTAAAATTAAGTTAGCACTTAACAAGCTATTTAAATCGTCTCATTATGTAATACAAAAGCAATTCACAGCTGTTTTTTCCTTTCAACATTAACAAAAATCAGACATTTTGACAAGCTTATTTATTAGTAAAACATAACAAAGGAAAGGGGAATGTGTACTTAATGCCTTTTGCTTAAGGATGTCTTATTGAGTGTTCCTGCTAAAAACAGAAAGTGTGACACTTTAAGTATATACTGTTATCTGTTTACGATTGGCTTTTTTCTTCTCTCTAGCACATACAAAAATGCATTTTACAATTCAGTAATCTACTAAGAGAACAAAAAAAATCGAAGCATTCAGTTGATTCTAATAATACAAGACAGTATTGTGTATTTTTGAATGAGTGCTTAGACTGCTTAAAATACTTTAATATGGCAGCGTAATGTTTGTCTATGACCTTTACTTACTTCAGCAGGGATAGGTTCTATCATCACTTGATCTTATACTGGAATAAGCAGATTTTGAGAAGAAATTAAAAAAATATATAACATCAATAATATTTTTTGTTAAAAAAAAAGAATATTTTTAGCACTGCTGACTCTTAGATACAGTGTCCTAGGATTGAATCCTGTAGCCACATTCGGTTAATGTAATGTTTATACATTCTATCTAGGTCTACATGGGTTTTTCTACAGGTACTCTAATTTCCTCCAAAAACTCAATGAAGTACTGGTTAAGTTGTCAGTTCCAAGTTAGCCCAGAGTGAGTTCAGGTGTCTGCAGGATTGGGCTTTATAATGCACTGGTATCATATACAACCTTCTCCCCAGTGCTGTCAGTGTAGGCTCTGGCCTTTTGACCTTGAATTGAATTAAATGGGTTTGGGAATCTGTGCATGGATATAAATGAACTACACGGAAATGAGTAGAACTCACACTATAACATGGCGTATGCACAAAAGCGGAAATGTTCGTACACGCAAACAAATCCAGATGCATAAATCTGTGCGAACGCCAACTTCCACGTTCTTCCGCTACATAAATCCTGGTCAGCATGAAAAGTAATGCACGCACCTGCTGTCCCGCCCCAACTCTTCCCAGAATTACGCCTCTTTGAATATGCAAATCAATATAAATAGTCCTTAAGCTCAGCATTCTGTGAAATGGCAATGGCAAAAGCACAAGGGAAAATAGAAGAATTTCAGCAAATACCAAGTGGAGGCAAGGAAAAATTTACTGTTTGTTGGTTTAAACAGGGGTATAAACAAAAAAAGGAAGCTGATCGAGTGGCATAGCGTGTCAGAGAAACTTGAAATCACAAGTTCACAAAGTCGCACAGTGCCCGAAATAAAAAATAAATTGTCACATATCAAAGTCGCTGTGAAAAGGCGAGTTGTAGCCCACCGTCTGAGTGTCATATGAAAGCTTATTAGGGTACAGAGTAAAACAAAAGGCACACAGTGGGAAAAAAACATGAAATGTCAACTTTGATCTCGAAATTTCTACTTTAATCATGTACTTTATTTTGTCATTAAAGGAGAACATCATAAACTTCATCTTAAAATCATTTAATTTACAAGTTTTTCAAATCCCATCATAACTAAAGTAACACGTTAAATGGTTTGTTTTGTATTTGATCTTCTATGTGCTCTATGTGTGTGAATCACTACGTGCTGCTCTTCCTCCAACAGGACACAGAATCCATTACATTTGTAATATTACAGCTCTCTGAATAATTTAAATACTGAGATGTACACATGATATCATTTTCATGATGATAGGCGTTAAAGCATGTTATTAAACATGGGAACACGGTGGCGCAGTGATTGTTCATGTCTCACGCAAGATGCTTGCTGCACCATGCACCACCTTCTATGAAATACTTTATTGTAGCAGTACTGTCTCTTTCAAATGTACTGACCCCCAGTTCCTGTCTTTACTTTTCTTTCTCCAAATACCCAAACACCCCACAATCAGCTCTGTAATAGATGTTAAGCCATCTGTAAGCTTAGAACACCGATTCTTCAAAACCTTTAAAGAACATTGAAATATCTTCATAGTATGTGTTTAATTATTCTATACATCTATCCTTCCAGTGCAATAATACAGCGCGAGGCAGGAACAATCCATGAACGGAGCACCAGCTCCTCGCTGGTGCTGCGGCACTGTGTCCTCATATGTTTAATTATTAACAATATAGATTATTTAAATGAAGTTAAAGTTTTATCTGGTTAATATAATAAAGATATTTTGCTGCATTTCATTTTAAAAATTATACCGTCATCATATGTAAATACACGCTTTATAAAGTGGCTCAGGTTGTGCAATATTATAGCTGTAGTGCAAGTTTAGAATGAGGTAATTGTACTTATAAGTACAAACAGTTCTACAAGGAGCACTTGATGGACTGATTGAGTGCATTTATATTTCTTGGGATTTCTTGGGTTTCTAAACCACAAGATCCATACATTGTATACCATGTTGTCAGTTCGGCCCTCTGGTTTAATATGACAAAGCTGTGTGCTGAGCTTACTCTTGAGCATGCAACGTACAGTTGGCCATGTGAAAAGTAATCTTGTCTCAAATCTCACAGCTTGGATTGCTGCTGTCATAACCGGTGTGATTTTCATGGTTTGTTTCAATTACGATAGCATTTGCAGGACTTGTGTTGAAGTGACATTCGACATCTGTCAAGCGTTGTAAGCATACAACTGGTTTCATCGATAACTTCGCATCCAGCTTTTGAGAGTTTAAACATTCATAAACATCAAAGTGTCCACTACTGAAATCGTCACCTGTGAATCTAAGATGTTTAAGAGGCATTGGCGGTTGTCGAAAGGTGTAAAATATTTGCCCATTTCGGTACACTTGAAAGCGACAACTGAACAATTCAGCGGCAGCCATCAACTCACATGCAGAACCATAGGTAAAGGGCTTAAGCATTTCACTCTTATAGTGCTCCTGTGTAGTATAATTCTCTCCTGTACCGTCATCAGTCCACACCTTGAACCTGTCCCAGTCATTCAATACATAAGACACAATGTTCCTCCCAATATCAAGAGTGAGCCTGATATGGCCGTGCAATATGTAACACAGAGAATGGAAAAGGCAGGTGCCATCTCTAGGCATGGAAACCACTCGGTAAGTGACAGTTCTTTGATCGATGGTGATCACCTCAATAGACATGTTAATGGGGGATGCGGTTGGAATGATAAAGGAAATGGGTACCTGAACAATGTAAAGTAAGTCTAAAATACCTACACAATAACTATAATTGTAATAAACGAACAATAAAACAGCAGAGAATCCGTTGATTAAATAAAAAGGCTTTAGTTATTAGCAGGGAGAAGTGAATCCCGTGGCGAAGCAAGGAAGGGAATGTAGAGACTGGAGCGACAGACGGCCTTATATAGGCAGGCAGCCAACAACGTGGGAGGCGTTGGGATGGGGGACCCAACGCCACCTCACACGGTGACCAAGCTGCAGGCTATGGACGTATATATGTACGTAACTAGGAATCAGTTAGCGTTGGGAACCCGCGTACCAAATTTCTTGAAGATGGGCCCATAAGTAACAAAGACTGTTGAAAAGTTCAATATGGTGGCGGACAGTGGCATCATACCACCGAAATAAGTACGTACATTGGTTTTGGTTAGCACAGGGAAGCCGCCTACCAAATTTTGTGAAGATGGGGCCATAAATAAGAAAGTTCAACATGGCGGACGTTGTCGACCGTTATGACTGTTGCGTGTAGGATTTCTAAATGAAACCTGCTTAACTTTTGTAAGTAAGCTGTAAGGAATGAGCCTGCCAAATTTCAACCTTCTGCCTACACGGGAAGTTGGAGAATTAGTGACATTGGAAAGTTCAATATGGCGGTCGACAGTGGCATCATACCACCGAAATAAATACGTACATCGGTTTTGGTTAGCGCAGGGAAGCCTATACTATATACTTCCCCCTGCGGTGGGCTGGCACCTTGCCCAGTGTTTGCTTCCTGTCTTGCGCCCTGTGATGGCTGGGATTGGCTCCAGCAGACCCCTGTGACCCTGTAGTTAGGATATACTGTAGTGGGTTGGATAATGGATAGATATATACTCCCTTATCTGATCTCTGCACCGCTCCATACGTTTCTTCCATTGATTGAAACAGTGCTGGACATCTTCTTGCTTGAGGCTCTGCAACAGGCTTGCTGTTTTTGTCTTCACCTCATCCATTGAAGAAAAATGTGTTCCTTTCAGGTCACTTTTGATTTTTGGGAACAAGTAAAGATCACAGGGAGCTAAATCAGGTGAATAGGGAGGATGATCGAGGACAGGAAAGTTTTTGTCAGTCATAAACTGCTTTACAGAAAAAGAGAAAATTCGAAAGAAATTTGATGTTGATTTGTTGTTCGTTTTTTTCACCCGACATTATTGTAGCAACTCATGTATCAATTGTTGTGCAAATACTGACTGGGCTCTTCACAGGATATACCTAGCTGGTCGGTGGTTTGAGATGGCGTGTAGGAGGGCATATAGTTCTATGATTCACATCCGGCCGACCTCCAGACGGTTTTCCAGGAAAGCCCCAAGCCCATTCCAGTTATTTTTGTGTCTTACCTTGTATGAGGGTATTTGATGATATGTACATTTACAATTGTAAATGTAGCACAATATTCCTCTCATCTGTATGAACAAAAAACTAAGTGCATACAAAAGTAAGGGCTTAACACAGTATCTTACAGGTAAAATAGGAATATACTGCAAGAAATGCAACTCTTATAATAATAAATAACATCTATGTAATTTTTCTGTTGAGATTTTGTTATGGTAACACATTTTATTATATGTCTCAAATGATATCTTCAGAAGTCTGACACAGCAGAATTAAATACATTTTTTTATTATCATTAATAATAAATAAAATTTCCTTTTAATAGTTTTCTGTATCAACCTATAAACATAACTATGCACTAATGTTAAAATGTACAATATTCCATTTTGAAATTGAAATAAATAGGAGGTAGAAATAAGGCTGAATCTTCCCCTAGGGTGACACCTAACCTTATGTTGACCCTGTCCAAAGTGCTTATGAAATTATAATGCCACTGGTCACATGCAGTATAAGGAATATTAACATTTAAATAAGCATTTTTATCCATTGTTGTACTGCCATATCATATTAATTAATTCAGCAAAATTTCATGTTAAGCAGTTTATTGTAGGGCACCGTGAAAGAACCTCAAAATTCCAATTCCTTTTTTAATGCTTCATTGCTCCGTTTATTGCAAGTATAACTCATTCACTGTTTGCTTATGCTGAGCCACTGGGAACCTTTTAGAAGACCCGGTGCAGGTGTAGCACATGTGTAGGACTCGAGAGAATGAGAAAATCACATACAGTACAGTTCATAGTCTAAAGGTTCCTGAATCAGGTACAGAGAGTTATTGTTTCACTACATGCAGCACAAATGAGATCCTTTAGACAAGCAATTAAGCTTTTCTGTTGTTAAGCGTAACCATTTATAAAATATGCTTCTTTTGGTGTCTGTATTTGCACATATTAGTTATAACAGTCTCAAACCTGCTAAATCTACTTAAGAACCAACAGGAGTGAGAGCTTATCCTGGCAGCACTGGTTGCTAGATGAGATGACCCAACCTAGACCAGGCACTAGCCAATTCTAAGACCCAATTGTTCAGAGTAATGCAAAATTACCAATCAATTTGACTACTTTGGGATGTATAAGGAATACTGGAATACCCAGCTGTTCATTTTCACAGACACAGGGAGAAATGCAGGTACCACACATGCAAAGATTCATCTATCCATCTTTTTCCGCTTATCCAAGATCGGGTCGCGGGGTAAGCAGCTTGAGCAAAGATGCCCAGACTTCCCTCTCCTAGGCCACTTCTACTAGCTCTTTCGGGGGAATCCCGAGGCATTCCCAGACCAGCTGAGAGACACAGTGCCTCCAGTGTGTCCTGGGTCTTCCCTGGGGCCTCCTCCCAGTTAGACATGCCCGGGACACCTCACCAGGGAGGCATCCAGGAGGCATCCTGATCAGATGCCCGAGCCACCTCATCTGACTCCTCTTGATGAAGAGGAGTAGTGGCTCTACTCTGAGTTCCTCCCGGATGACAGAGCTTCTCACCTTATCTTTAAGGGAAAACCCAGACACCCTGTGGAGGAAACTCATTTCAGCCGCTTGTATTCATGATCTTGTTCATTTGGTCACTACCCACAGCTCATGACCATAAGTGAGGGCAGGAACATAGATCGAATGGTAAATTGAGAGCTCTGCCTTACATCTCAGCTCCTTTTTCACCACGACAGACCGATGCAGAGCCCGTATCACTGCGGATGCTGCACCGATCTGCCTGTCGATCTCCCGCTCCATTCTTCCCTCACTCGTGAACAAGACCCCAAGATACTTGAACTCCTCCACTTGGGGCAGGATCTCGCCCCCCAACCCTGAGAGGGCACTGCACCCTTTTCTGGCTGAGGACCATGGTCTCGGATTTGGAGGTGCAGATTCCCATCCCAGCCGCTTCACTCTTGGCTGCGAACCGATCCAGAGAGAGCTGAAGATCATGGCCTGATGAAGCAAACAGGACAACATTATCTGCAAAAAGCAGTGACCCAATCCTGAGCCCAACAAACCGGATCCCCTCGACGCCCTGGCTGCGTCTAGAAATTCTGTCCATAAAAGTTATGAACAGAATCAGTGACAAAGGGCAGCCCTGGCAGAGTCCAACTCTCACCGGAAATGGGTTCAACTTACTGCCGGCAATGTGGACTAAGCTCTGACACTGGTTGTACAGGGACCGAACAGCTGTTATCAGGGGGCCCGGTACCCCATACTGTCGGAGCCCCCCCACAGGATTCACCGAGGGATACGGTCAAACACCTTTTCCAAGTCCACAAAACACATGTAGACTGGTTGGGCAAACTCCCATGCACACTCCAGGACCCTGCCAAGGGTGTAGAGCTGGTCCACTGTTCCACAACTAGGACAAAAACCACACTGTTCCTCCTGAATCCGAGGTTTGACTCTCTGATGGACCCTCCTCTCCAGGACCCCCAAATAGATTTTTCCAGACAGGCTAAGGAGTGTGATTTCTCTGTAGTTGGAACAAACCCTCCGGTCCCCTTTTTTAAAGAGGGGGACCACCACCCTGGTTTGCCAATCCATGTGATGTTGCAGAGGCATGTCAAACAAGACAGTTCTACATCATCCAGAGCCTTGAGGAACTCCGGGCGTATCTCATCCACCCCCGGGGCCCTGTCACCAAGGGGTTTTTTGACCACCTCAGTGACCTTAGTCCCAGAGATTGGAGAGCCCAGCCCTGAGTTCCAAGGCTCTGCTTCCTCATTGGAAGGCATATTAATTGGATTGAGGTGGTCTTCGAAGTATTCTCCCCACTGACCAACAACGTCCCAAGTCGAGGTCAGCAGCGCACCATCCCAACTATACACAGTGCTGACACTGCAACTCTTTCCCCTCCTGAGACGCAGGATGGTGGACCAGAATCTCCTTGAAGCTTTCCGGGAGTCGTTCTCCATGGCCTCCTCACACTCCTCCCATGCTGAGTTTTTGCCTCAGCAACTACCAAAACCGTTTTCCACTTGGCCTGCCGGTACCTATTAGCTGCCTCCGGAGTTCCGCAGGACAAAAGGGTCCTGACATACAAAGATTCAAACGCAAAACATTGGATCTGCGAAGCAGCAGAGCAAACTATTGATCCACTGTGTTGCCCTATATTACTTACTATATGTAATTTTGTTCTCTCTCTGACAGTTTATGGACAGTTTTATTTTGCTTTAAGGCTCTAAGCAAGATAGACTTTATCTTAAACTATAATAAAAGATATTTCCAAAACTTTTTTTTTTCTCTCTCGAATGACTGCTTCCATACATTATTTACTTCTGTTCACTTCAACTTTATTAATGAAGATGAAGCCAGAAGATGTGTACAGCTCCAGTAGATGTACAAGTTGATGAATGATGTGATGGTGACTAGTGCTGGAAGAAATATTAGTGATCCATGATGATCAACCTATTAAGCTCCTATTTATTTTTGAGAACAAATCATTAGCTACTGCAGGCAAAACTGTCAATGCAACGCTAAAGGTTTATCAGGTGCATGACTCACTGCTCCTAGATGCAAGAGTGTGAAAGAGACTGCTGTATTTTAATACCTTTTTTAAACATGTGTTTTCTGGTGATGTGCTCTTTCATGAAGAAAGCCACAAATTAATCATAAATAATCACATTTCAGGCTAAGCCAACAATCATATGAGTGTCTGAGCCCAAATCTGGAGTGGTGAGTCATTCTGGAAAATAGTGGTCTCCCTGGACTTTATGCACGGTTGGGTAAAAAATAACAGTTGTGTAACCCAGATGAATTATGGAATTGACTCCAAAAAACATTGGTATTGCTTTGACATGCCTCCATGTATTTATTGAAGTTACTAAAAGCCTTGTCTATATTTCTCAGTCAATCATTAACTTTTACTGAGTGATGAGACTGCTGGCACTAGGGAGAAGTGATTAATGGAAAAGAAAGCGTTTTAAACCATACACAAGTATTTTATTTCATCAAATCAATTGCATGAAAGAAAATTCATTTTAAACAATGAAAGGAATTAATAAATCTGAAAAATTATCTTTACAGTGTTCGTTGGTAATTATATGTTTGTTCTGTGATGGTATATTACATTATTATTGTATTTGATCAGGTTGTTCAGGAGGGTAGATTATTTATTGTAAAGCACTCACATTTATTTATTTAAAAAATATAAATACATTATTTAAGAAGTAAATAATTAGCATTACACATGTCTCCAATCATTCAATCAGCCATTCTGCCTATTTAAATGGAGACAAGTAGCCAACTGCTGTTTGATATCATTGTGTGTCCCACACTGAACATGGACTAGAGATAGCAAATGAGAGAAATGTCATAGAAGATTAGAAAGAAAATGACAGACAAACATGGTAAAAGCAAAGAGTATAAGACCAGCTCCAAGCAGCTTGATGTTCTTGTGACAACAGTTGCAAATATTATTAAAATGTTGAAGCAGCCACAAGAGGAAAATTTACCTCAGAATGGGCAGAAACATAGTGAGAATGGTAGACAAAAACACAAGGACAATGGCCAAAGAGATACAAACTGAACTCCAAGGTTAAGCTCCATCAGTGTCTGATCTGATTGCTTTTTGAGTGACAGTGGTCTCAATGGAAGAAGACCCAGGAGGACTGTACTGTTGTACTGAGGTGAAACATGAAGTTTTTAAAGAAGAGAACACCATACCTACTGTAAAACATTAGAAAAGGCTTTGTTATGTTATGGGGCTGCCTTGCTATATCTGGCACAGAGTGCCTTTTAGACTGTGCAGGGAACAATGAAATCTCAAGACTATCAACACATTCTGGAGTGAATTGTACTGCCCAATGTGAGAAAGCTCTGTCTCCATTGCTGGTCATTGATCTTCTGACCCAATGCATGCCACTAATAGCACATGAGAATGGCTAAGAACAAAACATGGGACTATTCTAAAGTGGCCTAACAAGAGCCCTGGTTTCAATCCTATTGAACATCTATGGAAAGAACTGAAACATGCAGCCTAGAGAAGGTAAACTTCAGACCTTACAAGCTGGAGCAGATTGCTCAGGAATTGTGGGCCAAACTACCGCAGAAGTCTCTATGAGAGCTACAGAAATTGTTTGTTTGCAGTCATTGCCTTCAAATGTTGTGCAACAAAATATTATGTTACAGCTCCCATCATTTATGGCAATGCCATTTTCATTTGTGTAATTATTGGAAATATTATTTTAAATCAAAACTCTAAAGTAAAGTCTTATTTTTATTAAATAATCGATCAAAAAATCAATCAACAAACAGGTATCACTAGCTAAGGCAAGTGGCAAGATACGCCAGAGGTAGAGCTGGTGAGTGAGTGAAGAGGGCCCTGTCTGGCTCCCTACTGCTGACGTCACGCTTCCCACTCCCCTTGGCCCACAGCCTATGTCTCGGATTAGCATGAATAAATCTCTCCTGCAAGCGAACTATGATTCTTAGCACAATGACAGAAGTCGCAAAATCGATATGGTGTGATCACATAATACTATAAGGAGAGACTATGGATGTGCAGATTGGTAAAAAAATAGGTAATATAACATATAATCATGTTACAGGCAATCCTAGGAAAAACTGTCAATTAACTGGCAATCAAGTTGCAACAAAATATTAAAAATATTAAATCTGACCCTGTTTGAAAGGCTGTACACACATAAATACATATATGACATAGGTTTTGTGTCATTAAAATGAGTACTATTCAATAATTTATTCAAATGTCACAATTAGCTTTGGAATACTTAAGTGGTCATAACATAATTTAAATCCATGTCTTTGGTGAATAAACAAGTTACAGTTGGTAAATGATTAATTTCTAGATTTACAGCAGAAAACAAAAGACTATCCTTTTAAATTGTTTGTCAGCTTGTCTGCTGTATGCGTGGGTGTATTCTTGAGACACATATCATAATTTGACAATGCGTGTTGTGTGTAATCTTAGAAATATTTAACTGTCATTATAAAATTCATTTTTAATTGGAGACATCAGTACTCTTCTGTATTTCTTACTGCGGACGTGCTTATTCATCAAAATGCATGATTGAAATTGAATGTGGGAGCTTGCAGTCTGCAAATCTTTCCACAATCATTCATTTCTCTTAAAAAAATGGCAAAGTGGTAATTGCCTAGATACTATGTATAGCACAATATACCTTTTTTGGTGGTCTTGCTTAGACATAAACATATTCTACTTCTACTACTGTAACAGTGGGACAGCAGAGCTCAAGTGTGATAAGTACAAATCCCAGCCTGTGTGGAGTTTGAATGTTCATCCCAATTATGCCCAAACATGTTAAGATTTGCACTGGGTGTGACGAGGATGGACAGGATTAGAAATGAGTACATTAGAGGGTCAGATCAAGTTCGACGGTTGGGAGACAAAGTCAAAGAGGCGAGATTGCTTTGGTTTGGACATATACAAAGGAACGATGAGGGGTATATTGGGAGAAGGATGCTAAGGATAGAGCAACCAGGCAAGAGGAAAAGAGGAAGACCTAAGAGAAGGTTGTAGACATGTAGGTGGTGGGTATAACAGAGCAAGATGTAGAAGACAGAAATATATGGGAGAAGATGATCCATTGTGGCAACCCCTAACAGAAGCAGATGAAAAAAGAAGAAGAATGCTGGCTAAGCTGACAAAATTGGCTTGGCATGCGTAATAGTGGGTGAGAGCATAAGCATTTTTTTCCTTTAATGAATAGGTGTGTTTCCTGATTTGTACATGGGGTAAGCACTGGCTTCTAATAGATATGGAATAAATGGTTTAATAGATATTATACAAAGTGTATTTGTGTCTCTAAAAATGGGATGTTTGGTTGAAAAGCTTCTGCCAAAGACAAGAACACCACCAATGAGGCAAAGGGCAGAGATAAATTCCAAAACAAACTGCCAGAGCAGCCGTAGGTCTCTACTGGCAATAAAAGGGTACTTTTGTGTGCCATTTTAGGAAATCTGTGGCCATCAAGAGGAATGAGATCCCATCAATCATGTTACGCCAAAACTAGGAGTTTCCTCAGGATGCAAGAGAACAGATAATCTCACATTTCCTAGGAACAACTTAAGAAAGAGAGAAAGAGCAAGTGAGTCCATGAATCTCTATAAAGAGTCCACAAATCTTCCTGACTTATATGACTCAGAGTAGCTTGACAAACTGTGGCCAAGAATTATGTTAAGTGATGACAGGCAAAACACCAGTGCTCCAAGCCTAGTGGCTATTAGTGGGCAGCACATGTTTCCTGACTTCAAGGTATGAAACTGGATAGGGTTGCTGAGGTTTCAAGGTTAAAGAAACACAGGGACCACTGGAAGACAATTTACCAGGAGCCTCTATATCCAGCGAAAGCATACTCCTGACCCCAAAAGTACTCTGGGGCTAAGCCAGAAGTGCCCTCAAAACTGGTCCAAGTCAGAGTGCTAGCTGTGTGTAGAGGTCAGCTAGAGATAACTGGATATCTGAACCAAAGCTTACTAGTAATATTAGATAGATATTCAATATATGGATGAACATAATGTTCAAAGCAATTGCTTTGTTATGATACTGCACCTCATTAATAGTCATGGCAAATCCAGGGAATTTGGTTCATTCTACTGGTGGCTATGAACTGGAATGGATAAATTACAAAGCAATAAGGCAATTTGGTGGATGAATTCCAGTTACCCGTTACTGTGCCCCATTCAAAATTCCAACTCAGTCACTTTTTGGTGGAAAGTGATAACTACAAAGTATGCCTCATTATTTACATTTTGAGGACTTTGGTTGATTTAAGGCACTGCAATTTTCAGGGTACATTTTTGCAGGGTATCCAGTAACAGGCTGATGGAGTTTAAAAATAAATTATGATATTGCTGGATTATATTGACATGCTATTTACCTCCATGTACTGGTTTACTGGGGTTTAAACTGACCAAGGAGGACACCATTAGTTTCAACTGCTTTTGCTAGATCATCAGAGTCAGTGCAAAGCTTATACAGTACACTGTCAACCACATTATATGGTTAAGTAAGAAGAACTATTTTACCATTCGTCCCCGTAGGGCCATCTCTTACTTTATAAGTTAGAACATATCTGTCTGTATAAAAAAAAATAAATAACAGCTTTTTTAATTAAACTCCACCCTTATATTTTTATGAGCTAGTATGATTAAATTAATTTTGTAATTTAGATTTAAACATATATGTGTGTAATACATGTATGCACAATTTCAATTGTGTATTTATGCCAGCAATATGTACCTACAGTATACCACACTGAAATATACACAGTGTGTACAGCATATACAGTACATTAAGTAAATACTAACACATTTAGCTTAACATTAAGTAAAGATTAAATATCTATACGTATTGTGCAGGAAAAATATTCATGGATTCCGTTATAATAAAGACATGTTGTCAAAATAAACTGGTATTTTAATGAGTAGCTAACTAGCAGATCCACGGTGTTAGTCAGTAGATTGTCTTGCCTGCAGCACATTCTTATTTTAATCAATGCAGAAATGCTACACTGACAAAGCTGACATCTTAAATTGAGTCAATTATTTCCTCATTGGCTACACTGCTTATGATATGCATAAATATATAGTTTTGTCAAGGGTGATAAGATGTGCATTATGTGCCATGAATGCTTTTTAAACATTTAAAAGATCTTGAAGGAAATTTTATGTACTTAAACACTACACTGTGCCTCATCACAAAATGCAACTATGCATTGTCTTGCAGATGCCACACAGCACAGTTTCACCACATGAATATTCTTTATAAGCGATTTGAAGTTAACACAGTCTTGGAGGGAAACTAAACTGGTTGATATTTTCCCATGCAAGGTAGTATGTGGTAGTAGGTGATGCAAGGCAGCATTGCTGTTCTGGTTTGGTAGTTATCCTGTGAAGGCAAAGTGTCAAATATCTGTGCTTTGAAAAAATGGCAGTCATCATCACGTTTCACCATTAAATGAAAGAAATTCTTAGGGAGGCTTTTTAAGTTTCTGTTAAACATTTCTAATTGAAGAGAATGGAATAACTCAAAGCAAGCATTACTGACATCTATTATTGAATTTCTGTAACACATGGATTCCACATTCTATGCAAAAGTTTAGGAAAGAGAATTGTAGAAGTTACATGCCTATTGTTTTTCATTGCATCACTTTTATGTTCCTGTTTTCTCTGACCGTCTTGCGTTTCTAATCATCAAATTGTGAGCTCGTGCATATACTTACACAAACACTAACCCTTTCAAATGATTTCTCCATCATCTGCATGTGTTCATTTTTTCAGTTCTCATGCGCCACACTTTAGATTGTGTTTATCTGTTAACTTCCAGAGTCCACCTTCATATTCAACAGTTCCCTAGCGATGAATCCATGTTTTTGACTTTTATAACTTGTTTTATTTTTTGAATATTTACATATTTATTATCACTTGGTCATTTATTTTGTAGTATTTGTGGCAGTAAGAGCCAGTCTTAGAAAGTTAATGTTTGTATGTTAAATTCATATAAGTGTTTGCTTAATTTCTATAGAACATCATGTTTCTTATAGCTACCTAGTATGTGGTAAGGCCTTTTAACCCCCTGTAATGTAACATGCAATTGAACTTTCTTGGCTACATCTGTATAACAGAGTGTTAACGAACCCAGTGAGGAAGAATTCTTACTGTTAGCATGGACTGTTAGACATGATTTCAAATAAGAGATGGTGTACAGTTTACTGTTTTGAAACAAACGTGCTTAACGTGCCTAATACGACTGTATGAACAAACTTAGAGAAATTAAACAAAATATATAAGCCTAAAACAGAACTTTTCTTAAACAAGAACTTTTCTTTTCTTTAATATCAGTTTTCTCTTTTTTTTGTGTGAACAGTTTTGCTTTGAAATTTTACTAAAACTTTTAGTAAAAACTATTTGAACACGTGTCGCACTGTTGAATTGAATCATCCATCCATCCATTATCCAACCCACTATATCCTAACTCAGCCAATCCCAGCCAACACAGGACGCAAGGCAGGAAACAAAACCGGTCAGGGCGCCAACCCACTGCAGGGCACACACACCCACACACCAAGCACACACTAGGGACAATTAAGGATCGCCAATGTACCTAACCTGCATGTCTTTGGACTGTGGGAGGAAACCGGAGCACCCGGAGGAAACATACGCAGACACGGGGAGAACATGCAAACTCCACGCAAAACTTTTAACATACGCAGCTACACTGGCAATGCCATTTTGTGTTCTGTTCTTGCGTGGTTTTTGCCTTTTTGTGACTCTTTACACTTTTTATACCTGTTGTGAGTTGAGTTTCATCAGTTTATAATGGTGGTGCATTCAAGTTTGCTATCCATGTGTTTGTTGTTTTCTGAAAACAAACTTTTTTTTTCATGGTAGATTAGGGAAAACAACACAAGATAATGTTAGATGGAATGAAAGCATCGTTAATTTCTGACTTAAAATCTATTTTGTTTTTCAGGCCTATCTGATTTGTAGGCCTTTTCTAGTTTTCGAACTACTGGTTTGTCCAAAACTATAATTTTGAATTGCCCTTTATGCTGCTTTTCATCTCCTGGTGTTGTTTAGTAATAAATCCTTGAAAACCAGTTCCTCCCAGGCAAAACTAAATATTTATGTAGCACCCATAAAGTAAAGTAACACCTGACAAAGTATTTCACGCTTTCAGATGCATGGAAAAAGTCCTAAAATAGTTTTAATCTGGAAAAAAAATATTTTTCTTTCCTAAACTGAAGATCATTAGAACATTTTGAAATGAACGCTGCTAAGTTTCATTTAAATGAGGAAGAAGAAGAGGAAGAATATGATTACTTAAATTCTAGACATAGTACATTAGTGCTTCAGTCTGTAAAGAATACAGTCAAGTGCGGAGAAAAAATGTGATGTTATTGTTGATATGGAAGCTTGACTCCAGCACACAGCTTGTCTCAGTAAGTAATGTTACAGTTTGTCAGTTCTCCTCTCATTGAAATTTATCATGAGCAAACAGACGACTCACTCACATGTAGTTGTAGGTTCATTTTTCTATATAGCAATATGTGGAATGAAGAAGCACAAAATGACTCTTAAGTAATTAACAGATTTCAAAAACCTAGCTGAGATAAAGCACATTAACATTTCATTTCATTGTGTTCTTAAAATTGGCTCTGTATTATTCATGAGGCAGAAAGAAACAGCTAATTTGTGTCTTAAACAGAAGACTGGTCCACATGCCTGTTTTTCTTCTTTGCTTGCTCATAGGCACTGCCAGCTAGGGAGCCTAATAAATGGATGGTTAGTCTTTCACATAGGGACCCATATGTCTGTCATTTAATTTGCATTGCATTAAGCAGTTTTAAACATGGGAAGAAAGAATTTAAGAAAAAATTGTTTTTCTACCAGGAAGGTCTAGCTATAGAGCTATAATGCTTGTGATTGCATGTAAGAATCCAATCTAAAGTCTAAAATATCCATTTCTATTTATACATTTTTATTCTATTTTTAATCAACATGACCATCTGAACGCCTCTTAAATGAATTGTCTGTTGCAGCTCCCTTTAGTGTATCCTAGCAGCATCTGACACAAAGGTGGACTAAACTGTTAATGGGGCATCAGTCTATCGCAGGACCTGTTCACGCAGCCACCATTTGATTTAGCATTTGGTCTGCCCATGAAGTCTTTAGGGATGCGGGATGGAATATCCAGAGTACTCTGGGAAAGTCCTTCACACAGATAAAAACCAAGAGAAAATTTTTAAGTCAGAACACTGGGTCCATGAGACAACAGTGCTAGCCTCTGTACCACTGTCCTACTAACTGGCTTATAATATTTATTTGATTGACATAATGAAATGTGCCACAAAGTGCTAACCCATGTACATGCTGATCCTTTTTTGGAAGGAACTGCGCTAGCTTATTACTTAAAATGGGTTGGAAGGTACCTTAAGTGTCTTGCTGTTACTCTAGCATTGACATGAAGGGGATGATGGATACTAAACAACTGCTGTGAATGCCACAAAGTTACATGCTTATCATACAGTATTTGTGGTATGGACCTGAGTGGCAAATTACAGTATGAACACTCTTGTCTTACAGTTTTCTATTTTTACAGCTTTGCACAATAAAGACAATATTTAGCAGTTTCTAAATAAATACATAACTATGCTGCTTAAAGAGAATAAATCATGTTTCATTTGGGCCTGTGCTTTATGTATTTGGCTTAGTAACGCTGACTTTTCACTGGGCAACTCACATTTCTTATATACAAAGGTATGCATTATGGCTGCCCAGTTTTGCTCAAAGCTGTATCATTGTCTCTGCATCTTAGGCATCTCAGTGGAAGTTTTGATGAATATTGCAGAAAGGACTAGGGCAGTGTAGCATAGTTCAGTACATTTTGCATTTCTTCTACTAATTATTAAGATTAACAAAGTGATAATACAAAAGTAAGTCAGATATAAAAAGCATAACAAAGGTTGAATATCTTACTGCAAGTCAATAACATGTTGCTTCGTGCATGTAAGTAAGAATTTCACCATACTCTGTAATAATAATGACCCAAAAAGCATAGTATTATCTTACATTTAAATGTATTTACTTAGTAGACACTTTTATCCAAAGTGACTTACAAAAGAGTGTATTCATATGTAGCAGTATTTTACTAGATGTAACATTTATAATTTAAACTGTAAAAGTAAATTATTTTCATAACAAAAAAACAAAGTTTAACACATGAAACAAGTTTTTCAAGCACAAAAATGCTTTTCTTATACCAAAGTGTTTTAAAAAATGAATCATATGTTCGAGAACACCTGTATAAATTGAGACTGAAGTGCATTTAAGAATAAAGCCAGAAAGCACTTCTTCACACAAAGAGCCATAGGAATCTGTAACAAGCTACCAAGGCTTCTGTTTATTTATTTTCTATAAAAAGTTTCCATTTCCTTTTTCGAATCCTCCTAAGGCACTGTCACAGGATACGCTTCCCTTCCTTGCTGAAGGGACTATACTGTCACTTGAACATGTATCCCCTGCCCTGCCTGTGAGGAACTTGTTGATGGCTGACTTCCTGCTCTGCCTGTGAAGAGCTTTTCTGCCAAAAGCTACTATATTTCCTTCCAAACCTAGTAATGGGTACTGACTGATTGATAATACCGTAACATATTTTTTCTCCATATTACACAGTTTGCTATGCATGTACTGTACTTGTCAAATTTCTTATGTTCTTTTGTTCCCTGTGAATTATAATGTACTATTCTGAACCAAATTTAAAAAACACAAACATAGATAGGCCTCAATGTACTTCTTGCCAACTTTTCTTTTGACACACTGACATCTTTGTTAGCCAAAAAAAATAAAATTTGGCTTCATTGTCCCACTTTATGATGCACTATGATCTTTTTTGTTTGTTGCATTTCTTTGCACTGTTGTACTTACTTGACTCTTCCAGATCCTGAGCAAGCACATCACCAAATTGTTTAAAGAAGTGGCCTTTAAGTGCTGTTCATCAGATGCAGACAGCTTTTGATGTCTTCTACAGCATTTCTAGCTTCAAGCCTCCCAGTTTTTCAAATTTCGTAATGTCAGACAGATCACCATATTTTGAAAATTTGGTTTGGTGTGCTATTTACCTCAGGGAACTGTCCTGTCTCCCTTCCTGTTAACCCTGTTACACAACAGGCTTCCAGCATAATTCCAATGCTTGCCATCTACAAAAATGCTCAAGTGACTTGTACATTATAGGCTGCTTTAATAATGGAAACAAGTCAGAGTACAAGAAGGTTGTGTTGACTTTTTCTTGTGGTGCAGGAACAACAACTTGCAGCTCCAACAGCAAGACATAAGAGCTAGTGGTGGACTTAAGGTGTGCCACGGAGCCTCTGAGACCAGTCATTACCAGGGGAAGGATGTGAAAATAGTACAGAGCTAGAAGTACCTGGGGGTACACATGAGCAACAAACTGGACTGGTCTGACAATACAGTGACTCTGTACAAGAAGGGCCAGTCTGTACTTGCTAAGAAGACTCAGGTCTCTTAATGTGTGCAGCAAGCTGTTTGAAATGTTCTGTTAGCCCGTAGTCACCAGTGCTGTGTTCTATGCTACAGTCTCCTGGGGAGGCAACCTGAGCTCAAAAGAAGCAAAATGCATAAACAAACTCATCAGGAAAGCCTTCTCTGTCACTGGATGAGGCCTGAACATACTGGAAGCTGTTTTGGAAAAGAGTATGATAGGCGAAATTGCATGCTATCATGAAAAAAGAAAACCCTCCATCCTGTCCAGGAGGAACTCTCTTGAAGAAGCTCCTATGGGGAACTTTTATACCCACTTTTATCAGGCAATTCAATGTTTCCTCCCAGGGCGCTCGTTAAGCTCACTTAGAAATACCATTTTGAAATATTTGCACAATATAAATATATTTATTTATTGATTGATTGAATGATTGAGTGATTGATTGCATGATAGATTGGCTGTATTATTTGACTACATATCCTTGTTTTTTAGGTTTCTGCTGATGCAGGCATCTGAATTTCAACATGACATTACTAAAGTTAATCTAATCTAATGTAATCTAATCAATTTCTTTCTGACTACAGCCTTATTTATACAATACCCATGATTTTGTGTCTGCTTCAATGTGTTAGCTGAGTCATTACCAAATGTCTCCTCAAGAAACCCAGTATTTCTGGTTATCATCCATTACAGTCATTCTTATATTAAATGGCACCACTAACACCTTATTAATTTAAATCAGATGTGTCTTTTATGGAACTTAAGAAATACATGGAAGAGATGTTTCGATAGTGAGTCTGTGTTGTTCCAGCCACATGCTAAGATATCAATAAGTGCCGGGAAAACACGTTCTTGTTACTTTTTATTGCATCAATGTTCATTTGTATTTACTTTAATGTTAGTATTAATGCAAGAGAAGTTCTCCTTTTTACTTGTACAATTTGCCTCTGAAATAATTGGGTCAGCATTGAATATTTGGCCACACTTTGGTTTTGATATCAATTATAAGTAGTTGTTAACAGACTGTATGTTATAAAATACATTATTTACCCTTTACACTTGATATAAAATACTGAGTATGAGTAAAGTATTTCAAGGGTATTATTATTGTGAAAGATCATTATTTTTTATTTGTTATTAAAATGTTTATAACTGGTTTTGTAGTAGTTACCTAAACTAAAGTATGATCAACTATTAATGTAAGCTCCTTCTATAAGCACCAAATATGATGAAATGTAGTGACTAACACAAATGACTTTACAACTCATTTTCTTTTGATTTTCCATTCCATTCACACCATATTTTAGCTGAATGTAAGTTTAGACATATTTTTTATAAATTACATCACACTTTCAATTGGAAACATTTTGCTTAATAATTTTTCATAGATAAATTATTTTCATGCAGTTAAGCCATTGCTTTAGTTTCATTTACAAAATGATGAATCCTATTCCAGTCTTCTCTTTGTTAAAGTCAGTCAGTCAGTCATTTTCCAACCCACTATATCCTAACATAGGGTCACAGGGGTCTGCTGGGGCCAGTCCCAGCCAGCACAGGAGGCAAGGCAGGAAAAAATCCCAGGCAGGACTCCAGCTCACCATAGTCTTTGTTAAAGTATTTCATAACATAAGATGGTTTTATTGCTGTAAGTTAAAAACATATTTAAGACTATATACTTATTATCAGCTTAGCTATTAGTTTCTTTCTGATGGGGGGGGGCTGGTTTTTGGGTTGTAGGATGTGGGGGTTGTAGGATGAAATGGAACAAAGAAAAACAGAAGTATTGTTGTTGGTGTGGATGTTAATAAAGTAGTTAAGCATTTTACATGTGTGATCAGCTATTTCTGATATAACACCATACAGGCGAACTAGGTGGCCAAAAAGGGTAAGGAGGGTGACAATATGTCAATCCACACAAACTCTGCCATACTAACACTCAGAAAGAGGGGAAATGCTCTTTGATTTAAGGTGTATTTTTGCAATGCACACAAATCTCCAATGGGGAAACTCTGGTGTTCAAGCTCATCTACATTGGCCACAATCTCCGGAATAGTAAGTTGTGACCTGTTTTGGAACAATGAAAATCAGATCAGTCTACCCAATCCCCAAGCTCTTCCATGCAATATATACATAGCAATTTCTTTCAAGATTGCATGATTTGGTTGCAACATTTTCACCTTTGCCTAAGGCATAAAAAAAGCTAGACTTGTCCCTGTGCACATTTGTCATTTCTCCAAGTAAAAGAAAAAAATGAGGTAGAAGAAAAATAATGTCGGTCGTTTCTTTTCTTCTGAAACACAAAACCCTGGGATGACCAATGGGAAAACTCAAAATGTCGAAGAAAAACTAAAACAAACTTAAGCAGTTTCAGGCTTCTGTTACATAGTATGACTTTCCAACCTTCCCATATCTTATTATCAAAGTAAAACACTACCTTTTAACTTTGTCTCTCTTCCCTCCAAACCTCTGACCTGTCTTCTTCCTCTAGTGTGTTTTTTACCCCATCTAACTTTTATGTTCCAGACTCTTTTCTGCAGTTTTTGGAGATCAGCTTATAAATCTGGTTTTTTTTTTGGGTTTGCTTTTGAATCAAATTTCAAATTAGCAAGTATAAAAAATGTCTCAACTCAGGACTGTAGCATGCCTGAAGTGTCACTTGCCCTTAAATGCTGAAGCTTCCTAGGCAGTAATGAGATTCTTGTTTACTGCAGCTAGCAAATATGTAATTCCTGTCAGAGATTTCTCCCCACCAATTCTCTGTATTCTTTCTATGTCTTGTTGTGACTAATAGAATGGAAGAGTGTCCTATTGGAAGATTTATGAGTGAAAGATTAATTCAGGTTTTCTTTTGAGGGAAAAAAGAGAAATGCATTGTTGTTATCAAGGTCCCAAACAGTGAAGTCATTAAATCTTAAAATAAAGTTCTGGCAAGGCTTTAATGAGGTCATCCATCTTTTATATCACGGGCACCATGATTTTATGGATCATATGGAATATGAATTACATTCCTTGGAATCACAAAGCATCATGGCAAAATGGTGGCACCCATGCAAATAAATACAAAAAATGGACAAAATAGCAATGTGATGATATCACCAAAATAATGATAAAATCCCATGATTGTGTCTTCTTCAATTCCTGGCCTACCTGACACTGTTACTCTTTTCAGTATCTTTATGTTTTTGGTATTGATGTTGCTGAGTGGATAACTCAGTGTCCTCCATTGGAAAATAGAACATCTGCCTCCACATGTTTAAGATATCAGTTTGTTATTCTTGGAACTAAATCCATCTTTTTTCAGAAATTCAAATTCTCTCTAAATTTCTTTGTTAAACACGCACAAAGGCGTGATCATATTGACAGATTAAGCATATAATAATAAATAATAATTCTTTACATTTATATAGTGCATTTCTCACTACTTATGTAGTTAAAGCAAGCCACTAAGCACCATGATATAACACTTACGCAGTTCCCTGTTTATAAGTTTCACTTCGCATAAATACAGAATATTGGATGAGTCTGATATTACCTGTTTTGAAAAGAACTGAATGCACAGAAAGGTGTACTCTCCAGTGTGCTCTTTCTACATTACTTGCATATTGTTGTGTTGATGTACTGAGCAGCGAGTTATGCTTAAAACATGGGACAAATGAGGATTTAAAAAAAAAAATGGAAACCTAAAACCTGGTCAAGGAAACGTGGCCCATCCAGTAGCCCTAGTCATGTGGCATATTTGTATTGTTTTTCCAAGCAAACGCTTGGCTGCCAGGTAACCACTCACAATTGCTAAAGGCTTGCTAGTAATGCTGATATAGTCTCAATTCTTAAAGTGCCATTCATATTGAGTGTCATTACCAGACTCTTTTCAAAAGAAATAATGAAATTTCCAGTACTAAATAAGAATTCATTATATCTTTTTAAACAAACTTTTTACCTACCATGCTAACAACCCTTTTGTTTACATTTCAGTCCTTAAAACGTGTAATTTACTATTGTAAGTGTTTTGAGTACAGAAATAAAAAGCCTCTTGATTTCATATGTTCAGGAGATGATATATTAATGGAACAAGCAAGAAATCAACATTTAGGGATTTTAGGGATGATGTAATGTAAAAAGCTGCCAGAATTGAGCAACAAAGCAAAAACCAGTGGTCTTGGTCAAAATGAAGTAAAAACCCTTTCCAAAACCAAACCCTAACAAAATCATACAGTTAAAATTCATTGTTTGTTTGATTTATATTTTTTTTAATAAAAAGTAAAAATGAACACAGTAACTGTTAACATAAAATTATCGAGAAAGCTACATGCAGTACAATCTGTATAGTTCAGTGTTTTCAATTCTGATTTGATGCTGGGATATTTGTAAAGTATGTTCAGATTTTGAACATTTTTCTTTGAGATATATTGTAAACGTATTGCATTTATGATATCATTTGATTTGTTAGTATTTTTTGTATCATATAAATTCTCTAGTAATTGTTTCTTAACATTTAAGATACGATACACATAATGTTTCAACTTTTCATTCACAGATTCTAGTCAAAAAGTGAGAGCTTAGTTTTTCTTTTTAAAGAGAGCTATATTTCCTATGAATGAATGAGGCACAATTCTACTTTGCATGGCAGTGGAAGACATCACTTGATTTTCTTTTTTTTCTTCAATAAATCTATTTTTATGCCTGCTTTTCTGTTATGTTCTTTCACTAATTCCATCTCATCAGAGCTAACTCATATTGCATTACCTTCATCTTTTGTAGCTTCACTTTCAAGAGTTAAAATCTAGCAGCTAGAAATTCTAAAAACATTAATGTATTCACTGTAAATCACTGTCCTGTCAGATAATGCAAATGAAAGTTTCAGTAAATATTGAAGTTATATTAAATCACAGCAATATTGTCAACTGCATCTGTGTAAGAACATGCTCATTTATCTCTTGGTTGATAGATTTAACTTTTCATGTAACTGTCACTAACTTTTCTGTCAATACTAATCTGGGCAACAAGACAGATGGTAACCACTTAAGCTCAGTAATAAAGAAATATCTCAAAACCTATATGATGTATAACCTATATATATATATATATATATATATATATATATATATATATATATATATATATATATATATATATATATATATACACACACACACACACATATATATATATATATATATATATATATATATATATATAGTCAAGCTTGGTTCACAGAGCTGCACAGGAAACTGGAAAAGGGTTCAAGTTTGCAAGGGCAGGAATAAACACTAGACCTTATTCAGAAGCAGTTTGTCAACAGCAAAAAACAACAGCAACTGCAGCAGACTCAGTCCGATGAAAGGTGGACAAGAGAGTGTGCCTCTAGTTTGGCCAGGGCTTGTCCTTTTACATGTTCTAAACCTCGTGCGAGAAGCATATCACGCTCTAAGCCTGCAAGCTTTCAGCTGATCCCGCAAAGGGGATAGGTAAGAGTGTGTTTGTTTCTCATTGAAACAATATTTAAGACAGAGTTTCTAAAGGGCAGCTGTGTTTCTTTGCCATAAGTTTACTGTTTAACAGAGAGACAGCTTGCAGTTAAGAGCGTTACAAGATGAGGAAGGAAATAAAAAATATATAAAAATTAGGTAGTACTAATTAATAAAGAATAATGTATGGTCTGATGACCAAGGAGGACAGAAAAAACAAACAAACAAAAAAAAAAAACTCCAGAGGGCTGGAGAAAAACACAAAATCTGCAGGGGTTCCAAGGCTATGAGACCGCTCAGCCGCCACTAGATATTCTACATAACATAAATGATCTCAATCAGTCCTCATGGTTTACAGCAGGGGTGTCGAACTCCGGTCCTGGAGGGCTGAAATTGATGCAGGTTTTCATTCTTACCACCTTCTTAATTAGTGACCTATTTTGCTGCTAATTAACTTTTGCCTTAGTTTTATTTAACTCCGCTCAGACCCCTTAGTTCTTTCTTTTTCCTTAATTAGCAGCCAAATAATAATGTGACACAAAACAAACAAACTGGTGACCAGCTAACCACATTATCTGAACATAAAGAAAGGTGATGGTCTTGGTAAGGTTGATCTCTCTGGTCAATAATCAGAAAAAGGAAATCAACAGTTTGGGAAATGTCTGCTGTGGGCATGAATGAGAGCAGCAGCAAGCCATGGAATTAAACAACAGGTTTAATTAACAGCCAGAATTGGCTTCTCATTAAGGAACTGGTTAGAGTGAAATTGGTTGGAGTTTGAAGCCCCAATTTAGCTGGTCATCTGTTGGCTCATTTCATGTCTCATGTCTGTTTGGCTGCCATTTAATGAAGAAAAGAATCAATTGAGAGGACTGAATCCTTAAAAACAGAGCTATTAAAATGAAGGGAAAATTAGTTCATTAGCAGCAAAAACTGGTCACTAATGAAGAAGATGGTTAGAATGAAAACCTGCAGCCACTGCGGCCCTCCAGGCCCGGAGTTCGACACCCCATGGTTTACAGGCTTCACATGGAAGAATTAGATGATGATGGTCATGTGGACCTCTGGCCTTCAATCCATCAATGTAGGGACTGCACAGTGCTTTGATTAGGTGGTGGCGCAGATCGCCGCTGCAGAAAACCAGAAAAAGAACAGCAGAGAAAGAAGGGGTTAGTACGGATTTTGGAGCCATGAAAAAATGATAATTAAATGTATATACAGAATATCAGGGTTACACTAAAATGCAGTTATCAGAAAGCCATGTCAAAATAATGTGTTTTTAGCAGTTTTTCAAAGTACTCCACCGTATTAGCCTGGCAAATTTCTATCGGTAAACTATTTCAGATTTTAGGTGCTTAACAGCAAAAGGCTGCCTGACCAGCGAGATTATTTAGCAAGATTATTAAAGGCTTTGTAAACCATAAGCAGTATTTTAAAGTAAATTCTAAATGACACAGCTAACCAATGTAGTGACATCAAAACTGGAGAGATGTGCTTGGATTTTCTTTTCCTAGTTAAGATTCTAGCTGCTTTCTGCACTATTGCAATCGATTGATGTCTTTTTTGGGTAGTCCTGAGAGGAGAGTGTTACAGTAATCTAGTCGACTCAAAAGCGTGGATTAATTTATTAGCATCTTGTAATGTTATAAGGGGTCTAACTTTTGCTATATTTCTTAAGTGGAAAAATGCTGTCCTAGTAATCTGATTAATATGTGATTTAAAATTCAGGTCAGAGTCAATAATTACCCCTAAATTTTTTACCTCTGTCTAAACTTTCAAGCCTAATGGATCAAGTTTATTTCTAATAACCTCATTATATCCATTTTTGCCAATTACTAAGATTTCCGATTTCTCCTTATTTAGTTTGAGTAATTTATTGTTCATCCACTCAGAAAAACACAAGTAAGACATTGTGTCAGTGAGAGAAGAGAGATGGGGTCATCAGGCACTATTGATAAATACAGTTGTGTGTCATCAGCATAGCTGTGGTAGCTCACGTTATGCCTCGAGATAATCTGCCCTAATGGAAACATGTAGATCGAAAAGGGCAGTGGACTCAGGAGAGATCCTTATGGAACACCATATAGAACATCATGTGTCTTCAAAGTATAATTACCACAACTAACAAAGAATTTTATACTTGTCAAGTAAGACTCAGACCAATTTAAGACACTGTCAGAGAGGCCCACCCATTGACGATTTCTTAGATTATTGTGATCAATGGTATCAAATGCAACACTCAGATCTAAGAGGATGAGACAGACAAACAGCCTCTGTGTGCTTTTACCCACAAGTCATTTACTACTATAACAAGTGCAGCTTCTGTACTGTGATTTGTTCTAAAACCTGACTGAATCTTGTCAAGAATAGAATGTTTATTCAAGTGTCATTTAACTGCATAATGACTGCCTTTTCTAGGATTTTACTTAAGAAAGGCACGTTACAAATAGGTCTTAAATTTTCAAAAGCAGAGGAGCTGAGGTTATTTTTCTTGTGCAGGGGTTTAACAACAGCAGTCTTAAGATGGGTTGAAGACCTTTTACTGAAATGCCCTGCTCTACTAGAGTAACTGTCTGTCTGCTGAAATTTCCTCCTCCACCTCCTTGAGACTGTGCTGGGAGACACAGCAAACCTTCTGGCAATGGCACATATTTATGTGCCATCCTGGAGAAGGTGGAATACTTGTGCAACCTCTGTAAGGTCCAGGTATTGCCTCATGCTACCAGTAGTGACACTGACCATAACCAAATGAAAAACTAGTGAAAGGTCCAATGTAGAAGATTTCAAGTTACCAATTTAATTATAAAAGCCCTATCAATAATGAAATAATTAGGTTGTCATTTGAAAATCAGAGTATATTGATTCAACTTTCCTATCAAAATGTTTTGCCAATTGAATCTTTGGTTCTTTAATAAGTACCATAAGTATGTTCTGCAGTTGTTGCCTGATACTGATCCTTAAGAAGCTTCTAGCTGCTGAATGGACTTACTAAGCTCAGATACCTAGTGTTGTAAGCTGCCTTGTTTGTGTTAAGGTTTCCAGTCTTAGCAGGCATTTTATCAGTCTCCAAATTATTCATCCTTGCTGGTCTGGTTTTTGTCTGAATCTAATTAACCAAAGTATATACAGAAGGTATAAACTGCCTTCAGAAAGTATTCAGACTAATTCAGTTTTTTCAAATTTAATGTTGCAGCCTTATGCTAAAATCTTTTTAACATTTTTTCTCTTGTCAATCAACACTCAATACCACAGAATGAAAAAGTGAAAAAAGATTATAGGTATGTCTGAAAATTTATTAAAAAAAAAAATTTAATATTACATTGACACAAGTATTCAGACCCTTTCCCAGTACTTTGTTTGACCATCTTTGGTAGTGGTTATGGTCTTTTTGGGTATGACAAGAAAAACTTTGCTTGCCTGGATTTGTGGATTTTCTGCATTTTTTTTCTGCAGATCCTCTTAGACTCTATCAAGGAGGAGTGAGACCATTAGTGGGCAGCTATTTTAAGGTCTCTCCAAAGACGTTCAATCGAGATCAGTCCTAAACTCTGAGAGGGAGACTCAAGAACATTCACAGTTATTCTTTGCTTTGTGTTTAGGGTCATTGTCTTGTTGTAAGGTAAACCCAATCTGAGTTTCTGACCATTTTGAAACTGACTTCATTAAGGTTAGCTCTGTGCTTTGCTCTGCTCAGCTATTCTTTAACCCTAACTGTTTTCCCAGTCCCTGCTGCTGAAAAATAACCCCACAAGATGAGGCTGCCATCATGCTTAAGTGTTGGAATAGTATTGTGTAGGTGAAGAGTGGTGCTTGGTTTCCTTCAGATATGAATTTAAGCCAAATAGTTCATTCTTGGCTTCATGAAAGAGTCCTTCAGATGCCTTTTTTCAAACTCCAAGATGACTTTCATGTTTTGTCAGGCCAGTCTGCCATAAAGCCCAGATTAGTGGAGTGTTTCAATGGTGGTTGTCATTTACCAGGTTCTTGATCACGCTCTTCCCAAGGCGTTTCTCCCACAATTCCTTTCCACAGATCAAATCCAAAATATTACTAACACCAAAAAGCCAAATAATTATTATTATTATTATTGTTATTATTATTATTATTGTTAATAACAATAATAATAATAATAATATGTGGTTATCTTCTTTCTCATTTTTTTGTTGCAAATGCTAAGTTTCACTCCTTTTAGTCAAAGCAAAATTAAGAGAAGGAATCACGTCAATTCTCTTGACTAAATATAAAACAGCACCTGAGATATCACACACCAGTGAGCATATACACATGCAGAGCAACAGCATGCTCCATTGATACTTCCGACAAGCATTACTACGCGGCTACCTGAACACTAAATGTAAGCTAATCAAAAAAATTAATTATACATTCAATTCTGTAAATAATTTTGAAGACAACACAAAATGGTGTACAAACACTTGAAGATCCTAATACAAGAATCATGCAATGCAGTTAATATTATCTTTGCTTTATCAATGCTACATGATGCTAAAAGTGTAAAATTATGTAATTGTGCACATTATCCTCTTCAAGTGTTTTTGTCTTTAGGCAATTGGTAATTTGTCATGGTTGTATAACGGTTGTGTTCTGTATATTGAATTCTTATTATTTCTTTGGAAATTACTTTTTCATAATGGAATGGCGAACAAACTGATTCTTTTTTAATTTTTCTTTAAAAAAATGCTTGAAGAGCTTATAATTATTGTAAAGTGTTTCATTGTATGAGAGAGAGAGGTTAGGAGTACGCGCTGATAGAGCACATTGCCTCAACCACAACATGACAAACCAACTCAGGATCCCAGATTTGGAACTGAGTGCAGCCATACAACGGGTAACACCTGAGCACCACACTAGTTCAGATGGAGTCGAACCAGTGTGAGTGAGGTTTTTATGGTGGCTGGAGTGCCAATTCTGCCACCAACCCCCAGGTTTTTCCCTGCAACTTGGAGGGCCAACATGCAGGGCTGGATGCAGATTAACGTAATACCCAGGACAGAGCAATTGCAGTTTAAGGGCCTTGCTCAAGGGCACAATGAAGTAGAGTCACTTTTGCCGTTTATGGGATTTGAACCGGCAACCTTCCGATTGCCAGTGGAGATCCCTACCTCAGAGCCACTACTCTGTATATAAATATATTTATTCAACAGATAGTTCTTATTTTGCTCTTGAATTTTGCTTACCCATAGACTTAATCCTACTCAGCTTTAAGAGGTAAAATGTTTATACAAAATGGGTATGTCAATGAGTATATGCACCCAAGCCTAGGGATCATCATGTTCTAAAAATTTATAACTCATTGTTTTTACAATAATAACACATGCCTCATTTTGAATTGTCTGAAAATCACTGTCCTGTTCCCAGCTTTCCTCCTGCCTCTTTAGATTTAGCAAGAATATTTTATCAAAGGGAATTGGTAAATTTTCTGTTGGAAACTAGAATGGTCCTAGTAGAATCCCCCACATTGACTGTTTGACCCCCAAGCAAGTAACCAAAGTCGGCAGTGATCCATTTGTTGAATGTGAACATAATTATAAAACATGGTTGAGATATGTTAACTGCATTAGCTAAATCATGTAAATGAATAACAGTGGGTGTCACTCTTGTTTCTGTTGAGCTTCCTTTACAGCTTAAAAAAAGAATTTGAAGAATTCATGACCAATTTCTGCTTCTATAACTATAAAATATAAGGTGGATTTTACTTTTTGAGAAGATACTGAATTGGATAGACTGATTAGAAACTTAATTGCTTAAGAACTTTTCACATGTTTATCACTTAAAATTGAGGATTATATCACTAAAAATGAATTAAAAAGGGATAATAATCTGTTAAAATCATAATGCATTACTCACTGTTAAAACAGATATGTAGGCAACTTGATTTTAATGATTAATGGATATCAAAACATTTTCCAGCAGATTGTGATCCAGCCATTCTGGTTACCCTTAAGGCCCAATTGAACATTCAGAATCATTCATGTATAATGTTATCATACTTATTGAAGGCAACAGCAGCATCTGAGAACTCCACATTGTTTAGCAGGCTTTATAATCATGAATGATTAAGACATAAAAATAATACTTATGCCTTTCAGCAGACAGAGTGATGTATGTGGATCTTTTTCACTAAATGGTTTTGCTTTTTATAATGTAATTTAAATACAGTTTGGCATTTTATTAATGGAGCGAGTTTTTCTTCTTCTTCTTCTTGCTAGCATATTCATGTGTTCCCCCTACCCTTTATACATAGGATTTGAGGTCTGCTTTTCCAAAAAAAATTCATTCTTGTTAGACTTTTATTTATAAATATCTGCTTATTGACATACCAAGTACTGACCAAAAAAAGTTTTTATATTTATGTATGCATTTTTTTACTTGTTTCTCTTTGCATGTAAATATTGGAGCTTAGACTCACCTATGTTTCATTGCTTTATCTACCATTTTTAACCACTGGAGCTGTTTTGTCATCTTATGGGAATTAAATAAGTATGCAAAATGTTGGAAGCTTTCTGTTTCAAGCGGAAATTAAATTTGTGTTTGCCTAACAAAGTAATTAGAAGCTGTTTATACACAATTATACCACTCTATGAAACATATCAGAGGAAGAAAATCTTTTACATTGGATTATTAAGACTAACTCTGCATGACTATAGAAAGTCTTTAGGTTGCCGACAACTACTCAAATCAGATCTTCACCATTTTTCACTAATCATGGCTAGCTTGTTTTTAGGAGAAGTGCTGTGCTATTTTGGGGGAACCTTGTGCTAATTAAAGTGACTAGAATGACAATGAGACTAAGAGCTGGAGAACAACAAGACATGGTCAAGATAATAAAGTTTGTTAAGTGAGTGGGTAAAATGTACAGGAGCTGGAAAGTTTTGGAATAAATGCAAAATGAGCGCAAAATCATTAGGCAATCTCTGCAAAAGACAAAAGGATAAAAAGCACTGATAACTACTTGCTAAAACATAAGATAGGAAAGATTCAGTGACTGAGCAAACAGGCAAAGCTCTCTTAATATCTGTTTTAGTTATTTTAACTGCTTTTTTCTTTTAGTAGGAATGCATAGATCTTGACTTATAGCATTTACTCAACCTTATTTCTGATTTACCTCTAAAATGTTTTTTTCTTGCATATTAACATAATAAACCTGTCAGTTCAATAAAAATTCATCAAATGCTGAAAGAATTCAAGAAAACCAGACTATGAAGCAAGTTTGGTACCTCATAAAAATAAAACTTGGGGGTAATTTTACTTGGGGTTATCTTAATTACTTGCAAAATTTACAGATGATATTAAAGTGGTAGGAATGTCAGACACTGAGGAGGGAGCAAAAACAATTGAAAAAGACTTGGACAAGTTTCAGATCTGGGCAGAAACTTCATACACCTAGATTAATATGGAAAAGTGCAATGTGCTACACATGGGCAAAAGGAGAGCCAATTATAAAAATAAGATGGAAGACACTGTCCTAAAGCAAGCAATCCCTGAAACGTTTAGGGGGTTTGTATTGACGCATCATTTTCATCACCTAAACGATGCACAGAAGTAGTTAAAAGGGATATTATGCTTGGGCTATATATTGCACTAGTGAGATCACATCTGCATTGAATACATTTCTGATCACCAAGCTACAAGGAAAACATAACAGCACTTGAAGCTGTGCAGTGGAGAGCAACTTAAGAACATGTCGTACTCTGGCAGATTCAGTGAATTTAACCTTTTTAGTCTGAAGCAGAGAAGACTGTGTGGGAAGTTTAATCCAAGTCTTCAAAATCATCATAGGCATTGATTCTTTTGGCTTAAGGCTTGAGTCAAGTACTTGAAAACTAAAAGGAAGTGCATACAGGGCAGAAGACAGGAAGCACTTCTTTATGTAAAGGAATCTGAAACAAACTGTTGAGACATGTAGTTAAAGCAGAAACCTTGGCAACCTTTAAGAAGTATCCGGAAGAGATATTGTGAGAGCTTTGCTATTACCTAAACAAACAAGCTCAATGTACCGAATGGTCTCCTGTCATTTGTCAAATTTCATATGTTTTTATATTCTAATCTGGTTGGAGATTAGCAGCAAATAAGTGTGAAATACTCCTGGAGATGGCAGTCACATGGACAAAGAGGTAGTTAATAAATTGTCTGACTTTAACCAGCCTCAGGCATGTATAGTATATACTGTTGTGTAGCAGTCCTCTATGTCATACACATAGTATAGTATAGTATAGTACAAATAGTATACTGCATGTGTAAACTTTTTTGTGCTCCATATTACGTAAAACAGTTGGATTTTACTATTATTATATCATTGCATACGTGAGAAAAGTTGTAAGTTAAGTAAAACACATTTTTGACAATTATAATATTTAAATAAATATCTGAAAAAGAAATAACATTATTTTTGTCAAGTTTTCAAGGCAAACGCATAAGAACACAGACTAGAAGAAATTATACAAATTGATTCAACTTTTTTTTCTTTTAAAACTACTAAATTCAGAAGGCACTATGCCATCAATGACATGGGCATATTATATAACATAGAGAAAATACAATCTAATATATATTCACCTTTGATCTAATGGTATGCATTCTGCATTTAAAGAGATCATATTTTTAGATTGACTGACAAGATGTTTAACACTGTATTAAAGGTCTCAATTATATACACTGTACATTAGAAAAATTTGAATTGGACTGATTCATCACATCACTCAGATTTGATAATAGAGATTCGACTTCTCAATTAGTTTAATAAAGTCTAACAGCTTAAGGATATTATTAAAAATAAATAAATAAGTATATTTCCAACTTTTTATATACAACTCGGCACAGGCAGAGTATCTTATGGCAATCTGAACTTAGTTTTATAGATCCTTTTCTGCAGGGAATTATTATTATTGTATTGTAGCTTGACTATGCTGACATACTTCATCATGTCCCAGTGGAATCTTCCCTAAAGGAATTTGAGGGTCTGCATCATAAAGCGTCTTATAAAGATGCATATCTTTGTATCCTATGTGATAAATTAAATTGACACTTCATCTCCCTGGACATTATCAATTGTTGGGTTACTGCAGATTTTCTATCATAGCATTATTCCCTAAACAATGCATTCTATGATTCATTAAAGTATTTTAAAAAAGAAGAAAAGCAGTCTTGTGAAAAAACAAAACATCTTTTACTTTTACCAGTTTTTACACAATCATTCATATTCTACTGAACTGTGTGAAAACAATAAGAAACCTTTGTTTTAAAATGCCCTGAATACTATACATGTAAGGAAAAAAAAGGAAATGGCAGAGTTCAATCCAAACTTGGTAATCTCTGGTTAAATCTTTTTGTTTGCTTTCTCTCATTATGTAATTATTTTTAGATTACAGTTGGTAAAAACAAAATAGATAAATCTGTTAAGACTACCGTATGAAACTTTTAATTTTCCTTACGAGCAGCAGAAACAAATAAATCCCTGCAAAGCTGCAATTTATGTAAAGCTGAAAATTAAGTGAAAAACATGCAGATATGCTTTAAATGTGTTTTAGAAGCAGTCTCAGACTTACTTGTCATATATAGTTTGTTTCTTTAACTTATTGTTATGTGTTTTACACACTTCAGTTGTTTCATCCACTTGATTTACGAGTGATATACAAATGCAACAGTATAGTTTAATAAAAGTTAAGGAGTTCTGAAACTGTTAACGTCATCATCATAAAGTATTCAAAAATTATTTTTTGTGTTAGCTTTACAGATCCACAGTCCTACGGTTAAATCCTGGCATTTGAATTCCATATGTCAAACAAAATATTTTTGTTTAATTCTTAATGGTGCACTCTAATTTACAAATGTCTACAGGTGAAATGAACTGTTCATTTTTGAAGGTTCACAGCCCTGTCTTTTTTTGCATACCTTCATAGCACAGCATTGTATTTTCAAGCTAGTTTAATCAAAATGAAGGTTCTGAGTGTCCAGTGCCTATGCCAGTTGTACCAGGCTCAAAGTAGGAACCAACCCTTGCTGGCACACATGTATAATGCTGGGCCTACTGACACTGACACCCACACCAACGTGCAACAAATAATAATAGTAATAAAAAAATGAGCATAACAGTGTGATAAAAAAAGGTTCAAGTCAAATTTATTGTATTGTGTACAATAGTACAATAAAATTCTTACTTGCATATCTATAAACAGAATGTTGACAGTTCTTCTGTGCAAAAACATTAATTACATTAAATATAATGTTATATAAAAAATACCCTTGAGGATGTCAGAATGAGTTGCAAGCTACTTAAATCTGGCACAGGAAGAGAGGTGTTTAGTCCATGTCTGACATTTCCCTGTGTTATTCTGCATGTGTCTGCCTGTTATTTGGTGTTTAAATAAAATTCTCCAGTGAAAAAAGTCAACCAATTCATTAACTGTCATGTAAAAATTTTATTGAGCTATTAGGCATTTATTGTGGTTGCCTAGGTAGTCCAATGCCTGTTTTTCCATTTATGATGACAATGTTGGTGACTATAATGTTAAAGATGTGCTGGACACAGAAATAACACTTGCTGCATCCTTGCACTGTGCATATCTGCAGGAATCATGAAACAGAAATTAAGGAATGCAGGTAATAGACCTTGGAGTGGAGGAAGGGGGTGTTTCCATGAATTGCAATTTCCTGCTGAGAAATTACATTAATATGCATGTTGGTGCCTCTTCATACTGTACAGAAAATATGCAGCCCGTCACATTTTTAAAAAAATGCACTATTTTCTTCTGTAGTGATGTGAGTGAGAGCCATAAAATGTGATGAATTTTACAAGTGTGCTGCATATTTCCTGGATTATTCAGATGAGGAAAAATGTGTATGAAGGAGGCTTGAGGGAGAAGTATCCCTTGTTTTCTATCACAGAAAATTTACTGATTTTCAGCATTGGAAAATCGCATGAGAAACAAATTTTACCTTTCATTTTCTGAAACTACATGTGAAACAAAGTTCAGTTGTTTTGATTCTAACTACTGCTGAGTAGTCTTATGACATGATGATAAAAACTGGCTCTTCATATAATGGTCCTATACCATTTGACAAAATGTAGGAGAAAGAAAAATGACTGTGCAAGATAGCTAAAGTACTGTTTTCTTTTCTAAGGCAGTATGTATTATATATTTTCTGAACAGATAGTACCTGTGCATCACTGATATTTTGAGTAAAGTTCAACAGCCTCTGAAGTGCTTTGCAGTCCTGAGCTGAGTAAGTGCCATACAAGGATATAAAATAGCTAGTGAGTGCTAACTTCCCTGTGCATCTAAAGAAATTAGTGAAAATAGATGAAGACATCTGGGTATTCTTCAGACATTTGAAGAAGCAAAGGTGTTAGTGAGAATTTTTGATACTAGCCAAGTTCATGTCATCAGTGCAGGGGAGTCCAAGAAAGCTTCTGGCCCTCTCCATGGCATTCCCTCCAATAACTGTTGAATGGTGGTCTACGTAGTGATTTCTGAAGTCTATGACCACCTCCTTGGTTGTGTTAGCAAAAATCCAGTTGCCGAGGGTAACATTAAGTCCTGTATCTAGGAGAGTGTCGATTAGCTTTGATGGTACAACTGCTGATCTCTTGTCTATAAACAGCATTCTTGTAGAGCAGCTTTAATTAACCAAGTGGACCAGGATGGTATGAAGTACAAAAGGTTTGGCATTATCCAGTTTTAATGATATGAAAACTGCGGGTGGTTCTGATGTCTGGTGTACAAAGTATTATGCTTAATGTGTCCCAGAAATAGTCGTTTATGTGTCACCAGTTTTTAGCCATTGTGAAACTCTTTTTTATTTTCTTTGGTCAAGGGTTACGGTTGTCTTTTTGAAGTAGGTTGACACCATAGATTTTCTCAGTGAGGCCTTAAAATGCCCATAAAGCACCAGCTAATTGTTAGCTATTGCCTTTGAACCACGTAATGAAAATCCATGTGGACTGGACCATTTAGTGCTGTGTGTACTTGCATGATAGAGGCTTTGTGTTCACAATCAAAGTGAGCATATAAAGTATTCAACCAAGAGAGAAAATGTGGATGCATTTGGTTTACTTTGTAATCTGCATCTATTGTTCCACATTTTAATTGCATCACGATTAATGCTTTATTCAATTTTCATCTTATCCTGGTATTGAGTTTTAGCAACTTCCTTCCCTGAGTTCTGTTTTAATTTATTGTAAACTAGTTGTGCAAGCCCATACTGTAAAAAGCCCAGGGTCCTATAAACTATTGAAATCATCAGAAAAAAAATTGAAATGTAGAGATGTCGGGTGATTGAAAGGAGCTACTCTGGGCGTCTCTCTTTCCTAGGAGGTTTCATTTTGCCAACGTGGTCGCCTGTATTAGCAGCTAAGCGAGTGACTCTTTCTTCGGAGGTTTCTTTTTGCTGACATGCTGGCCTCATTTGTGTATCCTCGGAGAGGGAGCCCTTACCCCAAGTCCACCTCTCACTTCCGGGACGGACATACTGACACACACACTTCCACGCATAGACGTTTATATATAAGATTACCTTTCTGGGATCCCTCACTTGATCCTAGGTATATGTCACTGGTGTTCCAAGGGTTCTTATTAGGAAATAAGTGTATTGTTTCCAAAGGCATACAGTTGTCTACCCATTTTTCCATTTTCACTTCTTACACATTCCTCATGCTTTTGTTATAAATTCCGCACCATGTTAACACACATAAAAACTCAACTCACAGTCAAGATGCACCATTCTTTCAAACTTTTTAAAATACATTAGACAGTTGTCTTCATATTTTTTTCTGCCACTATGTAAACACATAGGTGGGTTAGGTATGCTTAAAAGTAAGGGTTATTTATATATTTAGAAATAAATTTGGAGTCAGTTCATTGTTTTTCTTTTACATTTTAGCACGAGTCTTATCTCTGCACTGACTTCACAATACAGTTTTTGCCATTTCCTCAGTGAATTCACCTTGATCAGTTTTACTTCATTAATTAAATCCCTTTTTGTCAGATCTCAGGTTGTCTTTTACCAGTGTCTTATGTTCTTAATTTTGGCTAAGAGGTATTGATTTAAAATGGTGACCTCTGAGTTCTAAATGTCATTTATTCCAAACTTATTTTTGTGTCCAGCATTAATCTTATGGTAATGTACTCTGTACATGTGACAATATTGACATTTAAAACCTAGCGTGCCTTTTCTAGCTGTTCTTTTGAGCATCTATTATGTATTTTGTTTCTAAAGAGGTCCAACCTAGTATTGAAAGAACATGCAGTCCAGTTCTTTGAAATAGGAAACCCTAACTGTTCTGTTTCTTATATTGAGAAGTTATCCTATTAACTGTCATTCTAATGATAATAATAGTGATTGACAGTTGTACTTTTTAAAATAATTGATATTTTAAATGTATCTTTTGCTGCAGCAAAGCACGATATTACTTGAATAGACATAACCAGGCTTATCAGCTTTATGAAATGTGCCTTATAAGGTCTTACCTTCTCCATGCAGAATCCTTAGCATACAGTAGTACCTATAAACATTGTAATACTTTAACTTACCAAAATATTTTACATACAGCAATAAATTCACACCACAGCTGCATACAACAGTTTGACTGTTACTTCTGAGCAACAGCGGATGAGATGAGTGCCTTACACAATTGTAGTGGTGAAATAATCATTTTTAAGTGTTTTAATAAACCTCTGTACTCTATCATCTGTCCAAAGAAAGCTGGCAAGGATTTTGATCAGTGAATGCAAACACTAAGGGCCTTAAATTAAAAAAAATATATATAGCAGCACAATGCTTGATTGAAGATATGGTGGTATTAATAGTTGGATTATTAGATTTTTTATCTGAATAAGATAATTAACAGTTAACACTACTATATAGATTCATGGGCTGTTAGAGGGTTTGTATACCTTTTTGTAGTCTTCCCCACAGTTTGAAGGACACAGATATGAAACAGCCCTTTTCAAAGCATTTCAGATGTGTGTATGTATGTGTGTGAGAGACAGAATAAATTCACTGAAAAAGGCATTAATAAAAAAACTTAGATTATTCATTCTAGGCAGGCAGTGTACCTCAGTGCAAAGATTTGCTCAGAACCAGTTACATAAAATGTGTCCACCATCAGAAATAATTGTAACCTTCTCAGAATAAGTATATTCTGACTATATTTTAATCAGTGGTATAGATTGGTAATTATTGTGCATATACATGTATTGGATATAGTTAGTTTAATTTGAAATATTTGTGAACAATTTTTGAATATGTAAAGTCAAACATAAGATATATGATTTATTTCTGAATATATGAAATCAAACTTAATATTTATATAATACATTTTAAAAACAAAAAGTGAAATCTTATATTCTAAATGGATGTGGAATATATAAAATAAAATCAGATATACAGGTATATGGTGCCAATTTTGAATATCTTCAATGGAATCCAATATAAATGAAGTGAATTCAGAATATTTATTATGGATATAATGTAAAATTTCCATTGTTTTTGATCATATAATGTTTATATATATACAGTATATATATATATACTGTATATATATATATATATATATATATATATATATATATATATATATATATATATATATATAGTATATGTGTATAAATGCATCATATACCATTCCACACATATTGTATAGATAAAAGCCTGTTCATGAAATACTGAGTGCATTGCAGGATGCACACATTGGTAATCAGTTAGTTCATCACCGACTACACAGTCTCACAATCTAAAATAGGGTGTTCTTAAAGTGACAGGATAAGGTGTTTGTCACTTGATTGTTATAAAGAGCTAGGTAGTCAGGAAAAAATGCACAGTACTTGGAAATTTCTTAAAAAGAATAATGGAGATCCAGGAAAATGGCTCAGTTACTTCATATATATGTGAAATATTTGATGAATGAATTTACAAGTAATGGCAGCTGATAAAAAGTACATAGTCAAAACTAAAAATGCAAATGACACATATAACTAATTAGGCCAATGACAATTATAGTCCTTACAAATCAAATCTGCATTCCGTATTGTGTTCAAGTGTAATATGGTAGAAAGTCTTATCAAGGATAAAAGGAAACAGCTGGAGATGGTGAAAAAATCAGCTGAAATGATAATGAACCTTAAACTCTTTTTATAAGGATATAATTGCTTTCAGAGTATGCTGGGAAGCTTATAAAACACAGTAACACAATAAATAAAAGTGATTTTATCCAAGGTACAGAAAATCATGTTTAAATCAGTTTAGTATGAACAGAATTTTAAAAAAATACTTTTTTTATTCATATCACCCTTGCTTTTACTTTTTGTGAGTTTTAAATTCTACCGTGTAGAAAATATATGTACAGTGCCCTCCATAATATTTGGGACAAAGATACATCTCCCTTGATTCACCCCACTGCTCCACAATTTAAAATTACAAATCAAGCAACTAAAGTGCCATTTGCAGACTTATACATGGTACACTGATTTCAAGGCACCATAATGTTTGGAACATAGCAATGTGTGGTATGTTAAAGCAGTCATATTTAGCACTTTCCTGCATATCCCTTGCATGCAATGCCTGTTTGTAGTGTGTGATTCAAACACATCAAGGGTTCTGAGTATCTTCTCTGGTGAAGCTCTGGCAAGCCTTTAATGTAGCCATCTTCTTAAAGGTGCTTGTCCCCTTAAGTTTTCTTTTCAGCATATGGATGGCATGCTGAATTGAATTTAAACCAAATGACTGACTTGGCCATTCAAGAAGTTTTCGTTTGTAGCTTTGAGAAACTCCTGTGTTGCTTTAGCAGAATGTTTGGAATTATTATCTTCTTGTAGGAGGAAGCACCATCCATTGAGTCTGAAGGCATTTACTGGTACTTCAGCAGAAAAGATATTTCTATAAACCCTAGAGTTCATTGTGCAACTGCCATCAGCAGTTCAATCAAAAGGGAAGATAAGTTTACTAGTACCTGGGGCAGCCATACATACCTAAACCATAACACTTTTTCTCTCCATGCTTTGCTCTTGCCATTACTCTGATGCAGGTTAATCTTTGTCTCATCTGCCAACAAAACTTTTTTCCAGAATTCTGCAGGCTGGTTTAAGTACTCTTTCACAAACTGTAATCTGGTCATCCTGTTTTTGTGGCAAACTAGTCGTTCACAGTGTGGACTCTGTATTTCTGTTTATGGAGTCTTCTGTGAAGAGTAGTTTCTGACATATACACATTTGTCTCCTGAAGACTGTTTGTGATCTGTCAGACAGGCATTTGTGGGTTTTTTTTTTTACCATAGTGAGGATTATTCTTTCATCACCAGTGGAGATGTTCCTAAGTCTATCAGTCCCTTTGCGATTACTGAGCTCACCAGTGCATTCTTTCATCTTAATGATATTCCAGTCAGTTGGTTCACATAATCCTAAGGTTTTACTAATGTCTCTAATGGTTGTATTCTTAATTTTCAGCCTCATAATGGTTTCTTTGGTTTTCTTTGGCACAGCTCTTGTCCTCATGTTGAACAATGGCAACTACAGACTCCAAAGGGTAAAAGTAATCACAAATATCTCTATTGTGAATTGTCCTAAACATTATGGTGGCCTCCTGCGTGAAGTTTGCATGTTCTCCCCGTGTCTGCATGGGTTTCCTCCGGGCACTCCGGTTTCCTCCCACGGTCCAAAGACATGCAGGTTAGGTGGACTGGTGATTCTAAATTGGCCCTAGTGTGTGCTTGGTGGGTGGGTGTGTTTGTGTGTGTCCTGCGGTGGGCTGGCACCCTGCCTGGGGTTTGTTTCCTGCCTTGTGCCCTGTGTTGGCTGGGATTGGCTCCAGCAGACCCCCGTGACTCTGTAGTTAGAATATAGCAGGTTGGATAATGGATGGTTGGATGGATTTCTTTACAGAAATAAAATGGAAAAATATTGTGCCTTTTACTTGACAGCACGTCTTGTTTTCAGCTTGTACTGGTTTCTACTGGTTTAATTCAATGGGAGAAGTCATTTAAGCTTCATTCACCAGATCATTTCAGCCTAGGCAGCCTGTCTTGAAATAACAGTTAATAATACTGCTGGTATTATTTATGTTCAAGCTGGTTACTGTGCATCTTTTCATCACATCTGATCATATACGAGCAATAGTTGCTTATATTTAGTGAAAGAAAACAATGCTATTGGCTGTTTAAATTATGTAATAGGCATGTTTTATGTCCCTTGTCAATGTTTATTCTGTATAGAATTAACCAGAGAAAGTTTTTTTTTTCCCTGAGAGTGAATTACACAGAATCCATACAAAAGGTGATCATGTCTTGTAAGCAATTCCAAAAAGCATAACTTCTGAAATGCTCTTGTAATTGTTTCTCCATGCCTTAAGCCTAATGCTGTTTTATTAGCACCCCTCTTTGAAAACACAATTAAGATTTGTGCCTGTTTAATGACTGTGCGATTTTTAGGTCATTGCCTGGATCTCATTTAAATACTAATACCTAAATTTGAAAACAAGGAGTGCCTGCACTTTATGCATAAGTATCATTAAGACTTAAAATGCATATTCAATGAGCTATGCTTTGAATTGCAGCATTTATCTGGCATTGCTGTAGCACAACACAATTTTATACTTGGATTTAAGCTTAATGCTAGCACAACCTGTTATGCCAAATCAGTAGGGATGTGACTTTTATTCTAAAGAAGTTTGTTAAATTTCTGAGCTCCTCTTCCTGTTTAGAATAATCTGCTTTTAGTTGGCGTTTAACTTTTGGCTGAAGAGACAATGAATTGTTGATAGCTGCTGAAACTTCAGTAAGCAACATTAGTTGAATAACTTGGAAAGATGTTTGCTGTAGCAAACGCCTATGCAGCTGATGGCAATCTGTTAATCTGTGATTTATTTTTTATATTTGTTTTACAATCAACTAAATTAGAAGGTGCATTTCAAAGGTCTAAAGAACAATCATATTTATGGTGTTTTGTGAAAAAATATATTTGCACATATAGCATCTACATAACTTCAGAGTAGCATTTTGGCCAGGTTATGGCCAGTTTTGCCAACCTAACCAACTTTCTGGTCTCTGGGCTCAAGGATGAGTGTCTTCACACAGAGGTGAACATAAACCGCAGAGACTCCAAATGGCAGAGCCTTAGGCAAGCTGCAGTTTTATTTCAAAGTGTGTGTTAACTGCAGAATGAAAAAATATGTTGTCTATTCATTTACATGTAATTAAAATGGTTTGTATGTGCACAGTTGATTTTTCAGCATATGTATATATGTATATTTCTTCTGAAATGCCAGATTTCCCGGATATAGAAAATGTATTTATATTGCATCTCTTGAAGTTTTCGTTTTTGGTACACAAATTAATAGAAATTAAGTTACAATTGATTGAACACATTTTCATCAGAAGATATTGCTGTGCTCTCTTTTGCCACACTCAGATAGTTTTGATGGCTTAACTGCCTAATGAGATTACAGCTGGAATAAAAGTTAATTCTTGATTTTTGTATCCACTTAAATGATTGTTAATTTACAACTAAAGCATCAAGAATGTTTACTCAGTATTAAAATCCAGAATGTGCTTTGTTCTTAATTTTGCCGCTATAGTTATCGTCATGGTATAGTCAAGTTAGAATTTAATTGCCTATTTCTCTTTATCAAGTGTTTACAGTGTCTTTATGCATGAGCGTGAAAGATGAGCTAAATCAGTAAAAAGCATGTTAAAGTTATGCCTGTGCAGAACAATTAAAAGAATACTAAAAATACTTTTAAAATGGCTTTGACTGTGAATGTTGTTTTTATATTTAGCCAAGTCAGAAGTTTTGTTTCTCTTTAGTCATTCTGCTGTGCATTTCAAGTCAAATGGCATTGTTGTCATACTGTCTATTCATGCTAACTGCAGTATAAAGTGGCACAACATAATGTTCTTTAGGACAGCAGCACAACATATATATAACCACAGGACAAATGCAAGACAAGTGAAGAACTATAGTATAAATTCTTGAATAAATAAATGGAAAATGAGTAGATAATAATATGTTTCAATAAACAGTATAAAGTACTAGGAGCAGATCTAAGGAGAGTTGGCGGCACAAATTTCAGAGTCTGGACAGCCAAGGGGTAAAAGCTGTTGCAGAACCAGGTAGATCTGGTCTGAATGTTACCTGAACCTTCTGCCAGATGTAAGAGGGACAAAAAGACAATGGGACAGGTGGGAGCAATCCTCCACAATGCCATAGGCTTTATGGATGCAGTGCTTAATAAAGATGTATTTAAAGGAAGGAAGAAAGAGAGGTCCCCATAATTATTTCTGTCGTGTGCCCTCTCCATTGTAGCAGTATTTCTCAGCCCTTCTAGTGTGGCAACCCACTTTTTTCTATGGCAGTGCCTTCACAACCCACCAAGAAGAGGAGGGTCCCACTTGGTAAATCAAGCTCGATTGTCACAGTGATGGGGGTTTTTGACTGCCCTTGGTGAATCGATTGTGACCATCATAGCTCAGTGTTTGAGAAACTCAAACTTTCAGTTTGAGAGACCTTGCAGTAAAAGGCACTGCAGTGCCCAAACCAAACAGTGATGCAGCTAGTCAGAATGCTCTGTAGAATGAGGTGAGAATGGAGAGGAAGTAGTTTTGCCTTTTTCTCTTGCCAAAATGAAGATGCTGCTAGGCCTTCTTGGTTATGGAGGTATTGTAAATTGACCAAGTTAGGTCAGCTGCCAGGTGCACCTCATGGAATTTGGTGCTCTTGACTATTTCTACCACAGAGCCCTACAGTAGTGTGTAGTTAGCAGGGGCATTCTTGAAATCAACAATCATCTCTTTCCTGTTGTCCATGTTAAAAGATAGATTGTTGCACTTGTATCAGCCTGCCAATCGTTATCTCCATTCTGAAAGCTTTCTCATTCATTTATTTGTGAATAGAAGTGGGCTGGGTACACAAGGGGATGTCAGTGTTTAGCATAATGGTGCTGGAGATGGACTTACCTATGCAGACTATCAGGAAAATGACAATCCAGTTTATCTATCTATCTATCTATCTATCTATCTATCTATCTATCTATCTATCTATCTATCTATCTATCTATCTATCTATCTATCTATCTATCTATCTATCTATTACCTTACCTTACCTTGATACAATTTTTCATATGTACAGTACATTTTTCTTTCAAAGTAAATAGGTACTTTCCTGTCTGACGTGATTTACTTCATATTGATTGCAGCAGGATTTCTCCATACGTGAGGTGGGCATTACTGAGCTTTACACTTTATAACAATGCATTTTACATTTGGTGAATGACATACTGTGCCCCCAGGATCAAAGAATCGGTTTACCCAAAAGCTTTAGAGTTTTAATGTTCTTCGATTGCAGCCCTAATCCTAATCTGTGGGTTTCATTGTTACTCTCAGTTCGGTACTACAAATGTCTTGTGGCCACTTACTTTATTATAAACCTACATCTGTATTTATTATAAGTCCAAAAAAGGGCCAATGTATCTTTATATTCTACATTGGGTTGTATGGTCTTGGGGAAGTGATCACCTTGAACTGTCTCTGCCTGTAACTGAATACTGTTGCTTAGTAAGCCACTTCTGTCTTGCTGCAGTCCCTCTTTTCTACAGTATAAATGTATATTTTTTTTATTGACCTGTAAACTGTTATTAGCACAATCCCAGAGCTTTGGTGGGCTGTCGCCCTGCCCGGGGTTTGCTCCTGCCTTGCACCCAGTGTTGGCTGGGATTGGCTCCAGCAGAGCCCCATGACCCTGTGTTAGGATATAGCGGGTTGGAAAATGACTGACTGACTGACAATCACACAGTATCTCACACTGAAAATTCAAAAATTGGGGTAAACTGTTTTAATATAATTCTAATCTATTTGATCATTTAAGTACATATGTCTCCTCAATGTGTTGTTAAAATTAACATTTTTGTATGTTGTAAAACAAAAACATCAGCTAATTATGATATGTAAAGTATTTTGACTGGTAGGTTGTAAGAAGTGTTGCTGATGTTTCCTACAGTTCCATTATTCTGTGTTTCAGTGAAAAATAGCATGAGTGGTTTGTGCTCTGTAATAGACTTATTTCAGCCCCATGACATTCCCATAATCAAAAGCAAGAGTTATAAAGTGGCTTTTTAGTTGCAGGTTTACTGGTAAATTAAGGGGAAAAATCACCACATAATACCCCAGGGGTTCTGGTTGAAAGACTATAAATAATAATAATAATACTAAAAAGGTTTGAAAAAGCCCTTGAATCATTTTTGAAGTTTTCTGGATAGATGTGCAGTAAAATGATCTAAGTTTAATAGAAGTCCAGGATGTTTAATAAGGTAATAATTCAAACAGAGTGGATATGAACAGCCATTTAGGGAACAATTGATTTTCCAGTGTATATAATATGCTAACACATTTAAAAATTGCATTTTCCTCATGATAAAAGGATTCAGGTTAATCCTGTCCCTCATTTAATAAAAGAGCAACAATAAATAAGAATAGTATTTCACCAGTTAAAAAATATTTAGCTTTAAACTGCTAATTTGGTCGATTTCTACATTGCTTATGGAAAAATACACTCTAATAAAGCACTATGACCTATTTCCTAAGCAAGCGTTAAGAAAATACCTTTGTGACCCAGTCAATAGACTACATTCAAAGGTTTATGCATCACGTTTAAATCATTTAATAACTTCTTTTTTTTTTCAACTTTACTGTTCAGGAACACATAAAACATTTTGACACCAAGCATCTGTAAATGTTCTAACCTATCTCACATACTAGGTCTTTAAAGGTCAAATTTAAAATCATCGTAATAATATGAAAAGCTGTGGCTAAACCCTCAAGGACATAAAGGAAATGCATATTTGCAGCCTATTCCAATGTTCAAGACCCAGTTCTACAGGTTGTGACAGAAACTATATTTTCCTTTTGTCTTCTGACTTCATTGCTCATCTAAAAGATGTGTAGTAAAGTTTTCTTCTTTGCTCCTTGGATATACTAAAGGTTAGCTAATTACAATTCCATTCTATCACTAGATCAGATCACAGAGTAACATGAACTTTCAGTTGAGCAGGAATTTTCCATGTGGCAGTCCAGTACTAAAGGGGCTCTGGTGCAACCAATTTTTGGTCACACTATCTTGAAATTAAAATTGTAAGAATATCACTTTGAAGACTGTCTGATGCAGAGATTGGATCACTATGTTTTAATCTTGCCATGTACTGTAATGCAAATGTAATTTTTACCATTTATGTTGACTATAAAAAACTTAGGATGAGCAAGATACATTTAAATATTAATATTGATGTCTCCACTCCCGACTCTTGCGGCGGCGGCCCCTTTTATCCACACCGCCGCTGACACGCCCCAGTGTGGCGGAAATGCTGGCTGTGTCCCCGGAAGCACTACGGGTGTTCCCTGCTCCTCTTCCCCCCAGCACTTCCTGGTGTGGCGGAAGTGCTGAGATCCAGGGCACCAAAGGCATGGGGGCGCCCCCCTGGCGGTGACCACGGGCCCCTACAGGCTGGAGCTTCAAAACTCTGTACCCGTGGCCCCCAAAGGAACCAGGGCAGTCACCCCCAGATGGTCTGGGGAAGGCGCAAGCCCTCCTCCAGTCCACCTGGGTGTCCCGGCCGGGTAGCCATCCCAGCCACCTCTGACAGAGGCTAGGAGAATGCACAAATACACCGTTGCCTGAGTAACGCTCAGCACTAACTCTGTTGCCAATTTTACAGCCTGAGTAATCCTCTGGTCTTATGCAAGATGTGTCTATACATTTGCTCTAGTAACACTCGGGACTAACATGAAGGAGGTTAAAGACTTGAATATCTAATTCTCACTGTGAATCTTTTCATGTATGAGACTTACAAAGATTGTTCTGTTTTATTGTGTAACTCAGCATCCTTTTCACTTCTAATGTATGCATTTTTAGCAGTATTCAGAGCACTTTACCAGATAATGCCTAAAAGGGAGGTCAAGCAAGGCAACAATAGTTTTGGATCAATCAATTATTATTATTTTTTTAGTTTGTGTAACACATTGAAATGAGCACAGTATCACAGTTTCAGTTATAATGTAAAAAATGAAAGTAGAAATACACAATTGAAAGCAGCAAAATAAGGAAAAGTCAGTTTCCACATCATAAGCAGTTTTGTCTGTTTTTCTCTCAAGAATGAATAAAATGAGTGTAAAAACAAATGCGTACATAAAAAATGCAGAGGTAGTTTGCAAGGTATTTATATTGCTTAAATTGCCAAAGTATAGTTTTCTCAATGGACAATATAATTAAACGCATAGATTTTTTTTATCTGGTTCCACATGGTAAAAGATATTTTTTGTGAGCTACACAAGATACAATGAAAGAGTGAGAAAAAGAAAGGTTTTGGGCCATGTGACTTTTATTGGTTTAAATTTATAGATGAATATATTTGGTTTTTGTGGAGTGATATTGGGAATTACAAGCCCAGTAGCACTATAACAACATTGCCATAGTATACCTGCAGAAGGATTGTGATCGCAAAGGATGTATCAGGAAGGCAGTAAAACTGTTTTAAAGCCTCTTGTCCAAATAACAAAGTTGTGCAGTTGATGAAATCTGCCAAGGCCTGTTTTCTTTTATGTATTTTCATTTTGTTTCTTTGTGTCCCTATTGTACATCTTTAATCCAGAAGCAGATGCACTTTCATTCCTCTTTTACTATTAACTACACATCATTAACATTCCTGTACACAAACAAAATTCTTGTCCGCAACTTGATAGCATCATTTTTCCAAAGTGCATTTTTTGGTAATAAACCTAGTAAATGCAAAACACTTTCAATTACATTTAAAAGCAGACACATTTGATATCATTTCAGATGACCCTGTGTAATATGTTAGAATCACAAAACTCCTGAATTGCTAAGGTTGTCAGTTTTGCAATAATACAGCAGTCAAAGTAACACCGGGAACAGTCAACCAGAACAGCCTTTGCCTTTACCAAAACAAGGGTATCAATTCCATTTCAGTGCTCAAGGCTAACATACTATATGTACAAGGTCTTAGTGAGCACTGGGCCTCAGCAGTGCTTGAGCAAGTAAGAGCAACTGGTGGCACAGATAGTGAATTCCTTTTAGAAGTAGCACCATATTACAGCTCTTATGCCTGGGTTCAAGATTAGGCTTTGGTAGTGTCTAAATGTAGTTCGGACATCTTCTTATGTCAGTGCCTAGATGTTCTCCAGGTACTCATCTTTACTCCCCAATGGATGTACGTATTAGGTTAAGTGGTGGTTCTAAATTCCAAGGATCTCTGTCCATAGCTGCCTTGCACAAAGATCTTCAAAAACTAGTAAACCAAAGATTACTTCTGATTTGCTTATACTGAAGTCTGCAGGTTGGATTTTCTTTAACAGGTTTGAATCACCAAAACATGTGTAAAGAGTTCAGGTTGGTGTTACTTTGTTAAAGGCTGCTGATGTTTAAGAAGCTCATGTCTCTTAAATAGGGAGTATCTGTTGATTGAAATTGAATTTGCTTTTAGCATCCTGGGATATTGTGGATTTAACCTTTGCACTTTTTGTTGTTATTTTTTTATTCTGTCTTTTATTTTACAGTTATTCTAGCCATTTAGTGAGTCTTTGCATTGTCACAGTAATATTCTTTTCAGTCTTTATATGTATTGACAGTCATACAGTATGACATGGGGCTTTTGATCACACCCCACCTATATAAGATGGCAGAATCTCTCTTAAAACAGTTGAGTCTCTTGTCTATTGCAAAATTCTCATCTCTTCAACATAAGTAGCTTGACTTTTAATGCTTATTTAACTTCTTGAAACCAACAGTTGTAGTGTTACAGCAGGTTAGAACATCATCAGAATAAGTGGCTCTGGTATAAGAGGAACACCAAATCATTAGCAGATTTTTGTCTGTGGCTGAGGTCTTCACTCTTCAGCGTTGTCCATGAGGCTTATTTCAGAATAAAAATCCAAAGATGAGCAACTAGTATCTTATCATCTGTGTGACCCTAGAGAATGTTTCTTGCCTCAGCAATATCAACAATCGAGTTATTGTCCAACAACATAAAACATATAGGAAGAGAAGGCAAGTCAAAATGCAACATAATGGAAAAACTGGTACTGGTGTTGCTAGTTGGGAACTCAATCAATAGAGTGGATAAATTATAAACAGACTTACACCAGATATTGAAACAGTGAATGAAAAGTAATCACTATTTTATTTGATTTATGTCTTCTTTCAGTTTAATGGTAATTATTTCTTCACATTAAGTCTTTGATTGAACAAAATCTAAGAGAGCTCAGATAAGGTTGCCTGTGTGAAACATGAGTAGAGAAAGACACCCACCAATATGCTCAACATTTTACACTTGACTTAATCATTGGGACATCACATTAATGAAAAATATGAGCTTATCAAAAATTAGAGACTACCATGTATTTCCTGTGATATCCCAACCACATGTACAACCTAGTGACAAGAAGAAATACAACAAACATAGTACCTGTACAAATACCTATAAAAATAACACACAATAATGAAAAGTACAGTACAAAAAACAAATTTAAAAAGTTAGAATTTGTTTAAATTTGTGTTCTTTTCATTGCTGTGCTGAATTAAATTCTTTACACAAACTGAATTCTTAGTTTTTCAAAGATGAAGCTCTTCATATGGTGCTACATGTTAGGGTATTTTAAAATATGCCAAAATTTCCAACTGTCTACCTTTAACTTGCATAAATTGCAATGGAAAAAGCAACAAATTATTTCAGTTTGTGTTTTCTTTGCCTATTTCAGATCTTTTTACTTGGCACCAGTGTAAGAAACTGTAATTTTTTTTACTGTTCCCTGCAGATGGTAAGCGAACATTGAAAGCAGCCTTATTTGCATTAAATTATTCACATTAAGTTATTTATTTACACAAAGTTATTTACTTTAAACTAATTCAAAAGTTGAAGTCTGAGCAATAAATTCTTCATTGAAATGCACAGGGTGTGCATTTGCCTGTTTTCATGTAATGCAAAACTTTGTAGAGAAATTTTAAGATAACATCACTAATTAGTAAATAATGACATTTTTTTCGATACTAGTTTACTCAGAAGTATATGGGAAACATCAATAATGTGAAATTTTGACGTTTCTGTCATAGATACTGGTGTATGCCTAATTTCTTTTTTTGGATGCTGAATTATTTACAAATTGTAATTTTCAAAGAAGGAGAAGAAGACACTACATTTATGTAGCACTTTTTCTTGTCGTTTCATGGGATCCAAACACAGAACAGAGAAAAACAATTCTTCCTTCAGCAAACCAAACTTTTTCCTAGATTGTCTCCCATTCAAGTACTGGGCCCAAAAAAGATTAACTTCAGGCAGATTACCTGTTCTGAAATACATTTGGTATGACTGCTGGCAAGCCATAAGAAAATGATTTATGGATCTCAAAAAGAGTGTATTTTTCAGCATTTTTTTCTTTTTTTATTAACTTAATAATATTAATAAATTTCAAATACTTTTCAGATAGTAAGGTTTTCAAATAACACAGTATCTTAAACTCCAATTCAATGTAAGTAGACAAACTCAGTGAAATTATGTCTCTTACTGTTTTATTATATAGATTTACAAACATTAGTCTAATAAATGATAGAAACTTCTCAGATATAGGCTTCCCCTTCTTCACAAAGCTAATCCATTCATGAAAACCCAATTTGTAGGTTGAATTTTTGGAATGCAAATACCAAACTCAATCAATTTAAGTGGAAAACATTTTTAAACGGGCGGCACAGTGGTGCAGTGGTAGTGCTGCTGCCTTGCATTAAGGAGACCTGGGTTTGCTTTCCGGGTCCTCTCTGTGTGGAGTTTGCATGTTCTCCCCGTGTCTGCGTGGGTTTCCTCCCACAGTCCAAAGACTTGCAGGTTAGGTGTATTGGTGATCCTAAATTGTCCCTAGTGTGTGCTTGGTGTGTGGATGTGTGTGTGTGTGTGCACCCTGCGGTGGGCTGGCACCCTGCTCGGGATTTGTACCTGCCTTGCACCCAGTGCTGGCTGGGATTGGCTCCAGCAGACCCCCATGACCCTGTGTTGGGATATATCAGGTTGGACACTGACTGACATTGTTAAACATTCCTAGGCCAAAGATTCCATTTTTGTTCAAATAGCATCAGTATACATTGCAATTGAGAGCATTAGTTTAATAATAATATTGCTCATCAAAACAAACCCAAAGGTATTCCTCTTCGATAAGTTTTGTAACGTCCTTCATCCATACCTGGTAGGGACACATTTTTCAAGAGTCTGTGGATGTCATTAAACCAGTTCCTGAGAAGACAGACAAGGGGAGTACAGACACAACATTTAAGGGGAGCACTTATAGAAGAGTGCCTCAGCTACTAAAGCTCATTGGCCTGGGTGCATGACTACCAGTGCACCTTGCCTAGGATTCTGATTTTGGGTAAGCTCATGGAGCTGGGGAAAGTATAGCAGATGGTGTTGCCACTGAATCCCGGTAAGCAGTGTGAGACAAAGCTGGTGGTGTGTATGTGCAGGCTCTTGGTGACACACCTGGGAATCTGTAGAGATGCAGAACATCTGAGTGGCATTGCAGAGTGGCCAAAGAAGGAGGCAGTGTGTTCGATGAAAAAAACATCTGCTGCCAACACTATTGAGTCAAGTGTTAAGTATATTCCACATTTTTTAAGCTATCGGGTCATAAATTTGTCTACCTATATTCTGTTATTTAAATGTTTATATTCAAAAGAATGCTTAGGATGATGGGACAAGATATGTGAGCAATAGTGATGAGTGAACTCCATAGTGCTGGCTTCACCTAGAGTTCGGAGAAATCACGGAAGTGTTTGTAAATATCGGCAAACTCTGCGAAATGCATTGAAGTCAATGAGGAAGACTTAACTGAACTACAGTAGATTTGACTATATTATAATGGTGCAATCATCTTTAAAGTGTCCCTGGGGGCTATGGAAACATCTGTCAACTATACTGGGCTGATTATTATGACCAAAAAGGTGATCTGAGCTGTGCGGCAGCAGTGCCAACCACTGCACTATTGAGCTCAATTAAGAAAGAACTCAGTCAGAGACGGGCAATCATATATTTCATCAAAACAGAGGGTGAATGCCAAGATCATAGTCAAAATTCTGATAAAATCTGTTGGTCTTTTAAAAGCAGAAAATTCAAAGTAGTGTGTCACAATTGAAGCCACTGCTCGTTCTGTTTTTGCGCTGAAGACTCTCCAAACTGTCTGTGCTGATACTTTGCACTTTTTCTTTTATCAAAAAGATAGAAATGTCTTGTGAATAGTAATAAATAGTAATAAATCTTTTATTATTATTATTAGATAGAGACTCCTGTGTTTTTTGGGGTGTCTGGCTCCTTCAAGGTTTGTTTTTCATCTCCACGTGGCTAATTATGCATGCATAGGGCATGTGCCTCCTTCTCTTATATGGAATATTTGGTGACAACCAGAGATATCTCGTTATTTATGCTGTATTTGTTTCATAAATAAATAAAAAATGAGAACTTGCATTATTTACTTATCTGTTCTGCCAGTAAGTACCACAGAGTCTGTAATGCAAAATGATCAGGGGCCAGTCCAATTCAATATTGGCTGTTACAGCTCCGGGTGATGTTGAGCTGGCCTTGCAAAGCATTATGAGGCACTGTGGGGAAAGGTTCATCTTAATTGGCTGAATTATCAGTAAATAATTTGACGAACAAGGACGAATGTGAACACTGAAAATTTGCTACAAGTAACACTTCGCTGAGCAACACTAAACACAAGTTATGACGAGCTGACTGAACCACACAGCAAATAAACCTTCAAGTAAACCTCGCTGCAGCTTCAGAACCAATCTCTGTTTCTTTTGGCAGGGTGCTGTGAGGGCACTGTCTGAATGCAGCTGCATTCAAGTAATGGGGTGTGATGAAACTTGAGTGGAAGTACCCTGCCCATATTTCCTTGTAGTCACAGGGATTTTGCATCACCAATATCTAGGCCTGCCCCAAACATCCAACTGCAGACAACAGTGAGGTGTACTTGATTTTCATACAGTTTCATAAATTGAGGGAAGCCAAAAGGTTGTGCTTGACCTTCAACCTTATTTTTGTTTTCTCATTGAATATTTACATTTCAAAGTAACCTTGCTTCATACCTCATATAATATCTGAAATTCTAAATCTGTATGTAAATAGGTGACTATAGGAAAAGAATCACATGCATATCTACATCCCTCTTTAAAGCAAAAATTATTATTTTTAATGAATTAATATGTGTTCTGCATGCTGCATCTAAAATCAATCTTATAAAGTTTATTTTGATTAAGGAAGCATAATGTGTAAAATTTAAATGACTCACTAAATGCAGGTATGTTGTGTTCTAAATCATCATTTTAAATCACGTGAACTTTTCAAAATGAATAAAATGTAAAGTGATGGGCAAGAAGATTGTTCTTTAAATTTACAGAACCTTCCAGAATGGCGTACATTTTTTATCCCAAACACCCTCAGAATGTAAAATATAGAATATAAAACATAAGCAATAAATGATACGCAGGACACTCTATTGTTTTTCACACCTGACACCCCTCTTTAAATTATTGCAGTCTAAGTGTAAATTCCATATTATGTGCCTGGTTATATTATTAAAAATACAAGTAAGGAAGAAACAATCAGAGCTAATGAGACATTGCATTTTTATCATTTCATTAAATGAAAATAAACCCTTCTTGAAGACATCTATGATGCAAAAATGTCCTTGAAACCTGAAATAAGTACAGCACAATAGATTGCATAAACGGCTTTAAATTACTTAGTGCAATCACAGAAAATACTGTTTGAAAGACCTCATAAGGATTTTAACTTAATTACATGAATGGCAGGAGCTTAATTTACAGTGAACGTGTGGTAATCTTAATGCAAACAGAATCTTTCAACATTCCATTTCTCTGTTTGGAAAACCATTTAATCAAAATGTACTTTTATAATTTCTAGATTGAAAGATAAAATCTACCTAATATTTATGCAAGAAAAATTGTAAAAAAGCAATATTAGTAGGGACCCACAGTAGCACACTGGTTACTGCTGCTGTTGCTTTGATTTAATGACATGAGTTCAGTTTCCAGCTTGGTCACTGTCTGCCTTTTAGCAGTTTGCTTGTTCTTTCTAAAGTATATTCATTTCTCCAGGTTTTTATCAAGCATACCAAAGATATACATGTTTAATTATTGGTTATTCTAAATAAACTGAATACCTGTTAATATAAGTGTGTGTGGGTGTGTATAATGATTGTTTGGTGTCTCATCCAGCCTCTCTCTCTCTGTCTCATGCAAAGATTTGAGGATTTTGTCTGCTCTCCACAACCTTGTAATGGAAAATGAAGCAGGAGGAACAGACAAAAATAATTATTAACTCTGAAATTTAAGATACTATATGTTTTCTAACATTTTCTCTTTACATCATTATGATATGCTGATAACACAATACAGTGGTATGGCAATGATGTGACTTGCTTTGTCACAGAATCAGGAACCAGGGTTTGAATCCTAGGCTGGTCACTCTCTGAGTTCAGTGTAAATATTTTCTCCAAGTCCACATGGAGTTTTTTTTTCTGAGATTTATTGTCACATTCTAATTATTTTATTTTTTAGTTTGATTGATAAATCTAAACTGACATAATTTAAGTGAGTGTGGCTGGTTATGTGAGGAGGCTCCTAAAAATAAAGATAGGAGACATTACATAAATTGCTATTTTCAAATTAAATTGTGGAAATACAGTACATCATTTAGCTAATGTGCAAAAATTTTATCAGTGTCAGTGAAGGAATTCACATTTGTATCTAGAGAGTAGAAGTTATGATTTTAATCACTGTGCAATATTTCCAAAATGTTATGATTTAAAATAATCATTTTGTATTTGCCGATCCCAAAGGAAGGTTGATGGTTGTGGCACTTGATAATTTGAGTATCAAAGCATTTTGTTCAAATTGTTTTCTGTTAGTTACTCTTGACAGCTTGTGTGCAGGATTATTGTGTATGCCTTCTCTTCGTGTTTCCATGTTTGCAGTATTTATATGTCTATAGTGACCCAGTCCTGGGTATTGATGTGTTTTTGTTTAGAAAAGTTGTCTTTCACACAGCCAGAGGTACATCAGTAATTAACTCTTCAGTATACAGTTCTCAGAATTCATCCGTCAGCCACAAGCCTTGTTCAAACTGCCCAAGATGGCAATGATGCCAGTTATCTTGACTGTCAACCAGAAGGAGGAGCTCAGGAGGCCAGAAACTGGAAGTGAAGTCAGGAATGGAAGAACTATCATTCAACTTTTCTACGTAGGGATAAAGAGAGAAAACATAAGGAAACAGAACCACCCCCTAGTCTGGAGGGTAGCAATCATTAAGTGAGCCCTGTGGTTGTCTCCCAGACGCATATGTGTGAGAACAGATATATTGGATAGTACTACCCCCACAGGCACTGCATGTGTAAAGTTTGCCGCTTCTCTTGTTTTCGTTCCACATACCCAGAGATGTGAGGTTTGGGGTAACTGGGGTGACTCCAAATATGCCCTATATGAGAGAGAGGGGTTTGGTGCTTGAACTCATTTTTCAATAGAATGTCATCCTGTTTAGAGTTGCTTCTCGCCCAACCTGGTCCCACAGCCCAATAATTTTATTTAAAAACTAATGGATGGGAGCATTGATGAATTTGTTGCATAAAAAGAAACTTTAATTACATGAAACTTTGGTCATGAAGAAAAGAAAAGAAGCATTCATGCGAAAGCATATTAAAAAAGTGCTCAGCGACACATAGTTTTGAATGGCGAAAGTCACCACTGAGTTATTTGCGGTGAATATGGTCTGTTTACGTGTAACGTAGAAATCTACTCTGAAGCTAACATAGAAAAACATTTTTTCCCAGTGTCCCATGACGTTTTCTTAGGCCATTGAGATATTGCAGAACTGTAGCAGCCATGCGCAAAACTTTCACACAAACGTACTGTAAATGTGCTCTTACCTCACATTTTACACTGCTGTCTGGTCTGCTTTGTGTATTTATGATATCACTACTGTAGCTGGGTTTGCATCCTACGTGCGTTAAAAAAAAACCAAACAAAAACTTTGCATGTTTTTTCATTTGAGTGTTACATTAACTAAACATGATGAGAATATTATAAAAACACATGACTTTGCAGAATACATTTATTGTACATTGTATCTCGCGGCTTGATTAAGCATATTATGCTCCTCTCTATGGAGCGCAGATCAGGTAGTGACAGACGCAGCCCCAAAACGGGCATATAACTCTGATCCATCATAACACAGGCTCTCTGCATGTACTGGAAAAGCACTGGTATGCATACTTTATCTGCTGGAAGTTTGAAGCTCAAACTGGGAAGTGCTCATACAGAGTAGCATAAACCATTCTTTGACTCCCACCAACAGCTCTATATAGGAGAAGTGAGCTAAATGTATGCACAATTAGCATGAATCAAAACAAACCTTAAATTCTGTGAAATACTAATAAAAACGAAGGATTTGTTACTTTTATAAGGTGTTTCAATTATTTTGATACCAGAAAAAATACAAATCATCTGCACAGATAGATTGGAAACAAACATGACATGCAAGCTGCATCTGATCAGTTTGTGCTCCCGACTTCATGGCATAACCAGCCATTGTCCTGAAAACTGGAACTCTGTGAAGGCAATGGCATTGTTTTTTTGTTTTTTTTTTTCTTTTCTTATTGCTAGTTTGTAGTCATTTGTTATATTTTGTTTGTGGTTATCACTGCATCTTTTCTTGTTTGAGATAGAGTGGCACAATATTATTTTTGTTATTTGTTTAAGTGCCAATGAGCAAAATGGCAAGTTGCGAGTGTTAAGGTTAAATGTAGACAAAAAAGTAAAAATCTTTTGAAATTATTTGGAATGTGCATGCGCATATAACAGTAAAAATATCTAAATGGAACAATGTGACCCAAAGGTATACTGGCCCTAAACTCTACCCCATGTTTACCGTTGTACTTCACAAAAAGAGATTATTCAGTCATTGAACAATTTTTATGCTGTCTCAGGCAAATTATGAGGCAACTTGTGTGTTTAGTAGTTTGCGTTATTAAATTGAAAGGGAAGGCTTTAACTTTATTTTACGCCACTGATTGCAAAACCACTATTTGAAGAAGCAGCATATTTTATATATACAGAAAAAATGCAGAAGCAGGAAAACAGAGAGATTATTTTGGTGGCACCAAGGTAGAAGTAATTGAGAAGATGTTCTAATTACAACCACAGGAAGCAGGAATCTCTTGTCAAACTCTTCAAGGGACTTTTCCCAGCAGCACTTAAGACTTAAGTTTTAAAGCAGTTACCATGAATTATGTGTGAACATTTCTGTGTGTAGCATCACAAAATAATGTTTCGCATGCATGTCTGAGGACCCCCTTGCCTGCTGTTATCACTTAAACGGTACCACCCCAAGGCAAAAGGGAGTGTCTTGCCTCTTTCCTCTGCAGATTAGAGAAAATACCCCAGAAGACCATACCCCCATCACTCCCAAAAGCCCTTCCCGTGTAAATCATATAAAAATGGCCATTGCCAGAAGGAAGTGTCTTAATTTTCTCCAGCCAGATGGAGCTGTAGTCTTTCTCATAGAGACATACTGCTTAATTTCTTGATTTGTGTTCAGGAGAACTTGTGCACCTGTTTATTATTTGAGTTCTATTATTATTTGTGTTGCCTTGTAATTAAAATGGGGTGGTACAGCAACTTTTGTGACTCTGCAAGTCACTCTGTTCAACAGCATGAATTAGAGACCAGACAGCTGTAGTTATTTAAGTTGCATTTCTGAAATGCTTGAAACACTACATACAGTACCATAGTTAGAAGCAGGTGGAAGAGCATTTCTGAAGTTAAGTTTCAAGGTGCAAATGGACAGGGAAATGAAGACCTCAAAAGATAGCAATATAAAGAATAGCAAGAAGGAAAGCAAAAGGTCATTCAGAAAGTTCAGAAGGGCCAAGTGTTAATGCAGCATTTCTCAACCTTTAAGTATCTGCGACCCGAGTTTTCATAACAGTTTTAATCGTGCTGCCCATAACATTTTTTTGAAATGTAGATGCATATTTTATTATACTTACTTAACTTTTATCGACATTTATCTAACTCTATATTTATTGTTCTAGTATCAGAATGTAGTTTAAGTTCATTTGTTTTGGTTTCAACAGATGTTTTTTTCATATTTTTGATTCTTGTTTTCTTTTTTTACATCTTCGCACCCCCCTTTTTGTTTCTTCGCGCCCTCCTAGGGAGGCCCGCCCCACAGGTTGAGAACCACTGTATTAGTGGTAAATACATGACAAAAATGGAGTTGAATGAAAACAAAGTAAAAATCCTAAAACCTAAACATATTCTTCTCCTAATTTGTAAATGAGACCTACAGAGTTTTTTTTTTTTTTTTTTAATCCAAAACTTGAATGTTCACAATACTGTGTTGCGGCATTACAAAGTGTGCATAATGACATCAAATGCAATGGTGCAGCAAAGACACCTGAATGGCGTAATCACTATGTTGCAATAATTTAATACCATAAACCATGAATCAAAATGATACAGAAGCAAAACAGGTGGCTCAAAAACTTAAATTCACGACAACCACAAACTGAATAATCTTCCATCGGTTTGGTGTTGAGGGGAGTGAGTTCACATTGCCTCGTAAAATGTTGTTCTGTATGTCTCGTGTATTTCAAATAAAGGATAAATAAGGTGTGATTTTTTTTCTAAATAGCTCTAAAAAGGCTTCCAGCCTTGTATATTTGTTGGACTATTTGTTCTAAATCTATGTATATATTTTGCACTTGTACATCATCTCTTGTGAAGGATACAATTATTGAACCAGACCCAATGCATTTTCTACTCTATTATTAGTCTCTTGGTAATTTTCTTAGTTATAATTTTAAGTGTGAAAGGGGACTGGCAGTATCATAATATTCATTTATTTATTTAGATAGATAGGGAAGGTTACATTTTATTGATTTTACTGTGTATTCTAAAATCTGAATGAATCTGACAAATGTTCTGTGTGTTCACAAATTTCTTATGTCATTAAACATAATGATATTGTGACTATATTGTGAAGAGTAGACACACTCCCTTAATAAAAGCGCTTTATAGATACTTCTCTTATTTTTGGCAGTTTTATGAAGAGGAAAACAATTACACCCAACAGTATTCAAATAACATATTTTTTCTTTTATTCTCAGGTCGACAGCACACATATGATGGTGGGCACACCCGCCTCCTCACAAAAATTTAATGGAACATTTTTAAATAACAATAACTCTAAAGTACTACTAGTTATATATATTTCAAGCCTAAATTTAAAGGTGCCCTCACCTATAGAAATAGATTAGTTATACTGTCATGTGGCTAAATAGACTCTGTTTGCACTGTTTCAAAATAAGTTTCAAAACAATCAGTTAAACTTGTATGCATAAAAATGAATTCCCTGGAAAAAATAAGAATTGTTATGGACCACCTAAAGTCTCTACGCATATTCATTTTCTTTACTTAACAATCTTAGAACCACATGAATAATTTTAAGTAGACTGTGTAGAATTGTAATATTCTGCTTGCAGTGATATATTAATTATGTTCTGAGATTTTCAGACCAGGAATGCAGAAGTTGGAAGGTAAGGTGGGTGAATTCACTAATCTTGCACCAAAAAACCTTTTGATTAGCACTTGCAAGTAACACTTTCACACTACTCTGTACAATAAGACACTTTTAAAGCAGTGTAAACTGAACATTCAGTAGAATAGATTTGAAAGTATAGTTCAGAGATTCTGTACCATTGAGTATCCTGGCATATCCTGCCCCAAAACACTACATTATTTTGATCTTACGTAATGATGACATTCTGTCTTTTTTATATCATAATGAAAAGCATTGAACAAAAAAATCTTTAAATATCATAGGGGAAAAAACAGTCATGAGAGTAACTCGTAAAGTGATTCGAAGTGAAACATTAAGTGCTGAAAGGTAGAATATATGGATGAAAGTTTCAGAATGCAAGAGACGAAGGTCTGTGTCCTTAGGTATGTTTGGGTCAAAGGCACTTTACATGACAGGTATTGGATGAGTGAATGAATGCCATAACATCTTTTGAAAAACATCTGGGTGAGATATTGGGACAACTTCTCATCATATTTCTCAAATTTCAACTCATTTCAGCTATCTTCATATTCATCTCTATCCTAATTGTTCCGTTACAGGATGGCATGGTAACAAAGCCTGTTCCCAACATGAGCGCAAAGGCAAGAACCAACCCAAAACAGAGGCCACTCCATCATAAGAATTTTACATTTGCTAACTTACAAAGGGTAATTTAAAGGTGCCAATTAACTAAACGTGTATCTTTCAAGTGAAAGTTACACAAAAATATCCAGCTTCACTAAGGCTATGACCAGGCTAGGCTTGAAGTCTGTATTCTTGAAACTGTGAGCCGTTAATACTAGCCTCTGCACCACGGTGCTGTCAGTGCTAGAATAGATTTGAAGTATGTGAGGCTGTGAAAAATGCTTTGGAAGACAATTACAATGAATTTTGCAGTTAAACCAAATTGGTCAGATGAAAAGATTAAAAGTATGGGAAAATACAGTATTTCTGTGATCAAGTTTCAGATAAAAATACTGTATTGATCAGAGATACTCAGCTTTGGCCTGGAGGTCCACAGTGGCTGCAGGTTTATGCTTTAACCAAATTTTTAAATTGCTGAACCCTTGCATGTCCTCATGACAAAGCTATACTAGATGAACTAGATATTTGTGAAGCGGGTTTTGATTTTTTTAACCTTTACTTTGTAGGAAAGTACAGACTCTGAGAATTGCCGTGTTTTGCCTTCAATAAAATTACTGCCATGACATCTCTCTGATGCACAAGCATATATATTTAAAAAAGCTCAAAGACAATTGCCAGTTATGTCAGAAGTATTACATGTCGTAAGTAAATACACAACATGTGAAGAATTGGTCGATGCAATGGATCAAAATATCTTTGTAAAGTTCCAGAATAAAAAACAGAAGTAAATGAATAAACCCCTAAACATCCTCAGAGCTATGAGAAATACCTTATGAAGAATGAGATAACATGTGTGTGCTGCTCCATTGCTCTTTCTTTTGAAAACAGCCATCACAGACTACATATGACACAATTAGGCAAAAATATTTTTTGTCAAAGTTAAATTAGAAAAGGGCATTTCAATTAGTTTATGAGTCACTTTGAGAGATTTTTCTGTTTTTCCTCTAAGGTTGAAGTTTGAGGAATTACACCAAGACGTTAAAGAACTCGGAATGAAAGTCCAGAGGTCATCTTCCTTTCATACTTTAACAAAGGAAAGATTGCAAAACGTTTAGTAAAAAAAAAGGAAGATGGAAGGAGCAATAAAAACATAAGGGTTGTATTTCTGAGGTTACTTGTGTCAAAAATGCAGATCTATTCCCAGAAACCCTTCACCTATGACTAAACAGGGCAGGTGAAGTTTTTACCTAAAGACATAGGCCAACCAGGCAACACTTTGCTTTGCATGTATCCAACTGCTGTTCTCTAATTTCAAAGTAACCATATTAGTTTTGTTTTCATTTCCATTACTACATACCTTATGTCAAAATCTTGCTACTCAAATTCATATATATTCTATCTCTGCAAATCATGAACCTAGTTGTGTTTTTTTTTTAGTTTCTACTGAAGGCCTTCATTTGTTTTGTGACATCAAAAAGTACCTTATTTGAGCAGCTTTCTAATTTTCTGATGTTGAAGTTGTTCTTGATAAAACTAAGAAAATGTGCAGACACTTTTTGCTATATCTGCCTCCCATTTTCATTTTTTCAATCAGTTGACAGTGATTTCCATGTTGCTATTCAAGGTCATTTCAATCATTTTGTCTGTTTAGGATGAGGCAGATGTCATCAGCTTGTACACAATAAATCCTCAAGAGCAGATGTATGATGGCCATTGAGAGATTTGTTATAATCATTGGTCCCTTATGTCAATCTTTTCCTCATTTATTTCAGAGGTGAATTAATCCATCTGTAAAGTTATAAAGTCCTTTTTGTTATGGTCCCTTTTTGGATTTAGACTTGTTGTGCCTATGGTACTTGCAGTTGCATATGTTCTTTTTCCAATGTTTACTTAATTTCTGTACTGTTTTGTAGTTACAGTATGACTGTAGACATTTTAAAAGGACTATAGCAACAGTGGGAAGACTACCTTAACAGTTTACAATGGCTGCAGGGTTTAATGCTGGAATTCGGTGGTGGAAACAAGTACCAAATCACATTCTTTCTTACTGATGTGTGCATATGTCATTTCAAAATAATATTTAATTAGCTTTTAATTAATACTTAAAATCTATTTAACAGATTTATTTTATTATGTAGCAATAGACTGTATTTTTTAACATCATAGTTAGAAACTGGAACTGTAACTTTGGCTTTCTCTTTTTTATCATTTCATTGATTTAATAGCCCAATTATTACTAAAAAGACATGAAATTGTGTATCTTGTAGTTTTTTTTCTGTGTTCTTCTTGCATGGTGTTTTTGTATTCATTATTATTGTATCTGCTGTAGTTTTGTGTTTTATTTAAACCTTATTGTTTTAATAACTTAAAGGATGAAATGCAAAGATGTTTACATGGAATTGAATCATAGTGCTATACTTTCTAATCTTAGTTTTGGACAGATCTTTCCTTGGCTTTGTTCATGTTATTTCTTATGCAGTATGGGTGAATGATAAGAGCTAATTGATCCTTTATCTTTTACAAATTGGTTCTTGAAACAACCAACCAACAAACTTTCATGCATGGGCATAATTTATTTTTTTGTTATATGCTGAAGAAATAAAGCCATTGTGGACTTTTTGCATATCCTAGAAAATAGTATGTCAAATCTGTTTGGTTATTGAATATTGCTTGATTATTCCCAGGCTACATACCTACCTCTCCATGCAAATTCACAATTGCACAACAAGGGCTAAAAATTTTGGAATCTTGAGTAAATCATTTAGTTTTAAGCCTATGCCAACATAGCCTGCTACAAAAGGCAATCTCTTTACATTTTCAGTCTGTAGGCCCATATTCATAAACTGTTAGGAATACTGTAAAAAAAAAAAAAAAAAGGATAGAATTTGGTATCAACAGAGATGATAAATCAGAATTGTTACTGATAATTATGCTTTTACAAAACAGCCATGCATTTCTTCTTTATTTAATGCTAGGGGGATCCCCCCCTGCTCGCTTCACTCGCCAACCCCCCTCAGGGCCATTCTTAGCGGTTTGGGGGCCTTTCGCGGTTCAGAAATGTGCAGGCCCCAGATTGGGGGTCCAGGGGGGCAGAGCCTCCCCAAGCTCACAAAGATGTTCAATAAAATGTCCGGAAAAGGCCTTAGATGACTAATAGGCCTACATGTACACTTGTATGTATACAGAGTTGTAAAATATTGATTTTGTTCTTGATCTGGTAAAGGCCGGTAATATATGGATATTTCATGATTTTATGGGGGTCTCTCTGAATGCATCCGAAACGAATCTTTAAAATTAACGTTTGCTACAGTGCATTTGGCAAAGTTACGACGGCATGACAATATTATTAGCGATTTAGGTGAAGATTGCAATTTGGATAATAAATTACCATTGTTAATAAGACTAAATCTACTTTCCGCACTTTCATCCTGGCAAAATCCTTTATCAGTTCCAAAAAACTTTTAGGTCATGCTGGTCCTTAAATCATCCTTAATTAGGTTGAGCTTGGAAAGGCTGCGCTCAACAGATGCGACCTTTAGGAAACCTGACTGTTGTGAATATGAGTGATCAGTCTGGAGTTTGGGATTCTCCTCATCGACCTTATCATCTTGTGCTTCCAGGCTTTTTGATTGTTCCCCGAGGTGGGCAGCGTCACCGGAATCGCTTTTTATCTCTACTAAAGCTTCATTTTGGGAAAGACCAGCATGAGTAGTGCAGCCACTGCCAGCGCCGATACTAGCTGCATCGTTTGCATTTTGGGATGGCGCATTTCTACTGGCAGTTGTACTAGACCTCTTGACAAAGTTCCACAAAGCTCCTTTTTGTGAAGCAATACAAGCTTCTTGAGCTGCTCTTTTCTTCCTTTTAGTACACCCGGAGTCATAATTTCGTTTCATTCCTGACATTATTCCTACACAGTACCAATCGAGTAGCTCAGTAAGTATATGTACACTTTATCTCAGTTCATCCGCATGGACTGCGTCGACCAGAGTAGATGCGTGGATGGATAACTAAATGGATAACTGAACTGTAAGCGATAAACTGTCCCTCTAAACAGAAAATCAAAATAGCCTACCAGTACCGAGTATGTAAGCTTACAGGAACCGATGACCAATGACCAAACCAAGTTTGGTAGAGATTAGCTAATACCGGGCCCTGGAGGAACGAGGATTAGGATGTAGGGCCTATGTGATATGTTAGCTTTATGTTTAACTAATAATCCAAATAATAATATATGATAGTCTTAAAACGCACCATCCGCCATGATCCATGTTGTGCAATGGTTTATCCAGACTGAGCGATCGCTATTTATACATTCCCAATCCCACGGCCACGCCCCCGATTCCATGCCTGCTGCCCCCTGCTCCTACTTTTCCCCTCCGAATTTGACTCAGAACGATAAAATTTAGGATGAGGAGGGTATCATGACACTCGACGTGAGGGACTGGCACAGACGGCTGCAGTACCAGGGGCATGGCAGGGGCCCCAGGCCCACAGCCCAACAACAAAAAATAAATTGTAAGTCGGGGCCCTACGTGGATGCGTAGTTCACATATGCTTAAGAACGTCCCTGCCCCCCTGGCCTGCACTACACACCAGCCTACTTCGCGTCTCTGCCGCTCGTGTTGTGAAGAGGGGGGCTGAACGCACCCCAAGGAGACATAGTCACTCCTCCGAAACCCCCTCTTAAATACAATGGGAAACAAATACAGATTTTTTTTTTTACCTCCTCTTTGCTCGATCAACTGCTGGCATGCTGCTGCTGCTGTGCCACATGATCTGCATCTCACACAGTGCTTTGAACATTTAAAAGCCTGTACAGCAGCTTTCTTTGTCATCTACTCTTTATCTTTTATTTCTGGCTCCAGGTGTAGTTAAATGTCTTGGCACAAAGTCTTGTCTCGCGGGACATGAGTTCTTGATATTTTAATTTATAATTTAAAAACAGAATAATAATCTGAAAATCTAACAACATCAATTTAAAGTTCGATAAACTCTGAAAAGAATGATACCAAACATATACATGTAGGACATAAAATCATTCCACAAAATTATTGCACTTTTAGGCTTAGGATTTTATCTATATTACTAAAAAAAGGTTGTATATATGCACGGATGCCAGATGCACCGTCAGCGGACGTGCACTGCACCTCAGCGCCCCAGAGTCAGTAGGTGGCGCCCAAACAACACAACACGACCTGTAAACTAAAGTTGAGGTAAAGCATGCATGACAGGTTGTATATATACACAGATGCCAGAGGCCACAAGCAAGCCGTACACACTACCACCGCCACCCGAATGTGACCATGGTCACTTCAGCACACAAATCCGCCGCCATCAGCAATCAACTTTTAGATAACGACACAGCCATACAAAAACAAGACCGCATAGATATAAACAATAAAGGCATGCGCCTACAGCGTGCTTCTGAAACACCAGAACCAGAACAGTCACAGCTCCAAAAAGAAACCGCTTTAGTACAAATATGTTTATTTAATTAAATGAAAACTTTCCCAGGATGCACCCACCCTCCATGATTTGTCTTCCCTCCAAATATGAGAGAGAACAGAAAGTGACTGCCATTCTTGGATTTGTGATTCTTTCGAGAATCGCGGGTTTGCTGGTATATTTAGAGTAGATATGCAGTATTAATTATATGGCAAATAATATATTGATACCTACAGAAGCTGGTCAGTATCAGTAACACATTAGTTTTGTTTCAATGATTTTGTGCAAATATAGTCTCTCATGCAATTTTTTTTTCTCATTAAATGTAAGTCAGAAACACCTGCAGAAACAGCATAACACTATTTCCTAATCTTTATACTTTACTACCCCTACTTTATTATAAAACAGCAAGGAACGATGTCAAAGCCACACCAGCACACCTTTTGGTTTTTTGAAATAATTTTATAGGTGATCTGCATTAGAATACACTCTTCCTTACAGACACGGTGCTAATTCTGTTCAAAATTCTGCATCACAAACAACTCTATTGGCTTATGTTTTGAAGCATTTTCTTGTAAAATATTTATCCTAGTATTTTTCTCCCTTGGCCAAATAAATATGTTAGCTATGTCTTCAGATTAAAGGCAAATAGATTGTAAATTTTGCTTAGTTGTCAGTGGAACTAGTCATGTGTCCTTGAGTGGCCTGTTGATGTAATTACAGGTGAAACACCTATGATCTTTCTAGTATGATAACCTTTATAATCCTAACTCATTTTGCTCTTTTGAAAGAATTCCAAACCTGCCTACAATATTCCAATGTGAATGAAGTGAATTGTCTGCGGTGGGTTGGCACCCTGCCCAGGATTGGTTCCTGCCTTGCACCCTGTGTTGGCTGGGATTGGCTCCAGCAGACCCCCGTGACCCTGTGTTCAGATTTAACGGGTTGGAAAGTGGATGGATGGATGAAATGAATTGCACTACCTGAAATTAAGGAAAACTAAGTTCACTCATTTTATTTCAGAATTTTTCCTCCTATGTTTGAAGCCAAACCAATAAAACATTACCTATGTCAATCAAATAAGAATCAAGCAAGTACAAAAGTATGCTTCTAAATAATCTGAAGAATATGTAGAACTCAGCCCTCATCCCCACCCATCAAAAAGAACAATATAAATTGTAATGCCAAAATAAGGTAGGTCTGTGGACATGATAAAACAGTAAGTAGAGTACGAAAGTTAAGAATATCCTGGTGTGCTTACTTTAGAATTTTACTAATGAGTTCTCAGAAAGTTCTGAAATAGTTTTGAACAGATCCTCTGAAAGAGAATTAGATTTTTTTCCAACTTAATAAACAACATTGTTTTTTAGTTAGTTATAGAAGGTTGATTTTGATTCATCTTTCATCTTTTTCACATTAAGAGACAGACTGTTGCACGTATACCAGTCTGTCATTCGTAGTATTTCCATTCTGTAACCTGCCTCATCCCTGTTGCTAATGATACCCAAACTTTAACGATGGTGTTAGAGCTGTACACAGCAGTCAGGAGTAAGCAGAGTGGACGGAAGTGTCCTGAGTATGCAGCCCTGAGGGGCTGCTAGTGCTTTGCGTGATGGTGTTGGACATGGTATTCCCAATACAGATTGTCTGGGGTCTCTCTGTCATGAAGTCTCGAATCCTGTTGCAAAGGGAAATGTTGCAGCTTAGCCAACTCAACTTCCCTATGAGCTTTTGAGGGATGATGGTATATAAAGCTGAACTGAAGTAAATTCAAGTTTATTCTCGCACTGCTTTGATACATACACAGGGAGTTTGTAAGTAGTAAATAAATGTTGGGACCCCTGTAAGAAATGTTCATGTCAACTTTCAATACTTAAATCACTTCCATTGCTGCAGAAAAATTGTAAGCTGTTAGCCCAGTATTTGTTCCCCATAAAAGGTCTTTCTGTATTCAGAAAATTACATTATTTTGTATTTTTTGGAAACTGGCAGTTTACTGTTTTGAATTGCTTACAGCTTTATTAAAACTGGAAAAACTGGGGTGTTCTGAATTGTGTGACCAGTAGAGTAAAATAATAAATTAAGTTGAGGTTTGTTCACTGACTACTGTATTGTTTTGTTTTTGTTTTCACCTTCCATAAATAAAATTACTACTGTTTAGATTTCCTCCTCATTTTAAAATTGTTATGTTGACATCACTACTTAGTAAAAATAAAGTTGTTTTCTTTTTCTTACTTAAGTTTTCATCCAAATCACTGTTAAAATCTGGCTTTTGCCACAGTCATTAGAGTAATGTGAATAAAATCTGAAAAATGACATTGTGAAGATGGACACCAGTAATACAAAAAAAGAACTGGCAGGTGACATGGGAACCATCGGCACTATGTTTGAAGGCAGGGAACTCAACATAGTGGAGTGTCTAACATTCAGTCTCACTGACAACTGTAAAAAAGGAAGAGGAGGTCATGGAGGAAATATCAGAGGTGGCAGCACTTCCTTACTACCAGATATCACAGGGTCCTAGAAAGGAAGGTGGGGTGCATACTGTTTATTATACAGACTGGACAACATACAGTATAATTTGCCCATGTGACCTGGTCCTTTAGGGATACTGGAACAATCAAAGGTGCAGTGGTTTCGGGGTTTGCCAGAGACATTATAGCCAGGAGCACTCAGGCTTGATGAACCTCCACTTTGTCTGGAAGTCATTCCAAATTTAGTCAGAAACTAAACAGAGGAGAGGTTTCAAAATACAGAACTGAAAGGACCAAGTTAACAGGAATGCAGTTTTTGAAAGTAAGAGAGGATACACAAAAGGAAAAAGGAAAGGTGAAAGTCTTTTTTGTTAGTAAGCTTGTAAGTATGTGGGTAACACATTAAATGAGTAGCAGGAGTACAGAATACATTAAGGTAAGCTCAAACCCAGGTTGGAATTAAGATTTCTTCTTTGTCTTTTTGTTTAATACAAAATGTACTTTGCTTCTCCCCTTAACATACCTATCTGAAATTGTTATTAATTAAATAAACACTTTATATATTGTTGCTGCTTTGGTTTCAATTTGTTGTTTTTTTTAAATGACTCTATATCTTTTCCAGTAATTTTAGAGGTTTAGACAGGAGGTGGTCACATTACCTTTTTGCCAGTACATTGTTTTAATCGACTTGTCACCCATGTCTTTGAATCCCAGTTGTTTTCATGAAAAACACATAAGCTGGTAAAAAATATTTACATATTTGGTATTTTATTGGTTAAATCTGTAAATGTGTATTAGAGAAAGCATGTTGTGTTATATATTTCAGAAATTAAGAAAAAATAAATAGATTGAGAAATAAAATATTTGTAATGTTATTTTTATTTTACTTAAACTTCTACTCATAGTTTGTCCTTTAAAGTCAGATAAATACTGTACGGTATGTCTGTCTCAGTAAATTATTAAGTAGCAAGTTTCAGTATTATGGGGTCTATCAAAAAAGAATTTTAACTGTGAAAAGTGTGACCTTTTCTGCTTTGTTTTTTACTTCTGACTCTGTAGTTTGATTTATTAGACCAATATTAATACAAAGCGTAAATGCAAAAATGTGATTACAGTGCAGTTTTGTTTTAATATTTTAGTGCTTCGTAAGCTCTCTTTTGGAAAAATTCAAACCATACAGTATATTGTAGATAATTTATAATAAATGAATGGGTGCAGAATTTAATTAAAAGTGCGCTCCCCTCTGTTCCTTTAATAATATCTAGAGATTTAGATCATCTTATAAAGTTGTCCATTAATAATTAGGACCATATTGCAATATAGCTAAAACACATGCACAAAAGTAAAAATGTTTTGACCTACTGTAAAAAACTGATATTTTCAACTATGTGTACTTCAAATTAATTGTCTCAAAGACTATAGACTCTCGTAAAGACTTTGGAATCTTTCATTTTTTACCCTTATTGTGTTTTTATAATTAATCATTGAGTCTGGGGTCTATATAACTTATTAGAATGGTACAGTATTATTAAAGTAAAGCAAATGATTACAAGGGTGTAAGGAAAAGCCTTAGATTTCAGTAATCTCCAGCCTTTTTATTGTCTGTTACGAGTGTTAAAGTTAGTGGACCCTAACATTAATTGCCAACAGACTTAATTCCTTTCAGTATATATGACATACACTAGCTTCACTGTACAATTCTGATAAAAAGACTCAATAAGTCTATAGAAAATATTTGTTAATTCATACTATAATGAGAAGGTTTGTTCTATACAATTTACGGTATTTCCTTTGTCATGCTTTTCCTACATTTTTATAGGTTCTGAGGGCAGATTACTCTGCTTTTCAAAAATGTATTTGTGGTTACTATTGAAGATCATTCGCAGAAAAGCAGAAAGAAAGAGTTGATTATCCTGTACAGCACAGGTGTATTTTTTGTGATTTTGCCGGGTGTATTCTTTTGTCCTCTGTTCATTGTTTTTTGGCAAAAGATACTTTGCAAACTCATTCTATATGAATAGCAGCTCCTAAATGTACCCAGGGTCAAAAAGTGAAGATCTAAGATGCATGTGCACGTTCTTGCTGACCTATACTGTACCTGCATTGTAATAGGTCATATTTCAGCTGTTGTGTCTTTGACAAATAGCTTAGCTCTAAAAGCCCTGTCCAAGGTGCTGAAATCTTTTGTGATATATGGGTATGTCTACCTGATAAATTCTCATGTCAGCCTCTGTGTGATGGTGATTCATCAGGTTTGTGATTTTTGTGTTAGGAATACATATTGGGTCTGTAATGAAACAAATTTAATGTATCTTCACGTCGGTATTTTACATTGCATTTTGAAAATGTTTGACCCATTTCTGCATTCAAGTGTCCTTTATTACATTAAGAAGAATTTGACAATAACATTTAGTACAAATACTACATCTACCTAGCTTTGATAAAAGTGAATATTGCTTCAAGGAAACAATGCCTAACTGCCGCCTCGGGACCTCTCACTTTTGCCTTACTGGAGTATAATAACTTTATTGAATTGGAAAAAAAGAAGTTCAGAACCAAAATAGCACTGACAACCTAGTTTGAGGATGTTATTCTATTAAAGGCTAAAACCTTGTGTTGTAATGGTACTTGCAAATTGCATGCATTAAATCTAAGTAAGTGACAATAATATTCCTATATACATGAAATATATTGTAGAAACTATACATCCATCTCTCCATCTTCTAACTCACTAACCACTTTACGGCCACATGCAGCTGATACCTGTTGTCCTCAGCAATTGTGAGAATCAGACTTGGAAAGAATGAAAGCTCATGTGAGAAGCGTTACCCATTAACTTGGCAACAAGTCTTTGGAAACAGAAAAAAATGGAGTGCCTTGTAGACACCAGTATAACATATAAAGTGAACCATGCAAAGCCTGAATCAGGATTTGTGCCCAGGACCCTGGAGCTGTGAGGCAGTGGCGCATACCACTGTGCCATTCCTGGTGGAAATGGTACAATAAAAATGAGCAAAAATTAAAAAGTAATCATTCAAAGTGAGTGTTGCATTCAGAGCAACACAACTTTCCCTTTTGTCTTGTCACTTGCATGGTGACACAGGCTAAAACCAAGTTGTCAACATACCCTCATTTTAAAAACTTTCCAGATTGATGCAAACTCTGCATGTTAAGTAGGACCTGAGCAAGCCAGAATTTTAAAGGTAGCTCCTGGATCGTTCAGACAAAAAACAGAAAAGAAACAGCAATCAGGTTAAGCTCCATCTACGTCATTGCTCTAGGAAATAAATGGCTCTTGGCTTAGAAACGGATATTGCCACCTTATAGTGCTTATCCCAACTAGAAGTCAAAATAGGGTCTACTTTCTAGCTGTGTTTTATATCAGTTACTTGAGCTTCCTCTGGAAATTCCATTTTCCTGCCGCACACCAAGTATATGTTGCTTTAATGGTTCATACTGTTTAATTGTTTTGTCCTCTATTAGTTTCTTCATGCCTGGTATTCACAGGATAGACTCTGGCTAGCTGCAATCATCTGTATAAATCTACTACAGAAAATGGAGGAGTTAATGTAGTTAAAAGTCTGTCAGTTTCAGATGTTGCATTTTTAATTCAGATTTTGTTAACCAATTGCTCAATGAACACAGTGTAAGTTGTACATATATTTAATTTAGCACATGCTGGATTATGGATGTAGTGTAATTCAGGGTTAAAACTTGTAGTGTCCTTAAATAAATTATATTAGATGATAAAAGAACATACATGAAAAGTAATCATATCAGTAACTATTACTCATGGCACGAATCATTAAAAAAATCTTACCTGAAAGAACACCTTGCGTTAGTCATATTAAAATCGTCATGGAGCTTGTTTTGTTCTTTTTCTTATTACTCATGCAGACAGGCAATGCATTCCTAAGGTCTAATTCTCACCACAAAGGCAGAAATTCCTATATCATATACATTATGTATGGTGTACAGCAAATATACATTGGTTTTCATACATCAAAACTGTGCTATAACCTGCAAAAATTATACTCGGACAATAACAGTGGAAATTTTTCTACTGTATTTTAGAATGTCATGCTTAATTATTTATCCACCGATTTTATAACCTACTTATGCAGTTTGTAGTATTTGTGAACTTAGACCTATTCCCAATAGCATTTGGCACAAGACACGAATTAGCTCTGGATGGACCATCTGCATACCACCAGGCTCATTCTAGCAAGATACATTTAGAATTAATAGGTTTAATGAGTTCATATATACATATATAAACCCTTGACACATATTTCATGAAAATCACTGCATTCAGGGGAAATTTATAAGGACTGGAGTCTAGCAACTGTTACCGTGTTGTATGAAAAGGGTTATTGAGCTGATCCAAATAACTTTAGGCCTGTAAGCTTAACTAGCATCACAAGAGGCAAATTAATAGAATAAAAAAATATTAAGGGAAGGATCAAGCATCACATTGCAAGATTGGGAATCTTATCAAATAGGAGCATGGATTCAGATGAGGGTGGTCCTATGAGGAAGGAACTAAAGCAGATGATCATATATGAGCATATGATATTAAATATCCTGATTTTCAGAAAATGTTTGATAAGACACCACATGAGAGACTGGTAATCAAACTAAAACCTGTTGGGGTTCAAGTTGAAGTGTGTAGATGAGTACAGAATTGGCTTAAACATTCAAACCAAAAGGTTATGGTGAGTGAAACTTTTTCAGTATTAGGTGATGTTAGAAGTGGCATACTTCAGGGATCAGTGTAAAGATTTTTTTTTTAATACACATAAATGTCAGATAATCGAGAAACATTACAGAGGGACCTATACAGAACACAGGCTTGGGTAGACATTTTATAGAAATAAATACATTACATGCAGGGTGTTAGATTTAAACAATGGGGGGTCAGAAACTTCAAATTACAACTAAATGTGATAGAACTAGGAGTCAAAAAGGACACTTTAATTTCTACTTCCAGACAGTATACAGAAGTGATAAAGAATGCTTCTGTTATATTAGGTTACATTGCCCAATGTATAGAGTACAAGTCAAGGGAAGTTTTGAGGCTTCACCTGGAATACTATTTGAAGTTTTGGTCTGCATGTTATGAAAATGACAGAGAGCCAGAGAAAAGCAATAGGAGAACGACTAGGATGATGGGTACTTTATATGCTGTGAAGACACGTTGAAGGAGCTGACCCATCTCTGTATAAGCAAACAGAGATCAAGAGGTGACATGACTGAAGTGTTACAAATTATGAAGGAAATTACAGTGCATCCTGATGGAAACTTGTTAAGTACAAATTTTGCAGAAATGTTTTAATGCAGAGAACCAAAGACACGTGGAATAAATTGTCAAGTAGTAGAGTAGAAAGTAGAGTTTTAGGGTCTGTTAAAAGTCAACTCAAAGTTATTTTGGAGAAATTAAGTGAATAGGACTTGCGAACTTGTTGGGGTGAATGGCCTTTTCTTGTCAAAGTTATTCTAATATTCTGTTTAACCTTAAATGTATGTTTGTGGCATCAATGTTACTGTTTTAAAATAATATTTTTGTATTATTTGTTATCTAGACACGTCTCTCAGAATAGAAAATATTTTCTTTTGTACACCTATTTTTTTTTTTTTTTTCAAAAACTAAAGCAGGACAAAAATAATCATGGGATAAATGTACTTTTTAGAGCATACTATGTAAGCTTTTTGTCCACAGCTGTCTTGTAGTCATTGTGAAGAGTCTGGCATGAACAAGCAAAATGTTTTAGAAACAGCTTGTGGTCCAAACTGAATTATTCATTGTTACAAATGCTTAAGTGTCCATTAATAAATCAAAAAGAAGAACTGTTCGGCCTCTGTTAAACAGCTTAGTCTGTAAAGCCAAAAAAAATCTTGCTGTCCAGTTTGTGTAGAATTAGTAGTTTATTCAGAAATTTCATTAGTTATGGTTTTCACTGTTGAAATCAGAAATTGGAGAATGTTCTTCAAACTTTAATAACACTCAGCCCTGAGCACGATAGAAAAAAAAAAATTTTAAACAGTGCTTATATTGACTAGAAACACATGTATCTAGGTAATCTGATCTGCCCATGATGGGATGCCTGTCATCTTAGAACACACAAAGGTTTTCAAATACTTGTTTTAAAGAAATAAGGTATATCAAACTTTTAACTGTTTGCAAAAAAGAAAGCCTAATTTTCAGTAGCCTTAATCTATCTATCTATCTATCTATCTATCTATCTATCTATCTATCTATCTATCTATCTATCTATCTATCTATCTATCTATCTATCTATCTATCTATCTATCTATCATTAAGTCTACACAGTCATTGTGTGCTAAAAATCTCTACAGTGAATCAATAAAAACTTATTGCATTCTTCTAATTGATGTTAGGAATCTTTATTTGTGACAAATACACAAAACTGCTATGTACTAAACAATTCTATACATCTTTATTAACAGTCTGCCTTTTTTGGCACTCCTATTTTTCTCCCATATTCTAAAAGATGAGCAGGTTAGGTTCATTTGTAACACTGAATTGGTCCATCTGTGAGTGATGATCAAAGGGGAGATGGCAGGCTCTGTGATGGACTTGCACTCTGTCCAGGGCTGCTGTTTGCCTTACCTATAATGCTGACAGGATAGGCTCCTTCCCTTTTACCTTTATTTAAGTTAAGCAGATTTAAGAATATTATGGTATGTTATGTAGTATTCTGTATTTTTTATTTTTGGTTACACCACATAAAATTTTATTATTGTCATTCTTTATCAAATATAATTGTGTAGGTAACATGATTTACAACAATCAATTAAGCACTTCTAATACATGTATAAAATATAAATAGATTTTGTTAGTGTTTCATAGCACTTGAGCTTGGCACAATATTCATATTTATTCCTCTAGACACACCAATTTACTGCAAACAATTTAAAGAAATGTATTTAAGTCAAAGGGTGACCATGTGTGGGACTTCATTTACTGTATGTCTGCCCTTGTATTTGTTGTAATAAACCTTTGGTGCACCGTTAGTTCTTCTTGAATAGTGGAGTAGGCTCAAAAAATGGATGCTTGAGTAAGAAAAACATTTCTGTAAACACTGAAAAACACAAAATAATAGTAACAATAACATTGGTATATTTCTGAAATAATTTGTGTTGCTTTCCTAGAATTTTCCATCTTAATAGAACTCCACTAGTGGTAGTTTTGTGTTTAAGTTAAAACTGTTTCATGTATCATTGCTTTCATGGTACTTTTAGAGTTTCCCATTTTCACGCTGAGTATCCGGCTTTATTCAGGGCATTCTGCTCCCATGTTGCTAACTCATAAATGAATTTCTTTTTAATACAAAAATTAATCAATTAAAAAGTGCATAATAGTAAAAATAACACGGTATTTAAATAGTCGTAATTTGTTTTGTCTTTGATTCATGCACTTTCTCATCATATTCCATCTTTAATATGATTCACACAATTTAAGAATTAAAATTAATGAGATTGCGGAGGTTTGATCATTATACCAGTACTTTTCATTGTAACCTTTTGGTGCTGTTGGTCCTCATAAAGAATTCTGCTCAGAGGCTTTTGTTACAAATAAGCAATCTGAAGATGAGATTAATTGAAGCTGTCATTTAGAATTAAACAATGTTTACATTCTTTCAGATTCCTGACTTTCTGCGTCCTTCTGCATAATTCTCAAACAAGCATATTGTACTTGACAACAAAATGGAAAGAAGCACCTGATGTGTGACATGTTTGATTTCTCAACAAAAGGCAGATAGATAGATAGATAGATAATCATTAAGTCACTCAGAGTGTGATTTGTTTAACCAGCAGTTATCTTTTCACATTATTTCTTATTAGTATGTGTTGAAGAAAATGTTCCCATTGGTTAGTTTTTTGATGAATATGGTGGGAAAACATTTTGTATGTTTATTTTCATTAGGATAATACACATGACTAAACTTACTTACCTGTTTAAAATGGAGCTGATAAATTTCTGTTGCTTACCTTTAATGATAATGTACAGTACAGGATCAGACTATATATATGGCTGCCAACTTTTCAGCAATTATTTATACTGTTTGTTCAATTTTGTTTCCTGTCTTTGACATGCTGATAAACTTTTTCACTTTATTTTTCAGGAGAAAGATTACTCCACAATAGCCATTCTAACAAATATTCTTGTTAAATTTACTTTTCATGGTTTTAGTATATTTAATTATTATTATTCATATATCACTGTTATTTCTCCAAATATGATAAGCTGCAATATGTTTTTACCTTACAACAACAATTACAGAGAAAATATGTGGTTTTTAGAAATCAGATTCAAGAGCAACACACTTTGCAAGATTCTTTTTTGGTTTTTAATACCTACAAGAGATGTGCTAAATTGCCCAGCACTCCTGCCTCATAAATCCAGCATCTTGGGCTTGAACTGTCCATTCCAGACCCCTTCTATGTCGAGTTTGCACATTTCCCCCAAGTCTGTGCGAGTTTTTCTTCGGCTATTATGGTTTTACTTTCACATCCCATGCGTATTAAGTTAATTGGTGATTTTAAATTGGCCTGCTACCCTGAATTAGATTAAGTGGGCTTTTGATTATGATGTTATAAATAGTCCAAGCTTTTCATTTTCAATCTTTGTTACTTTACAGGTTAATTGACTTGTACAGGCTCATGTCAGTTAAATATGATTATATGTATTCATTTCATTTTTATTTATTTTTGAGCAAATTGCCATGAATAACAAAACTCATTTGAAGAAAAGATATTTTCTGACTATTATGCAAAGCAAATTGATATTTGATTGTTTTCAAATGAAAGGCAATAAACATTTTTATTTAAATCAAAAAATGTATTTTTTCATAAAAACCTTTTGTTTTCCACATCATAGTCACTGCTATCCTATATTCTACTGATATATCGCCATTATAAAGACCACATTTGGCACTCTAACTTGCCTATGTACGTAATACAGCACAGAGGGTATTGCTCAGGACCACTAGGGTAGTTCCACTATTCTTTACATATATAACAGTCAGTAACAGAGACAAATCTTTCTCGTTTCCTTTATTCCATTTGCACCATATCATATGGTAAGTAACCAGGAATATCACATTAAGTGATTTTATAAATAATGTTTCAAACAGTAGCATCTGAGACTTTTCATTTTCTGTCACCTTTTAGGAAAAATGATACCGGAACCCAGTGAAATCCTTAATCATTACAGGTGAACCAGATGTATCTGTATTAAAATCTTCAAGAAAGATGTTTTGAGAGTTGCATAAGCACACGCATTCAGCAGAGTCTTGTGCTTATACTCTTGAAGTTAATCTTTCCTTAAATATAAAATTAAAACATCTTATTTCTTTATAAGAAATTGTTTGAAATGTCTATCACCGTAGCTTTCACTTCTACTGCTGCCCCTGCCTCTTTTCTGGAAACCCAGAGATTTGTCAGTGGGGAATACGTGGTGTCATCAATAGAAACTGTTGACTTATTTGACTGTTGATTTCTCAAGTACCTGCTTCCAAAAATGCAGTTGCTCTTCACAACCACATACAACAGAAGGCTAGCAAGAAAGGTTACTCCCATTATTGCACCCAGCATTGCAATTAATGCATTGTGATTCCATTTTCCCTTCATCTGCACTGCTAGGTCTAAGCCTGTCGTTGTCACATTGACACATTTCTTGAAATTCTGTTTCTGAATGTTGGGAACGTCCACACATATTTCATATTCTGTTAATGGGTTTAGATGTGTTAAGTTGTATACCTTGACATCAGATGGCACTCTAGCTGTATATGCAATAGTTGGACTATTTACCTTCATTGTAGTGGACCATTTTATATTGGAGGCAAACTGGTTCTGAGAAATTTTCCATGATAATAAAACTGAATGTGCTTGCACATTCTTCACCTTTACATTTAATGATCCATTGTCAGATGGGGGAAAAGAGCCATCAACTTTTATCAGGACAGATTTCAAGTCTGCACCGACAAGATTATGAGCAACACAAGTGTACAGCCCTGCTTCATGCTCTGTAATGCCATATATTTCAAAGGTTCCCTCGGGGTGCATGTAGTATTTATCAGAGACTGTGTTGGGAAGTATTTTATGTCCAGAAGGAATGATCCAATAGATTTCTGGCTCTGGTTCTGCAAATGCCCTACAGTGTAATGAAACTGAACTTTCATTATTGGTGTTTATCTGAAGAGGAAAGCTTTCTGGAGCAATAAGTGGGAGGCAAATTTCCATCATCTCCCTGAAGTGTACTTGTCGGACTTGCTGACCTTGTAACTCTGGTGGTTCCGAACAAAATAATGAATCTGGCTCCATAAATCGAACTGCAGTTTTATTCATGTTGATCCAGCGAATGACACAGTCGCATCTGATCGGATTACTATGCATGCTGATTTCTCTGAGGTTAGGAAGAGACTCTACTGTAATCCGGTACAGGGCGCTTAAAGCATTGCTGTTGAGCATCAGTGTTTCAAGTTTTGGAAGTTCATATAATGCATTGGGATGAATAAATGATAGTCTGGGGTTGTTTGTGGCTTCTATTTTTGTTAATTCTGGCAAGTTGCTTAAAGCAAAACTGTCAATGGAAACTAAGTCAGGCATGTTATTAATTCCCAGTTCTTTCAAGTACATCATATCCCTGAAGTCTCCCCTCTGTATTCTCTCAATAGGGTTTTTATTTAAATCCAAAAACTTTAGACTGTGAACCTGCTGAAGAGCAATGTGGGGCACTTTAATAAATAAATTGTCATAAAAAGAGATGCTTTCCAAGCTATCAAGGCCTACCAAAGCATAATCAGGTATTTCCGTAAGATTCGCTCTTGCTAAAACCAGGCTGCGCAGGTTGATAAGCGGCTTAAAGTTCATATCTTGGATTCTGATTATTGGATTCTCCCCAATCTTTAAAATCTCTAGCCTGGGAATAGCCTCAAACCACTTGCTGTTAATCAGCTGCAACCTGTTTGAATTAAGATGAAGCCTGAGAAGATTATGAAGTCCAACAAAAGCCCCAGGTGCAATAGCTGAAATCAAGTTGTGATTGATGTATAGTTCCTGAAGATTGGATAGTGCAGGCAAACAGTTGTCAGGCAGTTTGTTTAGCTTGTTTTCTTCCAAGTGCAGAGCCAAAAGTTGAAGGAGCTGTCCTAAATTGATATCTCTTGTCGAAGATATATTGTTTTGAGATAAGTCTATCTCAGTTATGTTGCTCAGATAGTCCACAGATTTCTCAATTTTTGTAATGTTGTTCGTTTGCAGCAGTAAAACTTGTGTGTCAGCAGGCAATTTCTCTGGCAGAACAAAAAGTCCTAAATCATTACAGTCCACTGTCGGAGCTTCCATATAAATGGATTTTGGTGAGAACCACGGCTTTATTTCACATATACACAATTCAGGACAGTCTATTTTCTTCTCCACAGCATTTATTAGGGCAGCCATTGCAAGTCCAGCAAGGAAATGAATAGTAAATGATGTATCCCTCATCTTGACCTGATTTCCCAAAAAGGCAGTGAATCCTTCCAAAATTTAAGTATTTGTAACCATATAGCCAACGTTTGTTCACAGATTTTATATATACAAATGTGGCGTCACAAAAGTCACATAAGCAGAATGCTGTCCTTGACTGAAAAATGTAACTTTTTCAAATTGCTTGTCCAAAGTTTTCATGCATGCTGCATTTATGAAGGTCACTGTAACCTTAGCACACTGGAACTGATATGCTAAGGATTGATGATTTATGTGGAAATCTCTACAGAAGATGATGCAATAAATTTTTAATTATATTATTATGGGTTTCCATGATTGTATTTTGTCCTCCCTCAGTCCTTTTACACCTGAAATAATAATAAAAAAATATTGTTAAACAGGAAAAGTTTTATTTTCTGTGATGATTATAATGACAAAAGAATCAACTTAAAAGTCCCCTTACTCCCTTGAAAATATTATGAATTTTAGTTATTTAAATTAAATACACTAAAATTGCTCTCTGTTTTTGTACTGAACAAGTTCTTATTCCAGTTACCACCAAGGTAATGTACACAGAGTTAATGAAAAAGTCATAATCACTTGAAATATGAAGTTGATTTGTTATTTAATGTGTGCAAACTATTTTGAAATGTCTTCATTTTTAGCACACCCTGGCCACTCAACTTGCTGTCCCTGGAACTATTAGGCTGTTGATGTTATAGTTCAGCCAGAGTTTTGTACTTGGCTCAAGTAAAGTTTTCTTTAATATAATATTTTTGTTGTTTTTTTAAACATTTTGCTATCGGTTTCGCCTTTTCTTAATATTTATGTCATTTTTTTTAATTAATATTGTATTTACTTATTATTTTTCTAAATTATCTATTATGTTAGTCATGAATATTTTACATTTAGTCATCCACACCGCTTTCTTAAAGTGTAAGCCAAGAAGGAGGTGCCACCTGATGATGGCCCCAACTGTAGAAAAGGAGAAACTCCATTTTACACTGAAGCTTCAGCATTGAGCATGCTAGTGTTACTCTTGTTTTTGTGATTTTTATTGTCCACTGTAAATTTCCTTGATTTTGACTTCTTCTGTCATTCAATATACTGTTACTGAATTTGTATTTTTAGTTTTGTTTACTTTTAGATTTGAAAATGTAAAACCGATTTTTGCTCTTTTAGTTTCTTATTTGTTTTTATTTTTCCCAGAAGAACTTTATTTTGTTTTATGTTTACCCCAGGGGTTTTATGATTTTTCCCTTTTTTATTTTGTACATAATTTTGACTTTTGTTATTTAATAGCCTTGTTCCCAATTTGGGGCCTGTGCAGGTTTGAAGCCTGCCGTTTGACTTGGAGCTAGGCTCCCTGTGGTGAGGCATACTCTGGAGAGCCAAAATTGGGTGAAATTTTGGGCCAGGTTGTGTTATTTTAAGGCTTGTATCTATTATGTTCCCCTGTGTAACAGGATCAGATCATTTGGTTTGCCTTGAAATTTCTACAGGGCAAATTTGCTTTTTCAGTATTTTATGGTTTTATATTTTTTGTTTGAACATTGCACTGAATTTACCTGATTTTCACAATCTTAGTAGTTCTGACCTAATCTTAGTCCCAGCTGCAACCCTGTTATTGACAGCTGTAGCTCTCTAACATCTATGCCAGAAGTTCTTATGGGTGTTACTCACTGTTTCTACCATATATACTCACATACAAACCTGAAAAATCGGTCATAAAATCAGACCCTGACTTATATACCCATTCAAAAATGCGACACTTAATTTTTTTTTTTTTTTTTCCATCTTCTTGCCTCCTTCAATCTCACAGCAGTTTCTCAGACAAATCAAATTTTGTTGTAGCAGCACAATTACCAATTTCTTTCACTACTTCAATGTTGTTTAATTTAAAACTAGCTTCATATTTTCTTCTGATCGAACGCTTCATCGTAGATAAGGGATGCACTTATGATAAAGGTGTATGAGGGAGTGAGACACAAAAAATACAAACGTTGCTTCAGAATAGTTTGGGTATTACCGTGTGGTCACGTAGGCACAATAGAGAGAGAGAGAGGTTAGGAGCACCCGCTGATACAGCACATTGTCACACCCACATAGAAAAAAAACGCAGGTGCTCTGTGGTTATTCTCTCAGGTGGGCGTTAGCATATCATAATCCCTTGTACCAACAGCCTAGTTTTCCACATTCAACTTATACAACTAACAATATAAAATACCAGAAATTATATGGTAAAATCAAGTCCCGACTTATCCACAGGAGAACTTATCCGCGAGTATATATTGTCATTCATTTGTAGAGTTATGAGGAGCAGGGGCCCTCTCCCAGAAGCTGTGTGCACAATGTAGGACAGGGCAGTTGTTCATCACGTGAAACATTCAAGAAAATACTGACTTGGTCATTCATACCCATCCAATTTAAAGTCACCAATCAGCATATCACACATGTGTCTTGGCAATGTTGAAAGAAAAACAGATTACCAATGTGTCATCTGTGCAAAAATGATGATTACATGTGACAGACGTAAAGACTATTAAGGCACTGAAGCCTTATCCTTTTTTATTGGCCAGTTTTTTTTTTTAATTAAGGATTTTATGCTGTAAATATTGCACTTAAGCTGTAATTTAATCAAAAAGCTTTTTAGTATCTGTGTTATAGAAATGTTAGATTTACTGAATGTCTTTATTCATATTCTGTTTTTTTGGGCTTGTTAAAATCAACACTCATCCTGGCCAGGGCACTTTCTGGATAAGAGAGCATGCCATAGCAGTGAACGCTTGCACTCACTCACAGCAGCAAGGATACTTTGAACATGCCAATCAGCCATATTGTGGTTGTTAGTAATGTGAAGAAAAATCAGTATTCCTGCTGAAAAAATCTCATAAACACAACAAAACTTAAAAGCTCAATACAGACGGAAATGAAAACAGATCTAAACATGGCTCAACATTAAAAGATGCAGTCACTTATCCATAGCCATGCCATGTCATTAAAGTGACAGAGAAGTATGTCATGCTAGGCTGTTTCTTACACCTAAGGCTATTTGTAGTGATTTGGAGAGACTTCGCTTTGTTAACATGAGATCAAGGTGACTTGTTTCCGAACAGATCCCTGGCATGTCAGAAATAAAGAGCATTTGTGAAGTAGATGAGGTGAACACTTATTTGACAATGATAAATGTATAAATGGTGTGGCTATCGACAAGCAGACCCTCTATGTACTTGGCCGAAAGTTCTTGTTCAATAGGATGTAGTGCATATAAAATTAGAATTACCATCAGATCTGTCTCTTTCTCGACATTTGTTAGCTGTATTGCCTTATCGTAAACTTGACTTACTGGTTCTTAGAAGGTAGTCAGTGTCCTTCCAGTGATATCTGCTATCTGAAATTAAACAGCCCAAGATGGAGGAAGACGTAGTTGAGGTCTGTTTCTACTTAAAGAGAACACTATTGATCTTATGTCCTGGTTGATTATTGAAGAGTTTACTGAGATTCATCCTGGGTGCTTTAATATTTCAAGTTAAATGTCTGAATGTCTTTACTTGAGAGTGATATTCACTTGGCACATACTCAAAATTATCTCTGTAGGTAGCTTTTCTGTATTCAATTGAAGTATAGCCTCATGCTTTAATAACATTAAATGGTTTCAGAAAATGTTTCCATGGCAGTACTTATCTTGGAAAACAGAGCATGGCAGTCAGAGATAAATGTGACATTCATCTGTATAGACCTACTCTCATTTGGTAATCAGACAACTGGGCACAACAGATTTTTTGTTTCCTGTCTGCCTTTAATGTTAGCTTTGTTTTTTTTTTTTTTGTTGTTTTTTTTAAGTCATGTACACAAATATTTTACATGTTTACATTTATTTTTGTTCCAATTGGAAGCTTCGTTCTAAAGCAGTTAAAAGATATTTTCAGTTGTTATCATTGGACAAGCAAACAGACAGTTTGGAAGTGCTCTGCATTCTGTGCTAAACTGTTTGTTTAAACTGATGTTTGAAAATAAGTCAACTGGACATGGTCGACCCGGTGCCTGTATGTGACTGTTGTAAAAAGTGCTGTTGTAGTAGTGTGGAAAAGGACTGTCATTGTTTTGGATGGTATCTGACCGAGAAATGATAAAAAGTTAATCCTCTGCTAATGCCAAATTGTGTTCTGTTCACTGATAGGAGTCATTTTTGATATCAGACTAAATTGACTTCTAGGAGTTATACATTTGGACAGATGCAATAGGAGCAACTGACTTTATGTGCACTGAGGGTGTGGATAAGGTTAAAAAATGGCAACAAATATATAGGCAGAACCATGATGGGAACAAAAATAACAATCCAAGAATCAAGGCCCAAAATAAATAGTGAGAGTTCAGTGTCATAGAATCAGTCACATGAAAGGATGCACCATTATCTGTGAGGTAAATTTTGGCTTAAGTTGAAGGGTTAGCCTGACATAAAGGTGGGACAAAGGAGAATGTGGAAATGATAGATCATTGTCAAGCTGAGATTGAAGTAAACTTTATAGTATGGGCAGCAATAGCCTCTGATGGTGAGTCCACAAAGGAAGTGACAGTCATTTGAGCAAATATTTGAGTTAAAATGTATGCAGGCCCTTTTGTTTGATATGTGATGGTGGTGTTTGTGGATAGTGTTAAACTCAGCTTTAATGTAGCCTCCTTATAGATGATTGAGTTATTGAACTCAATACTTTTTCTGTCTCATTATGTCCATTTCCTTTATCATTCTTCGAAAGAAATGTTGTATAAAGTGAAAACATTTGAAAAAGTTTATCAAACATTTGAAAATTTATCAAACAATCATAAATATGCCAAAAATAATAAGTAAAATATTATGAGACTTAATCAGCTAAAATGTCTTATAAAATAAAAGCACAAGCACTGCAATCATGCAAAAAATGAGGAATAAAAAACTTATATTACTGGCAGGCTATTATCATTCTGAAAAACAGATAACTTTTTCAAAACGTTAAATGATGCTTAATTGATTAGCTTCTATATAACAGATGTGTTTTTTTATACATTGTGTAAATATTTAATTTAATTATTGTAGTTGCTGGAAAATCCCCCCTAACAAAAAGATGTCAGCCAAGAATTTCCACATGGGATACTCGGTTAAGAAACAAGAACTCAAGAAGTACGGAAGGATGCCTGGCCCTTTAATTACAAATAGAAGCTCAGAAAGAACTAGGAAAACTGGGGGCACCTGATTGAGAAAACTCCAGAAGTTTTAGAAAGTTCTGTATTCATTACCTGGAGGTAGTTCCAAAATAGACCTTATAGGAACCCTGAGTGAAGTTATAAGCACTTTTTGGTGCCTGTAGTTTTGAAATGTGGGTCACTGTTATGCCACCATACTAAGCCTTATCGGCGAGTCCCAGGTTTTTTATGCCATTCATCACCACCTCCAGCCATGTCTTTTTTGACGTTCTTCTGGAGCACCTCCATCTTGATCCACGTCTTCAGCCAGTCATCCTCTGCATTTCTCTCCAATCTTCCAAGCCACCTTTGTTTATTTTTCCTTAGCATTACACCTCTTCTTCGCTCCATGACACTCCAAATATCCATCTGATCATTCATATCGCTGTACTTTCCTGCTTTGGTTCCTCTTCCACCCTCATCAGGCACATTTTATTCTCATAGAGCATACTAGACCCCACACAGCTTTTATCAATGTTTGGCTTCAATGCCAGAGAGATACTTTTAGAAGTGAGAATGGACAGCAGCTCCTGGAATTCCTTGCCTTTTGCTTTCAAACTTGCATTCTGTTTCAGTATCTTCTTCTTCTTCTTCAATTTTGCTTTACTTTTTACCATCAATATAAAATCATCCTCTGTCACTATCATTTCCTGGTGCATCCCCAACTTTACTTCAAAGCTTTCACTATCCCCTTCTGGTGTTTCTGTCCCGGCTTCTTCATAAATTGATACAACAGTAGACACTAACCATTCATTCACATCTATCTTTCTCAATCTCCACCTCTCCAGCACTCATGGCTCTCTTTAAAATGTCTTCTCACATCTACAAATGCATTATCTAACCTTTTTTCTTTCATCTGATGCTTTTACTGAATTAGCTTGACAGAAAAGAGTGCATCTGTTGTTTCCTTTCCAGGCAAAAAAACAGTGTTTATCTATCACTAATTTTTCCAGATTTTTTCCTCCCCAAGTATGATTGCTCAATATGGCCATCACTTCAGCGGTTCAACATTTCTTTTAGTATATTGGAATATGCACCTAATCATCAGAAATTCCTCCCTTCACACACAATTATGATGTACAAGTCTATCAGCCATTCAACTCCAGGATCTTTTACTGCCTTCAGCATTTCCTTTTTTATATAAAAATGTATTAAAGCAAGCATTGCAATGCCTTACCACTCGATCGGAAAATATTAATAACCTAACAGATGCAACAATTTACTTCAAAATAAATCCACTACCTTCAACATTTCCAGTACAACTCCATTTGCACCCACTGCTTTATCGGTCCTTTTTCTATGTACTTTTGCAACCTTCTCTTTCAAAAACCTACAGCTGTACAGATTGGTCTTTCTATTTTCTCATATACATGACTATCCCATTTGTTGTTTTCATTAAGAAGCTTCTCCACTTACCTCTTTCAGGTATTTTAAATCCCATTACTATCAATCATGATGCTTCCATCAGCATTTTTCAAGCAATCCCTGCCTACTATGTCCCATCTTTCTTTTTCCATCAGAACACCATTTTCTCTCCTTCCACATTCTGCAGCTCACCTGTAAACGTCCATCTCTTTTCACACACCAACTCATCTTCTTTTCCAGCATTTCACTTGCCTTCCCTATATTGCCCTGTCACCTTCTGCCTTTTTTCCTCTGCTACTACATACAGCACTACTTCTTTTCCAGCATTCCACTATGTTTCACTGGGTCTGAGTGGTCTCTTCTGTTGCTTTCAGGTAAGGTATTTATCTTTGCCATTCATACCTGAGTAAACCAGTAACCTTGTGATTTACAATCTGACACATTATTAACTAGGTCAAACCTGATGTAAATAAGCAAGCATTATATACAGTAATAGCGCATATACTGAATTTACAGAAAAGAAAGAATATTTGAACTGCAGAATATGTGGTTAATGTAAAAGTTTTGACACTACTCAGCAACATGTGGACCTCCTTCCGCCATCCCCTAAACCTAGTTTTGCCTACATTTTTATCAATTTCAGGTAAGCCTTGACAAGAGGGTCAGGAGGTGACAGTCTAGCTGCTTTTCATTATCTTACTGTATGTGCAATCCACCTTGATGAGATGGATTTATGCCATGAGTGCGAAAATGTTCTGCCTATTATGGATAAGGGTTGTTCCTACGAAGATGAAAGTTTCTCAAAGACTGCTTTCCAGTAACCAGTTAATGAAACCCATTGTTGCTAAATACCTCAAAGGCTGACAAACACAATTTTGATGTATTCAGTTAAATATAATGTTGTAAATTCATGTATGCCTAATGTAGCGGCTGTTATTTTGGCGACCACAGTGCTTAAAAAAGAGCCTTTGCACTCATACATTATTTATGAAATGATAGACTGAATGTAAGCCATTACGAGAAGTGACAAATCACTGTAGACTTTGCTTATGTCAACTGCTTGTATTGATGCTTTGATTAATTTTTGACCTTGGGCATCCAGTAGCCCAGCTAACCTGAGCATGTATTGTGAATATTGTAGCCGAAGAAAAGAAAAAAATATTGAGATATTCATAATTTCCAACTTTGCTATTTTTTAAAAGCTTTTGTTCTCATGACACTAGCAGGTTTGTCAGCTGAAGATTTAAAATTACTTAGTAGCACATTATTTTTGTTTGCTTTCAGTTGCTATGCAACCATCTGATGTGTGGGGGATGCTGAGCCAAAGGCAAAGGCATTAATGCCGCATGTAAAGAAATGAAATATGAGTGTGCTTTATACATTGATAGACTTTCAAATTATGCCTACTATTTTCGTATTGTGCAGTTAAAAATGGGCTAGCTAGATGGTACAGGTGGCTGAAAATGGTTTAACAGTCAAGTAAATGGAATATTATTATTGTGCAATGCTGTTGGGATATAATGCATATCCCAAAAATTAGGAGAGTTTGAGAATCTATCCATCTGTCTCTGTCTGTCTGTCTGTCTGTCTATAAAAAGGATAATTCCATTTTAGGTTGTTTAACAACAGATAAAACAACAGTAGATCTTTTCAAAAAGTCATTTGGAATAGTTGGTTCAGTGCTGCATACATGCTTATTTCCAATTTAAATCTGCTAAAATATAGCTGCTATAATCTTGGGCACATTTATTCTCCTTGTGAATAAAAAATATTAGTATTCCCTAATTAGGTCTGTTTCACTGGGTGTCAATCATTTCACTTCATTGCTCAGTACACAAGGGTGTTATCTCCATTCTTTTAAACAGGAATGAGGCATGCGTGGAATGGGTAAGTCAGACATTGTTTCTTGTCACCAGAGTAACAGACAGACAGGAACTAAGGCAAAGCAAGCTGTGTGTCAGAGAAGCAAGTTAGATCTTGGCAGACCACCACTTACCACCTCAATGCTTGCTAAAACAGTCAAGAAAAGTACAAATGCAGCAGTTATTCTGCACTGTGCCCCCTTTGGCAAGAAGTGGGGTTTTATGCTGGATGAGTGTTGCATGCTTCTCAGAAAATTCAGATAAATTAAGGGTTACACACATGAACAGCAGTTGAACTGTAACTATTTAATTTAACATGTTTTTTTTTTTTGCCATTGCTAAATCTGTCCTTGTAATCCTGGTAATGGATTTTCTCAGACTTGCTAGAACAAGCTCACTTTAATGATGTTAATCAATCTAAAATCTAATCTAACGGAAGCTGCAATCTAAAACAGTTTTCTTACCCTGCAATCATGTTTGATATTAAGAAATAAAACAGCTATGTGTGTTTATTACTTGTTTAACAATAAAGAATTACCTTTGAAGGAAGTTTGGGCAGGCAACACCCTGATCAGAATTATTTCTAGCCTTTCACATAATTTTGCTGTGGGCACCTAAACATTTGGATTGAGTGGCATTGATAATGAATAGTAGTGATACTCATGTGGCAGCTATGATTTTTTATTTTTTATAATCACCATAGCTACCTCAGCCACAGAGATGGAACCAACTCCAAACAGTGCTTCTGGCATATCCACTAGGTTGTCAGCTTTGTACACTCAAGGAGCTCTTCCCGTCTATTGATGATGTCCTCAAGGGAGGTCAATGTTTTTCAGACCTTTCTGAATGCAGCTTGGTCACCTACCTTATACCCAGGAATGAGTCCCAGCATGGGCAAGGTTCTCTTTGATTAATTAAAAACATTTCATGAGGGTCAATTAGGGATGTTCTATGTCTGTGTTTACAGGTCACCCTAACAGGAGCATATGCTTTATCTCTACTCAACATAGATCTAGGTGTCATTGTGACACACACAGTAAGTTGCCCCAAAGTGTCAAGGTCACCATCCTAGAAAAAAATGACAGTATATACTCACAGATAAGGTCTTCCGCGGATAAGTCAGGACTTGATTTTACTGTATAATATATTTTATAATGTTGGTCGTATAAGTCAAATGCGAAAAACTCACAATGTTGGTACAAGGGATTATGATATGCTAATGTCCACCTGAGAGAATAACCATGGAGCACACTGCCTTTTTTTTCAATGTGGGTACGGCAATGTGCTGTCAAGTCTATAATGAGAAGCATTAATTTTAGCAATTAATTTCATATATGCATACATTGTACATATTGTGAGAAAGGTGCTATATTGCGCCTGACCTGGCACAGACTGACACAGATGGACGTGTAAAATCCAAACAAGACTTTTATTTTCTTCAGCTGGAGGGCACGTCTTCCCTGTGAACCCCTTAGCCACAACACAGTCCCAAAAGCACTTAACCCACAACACACAATCGTCCACCTTGGCACCACCACTCCTCCCAGGCATCCTCGTCCTCTTCCTCCCGATTCTGGATCCTGGGTGGTGGATGCTGGCCCTTTTTATAGCCCACCCGTATGTGCTCCAGGTGCTTTATCACCTGTTGCTAATTGCACTTCCGGGCGGGGTTGTAGAGGTGTCCATATTGGCTCTGGGATCCATGCAGCACCCCCTGGCGGCCACCCCAGATTCCCCCATGGAACCCTGCGAGAAACTGAGGCACCATCGTCAACCAGGGAGGCTACCACCAAGCATCCTGGGGGAGTTACTGAGGAGCCCATGGCTGCTCCCCCGGAACATAAGTAAAAGGGGGCGTCTCGGCCGGGCATGGGACCCGGCCGCCCGCCAGCCACAATATATACACACATACACTCATACAGGGTCAACAAAAATATAGACACAGTTACAAGGACAATTTGCTCATCTCAAAGACAACAACCAAGCATAGGATGTTAGCTACATTGGTAGCCATTTTGCCATGAAAAATATATTATATTATATTATATTATATTATATTATATTATATTATATTATATTATATCTTTGAGATCTGAAAAAAAGTTATAGGGATGGCTTACTTTTCAGTGCCATCAATGCTAAATCCTTTCTGACCTAAAGGCATACATAAAATGTGTCCACTGATACCACTCCTACTTGACGGTAGCCATTTACTAGAGATTTGCTTTGCCTGTTCTGACTCCACTCATTGCTGTGCTTGAAGGCCCGCTGTGTCCTCCTCTTTGTGTTTAGCTCATGACACTGTGATGCTATCAGTTATAGAGCAAAGCAGGGCCACATCCAGTGAAAGGCAAGTCTCACTATCAGAGAGAAATGTTTTATTAGATGATAATGAGGCACATTTAGGGAATACACAAAAGACTTCAATGCTAGCTAACTAGATACAGTAAGTGAACACTGCATTATTTTATTTATGCAGTATTTTAATTAACTTAATTTTATATGAAGAAGGACAATATGTTTAAGCTGTCAAATTCATAAAATGTTTATTAACTCAAAGATATGTACTCAGTCAGTGGACTGCAGAGGTGGCATAGTGTTTAGTGCTTCTGCCTCACAGCTCTAGAGACACTGAATGTGTGAATTTTGGATGCTTTCCCACTATCAGCATTTTCTTGGAGTACTTCTGTTAACTCCCACATCCCAAAGACAAGCAGATTAGGTTTATTGGCAAGTCTTGAGTTGCTCGTAAGAGTGCAAATTGTCTAGGTTTATACAGTATTTGGAAATCACAGAGACCCAAAGGATGTCTGATGTCAGAGATTTTTGAGTAGCTCAGTGTACATGAGTGTGGCTTGGTTAGACGCAGCATCCTTTCAGAATGTGTTCTTATGTTGCTGATCTAGCTTTCCTGATTCTGAAGTGGGAAAAATGAATCCTAAATCACTGTATTTGTATAGTTAAACCAAAAGCAAGCAACCTGTTTATTGTTCTTACAATGAAAGCACAAACAGTTGGTTGACATTCCCAACAAGCACAATGGTGGTATTTAAACTTGTGGTTTGATTTTCAACACCTTCATCACTCAATAACTAATGTGCCACTCTAAATGTGTTTAACATTGCACTTGAAATTCAAGTGATGTCTAGAATGGCAAAACTTTTGTTTTGGATGCTGTATTGAGGGTTTTCAATTATGGGATTATTTGTTTGCACCCAAATGTGAATTCTGTATCGACCCTGAACATATCAGTGTAGCACAGAAAAAGAATGGCTGAAAGTATTTTTTTTCCAAATTCTATGTTGCTGTCTACTAGAACACAGTAGGAATGCAGCCCATATTTTTAATGTGTGAACATAGATTGTTATTTTTGGGGAGCTTAATTCGGTCTTCATTGGTTTATTTATTTCATAGATATTTTATGGTTTAGGTTTTTACATTGATTTGTACTGCTTGATTAACCAAAAAATGTGATTATGGAAAACTTCTTCATTCTTTAATTATCCTGGATGGCTGAAGCACTGTATTTCCACTCTGAAAATTATATTTGCAGTAGCCACTTCAGATCCCCTTTATAAACTCCATTTGCTGCATTAGGCATTATCTGCCATAGTCAGGCATTCATCTTGAAAAGTGTTTTTTTTTTTTTCGAATCTGTGTTATGCAATCTAGGTAATGATCTCAAATGTGCAGGGGCTCAGCCTCAGGTGTTGGATTTGTATTTTACAGGTCAGCAATAGGCTTTGCAACTGCAGAATGGAGACAGCTGGGTGCAGACTAAAGAGCAACTTAAATATGGCAGATTGATTTTGATCAGAATACATCTGAGAGTACCATATGCAGCTTATTTTGACTGGGTCAATTAGAAAGGTAGCAGTTATAGGTACAGTAAATGCTAATTCAAGACACCTTAAAATATAACAGTTTTACAGATTTACACATTTAAAAATGAAAGTTGATGCATTCCCCAGTGATCAAGCCTGATTCTACTTCCTAGTGGTTGGCAGACTAACACCTTAAACTCATGCTGCCTTTAATTTCCCAGGTCACAGTTGAAATAGTTTTAAAAAAGCATTTGTAATTTTTTGGTGTGGAAACATTCTAGAAAATGAGATTCCAGTAACTTGAATGATTGTTAAAAGGGCTAAAAGAGTTTATAGGTTGGAAGCACCGAGACCCACATCCTAGGATAGGGACTATCAAGCTCAGATCCAGGGGGGCTGTCATAGATGCAGGTTTTCATTCCAGTCACTTTCTTAATTAGTGATCAGTTACTTCTGCTAATGTAACAGACTTCTTCTACTTGAATTTTCATTTATTTAGTTTATCAAAATTAAGACGCTTCATTGTTTCTTTTTTCCTTAACTATTGACCAAACAGTAATGTGCTACAAAGGGACCCAACAAATGATCTGCTAGCTCAGGGATTTTAAATTCAGTTTGCACATTTTTGTTCCAAACTGTTCCTTAATTAGAAGCCAATTCTGGCTGTTAATGAAACAAAAGTGACTCCGTAGTGCTTTCTTTCTGCCATCATCCGACATATCCAAAACTGTAGATGTTATTTTTTTGCAAGCACCATCAAAATGTTTAATAGAATAGAGCAAATGCAATACTTTTCAGACCCTCACTTTTTTCTTTTCAAATAGTTTATTGAAGCAAATATTGTATGATGAGAACACAGATGCGGAGAGGTTCAAGTTAGCTGGTCATCTGTTGGCAGTAGTAATTGGTTACAAATTAAGGAAATGACTGGAGTGAAAACCTGTATCTACTGCTGCCTTCCAGGATCTGAGTTTGACACCACCGTTCTAGGATATTTGAGGTCAGAAATATGTGAGTAATGCAATCTGAAAGATGGTTCCATGAAAACATAAAATTTAGTTTAGTTGCTTTTTGTCACAACAGAAGTGGCTTCTAGGGTATATCAGGGGTTTCCTCACTTTTAAATAATCAGTTGAAACTCAAGCTGATTTAAAGGTTCCTTCATTTATTCCAAGGTGCCAAGAGGGCCCAGGACAGATAATGTAAGCAGGATTCAGGCCAACAGTACTGAAAATGCAGGAGTATTTATAATTCTTGGACCTTCTTTTTGTTAAGGCATTTTTTGTTATATCGGCCAAGCCTGGATAACTATTTCTAATCTAGCTTAATTCCAAAGTATGACCTTTGTACTGAAGAGTCTACAATTTAACTTACAGTAAAACCTTGTTAATGTAGAACATCTCTACTTCAGCTACAATACTTTCCATCTGTTTTCTACAACAACAGAAGGCTATCCGAGCAGACCTGGAGTAGAAAGCAGGAGCAAATTCTGGCCAGGATACCAGTCCATCACAATAGACATTTATAACGAAACCTAAACCAGGCCAGTTTTAACTCATCCTGAACATCTTTGGGATATAGGAAGAAACTAGAGTGACCATCAAAATGCCATATGAATATAGGGAGAACATGGAAACCCACCACAGAGCGCCACTAAACCATGAATTAAATCTAGATTCCTGTACTAGAAACTGGAGCTTTAAACATTACAACATGGCAGCACACTTTTCTTTATTTTTTCAATTATCTTTTTTTCTGTAATGCTATGTATGCAGGGTAAATGCAGCTAAAACATGTATTTTATTAAATAAAGTAATTCAACAGATCTTCTCCAAAATAAGGAAAATTATACTTAGGCGCTGATTGCTAGTAATATTTTACATCGGTTTGTATTTTTCTTTGCCTAACCTCTTTCTTAGGTGATGTGTACACAAGTGCTATAAGCATTGCTTTGAGAATGCCGATGGAACTAACATCCGAAAATGTTCACCAAGCAATTAATATCATTAAAACTGCTGAAAACAATTAACCTTCTTAATTTTTCAAGACCTCCCCATTCCTGTAGCATTCTGAAGGGTTTTGAATGTGCCTTGCTGTCATAAATTGCTTTCCTTATTAGGATTAAAATGCGTGTGTGCCTGAGGGTTGAAAATGTGAGAATCTGTAAGGACAGGTATGTGGAAGTGGTGATTGCCAAGTGATAATTTTTACTGGAGAATTGCTCATTAGAGTCAAAATGTGGAGACATGGAAAATGAATATTCTGGTCTCTACAGTGTTGCAGATTAGTTGCAGTGACTAATCCCTGCTCATAAATTACCAGACTGTAGTGTAACTGTCATTTTTAATTATGAAGTGAGTCTTGATTTGTATTTATTTTTAATTATGAGGTTTGCTCATTTGAGTACTTCATTAGTGATAATGCATTTTACGTTGACAGTGTACATGATAAGAAGAATAGCTAGAATGCCTTCTTCCAAACAATATGTTCTCATTTTTGCCTCTGTTATCCAATTTTTCTGCCTTTATAGTACTTATTCATTATGCACAAAGGCTTGTCTTCTTTTACTATACACCTTCTGTAATATGGATCTTTGCCCAAATCCCTCAGCAGTACAGTACAGTGTATACAGTCAAAGATCAATATAGACTGTTCAGTGCCCTGAAATTTGACTCAAATTAAACCACCACGGACAAAATGGGACATCTTGCTTAAATGACCAAAAACGCCTGACAATGCTTTTCTTTCACACAAGTAGCTAATCTGGTTGTGTTTTTCTTAAGCATGCTGTCTTCTAAATTTGAAGCCAATAACTATTTTGGGCTTCATTTCACCTTGGCTCACTCATTTTTTGTGTTTAGTTATTTTCATTATTATTTTTATTTTTACATTAGAATCGTGATGCCATGCCACAAGTATATAACAGATAATCTCAATGTACTGGCCTCATTCCATCTGTAAGAGCCACACTGAGCTCTCAGTGTCCTTTTCACTCTATTATTTGAATATTATCATCATCATCTGTATAGTACTGGTGAGGGGAAGCATGATGGCATAGTGGTTAATGGTGCTGCTGTACAACTCCACAGTCCTATACCCGTAGGTGAGGAGATTGGACACAATCTCTTTGTTTTTGGAATTGATCTCTATCTTGGATAAGTTTGCCAGATACATGAGTAGCCAAAGGACGATGCAGAAAGCAGCAAAGGATGACAAAGGAGTTGAACATTTCACATGGGGGTGGGGGGGACTCCTAAGCAGTGCTACATCCTCCTAGTGATGTGCAGTTTTCAGAGCTTAGAGGGGGTGATTTTCCTTGAAGTTCTGATAGAGCTGATATACTTACATTGCTTCGAGAGCTTGGGGAAACTTGGAGTTCATCTTCAGACTGTGAGGTACCGGTACGCAAAAATTTCATGACAGTACTCCAGCAACTTTAACGGAACAATGCTAGTATGCCATGAAAAAGCCTGCCATTTGCAAGATTTTTTGCTTTGCCAACTTTATAGGAGGACATGATCCCATTCCCTTCTTTTTCTGGACATCTAGCAACACTGACCTTGCACCAGTTTTTTTAGGGATAGGCATCAGATGAACTGGATAAGCAGGTTAGGAAGTTGAGGTACAGTTTGATGATAATGGTGGAGAACCTGAACTATTACATGCATTTTCTTAACAGTTTGTTTATAAAATCACTGCATTATAAATGTAGAATATAATTTGAGTCAGTGTGACTGACAACAATGGGAAATCTCAGGAGGTAGAAATTCATGGCTGGAACCATCCCTGGATAAGATGCAAGCACATCACAGGGCATGTGCACATGTACTGGGAAAACTTAGGGCCACCAGTTTTTGACCTATTGAAAGAAACTGAAGTCTAAAGAAAGCTTAACATCCTCACACAAAAGAAAGTGCTTAAATCTGGATGCAAACAATGTGGCAGTGCTTGTAGGCTTTGCTATCTGTTCATGTAATGTAGTGAAATATTGTTATGGTCATCCATGTATTCATCTATCCATTTTTGAAATCCACTTGTTGTTTTGTTAGGGATTAACCATATTAATTCAAGTAAGTCAGTGCTTTAAAACGAAATTCAATTTGCAGTACAACAAAAATAATGAAGTGCATTTACAAATGGGGAGTTAGAAACATTATGTTCATCAGAACAAGACACCAAAATACTGTAGTATAACCTAAGGTAACCTTCTCTGACCAGCTTAATCAAATTCAGGGCCACCCTGAGCATAGGGACAAGTCCAAAGTCTGAAGAAATGCCAGTCCACCTCAGGGCATACTGATGAACATACTTACCAAGGGCCAAAATTGAATCATAAACTAACATAACATATATTTCTGAGAAAAAAATGCATGCTGACACAGAAGAAAAAGCCATACAGACAGCAACCAGACACAAGATGACTCTGGAGATATGAGACAGCAGCACTACTGTTCTTCCGTTATTTAAATCCTGCTTTATTGAAAAGTGCTTTACAGCCTTCTATATGAAGATGTTGGCTCACAGTGCACTATCAGGAATGCTTTTGAATCCAAAAATGTTGCTGAAACCAGCATTTCTAAAGCATGAAAAGTTAAAGCCATGAGCAGATCCTTCATAGATTCACATGATTTGTTACATTTTAGATAACAATTTTGATCATGCAGTACTTCATGTAACAAATTCATTTTTGGAAAATGTTAAGCACATCTTGCAAATTTGCAAATGAACATTCACAGTTTATTTTCAATGTGTGAAGATCCATAACTTGCTGATCATTATGCTGTGCTATGCAGGATGTAATCACATCTTTTAAAAGATCCAAACTACGTAGGATTTCTGATTCTCCTCTACATGGGGGACATTTGTCTTTTGCCAGGTTTGGGTAAACTGAGGAAAAAATACGAATGCATTATTTAACAACTGACTAAAAGGCCAAGTGTTATGTACAGAGTCAAATCTCCACCTTCAAGAGCGAACTGTTAGTGTAAAATTGTGTTCAGATGATGTAGGAATTCTTTACACTGTTCTGGAAAATGATAAGAAGGAAGAAACTCCTGTGCAATTTGACTGAAGCTGCACAATTGGAAGTATCATTTTCATTTCACTTATTCTGATAGGGGTCATGTTAGCATCATGGAAAACTAAGCTGACCAGGCAACCCCATCCTCAGCTAAGCATTCATATATACTCTCCATAATTAAACATTTCATTATGTAGGAAATTGTTTTTTGATATCTCCCTATAACATATAGATGCACCTTAATTGGAAAATAAATTACCTCATTTAATAAAGTTAAAATTCCTTGTAATATACACATCCCTCTATTTTCTGAAGTCTCTTGTTCCATTAGAGGGTTTGAGACAAACAGGGCTGAGACCACAACCATCAGAAACAAGGCATGATCAAGAACTGGATGAGACAGGAGGCATAAATAACCAAAGTAAAACCATCTGTGAGGAAAGTGAAGTAAGTGGTGACATGGAGTGAACATGCCATCCCCACGCAGGCAGTTACTGGACCAGGAATTGAACCAAGGTGCTTGGAGTTGTGTGAAAAAAGTGCCAACAACTACACCAAGATACTATTCCATAAAACAGGCATTTTAAAATCGTTATTATGACTGCCAGGGATTGCATTGTTGATTACAGTAAATTGGTAGTGTGTTGCATGTTGGCTGGTCATGCAAGTAAGATTTTCCATTAACTCTACATATGACAATACTACTGTACAACTACTACATCTTCTACAATGTATTTCAATCCTACTGAACATATTCTGCTATTATATTAGTTAGATTGTGCTGCTAAAATAATGCAGATTTTTCTGGTTACAACATTACATATTACCTGTTAGAATTTAATTTAAAAAAAGAATATTTTATAGAATAAAAAAAGTAATTGGCATGTTTGTTTTTAAAGAAATAGAACTGTTGGCTATAGCAAATTGATATGAATTCAATAGAACACAACATTATATTCAACCACAGTAAAGGATAAGGATCATCCTCTTTAATAAAACCCCTGTGTGCGTCCAGGTGTCCGTGTCCATGGCACGTGTTCAGTCTCTTCCTGTGCATTCCCTGTGTGTGCAGAGAGAGAGAGAGACACACACAGGTGCGTGCGCACGAGAGACAGACAGACAGACAGACATGCAGGCCCGCGCAACCGAACGACAGACAGACAGACAGACGGACGGACGGACAGACAGACAGATGCAGGCAGGCAGGACCGCGCGACGACAGACAGACAGACACACGCACGCACGCACGCACGCTATTACGCTGTGCATTCAATGGTATAATTAACTATATTTGTGCTTAAAATCTTATTAATTATAAAAATATATATTTACATACAGTTCATACGGTCTGGAACGGATTAATTGTATTTACATACAATCCTATGGGGGAAATTACTTCGGTTCCACTGTATTACTGTCTGACGAAATTACAGGCATTTTAACGAAATACAAAGCAGTATTACTGAGAGAGAAAATAACACACAATACAGTGATGCATATTACAGCCTCATACAAGGTCCCTTGCCATTTAATATAGACTGTTCATACAAATGTTTATGCACTACTTACTGTTCTAGCGCCCGTTATTGTAACGGGCTTAATGTCTAGTGTATATATATATATATATATATATATATATATATATTCATGCCCCATATTATATAAGACTATAAACATAATTTAGAGGTATTTGGAGATGTGAGGGTTATAGAGTGTGATGGACAGCCAGGTCCCATGCCTGGCCAGGACGCCTCTGCTGCATATGTTCCGGGGGAGCCACCATGGGCAGCTCAATACCTCCCCCGGGAAGCTTGGTGGCAGCCTCCCTGGCCGATGTTCGTTCCCCAGTCTCCCACATGGCTCCATGGGACATGGAGTCCTCCACAACCTGGATGGGAGCTGGGGTGGCCGTTAGAGGGTGCTGCAGAGACTCGAGAACCCGGCTGGACGAGTCATCAGCCCCACCCAGAGGTGGTCAAGCACCTGGATCACTTCCGGGTGGGCTATAAAACAGGCCAGCCTCCACCACTGAAGGGCCAGAGTCGGGTGGAGGAGGACAAGGTTGCCTGAGAGGAGTGGTGGTACAAGGTGGAGAGTTGCTTTGTATTATTAAAGTGCTTTTGGGACTGTGTATTGCCTGTGGGTCACGGGGAAGATGTGTTCCCACGGGTGAAGAAAAATAAAAAGCCTGTGTGACTTTTACACGTGTCTCTACGTAGTCAGTGCCGGGTCGGGCGCTATATAGCGTCTTTCACAAGAGATAAATCAAAGGTTTTAACTGATCCAAGCAACTTTATTACTTGGAAAGAAGCTATAAGTGATGGGTAACATTATTGTGATGGTATGGATTTGAAATAAACAGTAGCTTTAGTAAGTGTAGTCTTTGTTTATATTGCTTTGCCATGAAACCAGAATAGGGACCTAGTTCAGACTTGCTGATCAAACAATCTGCAGTTTGTGTTTTGAATGCGGATAACCTGCCAAACCAGACTGTTATGTGCAAAGTGCTGATGATTTTGGTGACTACTCTATTTAACTGGAACAGCACTGCTAAGAACATTTCTGACTTTTTAGGTTGGTTTAGAGGGGAAAAAAAACTTTTTTCAGGGGAAGTTATGTTTTCCTTCGAGTTCAGTGGGTTAGCAATAGTGGGTTTGAGCTAGATCAGGAGACTCTGATGATTATTTCTGTGCATATAGAAATCTTTTTTTAATGTTTGCATGACATCTCTTGTAAAGCCTGTCAGAGAGAAATGAACCATAACAAGGTCACAGGTCTTTTTACAAAGGAACAATGGCCAGAAGGAGCCTGTGGTTTTCCCTCTTAGCACAGGGGAAAAAAGATAATAAGTCAAGAAAAATGTGTGAGAAGGCTCAAATAGATAAGCCTGGAAGGGCGGGGTGAAAGGTCACTCAATAATGGCAGTGGATTGGTTACAGTAGAAAATTGTTCTTGTTTATTAATGATGGGATCGATTCTAAACGTAGGTGTCAAGGAATCCATCTTCTCCTGTACCAAACATAGCATTCTCAGAGCTTGAGAGCAGGGTTACATTGATATTAATGTGCCAAAGAAACAAATTAGTCTTGTATCAAATTCATTTTTGCCGTAAATTCACTTACACCTTTTTTACTGTGTGACATTTTCATAATCATAGTCAGCTGCAATCTATGAATCTATTTCATATCTGTATTTAACAGTCTTTAATAGTGAACAATATTACATTACATACTGCAGAAGCTGAAAGAATCAATTCTATTCAGTTCAATTAATTTTTATATAGCACTTCTCACTAAGTAGAGACTGATACTGCTGTATCAAGTTTGGAGCTAAAATGCAAATTACACATTTGATAAATTAGATGAGGTACACACATAGAAATACAGATCAGCTTAATCTAAAAAGAGACATTTCTCATTGATTCCCATTAACAATCCATTGCATGTATAATAATAGACTGTGGACTGGTTCTGCACTTGTATTAAATAGTTGTGGAACTGTGAAAATTTCCCTGATATTACTGTATATCATTGACCGATACAAGTAGTGCATTTTGGATGAGATGGGGACTTTAATCTTACCAATCATTAAATAATATTAAATAAGACTTACTTGTGTCTTTTAAAATTAAATATATTAGTTATTTTTAGAGTTAAAGTAATTAATAATTTGACATATACATTTTCAACGCATTGTTGGAAGTTTGGTGTCACAGGGATAAATAAGCATGACTGTTTCACTGATCCAGCATCATATGATTGAGTGACTTCAAAATTATTCCATATTCCATTAATCACCTTCATTTTTATCTTAAATTATGAAACAAAGCTGAAGAAATTCATTTTGAAGAGTTAGTCTGAAAATATTTTACCTGTGAATCCTTTGCACCTTCGCATACAAATAACATTGCGCAGGTGTTCCCAAAATGTTTTAACCTAATGCTGTAATGCAGTGCATGATCTTAATTCATGATTACTGCTAACAGTAGTCACTCAGGGTGATTTTGAAAACTAGCAGACCTATTAATCAAAACAAATGGCTAACTGCAACAGACAATTGTTGTATTAGTTATCAAATGCTGTATCGTAACTCTGGGCCAGAGATTCTCAACTTTTTTTCTTGGCATCCCCCTTCTAGAATATCTTGTAGTAGCACCATTTTTCATTTGTATATTATTAACTACTGAACTCTTGCTTGGTACATCTAAAGGTCATATTTCTTTTACTCCCTAGTATTGCATTTGGATATTTTAACAAAGAATTGAAGAATTTTTCTGTGGTTCTTTGTCTTAATTTTTCTTATGCATACTAAATGCTTTTTAATGAATTATTTTTAATGTTAAGAGAAGTAATGTGGTTTGATGCGCAATAACAAAATATAAGTCCTAAAATTACCCTGCATTTAAGTTACAAACATGATTCATGGTTAATGTGAAGGTTGATCCTGCTTTATGGCGGTGCAGTTCTGCTCCTAACTTCAGCTTATTCCTGTATTTACTCTGGAAAGAAGGAAAAAATTGAACTAACAATGGTGACTTTCTGAAACAAAAGCTTTACACTATTAATTACTATTAATAACACAAAATGAAATATTAGATAAGTTTATTACATTATTAATAATAGGTAACATGTATCCTTGTTCCTCATTGTATATTCTTCTGCAATAGTCCATCCATCCATCCATCCATTACTCAACCCGCTATATCCTAACTACAGGGTCGTGGGGGTCTACTGGAGCCAATCCCAGCCAACACAGGGCACAAGGCAGGAAACAAACCCCGGGCAGGGCACCAGCCCACCGCAGTCTGAAATAGTCTATTTCTAAAAATGATGGTACCCCAAAAAAGTTAACCAAAACTAAAAATACTGTAATGTCAGAAAACCATGTCTGAGAGAAAGAGAGAGAGAGAGACATGAACACAAAGTGTAGACTCCTCGTTGGACAGGTGAGGTGTGAGAATGAAACCACTCACTCCCTTTCGCAAAATCCATCTGTCTTGGCACAATCTCTTTCACATTTATCTGATAAATATGAAACCTAGGTAGCCAAAAAGGTTAAGAAGTTTCACTGCAATTGTTCATTTTGTTGAAACGATTGACTTTTTAGATTTTGAATCTGGTGCTCCCTGTCAAGTCAAATGCAAAATCTTTGATCATGAATGCATTTAATGTGTAGTGGGTGCCAAAAAAATAACCAGCTTCAGACAAATCAATATCGCATCATTTTTTTTTATTATACTACAAAGGGTTAAAGGTCTTCCAAATAAAAAAGAAACCTTTGATCTTAGAAGCATATTACTTGATTTTATTCATAGGCGTTTCATGTATGACTTCAAAGGGCTTAAATGTACTGTTTATGTGCAGTTTTCATCAACACCACGAAACATTTCAAATGATCTAGTTTTACTTTACATATGAGAAATTTCTCCTTGGAAGTGAGACAGAGGTGCATAAAGGGACTGACTTTAGTTTTCAGGCTATTCACTGTGTGCTGTTAGTTTGTTATGCTTATGATCATGTGGGTATTATGCAGTCACAACAACAATGATATAAAAAACAAAAAGAAAAATAGTAAACAAGAATTTATCTGTGTGTACTTAAATAATACAAGTAATCGAGTCCTTAATTATAGTTTCATTTTCATGTTTCTCATGATTATAATGAAGGATGTTTGGTAAAGTGATAGTGTAGTCTGGTGCCATGTAAAATAAACATTTTTAATTGATTTGGGTAAACCAAAGTTTTTCCCACAATTCAGACATATACAATTAGGTTGTTTAGTGCTGCTAGTGCTAGTGTAAATTTACCTTGTGTAACTGTGTTTGTTTACAACAAGAGATGAACTGGCATTCCATGCTGGCAATATTAATACTTTTGTAAAGTAACCATACTACACAAGATTATGTGGATTCAAAAAATGTATAGATGGATTGATAGATGCCATGCTAATGTTTGATTTTCCGTAAGATGCCATATATTTGCTTAGACCTTCAAAGACATTTGTACGAAACAAAGAATATTGAACTACTACTGGGAGTGTGTCTTATTAAGTTGGCCACTATTACCATAAACAAAGTTTTGCATTTTAGCCAGGGTCATGCTGGGGTTTGAATGTATTTTTTATTTCTTTTTTTGTTTAATTGTGATTCCTTTGTTTATATTTTGCATTAATTTTTGTCTTTTCATGTGTCTAAATTCATGCCTTTGTAATGTGCCTTGTGTTTTGTGAGTGGTCCCCCATGTGGTGAGGCAACTTGTCCATAACCACAAGGGAAAGCCCTCAGTCATATGAAGACAGGGGTAACCAGCAGTTCCTTAAGGTTTATTTAAATGCTCTTGGAAGTTAGTGAGTGTTCATTTGAGATTCTATCTGTGCTTTTATGATTTATTGGACTTTTTTTTTTTTACGTTTCTGCTCTGTTCTTTGTATCCGCTATTTGAATTTCACAATAGGATATTTTTGCTGCTGTGGGCTGGCGCCCTGCCCGGGGTTTGTTTACTGCCTTGCGCCCTGTGTTGGCTGGGATTGACTCCAGCAGACCCCCGTGACCCTGTAGTTAGGATACAGCGGGTTGGATAATGGATGGATGGATGGACATTTTTGACTGTGCCTTTTCAGGCAATTCCTTTTTCTCTTTTGTGCTCCACAGAACTACTTCTTATTACAGCGTGTTTTTGTAAGAAGAAAGATTCTGTGTTTACTAATGTTTCCAGCCGGGTTTGACAGTTTCCCCATTTAGTAGGCATTTTTGGAAGTATTTTGGGACCTTGTGCTTTAGGGACTCCCAACATTCATAACACATTTGTATGAAAACATGCTACATACATAAATGTTGCTGTTGTTGTGTCAGGTGTAAATACTCTTCCACAATATAAAGACGCGCTTTCAGATTTGTTGGCATCTCTGAAGTGTGTGTTAAGAGTGGTGCTGAAGTGAGTGCCAAAAAGCTCTCAATGCCCCTGGCTGTATTGTGAGAAATGGATGGCCATGATAGCTGTTAGTTTATATTGTACACTGTAAGACTAAAATGGAGCAGTAGCAGGCTGTTTCTTTTCATCTCCTGCCTTACTTTATGATACTTCTGTATGCCTTTAGCCCAATCCACCACTAGACACTAGAAATTTCACTATTTAGATGCAGTACACAGGCTTTTAAATGAACAAAGTTTGTCCGGTACATCAGCTAAGTGAGCAGTAAGCTGATTAAAATGTGGTCACTTTAAAAGAACAGACACCGAAAGTAGTGTAGTATCGATGTTTAATAAGTTAAATCCTGTACACTCTTGCAAAGAATAATAATATTAATAGTCAAATTTCTAAGATACTTTTCCCTGCAGGACTTGTAAAAAGGATTAAACCTGCCTCAACAGTTACGTTGTATTTGCATGTTTATGTAACCTATTCTGTAGATTTGTGGCTCTCTGCTGAAGTCATTAACATCCAGAAAATTACATAAATATAACAAAAACTGGGAAAGAGGCAGTGAGCAATTTGTCCTTTTCAGTGATCTATATTTCAGTCGAAATGTTTATTAGGTTGCTGTTGGAACTAATTACTCACTCATTGTGTAAAGTCAGGCACATGCTGAGCGTCTCTCACAATTTTACAGCATTTTAAAATGTTACAAACTGTAATTTCTCCTTTTGCACATTCACTTTCTTATTTTAGAGCAAATTGTTCGACAGTTGTGCAGAGTCTATTTTTGGAAATCACACTCCTGTAACTTCTAAAGTATGACTGCCTTAGACTGAATCAATAGTATGGATCTGTAAACTTGTATACATTTTGGAGAATTCATATAATAAAGTATAAATTAAAATATTAAGTAGATAGTAAAAAAAAACAAACTTGATAACTTACTTACTAAGACAACTACTGTATTGCTCTTTGTGATTATGGATATAACTGGATGCTTTCACTGTACAGCATAATGTTATTTTTGCTTTGTATAATCTATAGACCTAAAATACAGACTCTCCTAACCAGGTCATGATTTTTTTATTATGTATGCACCTGTTTTAATGAAAATTTACTTTTAGAAACGTAACAGTTAAAATGTAAACAATTAAAGCTGAAAGTAAATGTATTCATGAACTTATGCAAATCAGCTCAAAGATTTCTCATACGACAAACCTTTCTTTGTTAGAGTATTTTAAATGATTGGTAAAGTTTTTCACAAGTTAAATGAAAAAGAGAGGAAGACAAATATAATCAGATTCGTTATTCCTGCTGGTTATGTACTTCTTCTTCTTTCGGCTGCTCCCGTTAGGGGTTGCCACAGTGGATTATCTTCTTCCATTTCTTTCTGTCATCTGCATCTTGTTCTGTTACACCCATCACCTTCATGTCCTCTCTCATCACATCCATAAACCTTCTCTTAGGCCTTCCTCTTTTCCTCTTCCCTTACAGCTCTCTCCTCTGCACATGTCCAAACCAACACAATCTCGCCTCTCTGATTTTATCTCCCAACCGTCCAACTTGAGCTGATCCTCTAAGGTACTCATTTCTAATCCTATCCATCCTTCTAAATAGAGATGCAAGATATCTGAATTGTGACACTATTGTTAAAATTAACCAACTTCAATTGTTTTTGACCAGAGTGAGCCATTTTGACAACAGAGCTTGATGTAGGCAAAGTGAAAAAATGGTATATAAATAAAAACTGTACTGTATTTTGGAATTTTTAATAAGTTGCCTCTAACATGCAAATATGATCTTTCTGCCCAGTCATACAAGATTCAAAGAAAATGTTTTCTTTAAACTCATATAGACCTAACCATCAGTAAAATTAAAAGTAGTGAATAAGTAGTGGGTATGTTTAAAAAAGCTAGAAAAACCTAGAACTAGAAAAAAATCAATTCAATAAATAAATATATTTTAAATGCACTTACACTGTTATGCATATTTTCTCCTGTAAAAAGATGCCCAACTTTTAACAGTTTTCCATAGACAAAAAAAAAACCACTAAGGAAGCAATAGACAAACATTCTGTACATCTTCCAAGAAACCTACAACGATGTGAGGAAACCTAAGTGTAGGAAGCAGAGTCCTGCTAGAGTGTGGTAGGCTGCGGTACGCCTGATGGAACTGGCAGATAACGTAGAGCAACAGTATTAACACGAGCTGGAGAATGATGTTTTTTTGAGTACTTTCTGTGATCCCAATCTTTAAGCAAGTCTAATACCAAAAATCAAAATGTAAAATGAGAAGCAAAAAAACATTTTGATAGCAGCAAAGTAAATGTCATAAACTAGATTTATTGCCCTTTACCATTGTACATTTGTGACAAATAAGGATTTTATTTGCCAGTGAATCCAAACATTAGATGCATTGTTATGCACCCTGTCATCTTAAATAGTGGCATTTGCCGAGAAACGATTACTGTTGTTGTTGTATACATACTGAGTATATATACAGGCAGTTGCTATCATCATCATCATTGTTCTTCATGCAGCACATACTGTAACTATTCTCCTGTACCATATAGTAGATGTATAGTGGAAGGAAAATTATGAACATAGTTATATAGTGATGTTTATAATTTTGTTTATTTTTTGTATGTGTACTTAAATACTGTCATTGGAAGCTATCTCTACCCCTACATTTTTATATTATAAACCTTAAGAAAGAAAACATATATGTTCTGCAAATTAAATACTTTGAGCAATTTTTGACAGTGTATGAATAAATAACTAAGGCTATTAGTTTTAAAGCTGAATGTTTTGGGCTGTCTAATTTTTACTCGAAATGAAATTCCTTTTGGCTAATTTAAGAAAGTGAACTGAAAAAATATTGACTTGGTCTGCAAGTTATTTCATTATTTTGTTTGATCTACAATTGTCAAGTTGAATCTGCAGGTGACCTCAAACTAATTTACAACTCTGTAGAATGCCTATAAAACAGAATACTGCACGTTCAGTTTCTACGCACACTATGCATTCTTTAGTTTCCCCTAAGGATGTTTTATTTTCTTTACATAGTAAAGTATACCTTTTACCACTAACATGCTACTGACTGGGGTTTCCCCACTAGTTTGCATGCTACAAAACAGTGAGGGCCTTAGTGGTTATGTCACAAAATCTTCGAAATTTGGCAAGTTTTAAACATTACACAACAGATGCTGAGATTGAATTTATTCAGAATTTTACATTATTTTGAGATCTAAAGACTGGCATATTACATTTCTAAACTCCAGATTTAAGAAAAATTTCAGAAAATTGTTATATGTGATATAGTATTACCAAAATACTGCCTTGAGCTCATTTTGCCTCGTTTCCCAGTGACAAGAATTTTTCAGATTTATGAACTTAAATGATTAGAGCTGGCCTCAGTAAATCTAATTTTCTGATCTAATGTATTACCTATTGCCTCTTCCCTGTTTTGATATTCAAAGAGACACGTTGCAGTTTTCATCAGTTTTTTTTACTTTAGCATATTCTTATCAAAAATTGCAGTATTGATTTTTTGAAAAGCTCCTACTCTGTGCAATTCAGAGTTGGAGTGACCTTGACTGTAACTTGTCAGTAATGTGCTCAACGTAGGATCCCTCTCTGGGTACACTGCTAGTCCATTATAATGATATTTTATATGAGATCAGAAACAAAAACGTAAATCAACTATGATAGATGAGCACAGCACTGAGTAATGCCTCACACTTTCTTTATATTTGGGGTTGTCAATATTTGATATAAGCAAGTGTTGAGAAGTGATGAGAAGCAACCTTGTTCTTGTGTGCATTTATTGATATTGGGTTAATTATCCAACCTGCTATATCTAGGGAATCCATTCCCGGGCTTCCCAGGAACGGCCAAGCTCATATATATAGCGTGTAAAAGTGTAAAAATCGATCAAGAAATAACAGAGTTATAGTTGAAAATAATTAAGTTTCACGGTTTTTTGGCCCACAGTGTAGTGTGTTACAGATTGATTCAGTCAAAGAGCAGCAGTCATCTGTCTCCTGGCTCCAACTAAGACTGAGCACAGTGGACTGGGAGGAGTCTGCACTCTGCAGCTCACGAATGCCGAGATGGGGCAGACTTCATTGAAGTCTGTCAGACAACAGCTTTAAATAGCAACTTGAAATTGCAATGCATCAGTCTGTTGCATCTGCATTATCTGTGCCAAGAAACTTGCCATCACAGAATGATGACAAGAAACTGGATGCATCAGTAAAAGCTGAAATGGAGGTGTTTCAGAGGAACGGCAAGCGCAGGCGTTGTTTAGAACAAGTGTATCAGTATCTGATGACTGTGCCGCCTATTTCAGTGGAGGCAGAGCGTGCTTTCTCAGCAGCTGGCGCACTCTGCACGAAGGTGCGTTCACACCTGGTGACCGCACGCTGGACACGTTGTGCTTTCTACGCTCTTATTACCGCAACTAACTAGATACATGTACTTATATGATAGCATGAACTGCTTGTAGATAAGGTTAGTCTTTTATTGGTGTCAACATATTCCAGTAGTTTTATTAAAAATAAGTGTCAGTCGTTCTAAAACCATTCACATGTGAGATGCCCGTGCACTGTGTCATCCCTGGGATTCTCGGGAATGACATGCGGGATTCCCGAATTCCCAGGAATGGATTCCCTAGCTATATTCTAACTACAGGGTCACGGGGATCTGCTGGAGCCAATTACAGCCAACACAGGGCACAAGGCAGGAATCAAACCCTGGGCAGGGCACCAGCCCACCGTGGGGCGTAATAATAGTAATATTTAAAAAAAATATTTAATTATCGGTAAAGTGTTACATTTCTTAACAATTAAATATGTACACCCTGCTTTTCTTCCTAATATTGTGTGGTGCCTTAAGGAAGAACTTATATAATGCTGAAAGACTGGCACAGCTTAATTGAGACACCAGTCAGTTGACACTTAGCACAAAATAATCTCATACAAGAGGTTAAACTTTAATTGCCTTTAGTGAGGTAGTTGCAAAATGCAAGAAATTTGCAATAATTTTGTACTGTCTTATGTAGGCTAGTTTTTTTTTAATGCTGAAAAGTGACATTAAAATTACTTGTTAAAATTTTTCATCGGTTGATGATTGCTAATTCTCATTAAATCTCACTTCAGCTCCTCTGTGTGATTATTCTTCATATAGAACACTGTTAAATCTGAGTAAAATTGCTATACTTTGTAACAAAAAAAAATGTGAAATTGCTTTTACATCTTTCACTGTTCTTAAGCAAAGTATAACAGTGCTGTAAAAGAACATGGCAGACAGGAGTCCTTCCTGGATAATCTGGCAGTCTATTTTCTGATGGAAACACATCCATAATTCCTTACATCAGGGCAATGAAAAATAACTGCCTAGCTAGTCTTGGGAGCAAATTGGAATCCACAAGAATATTAGAAGAATATGCAAACTTCAGATAGAATACTAAAGTTAAGAATTAAATTAGGGTGCAAGTTCTGCCAGATTGTGAAACATAATATAATATAATATAATATAATATAATATAATATAATATAATATAATATGAAACAGTACAGTAATGTACAAGCTATAGAATCCTGAATTCAAATCCTGGCATGGCTCATGTTCTCCCTGTGAGTGGATAGGATTTTCTCCTGGTGCCTGAGTGTATCTTCATCATCTTAGCTTAAATGATTTTTCTGCACTGGTTAAGACTGAAGGGTCTTATACCCAGTGCTGCCGGTATAGACATTAGCTCACCTCAACTCAGAAATGGAGTTTCTAAACTAATCTAATCTAATCTAATTTAATCTAATCTAATCTAATTTAAATGGTTGTTGAGTAATCAAAACAATACTATTGTATGTATTTATTTTGAGGTTCTCAGGCAATATGCTTTTTAACCTTTTTAGCTCAACTGTAGCCTATAGTCTTATCACTCATTTAATGGATATGTAAACAGAAGTAAAATTTATGCTCTTTTGAAAAATATGATTACATTTTCTTTAAGTGACCATTTAAATCCATTAATACAAATAAAGACACATAATGAGCATGTTAGAATTTTTTTACAGTAGGTATTTATAGGCATTTTTTGCATTTGGTAAAGTAAAATGAAATGCTTTTTTAGTACTTGTCTTTCCAAAATTTTAGCCAATTCAGTAATACATCATCAGAGATGTGAGCTCCTGTTTTCACTTGATTTAATATTTTACCTGCATTTCTATGTGTGCGTTACTTTTGCACTAGATCTTTCACAAGGTCTAATGCATTATTATTATTGTCCATATAAAAGCTGATCTGACCTTCAACATTTTTTCATGTTCTCCTCGTGTGTTGTTGGTTATAAAACATTCATTCAGTGAAGTATATCTTGCACAGCCAATCACCTAGTGTAGTACTGCACTTAAGGAATCATTGGAATGATGTATACTTATATTAAAGAAAGGTGCTGCAGTACATACATTATATGAAGTCAGCTTCTTTTATGTAAATGTTTAGTTTTAATTTTACCACCACTTTAATTGTAAAATTAAGCTTAACAGAAAAGAAATACCTGTATGTATTGGGTATACTGTAGTAATGGTTTGCATTGATAAAATGGTGACAAATTTCTATATTCTTGCCTTACCATTTAGGACTTACAAACTTAAGAAAGTTTATGAGGTAGAGAAGACCATTAGCTCATTGATTCACAAATGGATAATTTGTCTCAGAATCTCATTTAGTTGGTCTTTAAATAATGGTAAATATATTCAATCACTGAAAATGGACCTGTCTGGAAACCATACTCACTTTCACGGCCTATGGGCTTTGGTCTTGAAACTCCAAAAGCAAATCGTATAGAAGATATCTAAAGGGGAATCATTTAATGTGAGAATCATGTGGCAAAGGACTCAATATAAGGATAGAGTTGCATTGCAGCTCAAGTTACATTTGAATGTGGCGTTTCAATAGCCCACATTTATATTCCTCTATTTATATCTGGCATATAAAATTGGAGCTGTACTAATTAATTTTCTTTTCCATTTTAATTGATCTTAAAAAATTGCATTCTGTAATGGCATTCATAAGTATTTACAGTTTTGCCTAGATACCTTGGGCATGTCATGATGTGCAGTCAGCCATGATGTACTATACCGAGTACAAGATCAATCTGTCATGAAATTAAGTGTCAGTGATATTTCATCTGTAACATTCTTTTTTGCTTTAAGATGACTTTAAGTAATTTTTCCATCCATTACAAACATTTCTATGTGGTGACACATTTTTATTGTTTTTATGCCGTCATAAACGGTATGAGCTGTATTAAAGAAAATGTTTACGTTTCAGAAATGTCAAAGCAACTAATTTCTGTTGCCTACAGCAACAGTAGAAAAATGATTAAGTTTCTTAGCAGAATTCTTATTACTTTTTATTATTGCTTCAAACGTCACATTTTTAAAGTCTATTAAGCCATGGAAATGTTTTTTGCTTAAGATGATGAAAACCAGTTGCCTAAATCTTTGGTTTGCTGTTCACTAATTATGCCTCATAGGGCTAAATAAATGTGTATTGATCCACTATTGACAGGTCACAGAAAAGGCATTAGCCACCTGAGACCGAGTGGTCTGGTTTCAGAATTGTGCAGCAGAGTAGAATATGCTCAGTTTCAGGGGATTGTACAGCAGTGTTATTTTGTTATTCATTTACTCAAAGAATATATTGTTTTGTTTTCTCAAACTGTCTGTAACATTCCTTAGAGGACAGTCAAAGTGTAGATCGGTAAAAAAATACAAATATCCTTTAATAACTGGAAGTCAAGCATTCAGAAGGAGTGTCAAAAATTGGTAAAGTTGCAAGATAATAAAAAATATCTGGAAATCCCATGGAATCAAAATGGGCACAATTCTTAAGATTTTTATTCAGCTCTCTAAATCAGATTACGCATTGGACAATATGGATGCAAGCAATACTGTAGGTGGAATTTAAACCTGTAATTCTCTATTTCAGCTAGTGTCTTAGGTTCAAATCCTGTGCCCATTCATTGCCTATGTGGACCAAGTGGTCAAGGAGTTGGGTTGTAAGATGACCATGGCAGCTCAGTCTCATTGTGTTATTTTGAGTAAGTTAGCACATTTATTGTTGAAATATGTAAGCGGTATTTCAGGGATCACATTGATTATTTAATAAAATGTCACATTTTGCAATATGCTTTAGTTAACTTCTGTGATTGTATGCCTTTCTGTGCAGTTCTCTTTGTAGTCTTCTCCCTCTCAAGATCCTGTTAAAAGTCAGCAGCACACTGCTTAGACTTACAATACTCTTCGCATCTCTCTAGAATATTTTCTTTGAGCCATGGATTTAAAGTTTAGGATTAGCAGGATTATTCATTAAATGATGCATGATCTAATCATTGCTGTCATTGCTTGACAGCTGAGTGTGCACTCAGTGAAGAGTGCTGTGCAAAAAGAATTAAATAAATTAAATGTATAGTACTAGCCAAAGCCCGCCATAGCATATGGCGGTGTAAGAATAGGAACGGAAAACGGTGAGAATGGAATTCAGTTTAACAAAGGCTTAGGAAACCACCGTTGCAGTATAACGAAAACAGCAAGGAGCGAAACCAATGCCAATGGTCGAGAGTGTGCCTGCCTGTAGCAGGCTACGGAAAACATAGACATATATAGATAGACGCTGCATTCACTGTGTTTCCCAGTCGACACGATAAGTCAGCGCATCCGCCCAAATGCGAGTGGTAAAAGTGCTATTTAAACTAATACACATAGACGTGGAAACCGGGTTTTCTGATGAAAAAACAATAACGTTTTAAACAGTATCATTTACATACAACAGATTTTGGCGAATCATTGACATGCAATTATTTATATCCATTTATACACTAATAATGGCAATTATTATATAATAATAATAATAATTATTATTATTAATAATACTTCCTATATGAGTAACATTTCTCGGACTGCTTTCTTCCATCTCCGAAACATTTCTAGACTTCGTCCTGTTCTTACGCAACACAGTACTAAAGTATTGGTTAATGTCCGAGTCACCTCACGTATAGATTACTGTAATGCTATTCTATCTGTCATTTCCATGAAAACGTATCCATCGCTTACAATTTATTCAAAATTCTGCTGCCAGGATAATTACCTGATGTTCTAAATCCACTGAACATATTACACTTATTCTCTCTCAACTTCACTGGCTCCCTGTTAACTACAGAATACAATACTAAATACCGCTTTTAACATTTAAAGCTCTCCACAGCCTCACTGATCTCCTACAGACTGACACTCGTCTCACTCACTCTGATTCTCATCTGCAGCTGTACTTTCTGTACCACACATCAAACTCTGTGCTATGGGAGCTCGAGCGTCTCTCATAGTGCTCCTCAACTCGGGAATTCTCTTCTCTCTCATATAGATCAGCTCGATTCAATAACACATTTTAAAACTACCCTCAAAACTTATCTTTTTAAACTGGCATACCAATTGTGAATTTTGCACTGTTACTGGCAGTTATCTTTGTTTGTTTGCTAATTATTGCTGTGTGATCGAGAGCAACGGTGGACACGGAAGTAGGATTAGAGATGGCGGGCGGGGCTCTGTCGTGCGTATCCCTTGGTCTTAGAGTTGGTGGGCTGGGCTCTGTGAGTTAGCGAGTGTGCCTCTCTGTTTTGCGTGCGCTCTCTGTCATGCTTGCGCTCTCTGTCTTGCGTGCCCTTAGTGAATTATATATATAGTATAATGTACTAGAAAAAGTACAAAGCAGGTCATAAGACCCACAATGCACCAAACCTTGCTCTCTTCATATGGCAGCTCCTGGGATGCTTACTTGGTCTTTCTAATTCTCCTCTATAATATAAATTATGCTTTCTTGAATTGTCTATGTTCATATTGTGCACCCCAAAGTCACTAAGAATGTATTTCTCAATGATAGCATGGCTTCCTGATTTGTCTTTCCATTTTTTTTTTACATGCGTCCTTATATGTATGTGTTAATAACAATTTTCATGTTTTAGCAAAGAGTGGTAGTGTACAACTAACATCATTAAGTACTCTCAGCAAAACAATGACAGACTTTGGCAGAAGTACCCATGAATGATGAGTGAAGAAAAAAAATGCACAAAAGATGTTAATTATTATATTTTTTCCTATGAAAACTGATGTAAACATGTTTTTACAAGTTTTTGAATTCAAAGAGGATTTCAGTATACTAGTGTTATTTGTATGTTTTGTAAGTCAATTGCAAGTCTATACAAATCTGAGAACAGTCCCTTGTTGCTTTACCATACTACAGTCATCTGGAAATTCTGTTTCTGTTGGTTTCAGACTTCCTTAATTAGTTATTTGGTGCTGTTTACAGAACTTTAGAAAAAACAGAGTATCATGTATCTGTTAGTATCTGTAGAATTTCGTAATTACAAATGCATTGCATATGTTAGCATGTTTTGTTGGTGACTAATACATAGTATATACATTTTCTTCAACCTATTATATTATTGAAAACACAATTTCTTTTTTAAAAGCCAATTTAGGCTAAGAAACTATTGTTAGATCATAGTAGAATAAGTACTTTATCACAGTGGTCATCTAATAATAGAGTTTATTTTTTATAAAGTCAAGAATATGTATATGTTTTTGTGATATTTTATCAGCTTAGTCACTTTTCTACTCCAAACACTAGTCACTTGGCATATCATTTCAAAACTTTCCTAATCCCGTTCCTAAAAAGACTTTTCATTGTTCAACATTGTCTATTGTTTTATCAGTAGCCTGAATAATGTGTATGTCTATCACACTCAAGTCAAAACTAAAGGCACTGAATTTGATTTAAGCATGTGATATTCTAGCTCTTGTGTTGCCCTGTAACATTTTGTTCCTAACAGATCCCGTTATAAAGGATGATTTGTAAAGAGACTTGCATGTCTTGACCCCTGTGTAGGAGCAAACATCTTTTTTATTCTTTATTCTCTAGTTAATAATAATAATAGCTGTCATAATGATGCATTGTATTAATAGAACATTATTCTCATGCTTAAAGCACAATAAACACCAACATGAGTTAGTTCTTTAATTCACACACCTTCGCATCTGGCATGCCTGATTTCTGTGGTGAACCTTAATGGACATGCTTTGATTTTATTAAAATTTTTAAATTTAATAAAATGCTACCTGTACTGTATAAAGGCATGATTGACTAATACCAGAACTGGGCATCTTCGGCCACATGTCAGATGCACATTTTAATTTTTCTGACTTGCTTATCAATATTTAAACAGGTTAGGAAGTGGTGTAACATTCACACGTGTTCAGGAACGTAGTTAACTTCTTTGAAAATTGAAGCAGTTTTCATTTTTAGTTACTTTATCAAAAAGTTAGTTATCACATTTTTGTTTATTAAACATTTTACAACCATATGTCTTTTTCAAAAGTAATAGGAATGATAGAGTACAATTACATTTGTGAGTAGACTACATTACATACATGCTTGTGCAGTAGTTAAAAACATAGCCCAAAAAGGCTTGTGGTAACTCAGTAACTCACAGACAGCAGAGAGAATTAGAGAATTCAAGTGATGTTAAAATGGCATCCATTGATGTTGTAAGTTACTTATTGTTTTTGGAGGGTCTATTACTAATAGTAGCTGGAATTTCTTAAAAGTAACATTTTTGAAAGAAATAACCCAGATTTAGAATCTATTTTTAAGGCTCAATGTAAATTGTTAACTGCTGTGGCCCATGATTGAGTGTAGGTCTTGAGCTGTGCCGATAAGTTACAGTTTCAGAGAAATGTTGTATCATAATATTCAATTAATGCAGCAATGAGGTTGGTTTTAGTGTAACATAAATAATGAGTACCTATTTATTCACTCTACACATATAGAGTGATGCTCACAAAATTCCTTTCCTCTTTCATTCATTTCTGAGTGACTTTTTTATTACTTTTACAGTTAAGCAGCATTAAAAGTGACCTGGTTTACAAGCTATACAAATGCCTCTCCTGGTATGAATAAAAGAGAAAAATATACAAAATATACAAGCTGAAGTGACCTGTCTCCAAGTAAATTTGAAACCCTAAACTAATCCATATTTTAGTCAAATTGCCAATGCAATTGAATAAAACATTTTGAAATTTCAAAACATTATATGGCATGCTCTATTAGAGATTCAGTATCTCAACTAACAACAAATTTCTCTGAAGAATAAGTGTGCCAAATTTTGACAAAATCTGTCTGTGAGCCAGATTTTAATGAAGACAGACAGACAGACGTGGCAAGCACGGTAAGCACTTCTTTTCATTGCATGTAAAAAAAGATGACTTGATTTAGACATGCCTACTGATGACTTTGGACTTGATTCTGACTCAAGATAATTGACTTGTATTGTTGCAATTATTATTTTTTGTAATGCATTCCTTTAATTTACATTCTGTTAATACTGTATACTCTTCACACTCCATAATTTGCATATGTCATCAAGACTAATTAGCATGTTGGAAAAAACAAACTATGGCAGGATCAACACAATTATCATTTTTGAATATTCTCACTTTACTACACTGTAGCGAAAGGAATGGCTGTCAGCAAGATCTGTGGGTCATAAATTACCAATACGACAGCAATATCTTCAAACTTTATCCTTTACTTCAAGATTCATAAAGAAAGAAATGCTACGTAAATGGGTGGCCCCAAGTACTCCTGCTGATGTGTCATTGTCCCAAAAGTGGCTAACAGAATACATTAGCCCTTTGACAACTTCAGCAGTTGAACAACTCTTATCTGTTCACTTCAGCCATGGAAAACACAGCCTGGTTTCTTGGCATGCCAACATGCCAGACCCCTTTCCATACTGCTCCTTACTAACCCTGACCATGCTCTAGCACATGGGGGTGCATCACACAATCCACTCTCTTCCCTCTGATCCAAATCAGGGTCTATTCCAGGAGAACCATTGCCATCCCACACAAAAGGATGACTCAGGGAAGAACATAAGTGCTTTATTGTACCGTAAGTGATGAGAGCCGTAAGAGCCATTCCCCAAGCATTTTGCAGGGCTACTTGTTTGGAAAATGTCACCGCTCCTTCAGTAGCTCACAGCTAGTGTTTTCTTAGAAGGGCTCAGACATTGTGACATGCTACCTGTGTAGTAAGTCAAAAGCAACATGAATTAAATAAATGTTTAAATTGCTAAGATGTCTAGATGTTTAATGTAAACTAAGTGATATCAGAGAATACACTGTTTCTGTGTAACTTGGCAATTGTGGATTTGTTTCATGAGAGATGAGAAAATATTGCCTACTAAAGATAAAAGTTGCACAAGCTGAGCACTGCCAAAGGTATAAAGTAAAATGTACAGCTGGCATGCAGTTACATCATTGCTTGTTCCCACACCATTGTTAGGCATCTGAAACTGTATTGTTTTATTTAAATCTTTTACCTTTTATAATTATCGCAGATATTTTCATATGCATCTGTTTACTAGAGATGATCTTAGAAAAAGCAATGCTGGTCTTGCAAACCCAAACACAGTATACTAGTTCATTAAATGAAGAACAGGACCCAAGTGAGGGTACTGCTGTGTCAGGGCTGTTCGTATTATACCATAAAAAGCAAAAAAGCTGAAAGTTGTAGTGCTGCACCACTGCTTGGGTTTTTGTGATGGTCAGAACTGTCTTCTGTATTGGGTTTTAAACAAATAGACTCTCCATTTATTGTGAAAAATGGCAATGCAAGCAGTGGCAGTGCCTACAACCAATTTCCCTGTTGAGCAGGTGTTTAGTTATGAAGGGAAGCTAAAATCCTGTCACGCTTCATTTTCTGCAAGTACAATGCATTGTAAATGATGAGGGATTGTTGAAATATTTTTAAAATTATAATTATGCAAAAATATGTAAAGACATTATTTCAAAATGAGAGTTGATTAGGTAGCCACATTACTCTGAAGCCTTTCAAATCTTAATTTTCTTTAAATACAGCTTGTTGTAGATGCAGTGTACTTATATGGAAGCTGGGCAAAATTGATAGAACATATGCAAATGACATCAAAATAAGCCAATTACTTACATGCCAATCACTGTTACTTCTTATTACGATTTTTTTTTTCTCTGAGGCAATCTATTCTCAGTTTAGATGTTAGTATACATCAGACATTGTCCTAATTAAATTAATTGGAAATATTGGTGAAAATATAAGTATGTTTTTACACAAGTCTTGACTTGCTGATTAAATCGAGTGACTCGACTTGACTTGCCTGAATGTAATCATTATAACTTAAGACTTGACCTGAAAACTGAAGGTCAGGACTAATTCTCTTTGACTATGAATTCACAGAGTTTAGCCCTTTTTGTCCAACATTACCTGATTTTAGCACATTGTTCGTTGACAGCATTTTTGGAAAATGGAGCAGTCATGATGAATATACAATACTGATTAAGTGGACTTTTTTAGTAACACCTCAAGTTCTTGATTGCGATGCTCCGATCAGGTTTTTTAAGGCCGATACTGATCACCAACTTCATGTTACTTGACCTGCCAAATCTGATGCTGATTTTTTTTTTCTTTATTCCATTAGAAAACATTTTACACTAATCTCCTAGCATAACCAGACAAATAGAAGTCTTATGTCCTATATTAAAGTGTATTTTTATAATTAAACTATAGACCACATATGTTAATTGTTCATTTTTTAATAACAAAATTAAATTCTGTAGGCTTATTGTTCAGTGACCATAAAATACTAGAACCTTTTGCTGTTAAAACATACATTTACTATATTTATACAAGTGTATGTTTCTTCATTGTACAGCTAGACATTCGTAATTCTTAAGGTGTAATTATAAAATATGGATTACCATTTTAGTTATGTAATACTATAAAACTTATGCTATGTGAGACACAGTAACAAATAATAAACGTGTACAAATCTTTAAATTATGGCTTTATTGTTTACTAAGCAGGAATTTCAAAGTCTTCTTTATCTTTTCTTTTTCCAATTAAATGTGTAAGCTACTGCATTTTAAACAAGCACACTATCCAAACTCAAGTGGTGCTTGTCTTAATTTAAAGGACAAAATAAAGTTCTGAATTCTGTAAAGTAGCTTGTCTTACCATTTGTGTAGTTGCACAGAATGACTTTTCTGGTTACTTTTTTTTCATTTTATTACTCCAATTTCTTTTCAATAAAGGCTAATATACCAATCACTGCTCTTTGTTTACACTTCGGAAAGTTTGCTGCAAAAGTAAAAAAAAAAAAAAAGACGTACGCTGGGTCAACTACCGTAATTCCTTGCATAAAGGAGCACTGCAACTATATTACTGTGAACGTTAGACTAGAAGGATCTGAAAATATTCTTGTTGTTTTTTTTTTATGACCAGCATTTTTATAGATCACCGATCAAATCTTAGTTTAGTGAAACTCAGCCGATTTCAATTAGCGGCCCATCGACTGAAGCATCCCTACTTCTCGATGATGTTTTTTCATTGGTGGTTAAGTTTGTGGAAATGAACAAAAGTAAACTGTAAGCAAGTGAGACAAAATAACAGACTTAATGTCACATTTGGTTAAAAAATGTTTTATAAATAGGTTGCTTTAAGAGCTTGAACTGTGGCATGGTGAGGACCCAGTCTGGGACACAGTCAATTTGTTTGACAGTCGGCTATTTGCTAATTTTCCTATTTTTTTACCTGAATGAAATCCTCTTTATTGTCACAGTCACCCATCAGAAATCACCAACACATTGTAAGTACTATATTTGCTTTTAGCATCGTTATTCACTTCCTCAAGTATCTTTCTCAATATCTTTCTGCTATATTGAATATTACATCACTATATGGCATATTAACAGCAAACTGTGTTTAGTTTAGCATTGTGTTATGTGTTTATACTGCATGTTAAAATGCTGCAGCTATATTCTGACATGGCATGTTAACATTTCCAATTACTGTAGACAATAATGTTAACATACTTTACTTATTCGTTTTGATGTTCAGTCAGAAGGTGGGTGCTGTGCAGCCTTATCCATTCTTCTGCTGATGGTACATTAGGTACATTTACTCATTCAGATGTTTTGAGTACTGAAATCTGCATTTCTTGTGGCATTTTATTACCATTTTTTTAATGGCAGTTCTTTTCCCCTTCTTTTGATGGGGTGTTACACATCATTTACTTTGAATGCATATTTTACAATTCATATGCTCATTAACTCTTTCAAACTTACATCAACATTTCAGATTTTGGAATTTCAGATTGCAGATGCTCAACATGTATAGGCACAGTAGTGAGGTGTAAAGTAATTTCTAGTAATCTAATCTAATCAGCTATCATGGGCAAATATTTTTAATATTTTCTGACTATTATAATGTTCCTAAAGTTACATCCAAACATTAAGTGAAATTAAAATGGGCACTAATTTGTGTCCAGGATTGTGTAACATATCCTGTCTGGTATAATGTTTTTTCTCCCCTTTTGGGCCATAGCCCACTAAAATGTCTATGCTTGTCACTAATTTTGCATCCAGGCAACACTTAAAAATCTTTCATTTAAATTGATCTTATTTGTGTGTTTGTTACAAAAATTAACCTTACAAAGGGATTTTTAGTAACAGATTAGCTTTTTTAAAGTGAGGGAAGAGTACATGGGTTATTAATTGCTTATACAGTGATCCCTCGCTATATCGCGCTTCGACTTTCGCGGCTTCATTCCATCGCAGATTTTAAATGTAAGCATATCTAAATATATATCACAGATTTTTCGCTGGTTCGCGGATTTCTGCGGACAATGGGTCTTTTAATTTATGGTACATGTTTCCTCAGTTTGTTTGCCCAGTTGATTTCAAACAAAGGACGCTATTGGCGGATGGCTTAGAAGCTACCCAATCAGAACATGTATTACATATTAAATAAATCTCCTCAATGATATACGATATGCTTCCTGCTTGATTGTTTGCTTTTTTCTGTCTCTCTCACTCTCTGCGCCTGACGGAGGGGGGTGTGAGCAGAGGGGCTGTTTGCACAGAGGCTGTTTGCCTAGAGGATACGGACGCTCCTCTAAAAAATACCGCTTTATCACGGTGCTTCGGCATACTTAAAAGCCCAAAAGCACATATTGATTTTTTGATTGTTTGCTTTTCTCTCTCTCTCTCTCTGACATTCTCAGCTCCTGACACGCATTCTTTGAAGAGAAAGATATGTTTGCATTCTTTTAATTGTGAGAAAGAACTGTCATCTCTGTCTTGTCATGGAGCACAGTTTAAACTTTTGACTAAAGGGTGTTATTTCATGTCTAGAGGGCTCTAATAATGTTAACAGTGTGGGAGAGTTTATAAGGGCTTAAAATATATAAAAATAACTGGTTGGAAAATGGATAACCATACAAACATATGGTTTCTACTTCGCGGATTTTCATCTATCGCGGGGGGTTCTGGAACGCAACCCCCGCAATTGAGAAGGGATTTCTGTAATGGCACAAAATATCATTCACTTCTATTTGCCACTTTGTCTCATAATAACTGACTTGAAGGCCAACTTATTCAGTACTGTATGTGAAGTGAACCTACCTGCAAAAGCCCCATATGAATATCATTTTTTTATACTTTATATACTATAGACACTTGCACAGTACATACTGCCTGATAAACTGTCCAGACTTCAGACATGTTAAAAGTTCCTTAACCTAGATTTTATTACCATGGTAGAAAATGACAACTTTTTGTTTCTAATTTTGAAAATTAATTAGCACCTTGTCAAAATGCTTGCTGCCAATGGGACATAGTTTTCAACTAATTTTGGTGGGCAACTAATTTTGTCAATGAGTATTTTTTATTTCAGTGAAGCGCCACTCACCTTATTAGGTCACCTAAAAAAAATACACAATTTGAATGCAATGAGAACTTAAAATGGAAAAAAGAATAGTTAATGCTAATGAAACTGGGAGCATCTTAAAATGCAATTTGATGTTTTTACTAGAGAAATTGTCAGGAACGTACCAATCATTTCGTTGTATTAAAAGCCTACAGACATTAGAGAGAATAATGTAGTAGAAAGAAAATGACATAAAAATCTAATATCACTTTGGGAAATCATATTGTTCCTCATTTTGCTCAAACAAACACACTGCTTACATAAAATATTAACATATTTTTTACAGTTTATAGTAGTAGGATGTGTATGTGTGTGTTGGGGTGAGGGTGATGTTTCATTGATAGATTTATAGTGATATTACTGACCCAGAACAATATGGATCAGTCAGTTTTTACTTGTGTAACACAAATTTCTGCAGGCACTTTTAGAGAACAGTCAGGTTTCGTAAGCTGTTAGATGGATCAAAATTATTAAAGCATCCTGACAGCAAAATATCCAGAAGAGATTTAAATATTCCAATTTATCAGTAGGATGTTTTTAAGAAGAATATATAAAAATACCTGTAATGTGACCAGAATTTCTGTTTCGACTATCTGAAGGCTGCTGATTGTAGCTCTTACTTTTAAAATACAGTCCTGATGAACTGTGTAAGCTTGTTTCTAAAACAGCTAAAGTCATGGTCTCCCAATGTACATAGATTTGTCAAAGCAGAGGTTTAAGTGTAGAATGTGTTTCATTCCACCAGGTTATTTTTTAATGTTGTGGAATTCTATCAGATCTCAAGCACCCAAGTATTGCTCAGAGAAGTTGTCAAATTTCATAAACAACTAGTAAAAGTCATTGCTGAAATATTCTGTTTCTGATTAGATGCATTTTTTTTCAGTTTATGTACATAGACTCATTCTAATTGACACAAAGGCTCAGGTCCAGTAATGCCATTGTAATTCCTTCTGAAATAGCACAGGTTACTTGCTCGACAGGACACAGTCCCTTAAACATTTCCTGAAGCAACTAAACCCTGACACAGAGGCCATACTGTCTTCTTTGGCAGAGTCATATAGGAACCATGCAGTTCTCATTGCGGTTTCATAAAAATCTATTAAGTGTGAAGATAGACCTGACTCACACAGTTACATTCACAGACAAAGACGGTCCTTTTTGTATGTTTTCAAGTATGGATACTTTAAAAGCTATTCATAGCTTTAACAAAAGAGTTTACTTATATAGCAAACTTAAACAGAAAAGTCATCTGAAGGTGTTTCACAATTAAACAATCTTCGTAAATAAAAAAAAATGAAAGAATAATAAAAACTGATTGAAAAGGAGAAATTCTTAAGATATAAATAAAGAAAATTTTAAAGCTTCAAGGATGAAGATTAGTCTTTACAGATGGTAAAATGCAGAGCAAAACAATCAGCCTTTACATTTACTTTTCAACACAGCCAATACTATAGAAGTCTTGATGAACTGTGAAAGCTTGTTTCATAGATGGAGACTAAAAGAGCTAAAGTCATGGTCTCCCATGGTATATAGCTTTGTCCAAGCAGAAGGTTAGATCATCCAAACCAGAGGAAAACTATTGGCATGTGTGTAATAAGTAGTGCTGTACAAACCACAAATGCAGCATATTTGTGAAAACCAAAAAGGATTTTGAAATTAAATTCTCATTGTAAGAATGTCGATGTGTTTTTCTAAAAAATGCATGCAGTACTTTTTATCACAGTAATCAAGGTTTTGGACACACTGTAACCTGTGAAATATTTTGTACAGAAAGAGGACCGTCAAACTGTTAAGTTACAGTAGCCAAGGTGAGATTAAACAAATGTATGAGGTAGTTTTTCTACAATATGCAAGAACACTGATGGTCTATGTTTTGATTAGTTTCCCATGCAGGAAAATGAAGTTTTTGCAGATGGAAGCAATGTGAGTTTGAAATGAAAGCACAGGGTCAGTTTTGAAAATTGAGAGGACAAAAATTATTTGACATTTATAGTGAACATGGAGAATTCCAGTATAACCTGAAGGACAATCACAGATTTGCTGCTATTCTGCTGCAGTTTATCATTGCTCATCCAGTTATTAATGTCATCAAAGCACTGAGTAGGGTTAAAATAGTGCAATGTGAACTCTGGGAATGGTCTGAAGAAATCAGCATATCATTAGCACATAAATGAAAGGAAATGAAATGCTGACAAAGGATTTTGCTCATGGATGACAAGTAGCTCAAAAATAAGATAATCCTAAATAATGACCCTTGAGAACTCCAGAATAGAAAGAATGGACATATGATTTGTTTTCCCAATCTAAACATACAGTAGTCTTTCCTGTTAGATGGCAACAAAAATCAATCCACAGCAGAACCAGAGACCCCAGTGTTTTTCAGGAATTGGATTAAAATGCATTGATTGAGTTCCAATGTAGAAGTAAATTGAGGAGACATTAGCTAATACCTACTGTAAGTGTTCTCAATACTGGATCTCATCCACTATGTATTTTCTTTGAGATTCTCAGAATCTGGGAATTCTTCCCGTTTAAGACAGTTTTAATTGTGCACATGACCATATAGTAAACATTAAAATTAAGTTTGTTTATGAAAGTTGGACATCACAACATGATTGGAACAGTACATCAAGAATTTATGATGGCGAAATGAGCAGAATATAATTTTAAACAAAAGAAGCATGTTTCAATGTTCATTCAAAAGCAAAAATCTGGCATTTGACATTGTGTACTGTTTCTACAATTAAGGAAAATTACACTTTGCTTTCAGAAATGTGTACACCTAAATAAAAATATAGATCAGGTTCACATTTGAAATAAATAAGGATGGGAACCTAAAACCTGTTTTGTTCTTATTTGTCTTGAATGGCAGTAAAGTTTGCCTGCTTTTATTTTTCTTGTTGATATGAGTACATATCAGCCACGTTTTAAAATATAACAAGAGTAAGTTAGTTTGTTAGAAGTATTGGCCTATTTGTTCTCTAAGAAGCTTTTGTTTTTCTGAGTTGAGCTTGGCCAACCATATGTATTGATCCTTCTTGCCCTGTTACAATATGTTTCCAGATAAATCCACAGCAAATAATCTACACAGACAATAATGCATAGGATTCCCTATGTATTAATCATATAAGTACGTCATATAATTATTTGATAGATAAAAGCTTCACCCGCACTGGGAGAAGCCACACTACTGACACACTGACTGTTTAATAACAAATGACACAATATCCCTATGTTGAAATTGTATATATGTATATACTGTATATATATATATATATATATATATATATATATATATTTATAGATGTGTACTTTATTACATCTATAACACACAATATAAAGGTATTATGTAAAATTACGTTTGTTAAAGTATGAAAAAAGTAATTTTATACATGCAGTTTATTTGAATGTTATATTGCATGACTGAATCTTTTAAAACATGAATGGAATTGCTTACTCTCCTTAAGTCTTATTTTGATGTTGTACAGGATTTGATGCAAGGATGCTATATCTGAAGCAGACAGTTAACTTATCCAAAAAGTGGATACAAACACTGAAAGCCTGCTTCCTGGAAGATTCAGATTGTTAGGTCACACCACAACAGGGAAGCAGTACTTAGATCATCAGGAACAGAAGAGATTTGGGCTCATTTTCATTACTGCAATAAAGATACCTAAGATTAATCTGGATTTTATATTATTTTTTTCCTTTGTCTGCTCATTTATCTGTCAGCAGGTAAAGATTAATACCTAGACAATACATTTATTGATGTTTAAAAGTTGTGTATTGCAGGTGTTGTTTATAATTTGACAAAAAATATATGTATATACTAGTTGTTCTACCCGTCTGAGATGGGTTGAGGTCTAAGCAATCAACATAGACCTTAGCGTTAACATTTGTAGTGCACCATGCAATGCATATGTCTCTGTTATATGCTATTTAGTGTGGTATTCATAAAAGCAGTGTTTATGTTTGTGGTGCGCAATCTGTTGGTATGACAAATGCAATGCATTTTATTACTAATAATGTTTGTGATGTGCCATCTTTTGGAATTTCAGACACATAGCAACTGGACTGATGAACAGACAGACACTTATAATTTAATTAGGATGGAAACAGTATATTTTTAGGGTTCTTATTTATTCCCTAGTGAAGTTGTAGCAACACACACCATAATAGCCCATTTATCCCTGGCTATTATTTATTTAAATGTTTTCCAAACTGCAGTTGTATAGTTGTGAAATACCTGTAATTTTTTTTGTAATATAGCTTGACCTGTAAGATGACATCATGTAATATAGTACTCATAATTTGTGCTGTATGAAAGATGCTGTCCCAGTGCTTTATAACCCCTCTATGTTTTGCAAATGGTGAAATGTTTCACGTGAATTTCTTCCACTGTATGTTAAAAGCTTGTGTGCTAATATGACTGGTGAATGTAAACTGCCAATTATGTACGATGTGATGTGTTGGCACCGTATCCTGAAGTGGTTCCTGCCTAGATTTTGATACTCGGGTTAGCTACTGTTACCTTGACATTATATTGAATTGAGCTGTTCAATAAAGTAAATGGAATGATAAATTACTAGATGATATATTGTCAACTAAAATTACATACAGACTCCATGTCTTATACCATAAAAAGGAATTATCTAAAGCTGACCATATGAAATTGCTCTTATATGCTCTGATTCAAAACCAACTGAACATTTTCAAAAATGTATTACTCAGTAACTATCATGTAAATGTGTACTGTATTTAAAACAAGTTTTTAAAAGAACTCACACAGATTTTTCTTAATCTTACAAATATTATACAGTATGTACCCCTGGCCTTGCATTATGTGTCACAGGTCAATCCTGTAATCTAATTCATCCCAGGCCCGTTATAGAACATCACTATCTATGGTTGGCAAACTAGCAAAAATGTTTTACATTATTTCCTTAAGCACTAAAATCTGGAAAGAAATTAAGAGTAACTCGACCATTTGGTCCAAATAACACATTTTTGATATTGTGGAGGCTGGCCCAGACACAGACAGGCAGACACATTCATGTCACCCACAAACACGTTTATTCACACTATATACAAAAGTGAAGTGCACCACAAAACCCCCAAAAGTCCCCAAAGTCCTGGCCACACAATGCCTTACTTTCTCTTCAGGCCGCCTCCTTGCCTCCTCCAACAAGCTCAGTCCTCTCCACTCCCGACTCTCGCCCCGAATGAAGGGAGGCAGCCCCTTTTATTCACACCCGGATGTGCTCCAGGTGCTTCCCGGCAATATCCCACCGACACGCCCCATATTGCAGAAGTGCCAGCTGTATCCCCGGAAGCACTCCAGGTGTCCCTGCTCCTCTTCCCCCCAGCACTTCCTGGTGTGGCGGAAGTGCTGAGGTCCAGGGCTCCAAAGGCATGGGGGCACCTCATAGGAACCAGGGCGGTCGCCCCCAGATGGTCTGGGGAAGGTGCAAGCCCTCCTCCGGTCCTCCTGGGCGTCCCGGCCAGGTTGCCACCCCAGCCACCTCGGACAATATATTTAAGTGTACGTTTACAATACCAGATATCGATGCATCGATTAAAACTGGTGAAGAAATCAGATAGTCTATGGTGTTTATGTTACACATTCTACATGTGCCTTGAACATTTACATACACATTCAGCATTTGTGGAATGTACAGTATGTGCTGCACGTGTGACACACGTAAGGCATAAACTTGGATTCTTGCATGTTTTTTTCTACTGATGCTCCTTATTATTCTGTCATTTACAAGCATAGCTCATATACTAAACATGGTGAGGCATTGCAGAAGGGATTAAGGCATTAAATGCCTCATCATTTTCTGACGTTATTTCTTCTGGCTTCATTTAGAGATGAATTTTGATTCACAAAAGCAACCAACAGGGCCTGGACAGTGTTGTTAGATGCTTTGAATGATTCCCAAAGCTTGGAGACCTTTTTTAAAAAAAAAATATCTATAAAATTGTCTCTCACCCAGCCATCTCTATTGCCTTTTCATATTTGCATAATGCACAAACATACATAATTAATCCACTTCATTGATTGAAAACCTAATTTGACTGCTTAAACTCAGATCATGAAAGGAATGTAGTTGGAGTTCATTTCTACATATGAAAGTGGCATGTATCCAGTCTAAAAAAAATAAAATACCAGGTGTTTTTGGTTGTTTACACCAAAGTCTGATCTGTATCATATACTGTATGTGGAGGAAGCTGAATCAGGTCACAGTGCTAGTGTAAATGCGGCATTAGTTACACTCTTTATTACTTATGGCTACAGAACCAATGAAATGTACTGAACGTGTGTCTCTGGAATAGTCATGTTGAAGTTTAGTTAGTCTCTTTTCTGTTGGTATTGTATCTTTTTGCCGATTTCAATATCTGTTTTATTTTGCCTATTGTAGAACTTGGTTCTTTCATCCTTGACAATCTCAGATCGTTCTTTTAATTTTGTTAAGATATAACTAGGCCCTGAACATGAATAAGGAAAAGGATACCTTAGAATATCATTAATTGAGAAGAATAGGACCATCATTCTGTGGTCCATGGAACTTCAAACCTACTTTCTTGTTGTTCAGTCAAGTCATTATAGGCTTTATTGCTTAACACATAATTTTATTTATAAGATTTTGATCCATGGTTTCAAAGGGTTTATATAAGTAACATAATATAATTTTACCAATTTGAAGGGATAATGAAGATTAACTTGTATAGTTTTACAATACATATGCTGTGTTATTTGTTATTCATATATTATGGGGAAGCAGCTCAGTATATAAGTCCTGACTTAAACTTTTGGCCCAGCCACCATCACAATTTGCACTTTTTCCATGCATGTCTTACACTTGTTCCCATGTCTAAAAATTGTATAGATTATATTTATTCACAACTGCTAAATGGCCTGCTCTTTAGTGACAGTGAAAGTGTTTTATTTCATAGACAACATTGGTTTTTGTAGTAGTTCAGGTTTAGGTTATAGTTCTCTACTGTAGGTAACTAAAGTATCTGTTTTATTAATTTTGAGTTACATGACAATTTTTTATTTGCCAAGAAAGATTACTAAATGTTTTTATAGTTACTTTAAGGGTTTAAAGGTAAATTGGTGGTCAAAGTGGAATAGAATATGTTAATTAATTTTGCCAATCATTCTTTATTCCACATAAAATGCACAGTATTTTTAAGCTTTGTTTATTTTGTGTGATTGACAGATAATATGGTAAGAACTTTCGAAATGACATAAATGTAAATGTACTCTTATTATTGCTTATGCATATTATACATCATATTTTTTAAACATTAATCATTGAGTCTTTTTGGATATTTTGCTTGGAGAAACCCAGGATTTGTAAACCTGAAAGTTTTTTTTAATTTAATTTTTTGTTTTTGCTGAGTAAGACAAATACTTTTTTAATCCATGCTTGTTAAATGTTAATCCCAAAGGGCTACTGTCCATGGTTTACTTTCTTGCTTTGCATTTTGCTCTAACCTTAGTGTAATCAAAATGCTGTAGCTGGCTTTAATTTCTTTTTTGATTTATTATTTCTTGCTCACATTATGAGAGCAATCTGCTATAATACCCCCAAGATAATTCTGATAAATTGCAGTTTTCTTTGTTGGCTCTGTGGCTCAAATAACCTTTCTTGTTTGCAGTTGTTCGGAGCAGCCAATATATTTCAGCAAATTGCTAGTGAACTTCAACACATGACAGTGAATAGGTGGTCAGTGTGAATGGTTTATTTCTGCAACCCCTTGTAAGAAGCTTTCTCCTTTCTGTTTCTTTTTTTTCTATAAATATCTAATTTTTCAGAAAAAGGCACATGCTTATAAAAAGATAAGCAGTTTTGATACCATAATACAGCAGACAGTGTCCACCAAAATATTTAATTCTTTGACCCTGCATTGTTCAGCTCATTTAAGGTGGCATCATTACTGAAAAATGATGGCTTTAGTTATGATTTAGAAAATCAAAAACCAGTATACTGTTGGAAACACGTAATCAGTTTAGTAATAAGGTGCTATACTTCTTACTTCATTTTTTTTAATAAAATATAAGCACGAAAAGTGGATTAAGGAATGCCACAGCCTCTGAAAGAAATTGAAAATAAGTTGTCAGTGAGTTTAATTTATAAATCCATAATGTGTGCCACTGCACTGTTGTATTACAATTATTACAGTAACAATGACAGAATTGTCCTTTTTTTTCTTAAACATATTGATGGAATGTTGTTGCTAGGCAACAATGTCAGGTTTTTTGATAAGTTATTACTTCAGGTTCATCGTAACTCATTCTTTTATAGATCCACTGACCGCCAAACCAGTTCTATTCTTTCTAGATTTGTATTTTCTGGGGTTTTTTTTTTTAGCTTCTCATTTCTGAATTACAATTGTGGAAAGAGTACAGTGCAGTTGGTGGCAGATTAATTAGCAAGCTGGCAAAGGTGTTTTCAGCTTTTGTGTGGTTTCACATTATGGTCTTATTCTCCATTATATTTACTTGTAAAGAAGAATGTGGCCCTTTTTGACAGTGAGCTTGAGTCAAATTATTATTTACTGTTTAACTTAACGTGTAGTGTAAAGACTCTTGTTGCAGGCCTGGGAGCTATTAAATCTTTTTAATGCACTCTCACCACTGTATGAACTTGGTCCCTGTGTTGTAAGTAAATACTGTCTCTGTGTCCTTTGTGAATTTACATATGATGTATTATTGATTTCAGAATTCTTCTGCTCAGTGGGACCTGCATTCATTTTTTCTGTTGTAAAAATCTGAGCATTATTTTAAAATTAAAACTCTTGGTAGACTGTTATTTTTAGCTAACAATCTGTGCAGGGAGCTGCAGTAGATCAATGGCAGCCACCTTAGAGCAGTTGCCTGCTGTTTAGGCAAAGCCATACAATGTATTTTTATATTAATGAGCACAACACCATTTTTGCATAAGGCTACAAAAATGTTATGTTGATTAATACCCTGTTGTGTGTTTGACTTTAACCTGAAAGCAGCAGCAGTGGGATGTACACAATCTGTTAAGCGATCCTCACACTACACATTCAGGATCTTGCTTTTTGGCTCCCAACTTTGGACTCCGGTAACCCCGATTGAGTTGGAAGTGGGTTAAGAAAATGGATGATTTAATGATCTCTCCTATTGATCTAGTCATGCAGCTCGCTGTTTCTTTACAAACTATTACTGCAGGACATCTCCTGTACAAAATTTGGTGGTCAGCCAGACTACTCATTATTTATTAACACCTTAATGTTTCAAATCTTGTAGCTTCTGGCAGTTTAGTTAGCAGAGGATAAAGATTTATCCAGATCTCCCTAATCAGGACTTTCAGAAGCTTTTAAGGCTGGCATGACACTCTGATGTTACAAAGGATTGTCCCGCTTTGTTAACAGCGGCTTTCATTTATAGCTCTCTTGAAGGGAACGGAGTATTAAGAACTCTTATTTTTACTTGAGCATTTTGTTTTCATTTAAGCAATGACTGGAGCAATAACAAAATTCAGGAAGCAGAACTGGAAGAAGTTGATGCAACATTTTGAATAATAGTTGCTACAGCCCACTCAGAGATGGGGCTAGGCAATTTAAAATTTGTATAGACAATACAAGGCATATTTGTTATTTTATTCAGAGGCACCAGAATAAATAAATTAATTATTGGTCTAATTTTAAAGGGAATGCAGAATTATTTAACCAATTAACATATTTAAATACAAAGACTTTAAACTTGGCCTTCACTTCAGTCCAGATACACTTATTTAGTATTTTCGGCAATATTCCTCTCCAAATCTGCTTGAACGTGCATTCATCATCTGGGAGCTCAAGTCTGAGTGCATTTATGAGATGTGGAGTATAGGGTTGTCACCTTTTGCTCAGAAAATAAACTTAAGTGCCAAGCCTTTCTGTCCTGACTGTTAAACTATGATTTCTTTATATTTGTAATGCCCTTCCACACTAAAATACTGTGATGCTGATATCAAGGGCGACTGAATATTTCCCCAGTTTATATGTGTATGCATGTAGGACTGGTGGCACTTCCAGAATAATTTTCTCTGCAGGAGACAGATAACAGTTTTTTTTTTTTTTAATAAGACACATTCAAACAATATGCATTATTGATAATATACTAAAGTCCTGGCAAAGTGTAGCAGTCTCATGACATGCTCTTCAAATGCATTTTCTGTAGCCAATCTGATGTCCTCTCACAATCTAAATCCATGCTCTCAGGTTAGACATACAGGCAGATACATCATTGATTGCAAAGGAATATTACACTGTTATATCAGCCAACACATATTAATAACAGATGAGCAGGCACAGTATGCTCAAGTTTACACAATAAAATAAATAAATCATTAAAACAAATACATCTATTATCTATTAAAAGTTAACAAATTAAAATTGTATATATTTCTTTTCTCATCCAGGTTATGTTGCAAGATTTGAAAGCGGCTGGTCAAAAGTACACTTCCCCAGTGTAAGCATGATAAGTAGTGTTCGATTCAGAACTGGCTCTTAAATATTATATCAAATGTCTATTGACCTGAATATAATGTTTTATAAAATTTCTGTCTGAATTGCTAAAAGAGAAACTATAATAATGAGTATTAATAACAGGATGCATCATAGGGCACTAATTAATACTGCCGTCTCACAGCAACAGGAAACTCGGGTTAAATACCAGCTTAGTTATGGCTTGTGTTGTGAATTTTACATGCTATCCCTGTGGTTTAGTGGGGAAGGGCATATCCCTGCTTCTCTGGTTTCCTTTAATATTTGAAAAATATTAATATTTGGGAGAACTGATGATTCAAATTTGGCCCCATGCAAGTGTCTGGAGGTGAGTTTGTGATTTTGTCTTGTGATGGACTTTCATAATATCCAAGACTGGAGCTTGCTGTTTGCCTAAAGCTGCAGAGAAGAAATGAAGGCCTGGCTCCCTTCAACCCTGATTCAGAATAAAAAGGTTATTAAAATGAACGGGTTAATGGATTACAGGAATTTTTGAAAGTTGAAAATTATACGATAGAAAGAAAATGACAAGATCTACATATTTACTGTTGTCCTTTTCATTTGGACATTTTTGTTTTACAATCCTTAATCTAAAAGTTTATTTATGCAAGGGAATCATAGCTTGATTAGTAAGTAGTTTTGACATAAATTAGAACAGCATGTGGAAAGCGCTATAAATGTTTATTTAAATAGCTGATAATATAGTAGAATCTTTTAAAATAATTTTGCCATTTTAAAGTGTTCCAACCATCCATTCACCCATCCATTATTAATTCTGCCTAATTCAGGTCTTAGAGTCCAACTTGGCAACATGTCACATTATGCAGGAACCAACCATGGACAAGGGAGTCCGTTAATTACAGGGCCTGTTCACCAACACACCTGCATTCATTCATATGTGATCTAGTTAGAGGGGTACATATCTGGAATGTGGGAGGAAAGCCAACACAGTCATTGGGAAAGCATACAAACTCCATAGGCACTGTATAGGGGCCAGGATTTGAAGCCATTCCTTTGGAGCTGTGAGTCAGCTGCTACAGCTGCATGTGGTGTTTTATAACAGGATGATTTTAGGCAATGACCTAACTAATAAATAGCAAGTTACTGACATGCATAAAGTGAGATGGAGAAAAATACTGTTAGGAAATTAACTGTAGACTGTTAAGTCAAGCCATCTTTGAGTTTACAAAGCAGACGACTGTTAATATGAAGCATTTTCAGGATGTTTTTTCTTATGGAAGATTCTTACCATCCTTCCTTTTTTTATACTATTATCCTGTTCAAGTTTGCTGAGAGCAATGCTTGCAAATTGGAAACTCACACAGCAGAAAGTGACACGCCATTGCAGAGCACAGTCAACCCCACACTCAAATCAAGAGCCCTGCAGATACAGGGAGAACGTGCAAACTGCACAAAAAAAAATGATTTGAACCTATGAGTCAATTTGGGGGAGCAGTACTACTCAATAAACTTCTGTGCCACCCTACAGAATGTAATGTTGTAAATAAAACATTGAATAAGGTTGAGATGGTGGGCTCCGACTTTGAAATTGGACTTGGGACCTCAGTAATGACTTACTTTGTGACTCTTCCTCGTCATGTGTTTCAGTATACCCCATGGAGAGTGTAAAAATTAACACAATATAAAGATTGTTTATTGTTGATTATTAAAACTGTGTTGAAATTAGTTTTTCATTTATACTCTCGAATTGAAAAAAAAAATTAAAAGAGATTTTATTCCTTATTTAAGAAGAATTTTTAACACACTTCTCTCAGCTATGTTCATTTATGGTCTGTAATGAAAGATTAAAGTACATGTGCACCATCATACAAAGTGGAATTTGAGTTTAAGTCAGTGGATACAGTTTTAGAGTATCTAGATGACAAGTAAAATATTAAACAGTACTGAGACTACCCACTACTTTTTTGTAATTTAAAATGCAAATTGCATAACAGAAGTTGGTGCTTACAATATGTACATAAGGGCAAATGAAACCCAGCTCATTCAGGCAGTGGATTTAGCAAACCACTTTGTAATTCACTGAGCTGTAAAGTTTCAAAGAAATATGCTGTCCAGCCACCACAATCCTACTTTTATTGTTTGTCTTCAGAATTGAGTGATATTTATTATTTATGTAAAAGTAAAGGAAATGAGTTCACAAAAGAAATGATGAGATTAAAAATGTAGTCATTTGCATAGGGATGTAGCTGAAAATGTTAAGTATTAATGTAGCAAAAAATGGTAACAGCTGTTATTTATGCAGAAGTTCCCTTTCAGACAGCGTTGAATGGGCTGTGCTCTGCTGCCTGCTTAGGTTGACTCTTTCTTTCTTGCATTCTTATACTGAAGAAATACAGATGTCTTATTTAAGTCCTAACTGTTTTTGTACATTGGCATAAACTTTAAATGCATGTATAGGAACTGCCAGGTGCCACTGCTCACTGTCTGATTTACTAGAGTACCACATCAAACAGTTCATTTTGCCTGAATTCATCTTGTATGAATGAAGACATAATGTTTTTAAACCTTTTCCTTACAATTTACAGTATCTATCTATCTATCTATCTATCTATCTATCTATCTATCTATCTATCTATCTATCTGTCTGTCTGTCTGTCTGTCTGCCTGTCTGCCTGTATGCCTGTCTGTCTGTCCGTCTGTCCATCTATCTATCATATAAAATTATGTGTTGTATATTTTAAATATAAACAGAATGAAATGAAACCAAAGTTTGTAAGCAGCAGCTTGCTGTGGATTTTGCAATTAAATTAAAAACACAATAAATAGATGCCATCGCTAAAAATGTCATCTGAGTTTGTAAAAGATGTCTAAGACACAATCAGATGGTGGAAAGTCATTGCATGACAGATGATACCAGGTTAACAGAGGAAACTATTGGATTGTGATAGCTGTGCACTGCAAAACAGCTCTTCCCACACAGAATATTTCTTTCAGTGTTTTACTTTACTGGTTGGTGTGACACTATAAGCAGGATATCTATGGTTATAATCTCTCATATGTTTAAATGCCTACAAACCTATCATTTGGGCTTATATGCACAAGAGTCCTACAAATTATCTCCCTGGCATTTTGGCAGATAATGCAGAATATGAATTTTGTTCATGGGAGAGTGGTATTATTACATCCTGCATGTCAGGCACAGGCTGCCTATCATATCTCTTCTACCACTTTAAGTGCAGTGAAATAAAAAAAAAAACGGAATCTGCCTGACAGGACCTTCTACCACTTCTCATAATTTGAGCTGTCTGATCTGTCCCTTAGGCAAGCTGCAATTTTAGAGTTACCCCAAAAAAAATTGTGCCCCCACAATTACTATATACAATTTCTGTCTAAAAAAAATAATGTTGTTTGAATGGAAAAAGATAACACGATTCTCTAAATTTGATTAGGAGCAGAATTGTACATGTACAGTAAGTAATTAATGGTGCCTGTTAAATAAATCTCTGTGTGTATGTATTGTATGTATGGATATATATATATATATATATATATATATATATATATATATATATATATATATTTAAATATATAATGTATTGCAGTATATATACTATAAGCTCCGTATATACTGCTGCTGGATTATGTGAATTTCCCCTTGGGATTAATAAAGTATCTATCTATCTATCTATCTATCTATCTATCTATCTATCTATCTATCTATCTATCTATCTATATTTTTTTTTTTATAAAATAGTCCTATTTCTTATAACTTGCTGAACATTCAAAATCTGTTGTTATCACAGTTTAGCCACTTTTTCATTCACTTAATAAAGCTGTCCATCTGTCCATTTAAACTACAGCTAGAATACACTAAGATTTTTGTCTTCTTTTAAACTGTGCTTTTACAAAACATGCTAATTTAAACCAATGATTAGGATGGAGTTCAAGTCACACTGGCATGTAGCATGACTCTGTGTGCAGATTAAACAGAGCATTTCTTTCTTGGTTATTTACCAGAGTGCTGTATTGATTTTGCTCTCCTACTGAGGCTCAATCTGACCTCTTGTATGGAGCCCTTCACTGCCACTTTCCTCCATATTCTAATAGCGTCTCATCTAAGTGAAATGTTCCAGGCATGCTGGCTTTTCCCAGTGCAGCTTTGTTGCTGAAGAGTGGGTGTCTGAGTGAGCATTGATCTGCAAGCTGATCTTCTCCAGTAACATCAACTTCATCATAATAAGTCTGGATTTGAAAAATAATTTAGATAACAGCTATTTTCTAATTTGTTTTCTGCTTTTTCCCATAATTACAATTTTCCAGAAAACTATTCAATAATTTATTTTATCTGATAGCATATTGGGAGAATAGCAATAGATAAATAAAACATAGGCATGCTAAACATGTGATGTTGCCCTTTTTAATTGAGATTTATGAACACATTGTTTTTGGCAGGTGGAGAACAAATACCCCTTCATGCTAAGCAACCTTTGCTAGCTAACCTTATGTGCTGAATGTTGAAAAAATGAAAATTGTTTGCTAAGAGATGCACATGTAGAGACCAAAGTTACCTGCTCTGGCTTGTAATGAAGCTTGTCAGCCATTGATGGTTGGTTTCTTTTCCAACATCCTTGCCCGGCTTGTGATTGTTTTTAACTGCAGGTACTTGTCGCTTGATGAACTTTTCTAACGTCCAATTTTTGGAATGCTAAAGTGGCCACACGGTGTATCTCAACATATCGAGTTATTCCTAATACTTGAATTTATCTTGCACCGTGGCTGCATGCTAATTTCTATTATGATTGTTTTGCCATCTTATAGACTAACTCCTAGAGGTCAAGCAGGCATAAATTGGCTGTAAACGTTTTCCTAATAAATACATGCATTTATACAAAATAGTTAAGATCACCTTTTAAGCACTGAATATTTGGTACCTGATTGAATGAACGATAAACTTTCTTTAACCATGCACTATTAAATATAGAGCCTGTTCTATTGACACAATAATGTATCAAAAAGGCAACACTATAAAAGCACAATCATTTTTATTTAAATACAGTACAATTATTTCAGAAAATGCTATAAGATGACCATAAATAAAACGAATAATGCAGTGCTGTATTTATTTTGCTATAATTATGAGCTTACATGAGATTTAATAAATAAATGAGTAAAAAAATAAATAATACCAGTCTTTTTAAATGCTTTAGACTATTGACACTATTAAGTGCTCAGGCATTAGAGCCTTAAATTTTGTAATAAATGTTTTTGAGCTGTCATTAACAAAAGCAGCTTAGAGCCCAGTTCTGTTCTTTAAACACAAATTGTCTCTCCTGGGAGACTGAGGCAGCCACACCGCAGGTCAATGCATGTACATATTTATCTATAATAATTTCCTTAAGAAATGTGTTGTTTTTTTTTTGTCTCTTTTTTTCAGCTCAACTAAAAAGCATTGAAAAATACCCTGTTCCGTTAATTCTCTGTGTCGATCAGAGTTCAAATCAGCGTGAGAAGTCATTCTCTTTGGTGTTCTTCTGGAGACTTTAGGGCCGCGTGTTTTAGCCTTTGCTTTGGTTTGCCGGCCTTGCTTGCTGAATCTTGCACGACTGAGGTTAATTGAAGATCCTACACAATCTGATTATCATTTCATTGTATGATTAGTTTGTGCAACCAAAGTAAGAATCTGTTCACTCGCTAGCTGTCTGTCTTGTCAACATCATGTTTCTAAGGTCCAGTTCCAATCTTTATTTGCTGCTGTTCACAAGTTGTTCATATGGGCCACATGCAAAGTTTCACTCTATCTGTGTGCACCCATGGTGCTCGTTTCATTTCTTAATGCACTGTGTCATTCAGCGCTCCAAAGTAGAGCACCACTTTGCCAGCTAGATGCCTATGAATCGATTAATTTGTTGGATGTTTAAGTGTGTGCTGCTGGCTGCTTCTTCTACTCCCACACACACATCAGTAGATAGATTAATAGGCAGCTATTGGTATGTATGCAGAGACAGAGAGAAATGAAAACAGTCAGCATACGTACATTATGCTCTCATGCTCAGCCTACATATTCCTGATGCTTTTCATTTTACCATTTGACATATTTGCTTGTTTTCGATAAGAAATTTTGAAAGCAGCCCAGTTTCATTTTCCATAAGACGAGAACCTGTTGTAAAACCCGTTCATTTTATGGAGAGGAAATCGAATGTGGTGCCACATTGTCAGAGCTACTTTATTGTCATCATTTACAAAGGTCATCTGAATTAATTGACTCCTTACCATATGAATTGTTAAGCTTCTGGCTTTCTGACAGATTTACAATAATGCAGCAAGCCTTTTAGTCCCCATGAAACCTTTCCATTTTGCTGTTGTGCAAAAAGAAAAAGCAGGGTTTATAAAGAGAAACAGCTAGGCAGATGTGATGGGAGATTAGTAAACTTCTAAAGGAGAAGTATGCTGGATACAATAGAATGTTAATTCATTTAGTGAGAGTAGGGGGTGCACACTGAGGAGGTAATTGGGGAGGTCAGAATCAATATCAAAATAAGAATCAAAGGATGGCAGGTCCTAGCAAGCCCTTATGTGATGTTGTTACTGAATGTTTAACCATACCTCAAATAGAACTGCTTCCAGAAGGATAAGACAGCATTGTAAGAGCAGACTTCAGAGTCCGCCAGTTCAACAGTTTGTATTGAGTCGTGCTTTTCTTAAATGAATGAGAAGTTGCATTAATTACAGCTTGCCTTCAGTGTTTGCTTAAGCTGCCTTTATTAGTATGAAACTGATGCAATGAAGCCCTTCCTGGAAGGAAATCACAAGGCTCTGTTTTTTAGAACGTTTTTTTTTTTTTTTTTCTTACAAATAAATCATTCAGGTCTCGTTTATCTATTCATTCTGGTATTAATAAAGAGCAGTATGAAAGGCAGTATCTGAAAATGGCTGGGATGAAAATGTATATGTGCCACTGCAGAACAATATATGCAGGAATTCTTGCACCTAAGAAATAAGCAGTTCGGCTTATTCCTCAGAGGAATATCACAGGAGAAATGCCACACTGCAATCATGTTAATTATAAAAAGAAAATGAGACATGGTATTCAGCTGTTCAGTTTGTTTGCAAAGCTAAAGAATATTTTCAGAAAAACACCAGTTGAGGCTTTTTCGTGTGGTTTCTGTCTGCATTACCTATTGGTTGCTCATCCTGATTATAATGGAGAAAAAAAGTAATTTACCACCAACCTGCAGGGGAAGTGGGGAAGAAGTGATGCGTGCTTACGTGTGTGTGTGTCTGTCTATTTTGTTAGTCACATTCCTGTCATTTGGTCTTATACACTGGATACTTCAGGGCCAAGCCAGTGAAACCCAAGAAAAACATTTTCATTCTAACCCTATTTCAGGTGCAGTATCTTGTATCCTGTTTACTCTAAGGATTTTCCATTAGTGGTGGTTACTTCTCAGTACCTTTTCTTTTTTCTTTTTAAAGATAGCACTAGCTATTAAAGATGCTTATCTGTTATAATGTTAGTCATAGAGTCTCAGATATGCTAAATGAATGGCAGGTCCTCCTGTTTTATGTAACACCTACCTCTAACTGATGCTAGCAAACAGCATCACAGAAGACATGCACATGTTAAAAAGAACACACACGCTTTCTATACTGTATTGGTGTATCAGCAGAATGCAGAAGATGCAGTGCTTTAACATTTATTAAGAAGCTTTATAAATGCATACTCCTTTTATTATCACGGCACATCTTCTACAGTATAACAGGAAGACTATTTGTGTTTTGTCTAAATATGTTAAGATTGAATTAAAAAAGGAACACAAGTATAAAATACAATAAAGTAAAAAAAGTAGCATCCTACTTACCTTCATACTTGAGCTACAAGCTCTAGTGAATGCTTTGCCTTTGCATTCATTAAGCTCCTTTGAAGGTTTTCAAGAACAGTCCTGTGCTGCAGAGAGCTTGCACATTACAGAGTACAATACATAGATCCTTTTCCTTTGACAGTAAGAGAGGAAACTGCTTGCTTCCAGCTACAATTCCCCGTTACACTTGCCACTGATCTGCTCCTGACTGGCAAATGCTCACAATCCAGTGAAGAGAACCGTGGCTCTGCTTTTTATTTCCCCCTCCTCTTTTCCGCTGTGGTTAGTGGTGCATCATTCACCCGATCAGCTGTCACATTGACATGGTGCTGCCTGCTCAGCGGTCATTAATAACTGAACACCCTCCACTCCCCAGAGAGGAGCCAATCGCTTCAGCGTGCAGAGCTACAGTGCTTGCAGCTGCCTCAGTCTGGTTGGCTGAACTGGCCTGTCTGTTAAATGACACTGCTGTTTAAGAATGGGTGGAGGGGAGGGGGCGTAGATATATTCTCCTGCTAGTCCTTGCAGCTTTGTTGTACACTGTAAGGATTTTTGAGGACAATACTAAACAAACAGATTTTATGATGGAGAAATGAGACTTCTACCTTCTTTAAAGTATACCTTATGTGAAAAATAGTATTATATCCATTTTGCTTCTATTGCAATTGAATACAAAAGTCAGTCCTTGACAGTCATAGGGGCCTTTTTAAATTAAATCAAACTACTGTTTTATTTACTCGACACTCTACAAGACATTACATTTTAAGTCATGCTAATCATGCAGAAGATACATAAGTCACCTCAACACTTTGTTTTCCATTGCTTGCAATCTATCTATCTATCTATCTATCTATCTATCTATCTATCTATCTATCTATCTATCTATCTATCTATCTATCTATCTATCTATCTATCTATCTATCTATCTATCTATCTATCTATCTATCTATCTACTTTATTGTTATAACAGCTCTGTCTGCAAGGAATATGAATAAGTAAAATATAAATACCACCATAGAACATAAGGACAACAGTAATCATCATTCCATAATGGCCCACTAACAATAAATAGGGTATAATAAATGCAACTTTTGTTGCAGTTAGAGTCAAGATGACTTGTGGATAATTACTGTTATGAAAACTGGTTTCCTCATAATAATTGATCCAAGTCACTTAAGACTATAGGTGGAAGGAGAAAAAACAGAGGGCAAATGAGTGAGATACAAAAGATCAGATGTGATTTTTTATTTAATATAATTACACTACAACACTCTTTGTCTAGTACTGAAAAAACAGTTTAGTCCTATATCACTAAAAAAGTCAGACTTTCTTTTATGAGTGGTATCTTTCTGTGCCATACTACACTGAGACAGCCAAGGTCCTGCAAGGGGCTAAGCCACTGTTTTTTCTGGTGTTTTAGCTGTAGTACGAGGGTGTTGTACCGTGTTAGCCATTATGGATGTAGTGCGAAGTCAAGCAAAATGACACCTTTTATTGGCTAACTAGAAAGATTACAATATGTAAGCTTTCAAGGCCACACAGGTCCCTTCTTCAGGCAACATGTTTGCCTGCAAATACTGTGCGGTTGTATAAGTGTCATAGTAGCATTTTGCTGCATGCTGATTAGAATGTGCAAGTAGGAATTTCACTGTACACTGTACATGTGAAGAAAATAATGAACGTATTTCTGCCCCATCTGACTTTCCTTATCATTACAAACTATGCATAATGAATTTGGTTAGATTTTGTGACTGTAAATAAAGTCTGTAAGAAAAAAAGATTGAAACGAAATTCATGAGGAACAAATCTCTACCACTCAGCACTCCTTCCTTCTGTAAATGGTACAGGGCCATTAGCACTTGCACCAGTAGATTCAGCTTCTATCTTTAGGTTGTAAGGTTACCAAACAATCCTTAATAACAAATACTAAAAGAAATATTTTAATATAAAAACATGGTTTGTACATTCATTTTTGTGTGTGTATGTATTTGATTTTTTCATCCATTTCCAGATGAAATTTACAACTACTAAAAATTCAAGGTAAATGAAGCTACTGTTGTATTAATAAATTACCTACAAGTCTCTTTTGAGTGCTCGTGAAACTGTTTTTTTTTTTTTGGTTATACTCATTATACATTTGAGATTATTTTTTACATTTTTCTTTTAAGAGAGATGCAGTAGCACTTGAACTTTTCTAAATAAGAAAGGTTGCCCAACTACAACATTTACCAATTATCATCCATCCATTTTCTAACCCGCTGAATCCGAATACAGGGTCACGGGGGTCTGCTGGAGCCAATCCCAGCCAACACAGGGCACAAGGCAGGAACCAATCCTGGGCAGGGTGCCAACCCACCGCAGGACACACACAAACACACCAAGCACACACTAGGGCCAATTTAGAATCACCAATCCACCTAACCTGCATGTCTTTGGATTGTGGGAGGAAACCCACGCAGACACGGGGAGAACATGCAAACTCCACGCAGGGAAGACCCGGGAAGCGAACCCGGGTCTCCTAACTGCGAGGTAGCAGCGCTACCACTGCGCCACCGTGCCGCCCACCAATTATCAGATATTTTTCAAATATGATGATAAAGCTGCACGAACCCTGCCATAAAGGTGAGTGTCTCCCTATCCCCTGCGATTAACAAAGAGAAAAGCGTGGAGCATTTTAGTTTACTTCATTTTGTGCATTCATGCATTAGTTTGAGAAGAGGATCCCAGGATAAAGTCACAAGAAAGTTACAGGAAAAATAACTTACTTTCAGACACCGCCTCGGGGTGTGCTCATGCTAGCACTTGTGCCCACTCACACGCTGCTAGCCTATTTCATACATGTCTTGCAGAGTTTCAGCATAGCACTTGTGCAGAATGTAACGGAGTCAGCCACTATAGATGGAAGAGAGTGGTGTGTTGCAGGATTGGCTGTAAGATTTGTTCCCCGAGTATAAGAGGCACTTCATGCCTCTAGGGGTTGTCTTTAGACTCAGTGGTGTGGATAGTATGGTTGATATAGCGATTTCTTTTAGTATACCAAACAGCGGATTCTGTCTTACTTGTATATATTATCTTTTGTATAGAAATATAGACATTTCATAGTTATTGTATTTGTTTTGTTGGAGGTATTTATATAGATTTTGGGTTTGTAGTGCACTTTGTTTTTCTTGTATATACACTGTTTTTTTTCCCTTGTAAATATTTTTGTGACTCTTTGGAGTTTGCTGTGTGTAGTTTCTTCCTGATTGCTTTCTTTCCTTAGGAAGACTACCGTTTTGTGTATATATATTTTTTGGCTTTATATTTTATTTTGGGACTGGCAAATACACTGTAAACATTCTTCACTGTTTTTTGATTGAGACGTTTTTTGTGTTTTTGTGGACCTGTAAATAAAACCTACATTTGTTTTTGGAAATTACCACCTTTTTGTTTTTGTGTCTCCGTGTCTGACTTTTCTCAAGTCTGATCCCGTTTGGTCCAGAGCTACAAGACACGCACTGTGTAGTCTAGTGCCAACCTTGCAACTACATAGTGGGCACCACCAGGGCATGTATGTCCACCCTATCTTGGACACAGTCATGCAGGAGACAGATTTTTTCCACACTACACACGTTTATTTACAACTGGGGAGCGTTTCACCCTGCTCCCCACAGCGTGTTTTGTGTTGGTATGACTCATAAACTTGAAAAAATGTATGTATTGTCTGGTGGTGTAATCTTTTGATCACTGAACATTAGCACTTGGTGCATATTAACAATTTACCCTATAGAGTAGGTATGATTCTAGAATATGAGTAGCATCTGAAAATATTACATTGAATTGTTTTCTTTTGTTTCATTTTCTTAGTTTAACATTAAATAGTATTTATAACTTTAATAATTTTCTGTTTTACATATTTCCAAGTAGAAATTTTATTCCAAGTATTGTTTTATTTTTTTCAAAGGGTAGAAGAGATGTTCATTGTTTCATGCATGGAAAGCTCATTGACTCATCATCAGCCAAACCTATGACTGTAATTTTTTCATTTATTAATAGTTTCCCAGCAACATAGATTACATTTCCCCTTGTTCAATATAAGATGCCAATTAACAAATATTCAGAAAGGATTCAGTGTATTTACTAGCAAATTATATCTTTAGCAGCTTATGTTACAAATAAACAAATTTAAATGTTATCCTTGCTATAAATGAACAGTCTTTTAACATCACAGTATATTTGTGGCTTTAACAACTTTTCAAAACAGAGAAATTATAACAACAACTAAATAGTAGGGCGGTACGGTGGTGCAGTGGTAGCGCTGCTGCCTCACAGTTAGGAGACCCGGGTTCGCTTCCCGGGTCCTCCCTGCGTGGAGTTTGCATGTTCTCCCTGTGTCTGCATGGGTTTCCTCCGGGCGCTCCGGTTTCCTCCCACAATCCAAAGACATGCAGGTTAGGTGGATTGGCGATTCTAAATTGGCCCTAGTGTGTGCTTGGTGTGTGGGTGTGTTTGTGTGTGTCCTGCGGTGGGTTGGCACCCTGCCCGGGATTGGTTCCTGCCTTGTGCCCTGTGTTGGCTGGGATTGGCTCCAGCAGACCCCCGTGACCCTGTATTCGGATTCAGCGGGTTAGAAAATGGATGGATGGAACTAAATAGTAAATAGCACAAATACATTTGTTTTAAGGACTTTATTTAACATCAGATCTTACACAAAGCAGCTTAACAGCGTTTCCTGTGACAAGTAAGTAAAATAAAAACGTTTTTTGTTTTCATCCCAGTGAAGTGTGTGTTAGGCCTATTAATGTCCTTATAAAGACCTGCTGTAAATGAGTGTCGGATTGTGCATGTATGTACCTTGCAACAGACTATCACTTCATCTAAGGTTGGTTAGATGTTTCTAGGCTCAGGCTACCCAACCTTGTAGGTGGATAAGTAAAGGGAATTGTTGAGATATCACCTTATCTTTACTTAATGGTAATCTGGTTCAAGCACATAGAGAACCCAATAAATTGAGTTAGAAGAACCAAACATGTATTAAGGATGTGCCAGTAACTGGTAGTGGAGGGGGAATTCATCTGTGTCTACCCCAAAATGCTTCTTGTGTGTCTCAGGAGAGATATGGGGCATTGAGTCAGAATGGACCCTGTTCAGGCCCTGGTCGGAAGCTTAGGTCCACCTGAAGTAAGAGATGCTAAGAAGCTGAACAAAAAGATGCAATATTGCCGTTAGGGTTACCACATTTAAATGTTAAGTACCAGCAGACCAAAAAGTTATCAGGTGCTTCAGTGGTAGAATTAAAAGCTCAGCTCAAAGAAATTTTGTCAGGCCATAGAAAATGACTTTATGGCAAACCTTTCAATGACTAAAGAATGTGAGAAAAAAGGTTGACCTCCACACTGGATATTATTAATAGGTGAATGGAGCAATTTAAGAAACTTCTAAACCCAGTGTATATGACCTCCTAGAAGGTGGAAGTTGCTAGAATGTTTGGTTGGAGTTGGGTTCATCTCTTTGGCTGCGCATACTGCTGTGAATAAAACTGTCCACACTCAGTCACTCAGTGAAAAATCGCAACAGTGCTTCAAGGCTGTAGGAGTGGTCCCTGGTTTTGAAAAGATAGATTGGAAGGTGTGCTCTGATTGCCATGATATCACTCTCCTCAGCCACCCTGGGAAGGATTGCGCTAGGGCACTGGAATAGAGACTCAGATAGTTGAACCTCAGATCAAGAAGGAGCAATGTGGATACCATCCTTGTCATAGAAAAGAGGACGATTTCTTTTACCTTGCGCAGTTACTTAATGGGTCTTGGGAATTTAGCAGGATTTTGGACTTGGAAAAGGCTTGTCTGTTCTTATAAACAACAGTTTTACTGTGTACGTAAGTAAGTATGCCTGGCATAACCGTATCTGTCAGATACTACATGCGTCACTAGAGGTCTCTAGAGAGTGCTATTGAGCTAAAGTGAAATATTTCCTTTGATACAAACATTAAGTAAAAAAAGAAATCTGTTACTTCACTCAAAAGCTTTACTGAGTCGGTAAATATTCATGTCTTATACCTCTGTATATCAATCAGATACTACATATGTTCTACCTGCTTGCTTACTACAGTTTGGTGTTCCTTATTTATATTGCCTATTGTATAATGTTATGTTTTTTTCTAACCTGCATAATCCAGACCAGAGTCACTTGGGGAGTAGTTGCTGGAGCGTATCTCAGCTACCATAGGGTGCATGGCAGGAACAAACCCTGGACACAGTTCCCAGTCCATCTCAGGGTGACCACACACACACACCAAGCACACACTAGGCCATTTATCGTCATCAACTTACATAACCTGCATGTCTTTGGACAGCTGAATGGAACTGGAGCTCCTGAAGAAGCCCACGCAGACACGGGGAGAACATGCAAACTTCACACAGGGAGGATTCCTTATGGTGAGGCAGCAGTGCTACCACTGCACTGCACTACCATGCCACCCATTTTGCATCATGCCTCAACGTATGTATTCATGTACAGTAAGTTCTGTTTGAGTGAGTGCATTATGCATGTGTGAGTACTAAAGTGAATGTTAGCGTGAAAAAATGTATTTGTTCTAAATAAACTTGGCTGCTGCTGGCAATTTACACAGCTCCCTATAGTCAGTCAGTAGGAAGTAGTTATTACACCAAATCAAGATATTCTGGGTGAAGCAATAGTTTTTCAAAAATTACCCCCTTGTTCCCTGCCCTGGGTAATTCTTAGGAATTAGCTGACGCCTCTGTAATACATACCTCTAGAATCGTCATGCTTAATGTGTGTTATAGGGCTTGACTAGTGACCACGTACTAGAAAGTATTACATGGAAGTTGCTACAAGAGTTTATGGTTTCAAGGCTGCTGCTGCATATAACTGTGAAGCAAAAGCTGTGTTTATACATTTGTCACTTGTCAAGAGTGTGTCTTTTCTTCCCTCCCGTTCATGATTTTCAAGTACAGGATATTGAGACACCAGAGAGGTTTAGAGAGCATCTTGTTTAACTGAAAGAATGAGATTGTGATACAAGCAACTGAAATGAGGTTCGTGTGAAGGGTTGTTAGGCTCACACCCGTGTGAAATGGTGAAGAGCTCAGAAATATGGGTAGACTTTGGAGTAAAGCTTCTATAACTCTGGATTGAGGGGAGACACTTGATGAGGTTTAATCATATAGTTAGGATACCCTTTGAGTATAAAATGACATAATGAAGGGTTTATATCTCCTAACTGGGACTTTCTGGGAATTTCCCTGGAGCAGCTTGAAAAAATGTTGAGGATAGGTGCAGCTAGTCTGTTTGCTTCAGCATGCTGTCTCTATCACCCTTATCAGAATAAATTGAGTGAAATTAAAGTGAAAAGTGGATGAAAAAGCATATCATTTGTATGCTTCTGGAAAATATATGTAAATTCTGTTTATGTTAACCATCAGATAGTTTATTTTTAGAGTTAAACAGCACCATCATAATTTAAAAAATACAACATTATTACAATGCTATACACCAAACTAAAGTTTACTGTGTTTTAGGATTTGTGTACACATTTAATGAGACCAAAATCAGCTAGATGCTCTATAGATAACTGAACAGCATCAAATCTAATTTCTTTGTGAGAGAGCAATTGCCAGTATTCTCACAGAATGCTAATCATGTAAAACCAAATATAAAGATGGAGGAAAACGAAAAAAAAAAAAAAGCATAAACAATCAATCCAAAAGAAACATGCATAGAACTTTCTTTTTGTTTAAATACTTCATAGTCAATCATACTATATAAATGGCTATTCTGTGCCTGTATTAAACAAGCAGTACTTATTGTATCATATAGTACTTTTATCATGCATGGTATACAAATTATGTAATATTTAATTTCATATGAAATAATACAAATGTTATCTATCTATCTATCTATCTATCTATCTATCTATCTATCTCATTGTGTTGCAGAAAGTTATCATTGGAAAAATAAAAAAAAATTTCAGTTAAGTCAGGAAACAGTTATATCCATTTTTAAATCGTTCATGTGCTGTTTTTCTGTATAAACTGCCATAGATTTCAATAATTTTACTTGCAGTAGTAATGTTACAAATCTTTTAGGTTTTATTGCACAACTGCTTCAAAACTCTGTAGCTGACAAGTTTATATCTATGTTTATACACTCTGCATTATCTACCGTAATATGAATTCCAAATGTTTAATACACATTAGAGAGCTGTAAGGTTTTGCAGTCATTTTAAGACCTTGCACACACTTAACTATCCCCAGTATCAGGTGTAAAGTTCTTTTATTTGCTTATGTAACACTCATATTTAAAGATTTGCAATAAGAATGTTTACCTGCACAGATATTGACTAATACAGTTTACTGTAGCTAAAGTCAAGTTGCCTGCCATGGTAACTAGCTACATTATCTTGAAAATCACTGATGCCTGATCTGAGATAAAGCAACACTTCCTAGAAAAGTATTTACCATTCATTCCTGCTGAATAAGTTTACTAGTGATGGAGGTAAAGTGTCATGTCGCTTATTTGCATTTACAAGGTACAGTAGTATTAGCCATTGTTACTGGACATCATAATTGAAATAGGTTATTATTCAACATTTCTAGCACTGTACATTGTTATGTAACGCATACTGCATCTACAAATATAATGACATTGTGCCATATTATATATTGTTATATAATAGCAATGCCAATAAGATAAGAACAGCAATTATAATAACAATATGAAAAGCTACTATACCAAAAGCCATAAAAATTAATGAAAGCTACATTTGTTTTTTTTTCTGATCAGCTATGAAGTGTGAGAATAATATAACTTTTATATATTTCCTAGGTATTTTTGTAGAAATGCATAACTTCATAAAAATCAAAACAGCACTTATCTCTTGAATATTTGTCATCCATAGACTCATCCATTTTCCAAATCTTCTCAGGATTTTGCATGATCATATTCAGTGAAGTTTATCCCCGCAGTGTGGGGTGCAAGGTAGGAACCATCCATGAGTGAGATGTCAGTCCATACTACAGATGGATACTCTCACACATAACCTCACACTCATTCACATCTGGTCAGCTTAAAGTCAGCAGGCAGTCTGTCAAACAGCAATTGGGTGGTGCTCTTCTTGGGTGTGCAGCTTTACTTGGAGCTGCTGGATTCAGAGTGAAGAATACAACTGTGTTAGCCAGCTGAGCTGAAAGAAAATTCTCTCCTTCCCTGGTGACCAGTTGGACTTTTTTTTAACAGAGGGCCCTTTCCATTTCAGCCTCACTACACAGCCTGAACTGTTATATTTATAAAATAACTTGAAACTTGAGTGCCTCAAGAAAACCCACACAAAGACAGAGGAATAGAAATGTGAACACAAACTATAATCTGACTGGTAATCATCCCCCATCTTCTAGAGCTATGAAGCAACACTGCTAACTGCTGTGGCATCACATCATTCAGTATTTATAATAGAACAGTTTAACTTTAATTGAACTGTTTACATTATTTTTATTATTTGTGGGATGACAGCGGATGTATAATGGATTTAAACAACACATAATTGTGTATGTTTGGCCAGTGTATCTCTTTGGAGTACTATGAGTGGTGTGACCCCTTTAATTCGAATTTAAGGCTTCATAGTAACTAGCCTTTTCTGTGGAAAGTCATCAAGTTATCCTGATCCTATTGAGATAAATGATATCCCCCCTGAGTCAAACAAGCTTTAAAAAGCTGTTCCTTCACACTTTTGGAGATGTGTTAGCATCGTTGGAACAGGTTCATATTGGATTCAAACTGAATATCCACAGGGAATAAATGTTCTCTGAAACAGAAGAGAACAGAATGGAATCATTACAGGAGGGATTTGGCACCATGCTTAAGATTTAAAGAAGAGATGATGACAACTGGAAAGGAATAGTACAAACTACTAATGATTGCTGTGCTTTTATTTAATGAAATCTTACAGACATTGTTGCAATATGAACAGTCTACTCTGTTCTGATAAGGTTAGGTTGAGGGTATTAGTTACACAAGCAAGAACTTCATTGTAAAATTTTGGGGCTTTCAGAACTAAGGGCTTGGACACTTACTATGGTTTTATTTATCCTTGGAATATTTTTAAGACTGGTATTTTGTGATTTCACAGTTTTATGTATACAATAATAAGCTTTATTAAATGAATGGAATTAGTTGGCTAATAAAAATTGCAGAATGGCTGATAAGAAATACAGCATGCTAACCTGGAGACATATTACTTCCATGTGATGATTTAGCCCTTCTTTTTTTAGGCTTTGATTTTTTTTTTTATCATTAGGTTTGTGACAGAACTTCTTTAATACACTCCAGACATACAAATTTTCAACTTCTGAGAATGCAGACTTGAATAAAAGAAGAATATTTATTGCCAACAGCTGTGTTATGCCAAACGAGAATATCTTCTGAATAATAATCTTATTTTACTCATGTCTGTGACTTATTATCTACTGTGCACCATCATTATTAATGCGAAACATATTGCATTTTCAGTATTATATCAAAGATATGTGTAGTAATTCTATTGAAAATACCAGTTATTTAGATTTTTTTTAATATAAAATGGTATTATTACGAAAGTGCTCTTTCTCGCTCTTTTGTATTTCATTTTTAAGTAAGAGTACAAGTATTTGTATTTGACTATTAGGGCAGGGTCATTTTAATGTAAAGTAAACTGGATGTTTTATTACTTTTTTTTTTTTTACAAACTTTTTTACATGGCAATGCTAACCTGTGCATTAGTAATTAATTAAGCCCAGTTAATGTGTGTCAGTCTTTGGAAAAATATGAATGCAGTGATAAAATACATATGTAATGCTGATAGATTCTTTGCATCTCTAGAGGTTCAGAATAGTTCTACTATGTATCATTGTTTTTATTAGAGTCTAATACAGGACCAGCCTCAGTGAAGTTATTGTCCCAGACAACTCTCAAAATGCATTGCCCCTTGACCTCTATTTAAATAACTCTAGCTGTAGCATTTTATTGTGAAAATGCGTGTGGTGATACAGACTGTCTTTAGCATGGGTCGGTACAGCATCAGCGTGCCCTTGCCATGTTAACAGCTCTAGACAAGAGGCATAAGATGTCTTCGTCATGGAATAATTACTGTATGTCCCCATGTCCTTCCACTATGATGATACATTTAAGCAACGGCCTGTGCCACCTGTGCCATACGTCAACTACGGGCTGAGAAGTTTGAATGTCTTAGTACTGTGGTTCTCAACCTGTGGGGCGGGCCCCCCTAGGGGGCGCAAAGTAACAAAAAGGGGGGTGTGAAGATGTGAAAAAATGAAAACAAGAATCAAAAATATGAAAAAAAACATCTGTTGAACCAAAACAAATTAACTTAAACTACATTCTGATACTAGAACAATACATATAGAGTTAAGTAGGTATAATAAAATATGCATCTATATTTCAAAAAAATGTTAGGGGGAGCGCGATTAAAACTGTTATGAAAACTCGGATTGCAAATACTTAAAGGCTGAGAAATGCTGTCTTAGTATCATTATTCACCTAAGTGAGGCTTTGCACATAATAACAAATTGCAATGTCTGGTGTTTGCTTTTATGAAATTCAGCATTATAGCGTTTGTATCTCGTATTTGTAGAATAAGTAATGAATCATAATAAAATGAGGTGTTGATTTTGGTGATTTTCTAGAGGTTTATCTTCACTTATTTTTATAGCCCATATTCAAGTTATAAAACATGTCTATTTCTGTCCTTAATGATAATGTACTGTATTGATAACATCATACCTGTTAAAGAATTCTGCAATAATTATATTGACTGGAGTACTGGAGGTAGTAAAATACAGTATTCAGAGCAATGAAAGCAAATGGCAACGTACAGGAAAATATAACACATTATAAATGGTCATGCATTGTCTTTGTAACATAAGATGAGAACACATTGCTGCTGTCTTTTTTATATTTTAATAAAAAATAAACTACTAGTAATAATGATTCAGCTAATATATAGTATATCTGAGATCAGACGTTCTGTAATAAAGGTGATTGTTTTATTAGTTCTATATTATTTTGTTTTCTTTATTGCTTATAAGAAAGTACAATGAAAAAACACTATTTTGGGCCATGTAAGCTTGACGCAGAGTAATAAATAAATCTGCCGCGCAAATTAAGCGACAAACTTTATGGTTCATGCATGAGCCTAATAAAAGAAAATGTGCAACATCATTTACTAATGCTGCTTTACGGTCAACTCCCTTTTTAAATTGTGAGAAGTTGTGATTGACTAGGGTGACACAATGATTTATAAATGGACAAGGATTTAATCTTGCCCTGACAAGCACAGCTGCCTTTACCATTATTATGCCAGTCTAGTGAAAAATAAAGAAAAAACTAATCAATGCCTATACTGACAGCAGTCTTCCTAACATTAAATGCAAGCAAAAGTTTAAACAGCCAAAGTAGCTGAAAGGAAAAATGCACAGTAAATCTAATTAGTTACAAACTGTGACACATATCAGAAAACAAAAACAGCTTACAATATATTCTTGTTCAGTTTGTAGTTTAATCAAATACTTTTTTGTTACATTTAAAAAATATCTGTACAAAATTATGGAGGTCAGCCCCTCCTATTGATGATGGCGGCCTAGTGCCGTGATCCACCTGTCTCTTAATGACTTTTTTAAGGTTAACTATTAAATCTAGTATTGCATCCTCCAGGATTCCTCCTCATTCTTCTGTTAAATTAAAATCCAACTTAAGTCCTGTAATTTCAAATGTACTAGGAATGTGGTGTAAAGTCAAGAAGGATGGAGGCTGTTATACCTTAATACTGTACCATGATATCTGTTTTTGGAGCAAACCCATATTCTTTACAACTTGGGTAAGTCACGGCACAGTGACTCTTTGGGATGTTTTTGGTAATTATGAACTCTGGATATTCCAGTCTGTCAGGTCCATTTTCACTATTCTCCTCCTGTTTTTTCTCCTTTTGGCAACATGCAACTGTTTGATAATATTCTTTACTGTTATTGCTCTACTTTCTATAGTTCTCTATCATCTTCCTTGAAACCTGCAGTAGCTATATATAGGCCTACTGTACACTTTTATGTAAGGGATCCTACATATTCACTCAGTTTGGAAACACAACCGTCTTCTATGCCCCTACTTCCTCGAAATCTGTTTTACGAAGATCCATTCTTCTTTTACCCATTGATGTACTTCAATTATATTTCACCCTACGCAGGTGCTACACTATGGGTGTGGCTTAGGATCACTGGTTCCAACCCTGCCATTCCCTTGGCATCTTTTAAAATATGTTGTGGGAGTGTCCCTGGTACCCCTCTGGTTTTCTGTTACTGCCTTCCTCCCTACCATTCTCCCTATCACCACCACCATTCTGTCTTATTCTTCCTATTGGACTTTCCTTTCTGGGTCTGACAACTGCAAAGACAGACATAGATTTTCAATGGAAATCAGATAACCATCTTTTGCCGGTAAGCTTCTTTTTTGCAATCTTTTACTTCTCGAACTTTCAGCAGCGAATTTGTACCTTTCAAAATATTTTTAACTGGATTCTAACAATGTGCACAACACAAAAAAGAGCAGCTGGTGGTAGCAAAGAAAGAAAATGGAAAGAATGCTGCAGAAGCTCATGACATTCACAGTTAACAGCGCAAAATGAAAATTACAACTTTAGTCTTATTTCATTTTTTGTTTCTATTTTATTATATAATGTATTCAATGTTTTTAGTTTTATTCAACCCTTCTTATTTACCTGCATTATGCTACTCGATTTTTTGTTCAGACTCTTATTCTCTTTAGGTTGGATTAATTTGAATTTGTTGATTGACCCCTAAGAAAATGCTGTCTGGCCTCATGCAGAATGCCAAAAGGGACATTGCTCTTTTGGGCCCTTGAGCAAGGCCCTTAACCTGCAATTGCTCTGTCCTGGGTATGAGGTTAATCTGCATCCATCCCTGCATGTAGGCCCTCGAACCTGCAGGGAAAAACTTGGGGGTTGGTGGCAGAATTGACACTCCAGTCACCATAAAAAACCTCACACTGTTCCACTCCATCTGAACTAGTGTGGTGCTGAGGTGTCACCTGTTGCATGGCTGAACTTGGGTCCTAATCTGAGATTCTGAGTTGGTTTGTCATGTGGTGGGTGCAGCAATGCGCTGTATCAGTGTGTGCCCACTAACCTCTCATGCAGAAGCTTCTGTGAACTTTCCTGTCTATTGTTACACCAACACTGCTTCTCTCCCTCAGCTGACTTCCAATTTTACTATCGTCCAGTTCAAACCTCTTGTCCTTTCCTACTTGTGCTATACAGGTATGTCCCTGTTTCTCACAACCTACAGTATGTGGTCATTTTATGTGTTCTGCCTACTAATTTTATCTTTTTTCTCAAGATGAGCTAAACATGAACATTGTTGTTGCTGAAAATATTCACAGGTAATATTTGTTATTTATTTATTTATTCATTTATTTATTTATTAGAAAGAAAGAAAGAAAGAAAGAAAGAAAGAAAGAAAGAGAATTTGGTTAAGGGTGATTTTATTTTCTCGTTAAGTGGTGGATTTTTGATGGAATAAGAAAAAGTAGCCTTATTCAGGTAGGAAGTCAAGTAAATCTCTATTTACGGTAACCGCATTAAGTTTGCATGTAGTGACCAAAAACGCATTTATACTCATGGCAGCCCATTCAACCTGTATGACTATATTTCTCTAGTAAGTAGTTAGTTTGGTAAATGTCTCACACCTAACAGTGAAGTAAATTGTTTACATAAGTTTTTAGCAAAAAATAGCTACATTCGATGAGACCCTCCTGATGAAAGAAGAGTCGTGCATGTTATTAATGGCTTTAAGAAGGAAAAAAGGAGAAGGTAAAGTGGCTGACCTACTGTATTAACCAAAACTTGTGAATGGAGGGCAAGTATAGTTTTTTTTAAGCAGATGCATGACCTACATGATGAAGAGCTTCAAATATTTTCACATGTCTTCTTTGTACTTTGATGACCTGTATGTACAGTAGTTCTTTGTTCGTCATTCTGGCACCCATTCAATTCTGGTCTGAGAGGCTGGCAGTCACAATAAAGTATAGCTGCTGTCTTGTACTAGGAGTCCAAAAGCACATAAAAGTTCCAAAAAACCACTTTCAATAATGCCCACTAGATGGGGGGTATATCACCAAACCCCAGCTAGATATAAGGGCAACACAGAATCTTGATAAAAATAAAAATATTTATATCCACAAAAATGCTTGTAACAAGACTGAGCTCCACAGAGCACAAAAGGCAAGATGGTGTTGCTTAACACAAAAGACAATCCGAGAGAACAGTATCCCAATACAGAATTCAAAGATGTAATCAAGAGGAACAGAACAGGAGATCAAATAATCCATAAATCACAAAAAAATACAATAAAGCACAAATAAACTCGCCAATCCCACATGTTTGAAATATACTGCCAGAAACTGCGGAAGACTTTCCAGTCTTCTAGGGCGAAGGACAGTCCCTGGCAGTGATCAGCAGGTGGCCCTACCTTTTGAGGAATCACACACAAAACACATGGAATATAACACAGACAGTTTCTATACATGGACAAAACCAAAAATAAAGAAAGATGCACCAACATCTAATGAAGATAATCAACATAAAAAGATACAAGCATGTGCAAAAGAGAAATCAAAGATGAACTTGAAACCTAACTGAAACACAGCTGTGAGGTAGAAATTCTGATATTCCATGAATTTGTCATCATCTGAGCATGTTTGTGGTCAGAGAGAGGAATCATGCAGGTGCCTATTTCACCTCACTTCTGCCACCTTAAAATTCACCAGTTTAGATATGTGGCAAAGTGCACGTCTGTGCATCTAACATCATTTTTGGTATGTGGCCCTTACCAGGTTTTAAGAATATGTAGATTGATGAAAATCATTGTCAGAAATAGCTGATTGGTTACCAAACACAACTGGAGTAAAAAAAGTTATTTTTTTCTTTTTAGGAATTTCATTAATTTATATTATTTCTCAAGGAGGGCAGTGTTCTGATTAAGTAAAATTGATATGAGAGGCAGTGATGATTTTCATATTTATGTAAGACATAGGCTGCCAGAAAGTGCCAAGAACCTAGCAATGTCAACTGTAAAAAGATTTAAAAAAAAACTAATCCAAAGTTACTATCACATACTGTTTTAGTTCTCATTCCCAGGTTGGTAATTAGCTCTCCCATGACCATGCCTCCAGTGTAGTGATATTCAGGCACCTCTTCAAGGCCTACTTCTTCACAAAGCACCTCTAAATTCCTAAAGGTTTCTTAGCGCTCTGCTCTCCTTTGGGTGACTACTGTTTGTTCTGACGGTTTCATTTCTTAACCAACTGTGCTTTTGTCGTATTGTTTGTTTACCATCTCATGCTGAGACTACAATGGCTACTGTATATAAAGTATGAAAGTTTTCACATTTTATTGTTATTCATCATGGAATTACAGTAGATTTAACTTATTTTTTTGCAAACTGATCAGCAGAAAAACCCTTTCATGTCTAAGTCTCTGCAAAATAGCCTAAATTAATTACAATTGCAGAGACTCCCCAACCTGACCAGACCTGACCTGACCTGATCTGAAGAAGAAAATCTTATGAGAAAAGTACTTGGGGTGGGATTTTTATGACAAGAAAAAAGGGCAATCAAGGTTACTGTAAAGCAATTTATGAAGAAGAAACCCACGTAGAGATACCAAGTAAATCACTGCAGAAAGAGCAATAGTAAAGGTAGATGTATTGAGTCTGGCTTATAGCAGAACTGCAATGATGAAAGTGATTTTTTTTTGGTTTATATGGGACCAGTACTAAGCACTTGTCTCTGTTTCAAATACTCAGGTTTAGAGTATGTACACTTACATTCAAGGTAATTGCTTTGGTAATATGTATTTCTTAAAAATTAGAACTTTTAAAAATAGTATTTTAAAACGTTAATTTTGTCTGCATTGATAGAAGAATTCTTCTACTTTGGTTTACAAATGGATACAATTCTGTGATGCAGTGTCTCTACAGAGTACAACCATTATTAGTCATGATCATCAGTTTTTTGCTGTTTCTTTTTCAGACAATATAGATTTTGTTTCTGTGTACTTATTATATTCCTGTCTTTATCTTTACTTAAGAAGTTCACATTTTAAATATTACAATGTTTAATACTGTAGCTACATGGAATTAAATTCCCTAATTGTTACCATCAGATTAGTCACTCCGACCCATGCTGTGTTTTTTCAGAACCTTTCCAACTAAGCATTTGCACAATGTAAAGATAAAAATGGGAAACAACATTAGCTGGAAAGGCCAAATGCAGTTCAGTGATGAAAACAGTTGGGAAGAAGCCATGCATTTTTTAATCTGAAGGACCAACAGCATGTAAAAAAAGTTTTTAGGCTAAATTTAATTTCCTTAAAGCTCACTCAGCAATCTAACAATTAGATAAGATTCTAGAACTGACTTTGTGGGTTTTCCATGCCATATGTTTGCTGCTGCTTGTTAACAAATGTTTGCCACAATTTAAACAGCTGTATGACAGGAAAACATATTTGCATGTGGAAAGTGACCTTGATGCAATCTTATTAGAAGTATTTGCCAGTAGGTACAAATTTCAATAAAAACAATTTGCACATTGACATAAAAATTAATCCCTATGAGAAAGTATGTGGAAAATCTTATTGTGTCATTTTTATGGCAGTGTAGAATTCCATGTTTACTGTTGCATTTGGTACTTCAGAGCAAAAACATATTTTTAAATTAAGTCCAGTGTTAAATTCTCAGATATCTTTTAAAATGTTATTTAGGATAAATGTTACGATATTATTCATAAAGAAAAAATATGTGGCCAGATGTAGGGATCACAGGTCACACAAAAATAAAAGTTGGCACACCAGCCGGTTCATCCTGTTTAATGAACTGAACATGTCCAACAAAAATGATGCCTCTTGGCATTTTATCCTTCTCACCCTCTGGCTTAATGTAAACAAACAGGTTCATCTCTAGTTGCAGATTTAGGGTCAATCAGACAGAGCTCCATCCTGAGGGTTGCTTTGGTCAAAAAAGATGTTTCCTTCCGAGTAGCCGGGCTTCTTATAGCTTAGGAAATGGAAGAGGCAGGTCTAAATGTTTCTCGGTGCTTGTGGATAGAAGGAGAGGAGAATGTTTGCGACAGCGCCCTCTCTAGTGCTGAGCAGGTCATTACATACCTCGATTTAGCTCATGAAGAGATCCTCCAACGAACATGAATGACAATGTAAAATGCAGCTTATAAACTGTTGCATTGTGTCTTAATGATTTGGGAAGCATGAAAAGTTCTGTGCCATTGTGCCAGCTTAATTAAATGATTGCCACATGGCATGCTAATTAGCAGATACCAGCTGCACCTTGACCAGATTTAAAAGGAGCAGGTTAGTGCCAAAGGGGGTATTGTTTATTGTTTTTGATTTGTTTGCATAATGATAACTTGTTGGAGAGAAAGCTGTGGTGGAGTGATATTTTGCATATAAGTTGATAAATTTTTTATACTAGCCATTCCCCACAGCTCCGCTCGTGTAGTAGCGAAACAGGACAAACTTTAAAAATCAATAAACAAAAAGGTATCACTAGCTAAGCAGAGCCATGTTATGCTCCAAAACACAGAGGTAGACCGAATCCATACTCCAGATGACACAATACCCCTTCCCCTCGACCCGTAGCCTCTGTCTTGGATTAGCGCAAATATATTTCTTCTGTAAGCGAAGTATGATTCTTAGCATGATGAGATAAGTCACAAAATCAGCCAGAATGTTCAAGCAAATTCTAGAAAAAAACCCAATCTAAATCTGTTAAGTAGTTCTCTTGTTCGCTAGCTAAGCGGATGTAAGATACACCCTGAGGCTGGCATATGATTGAGGAGGGCCCTGCGCCCTTCCCCTTGGCCTGCTGCGTCTATCTCAGATTAGCACAAATAAATCAATACCGCAAGTGAAGTACTGTGTTTCCCTGAAAATAAGACCTCTTCCGAAAATAAACCCTAGCATGATTTTCAGGCTGCTTTGTAATATAAACCCTATCCCAAAAATAAGTCCTAGTCAAGATCATTAGCTGAAAAGTAAGGCACCTAAGGCCAGGTTTATACTTAACATGATGTGACACGTGTGCCTTTAACATCCATTAAATTCCGAGGACACCTTGCCACAGAATCTCTGAAAAGGATGTTTAATGATTACATCCATCAGTTTGGGGAAGCGCCCATTCCAGTAAGCATCGGGTGCAAGACAGAAACAAAATCCCTAGACGGGGTATCAGCTCATCACAAGAGGAACTTTAGTACACACATACACTATTGTCATTGTAGTTTCACTAAATCCCCAAACCCTCATGTCTTTATATGAAAAACTGAGCACACTGTGGAAACCCACCAGGAAAAACATGCAAACTCCAGGCAGGGAACACCAGCGACGTGACTCCCTGCGAGACAGCAGCGCTACCACTCTGCCACCCCCATATGTGTAACTATTAACAGTATTCATTATTTGAATAAAAAAAAGTTAACGATTTATTTGTAAAATGCAACATAAAGACTTTAATGCATTTCATCATGAAAGTGATATCAAATATAAATCTAATTCTAAATGTGCAGAGACCTGGAATATTATAAATTTAATGTGTTCTGCACGGCAATCTGTTGCTGCTTGCCACTACTGTCAAGTCAGGAAGAAGCCCCAGAAGCTCCTAATTGATTAACAACTGGGTCGGTTTTAAGATGACGTTTACGACGGTCTACTTTAATGATAAAGTAAACTACAAAATTAAAGTGGATATTTCGAGTTTAAAGCCAAAATTTCCACTTTAATTACAAAATAGACATTTTCATTATGTCTTTATTTGTTTTTTCTCTGTGGCTCAAATACACCGCCATACATTCTGATATGGTGTAGTGAAGGTGCAAAAAAAAAAGACGGCACGGAAGATGCGAGACTTTTAAAATGTATCGTGTCATTACTCTGGGGAATATGCAACACTTGAATATAAAAGCAACATGAATACATTTGTATAGCAGCATTTTGCTTCACCACATCTAACCATTCATCAAACATCAAAGTAGCCACATTGCTCCTGTAGGATCCACAAAGCAGCTGGTGTAGCAAGAAATTCAGGCTGTAATTCAGGGTTTGAATGTGGAGAGTTATGATGATATTCCAGAAGATGCCATGACCGTATTTGGATAAATGTATATTATGCTGCACATAAATAAATATAAGATATCACCTGAAAATAAGCCCTAGTGCATCTTTTGGAGCAAAAATTAATATAAGACCCAGTCTTATTTTCGGGGAAACACGGCATGATACTTAGTGCAATGAGACAAGTCACAAAATCAACCGAAATGTTCAAGCAAATTATAGAAAAAAAAGGATCTAAATCCGTCAAGTAGTTCTTTAGTGAAAAGCGGACAGACATACAGACCAGACAGACAGATGTTGGATTTTATATATAGAGAGATTGCTTACTTTTAAGTCAGACAAAGCAAATTTAATATTAGTGTTTCTGGAGGAATGTTTTATTTCATTGATGAGAACAGCAATACTTTCGTGTCTAACTAACCAAACCGTGACTGTTTAGGGCTGACTCAGGATGTGAAATTTATTGCAGGGTTTGGGGGGAGGTGCGTCAAACCAGTTTCACAAGAGATTCAGTGCAGGACATTCTTATAAGCCAACCACTGCAGGAAGGCCATAAAGCTAAACAAATTGTATCCACTACTTGTGGACAGGTGTGAAAAGTCAGTGTGTGTACGCATTGGTCTGAATTACAGTATGGCTGTTTGGTTTTGAATCAGAGGCCATTCTGTACCATGACACCCTATTGGCCTAAAGATTTGGACAGAAGTGTATAAAGTTGGTCGCTTTACCCCTCCTCCTCTCTCTGACACACCATGGCCATGAAGAGAACACAAATAAGGGACACAACTCTGCAGCCATATTGACACAGGCTTGTGGCCTGTCCTAAAGAAAGATGACTAGAAATAATGACTTGACTGCAGACATTCGAGTAAGTACAAGTCTGTGTGCTGCCTGAAACTACACATGTAGCATTTATCAGGTTGTGCAGTTGCCAATATTAAAATATACTTAGTTTCATTATTATTAATTTATTAATATTATCAATAATGCATTTTTAACATGGGTAACTTAATTCCTACTTGTCCTTTTACTCTATGTAATTACCTGAGTTTATAAATATAGAAGGGAAGGTGGGGAGAATTTATAAAGTACAATACCTTATATACAGTGGTAAGTCTAAGGGATTTAAGGCATTCTGATAAAGTGTACATAATAGAGTACAAAGGGGAAAGTAGAGTAATATAGGACTCTACCTGGCTATCATGAGGAAGTGTAGGGTTAAAGGCTGGAAGATTTTGTATGACAGTTTTGTTCTTGTACACTAAGCAGTGGAACAAGCAAGAGGAGGGCACTGGAAAGAGTTGATAGAAGGAGGCTCGAGTGCAGCGGCATTTGGTAGATAGGCAAGGCACTCTGAGAGCTGTGGTAACCATTGTATGGCAGCTTGGATCCGAGTACTGTATCAGGAATACTGCAGGCTGCATCAAAGAAGAAGTCAGTTGCAGTGACATTTGGTAGATGGGCAAGGCCCTCTGGGAGCTTCAGGTGGTCGCAGCACGTGTCCATTGAAGGATTAGGAAGGCAGCGAGCTGCGACTTTGAGGTCTTCAGGCGTCCTGATAAGAGCTGAATGAGGAAGTGAGGAAGAGACAAAATGGTCTTTAACTCTCTTTATGTTTGGGATTTTAACTTGCATTTTATGCATTTATTTATTGAACTATTTTATGACTTATTTATTGTACCGTTTTGCACATTAATTAAATTATAAAATACTAACTTTTTCAAATTATTATTATTATTATAACTGTTCACTTCATTTAAACATATTTATTGTTATAGGATTTTCTGAAAGAAATTGGGTAAATAATAACATTGCTTTACATCTTTTTTTGGATGAATTATTAATATGAATAAGTGTATGGGAATAATATTCACTTCTCCCTTGTTATTAAAAGGGAGGTCCACTTTTTTAGACATATGTGCTCATTTAAACATTTATCAGGACCTATTTTTATATCTCTGGCTGTGTTTAAATCTGTTGCTTGTATGACTAGGTACATGGGTTCAACTCGGTGGATGTGTTAGAAAAAATGCTTCATTCCTAGAGATGAAGAGAGAATTGCATGATTGTAGGCTTTACTTTAAGACCGAGCAAAACTGCAGTGTAGCAGTATTTGCACATCAAGGCACCCTTTTAAGCTTGTAGCAAAGTAAGTTTTAACAAAATGCTGAGGCCATCAAGCATACAGTTTTGATGGTCCAAAAAATCCAGGCCTTTTTATGATAAGTAACAATTACTGCCTCTAGCCACTCTTCTTCCAGTCTATGTTATGCCTACTGCAGCATCTGAAGAAGAGAATGAACAAAAATGATAAAGATTTAGTAGCTGAATTTGACAGAATTTAATTTTCTGTCTGACTTCTGTTTAAGGAAAATAAATGCATTAAAATTTTTCCTACTTTTTTGCTTGCAGTCGAATATGGTAGAAATATTATGTAAGGACAGGCTCATTCCTTTGACATGAATTATAACCCTTCACAAGTAAAATTAACTGCACAGAGCAATTTACTTGGGGAAGCTTGTAATTCCTTCTCACTATTCTGAGTACACTATAGCAAAATAGAACACAAATTTATATGCAACAAAGCACTATATAAACATCCCTCATATATACACACACATCTGCAGATTGTTTTGGAAACTGGTATGATTTTACCACTCATATAGAGTGAAGCCACCAAAAAACTATACCCCCCAATAGTAGACTTGTGATTATTTATTAAAGAAAGCAAACAAAAATCCCCAAATACCTAAATTCAAAAAAACTAAAGTCCTAGACACAATTGAAGTAAAGTAAAACTATAATGATTAGAAAAGCAAAACAAATCTGAAATAGCAAAAAGAAAATTTAAAGTTTAAAATCCAATAGGAGAACAAGAGATTTAAAAGGAATACAAAAATGAACAAAAACTAATATCCAAAACTGAAAAAACATCTTTTTCCAATATAAATGAAGCCAGAAAAGCAGTGTAATACATCTGGTGCCTTTTTAAAAGTTTTCTCAGGTTCTATTGGTAGTATCCCCCAGCCAACAGAGTTTTGTCTGTTGAGGAATCCATTTCTGTTGTTACTTTGTTGATGTTAAATTGTCCTGAGAGAATTAATATTATTTCACATCTTGACACACTACCATCTTGGATTTCTTTAAGCGCCACCTTTTTGTCTATATCTGTGTATTGTTTCTACCTTTTGACAACTGAAAGTCGCAACATGTAATGCCATTGTTGACACAGCATTGTGCATGTCTTGGTTGTCAAAAATTCTGGATATATTCAAAACGTTTTTGCATGGCCACTAGTGTTTTAGGTGTTTGACTTTAAATCTTTTGTTTGGTTATTTTGAGTTTTCTTTTAGTAAGTATATTGTGCTTTGTTGTTTTTGGAAATTTTGACTTTGGTAACAACCCTTGCTTAGACCCTAATTTTTAGTAATGTTAATATGTCTTTTTTAAAAATTCCATTTCTGCCTTTTCCATCCCTGGCAGAATATAGACACACAAATGCTGAATGCCATCACACCCTGTCATATCAGGAGGTTCTTCTTACAACCCCTAGGAACTGCATAAAAGCAAAGTAACAACACCTGCGGTTAATGACCTAAAAATGATCTAAATTAACAAGAGAGAATTGAGTAATTCCATTCCACCCTGCCTGCACTCTCTTTTTCACCTCTCTTCCACACTCCCCATTACTCCCTGTACTGTTAATCCAAAGTATTTAAACTCATCCACATTTGCCAACTTTTCTCCCTGCATCCTCACCATTCCACTGACCTTCCTCTCATTTACTGTCTCATTCCTACTGACCTTCATTCCTCTACTCTCCAGAACATATCTCCACCTCTCCAGGGTCTCCTCAACCTGCTCCCTATTATCGCTACATATCACAATGTCATTAGCAAACATCGTAGTCCACAGGGAATCCTGTCTAATCTCATCTGTCAACCTGTTTATCACCATTGCAAATAATAAAGGACTCAGAACTGATCCCTGTTATAATCCCACCTCCACATTGAATGCATCCGTCACTCCTACCGCAGACTTCACCACTGTCACACTTCCCTCGTACATACAGTGGTGTGAAAAACTATTTGCCCCCTTCCTGATTTCTTATTCTTTTGCATATTTGTCACACAAAATGTTTCTGATCATCAAACACATTTAACCATTAGTCAAATATAACACAAGTAAACACAAAATGCAGTTTTTAAATGATGGTTTTATTATTTAGGGAGAAAAAAAATCCAAACCTACATGGCCCTATATGAAAAAGTAATTGCCCCCTGAACCTAATAATTGATTGGGCCACCCTTAGCAGCAATAACTGCAATCAAGCGTTTGCGATAACTTGCAATGAGTCTTTTACAGCGCTCTGGAGGAATTTTGGCCCACTCATCTTTGCAGAATTGTTGTAATTCAGCTTTATTTGAGGGTTTTCTAGCATGAACCGCCTTTTTAAGGTCATGCCATAGCATCTCAATTGGATTCAGGTCAGGACTTTGACTAGGCCACTCCAAGGTCTTCATTTTGTTTTTCTTCAGCCATTCAGAGGTGGATTTGCTGGTGTGTTTTGGGTCATTGTCCTGTTGCAGCACCCAAGATCGCTTCAGCTTGAGTTGACGAACAGATGGCCAGACATTCTCCTTCAGGATTTTTTGGTAGACAGTAGAATTCATGGTTCCATCTATCACAGCAAGCCTTCCAGGTCCTGAAGCAGCAAAACAACCCCAGACCATCACACTACCACCACCACCATATTTTACTGTTGGTATGATGTTCTTTTTCTGAAATGCTGTGTTCCTTTTACGCCAGATGTAACGGGACATTTGCCTTCCAAAAAGTTCAACTTTTGTCTCATCAGTCCACAAGGTATTTTCTCAAAAGTCTTGGCAATCATTGAGATGTTTCTTAGCAAAATTGAGACGAGCCCTAATGTTCTTTTTGCTTAACAGTGGTTTGCGTCTTGGAAATCTGCCATGCAGGCCGTTTTTGGCCAGTTTCTTTCTTATGGTGGAGTCGTGAACACTGACCTTAATTGAGGCAAGTGAGGCCTGCAGTTCTTTAGACGTTGTCCTGGGGTCTTTTGTGACCTCTCGGATGAGTCGTCTCTGCGCTCTTGGGGTAATTTTGGTCGGCCGGCTACTCCTGGGAAGGTTCACCACTGTTCCATGTTTTTGCCATTTGTGGATAATGGCTCTCACTGTGGTTCGCTGGAGTCCCAAAGCTTTAGAAATGGCTTTATAACCTTTACCAGACTGATAGATCTCAATTACTTCTGTTCTCATTTGTTCCTGAATTTCTTTGGATCTTGGCATGATGTCTAGCTTTTGAGGTGCTTTTGGTCTACTTCTCTGTGTCAGGCAGCTCCTATTTAAGTGATTTCTTGATAGAAACAGGTGTGACAGTAATCAGGCCTGGGGGTGGCTACGGAAATTGAACTCAGGTGTGATACACCACAGTTAGGTTATTTTTTAACAAGGGGGCAATTACTTTTTCACACAGAGCCATGCAGGTTTGGATTTTTTTTCTCCCTAAATAATAAAAACCATCATTTAAAAACTGCATTTTGTGTTTACTTGTGTTATATTTGACTAATGGTTAAATGTGTTTGATGATCAGAAACATTTTGTGTGACAAACATGCAAAAGAATAAGAAATCAGGAAGGGGGCAAATAGTTTTTCACACCACTGTATCCTGTACAACTCTTACTTTTCTACCGTTCCCGACTTCCTTATACAATGCCATAGCTCCTCTCGAGGCACCCTGTCATATGCTTTCTCCAGGTCCACAAAGACACAATGCAACTCCTGCTGGCCTTCTCTATACTTCTCCATCAACATCCTCAGAGTAAATATCGCATCTGTGGTGCTCTTTCTTGGCATAAAACCATACTGCTGCTCACCAATCATCACCTTACTTCTTAACCTAGCTTCCAATACTCTTTCCCATACCTTCATGCTGTGGCTCATCAATTTTATCCCCTTGTAGTTACTACAGTCCTGCACATTTCCCTTATTCTTAAATATCGGCACCAGTACACTTCTTCTCCACTCCTCAGGCATCCTCTCACTTTCCAAGATTTCATTAAACAATCTGATTAAAAACTCCACTGCCATCTCTCCTAAACACCTCCATGCTTTCACAGGTATGTCATCTGGACCAACTGCCTGTATCACCTCTTCCCTAAACTCAACCTTGCAGTCTTACTTTTTCAACTTCCACCATTTGATCCTTGGCTCTGCCCTCACTCTGTTCCTCTTCTTGATCGCCAACGTCATCCTACAGACCACCATCCTATGCTGCTTAACTACACTTTCCTCTGCCACTACTTGCAGTCTTCAATCTCCTTCAGATTGGCTCATCTGCATAGTATGTAATCTACCTGTGTGCATCATCCTCCACTCTTGTATGTAACCCTATGTTCAAATAGGTATGTATGTATTCACCACAGCCATGTCCATCCTTTTGGCAAAATCCACTATCCTCTGACCTTCTTGATTCCTCTCCTTGACACCATACCTACCCATCACCTCCTCATCTCCTCTGTTCCCTTCACCAACATGTCCATTGAAATCCGCTCCAATCACCACTTTCTGTCCTTTGGGTACATTGTTCATCACTTCATTCAACTCACTCCAAAAATCTTCTTTCTCACCCATCGCACACCCAATTTGTGGGGCATATGCTTAATAACATTCATCATCACACCTCCAATTTCCAGCTTCATAATCATTACTCTGTCTGACACTCTTTTTATCTCCAAAACACTCTTGACATACTGTTCCTTCAGAATAACTCCTACCCCATTTCTCCTCCCATCCACACCATGATAGAACAATTTGAATCCACCCCCGATCCACCTGGCCTTACTCCCCTTCCATTTAGTCTCTTGCAAGCACAATATGTCAACCTTCCGTCTCTCCATCATATCTGCTAACTCTCTCCCCTTACCAGTCATACTGCCAACAATTAAAGTTCCTACCTTCAGTTCCACTCTCTTTACCTTCCTCCTCTCCTCCTTTCTCCGGACATGTCTCCCCTCTCTTCTTGTTCTTCAACAGTAGCCCAATTTCCACCAGCACCCTGTTGGCTAACAGTACTGGTGGCGGTCGTTGTTAACCCATGGCCCACACATTGATTTTGCAAAATTTTTCACCAGATGCCCTTCCTGATGTAATCCTCCCCCTTTTATCCAGGCTTGGGACCGACACAAAGAAACGCACTGGCTTGTGCATCCCCTGTGGCTGGGTTACGAAAGAACTACTTAACGGATTTAAATCAGGTTTTTTTCTAGAATTTGCTTGAACATTCTGGTTGATTTTGCGATGCATATTTCACTTGCAGAAGTGATATATTTGTGCTAATCTGAGACAGAGGCTGCAGGTCGAGGGGAGGAGGAAGCGTGATTTCAGGAGTGGGTAATCAGTCTATCTCTGTGTTTTGGAGTGTAACTTGGCTCCATTTAGCTAGTGATAGCTTTTTGTTTATTGATTTTGAAAGTTTGTCCTGTTTCACTATTACGTGTGCGGAGCTGCAGGGAACAGCTAGTAGGTCACAAAAAATCAATTAACAGAAATACAACTTGAACAGAATAAATCTAAAAAAGGGAAAACTTAATTCAAAAAAGACAAAACACAGGGTGAGATCCATGACAAACTATAGCAAAAGCTAAATTGGTTCTTAAAGCATTCTTATTCCATTATAATGTGTGCTTAGGAAGGGTAATGTGACCATCCCTGTCCTGGAGAGGGGGTTAGCATGGAGAGGCACTGGGGCTGGCTTTCCAGCAGTGATGGATGGAAATCGCTTACCTGTGTGGGAGACCAGCATAATGAATGGACAACCTGAATGTAGAAGCATTCAGACCGTGATGGTCAGCAGTGTCTCTACCTGTTGGGAGGCCAGAAAAAAATTACCTACAGTGGGATCCATGCTAAGCACATCTTGGTTTGAGCTCTTGTTTGGAGTTTGGATGCCTGCAGGGCAACATGGGAATTGTGGTTCCATACGACTGCCCTGTTTAGATTCATAGGGACTACCATGGAAGCTGTCAGGAGATAAACTCGCTATTTCAGTGTGGTTCCGTATAATGTGGGAGTACTTCCTATAGCAAATGGTTTGGCTCCAGAAGTACTCCTGGGTCATATTTAAAAGGGAACCCTCCACTTTGTCCAGGGAGTTGGGAGAGGGGAAGGACAAAACTCCCCTGGAAGAAGTGGAAGAGAAAGAAAAGAAAGGAAACAAAAGGAAAACATGTAGTAATTGGGAGGAAGAAACCTGCAAAGAGGTATTCTTCTCTGTGTGTGTGTATGTGTACAGACCCAAACATTTTCATAATTGATAAAAAAAGCCTTTATTATAAAACATACAGCAATTCCCTCTTTTAGTTGGCTTTCAGAATAATCTTCTTGAGATGCAATGCGTTTGTCCACATGCTTCTCCCTTTCCTGAAATAATTTCCTGTACTCATCTTTTTGATTATGTCTATTCATGAGGAACAAACTCTGTAGGAACAAGTCCATCAGTGTAAAAAAAAACTCACAGGGAAGAAAATCATCAAACTTACCTGAATGACTGTTGAATAAACAGCAGAAACACACACTCAATCAAATCAGCACTCATCAGACTGATTAACTAGACTCTAGGCATACGATACCTAACAGTATATTCAACAACTGCTCCATACTCCTGTGTACATGTATGTGTGAGTGTATGTACTGTAGCTACACTACAAGCAATCTGCCAGCAAATATGATGGGTTTTACCCAAATTGAACACTATGGTACTATAATGAGCTTTCAGTTTTGACATAAATGCTGAGAATCACTTAATGTAGGTAGACAGATTATTCCAGAATTCCGGAGTTTTAGAAACCATATAAGTACATTATAAGCAAAATGCCAGTTTTAATTTCTGAATTTCACATTTCTTTCTAAGTGATGTCCTTGATGACTGAGCAACTCAAGTACAGTTGTATAAAAGTTTGTTATTCTTTAGAAAGTTTGTGGATTTCTGTATAAATAAATAAAGAAATCATGTCTTAATCTAAGTCATCAAAATAATGATAGATTAAACAAATACAATAGCCCACACAATATTGAACCTTATTATGGTCAAGAGTGCAGATGTTGTACACTTCCCCCATTTACAGCCATAGCAGGTACAAAGTTTTAGTATTTTGTATAGACAGTTCGTTAAACCTTGATATTAATTTGTCCCATCACAAGAACCCTTAGGATCTGAAAACAGAAAGCTTGATCCTTGCTTGGATGGTCCTTTTAAGTTACATTCAGTTTTGGGAATAACCCTCAATGGCCCTTATACAGTACAAGGTACTGAAGATCAGTTTGCATAGTAGTAAGACACATGGTAAATCTTTAGTGGGTTGCCATTATATGTCTGTTTACATACAGTACAAAAGCTATAATTAGTACTAGAAAACATATAAGAAATTAAATTGTATGGTACAGGATTGTAGTATAAAAAGTTTTGCTGGAGTTAATGTATACAGTCGAGAGAATTAAGTGATATAGCAAAATGCAAAAACTGGTCATGTCCTATAAAAATATTTTCTAAATTCTGCTCAGGTTTACACATTTTTGTCACATATAGTCTTTTTTGTTTGTTTTGATTTTGTTTTTTGTTTTCTTTTTAAGTCTAGGCTAGGATTATATTGAGGGAACTGTTAGAGCTGCACATGCTGACAGATATATTTTACTATGTACACTTATATATAGCCACTTACAAATGTTTCAGAGCAAAATGTTTTCATTTATTCCATTAATGAAACAGATTTCTGTTCTTTGAGTCAATATTTTTAGTAAATGCAGTGTCTGACTTCAGGCTTTCTACTAAATTGTGATTTTCAATTACTAGTGATTCATTGTATCAGTCAATCAGTCTTTGTTTAACATAGCACATTTTATAGTGAACACCATCCAGAAACTCATTACATTAAAAGCCAAGTGAATTCTTCACATTTGAAAGTACACAGTGTAAATTTTTTTTAGCTCAGAGAACCGCTGCAAGCGAACAGGCAGATATGAAAAGTCGTCCTTGTGGTTTGTGGTCTGCCTGATAAGTTATTGGCTAATATTTTTAACTTTTAATCACTGCATTATTTCTGGGTATGTTACACTGTATTTGCCGGGGATGAATTTTCTATTTACCTTAACAGAAAATTGATGGAGAATAACTCAAGTACAGTATATATATAAAATGCAAAAAGTCAACACCACTCAAATGAAGTGAAGTGCAATCCATCACTCCACTATACTAGTAAGGAAGGGTGTGATGTCCCATGTAATGGCACCTCTACACACGTTCAAACTACAGACATCTGTAATGTTTCTGACAGTAGCAGACCTGAAGCAAACATTTCTTTTTTTTTTCGTGCCAGAAAAAATGTGTTGCGCACTTAAATAAATGCGCAGCCCAATACAATGACAGGGAAATATTTACAACAATAAACAAAAATAAATGCTGTTGAATATTTACATCGGAGTGGCCAACTCCGATCCTGGAGAGCGGCATTGACTGAAGGTTTTTGTTCCAACCCAGTTGCTTAATTAAAATCCAATCCTCACCAATAACAGATCTTATTTAATTTCATGGCTTGTTAGTGTTTTAACTCTGCCATGTCAGTTCATTCTTAAATCACAGATTTTTTTCTCCTTTCTAATGATACATGTATCATCCAAGTGATTTGAAGCTTAAAATGGATGAGTAATTTTCAGTTCTTAACTTTCTCCTTAGTTTCCTTCAGAATTCTTAATTAAACCAAATAGTGAATAATAAATACACGTGAGTGGAAGTGGAGACAAGCTACATGTAGAACTCCTGGTTCCTTTATCATTTGCATCTTATTGCTAATATGGAGCAGTTAAAACAATTAATACAGTTGTTTACTGTAAGACAATAATAAGCCATTAAGGGTTCAAAATCTTAACAACTAAAATGAGCCAGAAAAATGCCACTTGAGTAATAAGTGCTTCATCAGCAATGAATGATTTCTTATGAAGAAAAGAGGTTGGAACAAAAACCTGAAGCCACCGCGCCCCTCAGGACTGATGTTGCTCAGCCCTGATTTAAAGGGTCTGAGTCTTAAATGGCAAATAAATAAGTTAAGCAGCAGCAACAATTTGTCACTAATTAAGAAAATAGTTAGAATGAAAACTTGTAGCCACTGAGGCTTTCCAGGATTGGAGTTGGCCACCCCAATTTACATTATGTACAGTGGCTCAAATTAAAGGTGATGAAAACAATAATAAAACTATGCAAACAATTCTTCCTCCTCCTCAATCAGACAAGACAAAAACCAAAGAGGTCAAAAACAGAACAGTTCAAAAACAAAAAGTGAAAAAATAGCACAGGCACAAAGCTATACAGGAAAATAATCAGTGAATATATACAGTATTTCTACAGAAATACTATCAAAAAGGATTGTACAACACTCTCTAAAATACCTCACTCTCCCAAGCCAGACAATCAAGGTGTCTATCAGTTTTATATGCAGGGCCGGTTTGCTTCACCATTCTTTAGCAATGGACCACCATAATCCAATCAGCGATGCTGCTGTCACATCCCCGTCAAGTAGTGTCTTTCTAGATAGAAATTGTAGTGGAAAATCTTTATCTCACACTTTTAATCCAGTAAGCATTTTAGTTATATTGCCTTTTGTCTAACTGCTCTAAGTAGTATGAAATGATTTTAGTATGTAGGCCCTTTAAGTAGCCTCTGACCTTCAAATGGAAAAATCAGGTATCTCTCTATCTAAGCTAAGACAGAATGATCTAATGTCCCATATATGGATGTGTTTTCGTCATCAGCTATCTTCTAAATATGCTTTTGTATATTCAGGAACTTTCAAGGCTTTGTCTAGCGAGAGACTGCTAGAACAACTGTAATCACAGACTAATTGTGCGGTGTTCTCCGAAGACGTCTTGGTTAAATAAACTTCTTATGTATTGCTAAAGAACCTTTTACTTATGAGTGCTGAAGTGTATTGGGGATCAGGATCTTTCTCCTACAAAGTTCCTTATTTCCTTGCATCACTACTTGTATGTGTCTTAGGCTACCAGCAGGCAGCCTTCTTCTTTCAGGTACTTCTTGAACTCTCTTTCTGTCCAGGACTTCGACACTTATGGCTCTCTATTGCATAACTAGCTTACACGCTGCTCTTTTTCTGTCGGCCACCCTACCACGGCACTCATGGACTTCAACAGACGTTCCTTCCCAGCATGTATGAAGTAATGTTAGGTTTTTGAAGTAACACTTCCTCCAGTGGCATGGCTCCATGCTGTTGTTTTGGCCACTTGTCACAAAGGTAAGTGTATTTATCTATAAGAAATTATAAAGGAAAAAAGAAAAGATCTCTATAAATAGTTATTTTCCATTGATAAAATAATCCCTGTGATACTGTCTGTCACAAGAGAACAATAATTTAAAAAATGAGTCTTCATTTTGGATCTGAAGATCAAGACATACAAAACCTTGGAAAGTGATTCTAAAAGATCAATGTTTTGAGAATAATCTAGTATAAGACAGTGGTTGGTGAAGGTGAGACAACTGAGTTGTAAATCGGTCTGTTCATTTTGTTCAAGTCAAATTTCTGATACCAGCATTTGGTAGATTTACATGTTGTAATGTATTTACCCTTTACACAGGACGACCATTAAGCATTTGGATAGAGAGGGGGTAAAAGCCCAGAAAAGCACTCCAATAATGTTTTAGCAGATTACAAAATGAATTCTGGTAGAGTTAGAGAATTTGAAAGTATAGAAGGGCGCATAGTTGGTTTAGAACTTGTTGGAAAAATGTAGGTTTCACAAGAAAAGAAGAAACCAGAAATACAGTTAGAATTAGGCTCATACACCAGTTACAGAACATTATGAACCAAAAAAAAAACCATTAAAGCCTATCTATATTCTGTCCCAGGTAATTTACACATTTAATGTCGCTACACTTAGTTAGTTGCTCCCAGTGCTACTGCTATGAAAACATAGGACAGGACAGGATTAGTAGTAAGGAAATAGTAAGCAAACAACCTAACTAATCATATATATCATTATCATATATTATATATATATATATATATTGTATACACATTTAGTACATATACACATTATATAGCACATTTTGAAAAATACAAAATTGATATACAATTGGTGTACAGTAGCAAAAATGTGCAGTTACCAATGCTGTTTATCACCTGCTTCCATGCCTGCCACTATGAGAACAGTTTATCAGGCTCCCAATTCTAATTATCTTGTTTGGAGACAGGGATATAAATACTAAAAATAAATGTCTTCTACATCCCAACTGCCATCCAACTATAAAGATGATATTGTCTCACTCTGAAGTCCAAATTCTTAAGTCAAAATCTCTAAAGCCAAACTTACACAATAGTAAATTATCAGTAATACAGAAAAGAAGGGAAAAAAACAGTCACTAGTTACATGGAAAAAAATATAAAAAGCCTTTTGATGTCTGTAACTAGCTGATAACCTCCTTTAGAGGATTGAAAAAGATTCATAAGTCTGTGCTTTCATTGTGTGTTTTAACAGTTAATTGCATAAAAAACAACTATTTGAATTAAAATGTTTAGCTGCGTCTGTGTCTTGAATCTGTCCTGTCCTAGCTTCATGTCAAAGGTGATGGTCTGGACAGAAAATCAGTAGTATTCAAATTACTTTGTGACATTCAAAGTTTGAATATCTTGTGTAATCTAGTAACCGCACAGAATTGTTATGTTGCATTATTTTCTTCAATAATTACAAGGTTCAAATACAACTTAGGCTGATTATATTTTTTGTGAAAACTTGGATTGTCATTTGAAGTCTTTTTGATCTTTTTGATCACAGTGCACAACCTCTGTGCAAAAGAGTCTACTAAAGATGGAAAAGTAATGATGAATTTAATATTTATTGAATTTTTCGACAAAGTCTTATCCACATCCTGCCTTGTCTCCTTGATGTTTTATGAATGTATCAGGATTCTCAAATTTAGTTGCATTCTACTGTACTGGATGTTAGCAGGCAAGTGAGGCTGAATGTTTGCCAGCAGTGTGTGAAACAGAGCATCTTGTGCAAATCATTTTTCCATCATTTTACTTCTACATTCTTTCACATAGTCTTGTGTGGTAGTGACCGTGAAGAGATGTCATTTAAGATTAGTTAGAGAGTGTGAAGGGATTACCAGAATACTAATACAGTTGCTGCTCACTTCTTTCTGTACTTGCTGTAGATTTACATACTTTGAAAAGCACCGTACACAATATGAAATTATTTATCAGAGATGTAATGGTACTAATGTATTGGATCACAGATGCAGTCTTATCTTAGAAAATTTGTTTAAAAATAAGGCTGTCCAATCTCATTCGATGATATGATTAAATGTCACTACAGTCACAGAGGCATTCTCCAAAACCTACGCTGCAATTCATGTCTACCAAGCTCCTAGAGTCTTGAATACTAGAGGTTTCTGTGTATATTCTACCAAGGAGCTGCTCACTGCTTAACCACTATTGTCAAAAAAGAAAATATTCTCCTAGTGAGTCTACAGGTGCTTGGAATAGAAACAGCACTAAAGGACCAGAGGTCCTGAAATGAGCTGCCACAGCCATATGGTCTCTGTTAGAAGAGGATCTTGCATTTAGAGGAGATTAAAAAGTGTTCACTTCTCCAAATAATTTCAGTTCTTTAGGAATTTTAGAATTGCCAACCAAGTTTGATCAATTTTTTATAGAGTACATTAAAAACAAATTGGAAACAAGGGAAAAGAAACACCTTCCTATTTATCACACTCAACATGTGAGACGTTTATCATTATAATGGAATATGATTTTACAAATACAGAAAGCTAGGTTATTTCTATTATTATTTACTCAAGTTTTGACCTAGGTCACATTGAACAACTGACATTTGCAATATATTGCATTTATCAGGAAGTCAAGGTAGTTAAGTGTTTTTGAAATGTTTTTGTCGTACAGGTGACTCCTTCTTTCAGACTGTCAAACAGGTTCTTTGGCGCATGAACATCGATACCATGAATTACAAAGAACAATGTTACACCAGTGCGTCTGGTATGTAAGGCACATCAAAAAGACTGAAGGCCTACTTGCTCCAGCTAATGGGGTTGTTTGGTGTAGAATTCTGCAGTGAAGTTAATACATTTTTATATTATTTCAGTTTATTTTTAATTTTTCTGCTGGTTTACCTCACCGCTCAAAATGGGTTTGACTAAAGTGAAAATAAATACTGTATGTGTAGATTTTGAAAACACTGTCATGCACATAATGATCTGCATATGCCAAGGCCACAAAGGCTTATCGCATAAACAACTTGAATAGTCACAGTGCTCTGATAAAAACATAATCTGATAACTGACAGACTGTTGGTCTCCAAAAAGTACATATGGACTTGGTGCCAGAGGTCAAGCTGATTCACTCAGTTACAGACTTTGTATCTAATTGATGTTTGATAAGTTTGATTTGAAAGGTAGGGAAATGCCAGAAACTGAGAGCTCAAAATTATTGTCTCTACTGTTGAAAATTGAATATTTCGAAACTTTACCTCTCAGCAACCATGTAAGTGGAGATCAGTCCCTTCCAAAATTAATTAAAAGTAGTATGAGAACTTCAGTGTATGAGGAATGCCTTAATTATTTTATATTTTTGTCAACTGAAATTTAAATGCTACACCAGTTCTATTTTATAAAAGACAAACTTTATTTTGTTCACTGAAATATGAAAGGAGCCATTGAGGGCAATAGAATCATATATTCGTGTTCATGCAAACGTTAATGATAATTGTATCAAATGTCCACATTTACTTTTTCTAATATAGGCCTATGATCTTTTCAGCACCCCATCTCTGTTTAGCTTGGCAAATTATCGATAACACCTCCCACTTCTGGATGCATTCTTGGGATGGTTATTGATCTATACGTCACGGTCCACAGGAGTCTTGCACAATCACTTTTTGTAATCAACTGTATCTGACAGAATATGCAGCTCCGCTCCTGGTCCAGGCTCTGATCTTGTCACATCTGGACTACTGCAACTTTCCGCTGGCAGGACTTCCAGCATGCATCACCAAGCCTCTGCAGATTTTGATTTTGATTTGATACACTTTATCGATGATACAAAATGTAGCTCCATGTTTGATGTTCAAACAACAGAGGTTGGTACTCGTCACTCCTCTATTCAGATTACTACATTGGCTCAGTGTAGTGGCATGTATTAAGTTCATATCCTTGTTGCTTGCATACAGAGTATATATGAAGACATATGTGAGGCGCTATGGTCCTTCTCCTCCGCTCAGGTCTGCTGATGAATAGCATCTTGTGATACCACCTGTGTGTGGCTTCAAAGCTCAATGCAGACTCTTTTCATGTGTCACTTGTAGCTGGTAGAATGAGCTGCCCACCTCCATTCGAAACTCTGACTCCCTCAAAATGTTTCAGTGTTTCAGTACTCTTTTGTTTGGTGAATTACTAACTGGCTGTTAGGTTTGGTAACCTAGGAATTATGACTCGCTTGAATTTTTTTCTGTGCTCTTTACTTGTAATGATCAATTTTATACTCTTGTCCTGTAACACTTGTTCCCAAACAGTCCCCCGGACTGATGGTTACTCAATGATGTTGACCTATTTTGTGAGTCACTTTGGATAATATAAGCATCTACTGAATAAAAAAATGTAAATGTCTAGCAATAATAATTGTAAGCATCAAACTGAACTCAGATTTCTAGAATTGGTCCATTTATTCTGTTGTTGGCAGTCTTTTGTAACTAAGTAAGCTGATAGATTTGAGTTTTAGGATAGATTTTATGTAGGTTTGTAGAACAGGGCTGCACAGATATTGGTGGTCTGTGGGCTTTGCATTTCCATACTGTTACAATATGACAGTGTTATGGATGTATGGAATTTAGGATGTTACAGTATATTCTTATATATCTTAATGTTAAATGGACTTCTGATTGTCCTGTAGTGTTATGGGTCCACAGCTCGTTCAGCAAAGGCCATTTTTTAAATAATCACCGCGCTCGCGGCTTCGTGAGGGGGCGTAGTAGTCGTAGCAAGCCACGGGGCGATCTGCTGTGTGGGCGTTTCTCACCTAGTGCACAGGTGAGGGACTGCCCACATCTGTAATTGTTCCCGTGGCTAATGTGCTGCAGCTGCTATGGCCCCTCACTGTATAAAAGAAGCGCGAGCTGGTTGGGAAAGGGAACGAAAAAAAGAAAGGAGGAAGAAAAAAGAACGAGAGAGAAAAGGAGACGGAGGTTATAGGGAAGCATGTTGGTGCAAGAGGGAGAGCCATGAAGAGCGTGTGGGTGAGCGAGCGAACGAGCGCTTGCAGGCAGCTGCGAGGGCCTGGGTGCTCGGCCTACACCCAGGGGTTGGAGTTGTTGTTGCTCCTGCTGAGCGACCAGGTAGCAGGAGTGACTAGGGAAAGGGGACTGGCCGCAGAAGGCTGGAAAAGCAGCGGGAGTCAGGAGGCTTGGTCGGGGAATGTCCAATGTGAGCGTCCTGGCCATTGGATTGAACCAAGTCTCGAGGCTGGGATGAGTGCCAAACCGAAGCCAGGGATCGGGAGGTCTCCAGTCTCGTGAGTGTGAATGGAAAAGGGCAGCTGCAGAGAGAGCGTCCCGCCTGCTGCAAAGCCTAGTCGGGAGAAGCAGGTGAGACGCCAGCATAGAAGAAGCACCGAGCTTATTGTTTTTAAAGACTGCTTCCACATGGAACATTTTAACCTTGTTTTAAAGGATTGTTTTTTTTGTAGTATTTTTACCTCCATGATTTCTTTTAATGAATTATTTATTTAATGAAGATTTGGATCCCTGCACTATTTATTTGAACACTGATTTTTAATTGTTTTTTTTAATTAAAGAACTTGTGCACTTTTTGAACCATCCCCTTACTCAGTTGTTGCCTCTACTGTCTAGCTCAACTCGGTTATATCTATCGACGGTGTTGGGTTCAAGGGCTCCCGAAAAGCGATGGGAGCATGGAGCAGAACCCACATCATCACATATCCATGAAGATCTGTTCTTTCTTTCCTGCACGGAAGTGCCCAAGAGCATATTAATGTGGCCCTGGTCAAGCCTGCATGTTGCAATTTGATTTTATTTCACCTTGATGAGGCAATTACCTATTTAATTTAAAAGTCTATAGTTTTTCAGCCCAGAGTCTGCTTGAAAAGTAATAAAAAGTAACATTCTCATATCTGCTTATACTGCAGTTTAGGGTTGCACTGAGTTGGTACTTATCCCATCAACTTTGGGCTCAAAGCCAGAAGCCACTTTGGGCAGTACACTTGTCCAGTACAGGGCCTACTCACATACCCAAAGTGTTTTACATATACAGATACAGAGCTTTAGTTTACTTTTTTATAACTGATTATAGTTGTTTAAAATGTAAAAATTCTATTATTTTATAAAATAAATAAATACATCTTTGTAAATGTAGTGTAATTGAATTATCTGCTGACTAGCCTTGCCTTGAGTGGGAACCACCTTCTGAATGTTTTATGGGATTTGCATTTTTGTCCAGTCAGTCTTGGACAGTGGCAGAAACCGGAGGCATTCCATAATTTAATGCACATTGCTATTGAGCATACAGAAATCACTGTTTTAAACATAATTCTAGCAGCCTGGTTAAGCTTACTATGCCATTCTTTGTAGAAAGATTTATTTAGAAGGTAAGGTTAGCTTAGTTTTATTAAAAACATTTCATTTTTGGCATTGCAACTATGTGCTTTCCAGCTTGTCTCAGCCTCTTAATACAGAAAAAAGATATGTAAATTGGAATTCTAGGAAATGCACTTGACACCTATTTTTTGTTTTTCTGGGAAGCCCACATTTTTTATACATCCCGTCTCTTGCAACAGAAGATAATTTTTCTGCAGAGCCTTTGTAACATTTTTAGCAGCAGAGGCAATTACTGACACATTCATTTGATTGATTGTTAATTATGTAATTATTTTATTGACTTAAATTTGGAAATTACCCCAATAAATTAGAAAGACACCCAGCAAATAGACTTTTCCTGTCAGGGAAAAAGACTTGTGTCCACAAACCAAGAGCAAAAACTCAGAAGGGACAAATAGAGCCTTTGTCTTTTGAACCAGATTCAAGCATGCTTCAAAATCAAGAGCAATGCAATGTGTGTGCAACTACAGTATATTTATAAAAAGGCATATTCACAAGAATAAGACATAAATATTATTACTGTGAGACAAAGCACAATTGGAGCACAAATGGTATTGTGTAAAGTCTGAGTAGGGGCCACAAACAAACCAAAGCAGGCAGCATAAGGCAAATTAATTGAAGTACTATTCTTTGCTGTTACCTGATTTTTTTAACTAGGAAGCTTTGCCCCCTGTTCACTTCGCTCGCCAAACCATACCCATCAGCGCTACGCACTGTTGTGAAGAGGAAAGCTGAACACACCCCAAGGGAATGCGGTCGCTCCTCCGAAACCCCTCTTAAATGCTGATTCAGTAGGAAACAAATACATTTTGTTTACCTCCTCTTGCTCAAACAGCTGTTGGCTTGCTAATGCAGTCAGTACCACATTATCTGCATTTCGTATGGTGCTTCAAACGTTTAAAAGCCTGTAAGGCAGCTGTCCTTTTGTCTCACTGCCTTGTCTCTCTTCTCTCCCAGACATCCTCAAACACTATTCAACCTCTTTTTGCTGTTCCGTTAGTTCACCAAGAAATATTTTCTGTTTGGTTGCGCTCATGCAATCTTTACTATCATTTTTTTGAGACTTACGAATTTTCCTACTTCCATTATCTCTAACCTGCTCTGCATGAGTATCGCACCAACATTTTTGAATTCTTTACGACATTCTACTTTATAAAATTTTTAAGAGCTGTGAGCACAGGAAGTGTGTCTGCCAAAAGCATTCCAACAACTGAGTGGTTAGATGACCGTGGTCTTGTTTGAAAATGGTTGTAATTAGGGGGTGACTTGCAAAAGTCAACGTCTACCGGCACTTGCTTCCAAAGGTTGTAAGTGTGACGTGATTTGACGTGACGGGATGTGAAAGTGTCTCTCTTCAAAAGACCATGTCTCGTCGTAGGAAAAAAAGTCTTGTCTCAACCCAGATTTTATTTTCCTCTTTTTAGTTTGTCAGCTCTGTCATTTCATTTTAAAGAGACTAATTTATTTGCAACTTTTCTGCTACTGTTGCAAATAGATTTTGTGTTCCTAATTTAATTGCAGATACAAAATTATACAAATGAATCACATGATCTAGTAATCCATCGTATGCCACCCTATGAAGTATGGCATTGGATTACAGGTATTTTCCATGAGGCTGAACTGAGGCACAAAGATATCTTACTGTGGTGTCAAGGAACTCAGTGATCATACTGATGTGTTTCCAGTTCTATAGAGTTTGACAGAAGATAATGACTTCTAGAATGAGTCTAAGGGACTATTCTGTGTAGTCTATCCTGGAAGACACTGTAGGAGAGTACTGGTAACAGTAATCAAGATTGAAAGGTGAACTTTTCTTGGGGTTATACTGGTGTGCAAATAAGTGAGTTTCTGAAGCAATACCTTGTTGGCAGTTTAGGAGCAGCATGAGACTCAGTGTTGCTTTTTTCTTTGTATTAGTCTGGGAGTTTGGAATTGCTTATCTTATAGACCTTTTGAAGCGTTAGCAGAATGTATGGAAGAATAACTGAAATGATGACAAATAAGAAAACAATTCTAGCTAACAGAACTGGGAGAACTAAAAAGGAATTCTGTCCAACAGCTGTTTCTAGCAGATATTATAACCATTTCTTTTTTGTTTCTTCATTTTGTTTAAAAAGCAAAGTGAAAGATATGAACCTCCGTTATTGCATCTGGAAAGTGGCTAATCCTGCTTTTCAAATACAGTGAATTATTTCATATTCTTTTCAACTTCCTACTCATTTTGTCTTACAGCATTAACAATGCAATTAGTCAATAGAAGCACCAAAATTCTTTGTTAAACACATTAATTTTACTAATACAGTATTACTGCAGCTGGATTGGGAGTTATGCCTGCATCAGGAGGGCCTTTTTATAATTATATATTAGAGTTATTTTGGCTAATCAATATAAGGTTTGTTAAATTACTGCATGCATGTCAAATTTGGTTTACAAAAACATATTTTTTCCCTAATAACCACCTTATTTATCTGGCACCTCTTTTTATATTGTTGTAGCTATGTCAATCTTCTTTTATATTGCTCAGTCATGAATATGCCATTTAACATATGGTTAAAGGTTTTGGGTTTTATATAGCCCATTGCTCTAACACTCTCAAATGAATTCTGTTTCATGAATGGTGACATACCCACATTCACACTCAAACCTGACCTACTGTACTCTGACAGATGTCTTTTTTGAGTTACATTACCTGCCCACTCTGGAAATCACAACTGGGAGTCGAATAGCCTAGGTCGGGGGTGTCGAACTCTGGGCCTGGTGGGCCGCAGTGGCTGCAGGTTTTCATTGTAGCCTTTTTCCTAATCAATGCCAAGTTTTCACTGCTAATTAACTCATTTTCCCTTCATTTTAATAGCCTTGTTTTTAAAGATTCAGTTCCCTAAATTGTTTAATTTCTTCATTAAATGGCAGCCAAACAGAAATGAGATGTGAAACAAGCCAACAGATGACCAGCTAAACTGGGATTTCAAACTCCAACCAATCTCTTAATGAGAAGCTGATTCTTGCTGTTAATTAAACTTGTTATTTAATTCAATGACTTGTTGCTGATCTCATTCTGCCACAGCAGACATTTCCAAAACTGTTGAATTTCTGTTTTTTTTTCTAAGAACATCATCAAGATGTTTTGGTGACCTGAGAGATCAGCCTTACCAGGACATTCACCTTTCTTTATTTTCAGATATTGTGTGATGGGCACAGATGAGCTGGTCATGTGGCAGCTCTTTTTGTCTCTCATTATTGTTTGGCTGCTAATTAAAGGAAAAAGAGACAAACAATGGGCTTGAGTCAAGCCAGTTAAAATTAAAGCAAAAGAAGTTAATTAGCAGCCAAAACTGGTCACTAATGAAGAAGATGGTTAGAATGAAAACCTGCAGCCAATGTGGCCCTCCAGGACTGGAATTTGATACCCGTGGCCTAGGTCATTGATTATACTAAATAGAACTGATCTGTGGATTTTACATGAAAAAACGTTACTTAAAGAAACTGGATTCCTGATGTGATATGGTAAGGAAGACCTTAGTAATAGCCTACAGAAATGAATCACGGAAATTAAAATAAACACACTAAAAAAACGCATGAAAACATTTTTACCAAACCTTCCAACTTTATTCCATTCACATTTCTTTTAGGTCATCTGTCGATCTCTTCTTTTTTTTTGTAGTATACACATTTTACCATCTTTCACTATCACAAGGTACTGTGAAATTAAAATGTTAAAAATATTACTGTAGCATAACATTCCCATGTCTAGTTAATCTAGTATTGGGCCATGGACAAGCTGGAGCAACACTGGGCAGAGGGCAGAAAACAATCTTTAACAGTGTCAGTTTGGAATTGCCAATTGACTTTGCTATGCTCCTCTTGTGGTTTGAATGTGGATGCAGTAGGAAAAACAATTCAGACATGGACAGAACATGTAAACTCTACACAGACATTGTCTGAGTGCAAGTTTCAATGCCAAAAACTCATCCCTTGAGGCAGCAATGTGACCCCTTTCACCACTACATCACTTTTAAAAGTATTAAACAATTTGCATATCAGTTCTGTCTTGCGTGAATTTTATAACCTAAATAACTGGTGTGTACACTATAATTATAATATAATTTATATTGTGAGCACCTCTTCACCCTTGCACATAATATAAATGTGTGCAGCATGACCTCCACAGGCCTGATAGTAATAGTGGGATCTGGCTACCCATGTTGTTCATAAAATCAATCAATAAATGATTTTTATTTCTTACTTTTAGCATAATTGTTATTAAATTATAATTGTATATCATATTTAATTTTTTTAAATCTCTATATAATCGTCATTTGGATCTTGATCTTTGTTTGTCTGCGAATTAATTAGAAGAAGAAGCAATAGATGGCAGTAGAGAGACAGCTAAAAAATAGGCATTGCATTAAGAATCTCCTCCAGGCTTATACTACTGAAGACTGTAGTACTCCAGTCACACCTCAAAACACAGACATTCAAACTAAACAAATTGTTGTGTTTTAAATTAAATAAAGAGATCTTCATTTAGAGCTTGATCTTTGTTTGTGCGCGAATTCCACGCATGCGTGGACCACCTTCCAGTTTAGTACGTGGTTGTTACTCACGGATGTCAATAATGTGCCGGAATAATGAAAGGGGTGGTGGACAGTGTTACGCTGGTTAGCTCCTGAGGCCTGGTTAGAGAATGAGATTGCCGAAGATAAAAGGTACGTGCCTACGTAACATGTGAATGAAAGACAGTGGGTAAAATGAATGAGACGTAACGGCACGTTCCGGAAATAATTATTGTTACGTTGTAGCCGGCGAGTGCTGCGCGTCTCACAGTTGTACCGTGGCTTGCTCACATGTCAGTGAAGTGATCCCTATTTATGCTTTAAAGAGCCTGGATACCTATGTGTCCCCCTTTTATAACCATTGCTCCGTGTATATTGCCTTACTCTTTGGATTGCCAGAGAGCAACCTGCGAGATTGGAGAAAGGTTGAGAAGACATCGTGAGAGGAAACGACAGCATCGTGAAAACGAGACGGACTGTGAACGGACAGAAGCAGAAATGCTCCTACACCACCAAATAATTACTATTCGGACAGTGATTCCGAGTAGGCCGTTCCTATCGAATCAATATCCAAGGATTTTCTTTTGTAATTTTGTTTCCCTTATAAAAAATCATAATGCTGTGAGACGAAGGATCCAGTTCATGACTGGCAGCCGCGTTTAAACAGGGAGCCCTTCACAGACAACTTTAACACGCAACGTAGTTGGGCGCACATGGCTAGTTTAATATATTTTTCTTTCCTTAAATAATAACCAAGGAGAGTGTTCTTTTTACAGAACTGCTGTGTGACAATTTAATTCCCGGAATGGCCATGTAGTGTCACCCGAAATCACATGAGTATTCGCGTTTGGACATGTTTGAACTAATAGGTGCGTAGATTGCAAGCTGATAGAGCCAGTTGTTAGTTAGCCATTGAGAAAGTAATAGATATCCGCTTGTACACTTTGGCATGAAAATGGGTGATTGAAAATTTTGAGGAACGTATAAGTATTAATATTACATTTTGTGTGAAAATCAGCAAATGCTCTACTGAAACATTACAACTGTTGCAAGTGGCATATGGTGAAGATGCTATGAAAAAGTCAAGCGTGTTTGAGTGGCATAAGAGGTTCAAAGATGGCCTAGAATATGAAATGGTGGCCCCAGATGCGGACAGCCAAAATCAACAACAACAGACGTTAATACATATTGAAAATGAGTTCCAGGACTGCTTCCAGAAATGGGAACGCTGTTTAAGTCAGTGTATAGATGCACAAGAGGAGTACTTTGAAGGCAACAGTAACCACTAGTGTACAGTTCCATGGGAATTAAATAGTCACACCTCATCTATGCCTAATGTTTTGGTACTATTTCTTATTGACAGAAGCTCTGAAAGAATAAGAGTAAAAAAATGATTTCATAGCTACCTGCATCTGCTCATAGAAATTGTTGCAATTGTTGTTGCTTCTTTGCAATATGGTCTTGGTTGTCGAATAAAGCCTGTATTTATATTTTTGATTAAAACTATGTTTATGGATTATATAATGTCAAGTACAGTACAGTATAATCAGAAACATTTTCAATAATTCTGTATGGATTACTATAATTCAGTGTTAAATACAATTCAAATTTAGTCTGTATGATCAAGAGAAAAATATCATCCAAGATTTTCATTTAAATTAATTATTTGTACCCATGGAATCTCTTTTCCATAGCCTGGTTACATTTGTTTTATCTTTAGTGGGTAGATAATTACACGGCCTGGTCACTCCACTAAAAATAATATATTCAGGTTCTTAAGAAATTGTAACTGATTTTTCCAATTTGATCAATGGCTGTGAAATCATTAGCTCCAATTTACCATGAAAGAAGTCTTTCCAAAGATACTTTACATTTTCCATGTGTCTTGCCATTTTGGAAAGACCTTGCTATTAAACAATGTAATTTCATTTACGCTTGCTTCTGTTTTTCATTTTCAGTATCTTTAAAAAGAATTTCATATTTTTTACTTGAAAAATATTTAAGTTGAGCTTCATTTGATTAAATTTAAATAAATAATCTGATTAAAACAAATCCAATGATTAGCTAGTTATTTTTAAAAAAATGACTGATACTGCTTGTTTCAAAGCTTGGAAAGACTTTACAAAATGAACATTAAAATAAAAGCAATAATCTTTTTGTAAAAGTGGATAATATCTAGCTTTTCAGTTAACACTAAGACCACATAGGAATGAAGTAGGCAGTAGTATAAGAGAATAGTAGAACCGTTTCTTTAGAACAAGTAACTGATGTTGGTAGACTTGGAGTAGTTCCACTATGGAGGAGAAAAGAATTGTACTTTAATAAGCTGGAGTGTGTGATACAAAGAACAGAAAATACTGTATTGTTTTGTTGATGAACATTTTAGGAGTCAAATGTTTGGAGGTAATGAAGAGTCCTGCATAAAGCTTTATTAAAAGGATAATATTTGTAGTGGGGTCTTGAAGCAGCAGGAAAATAAAGAAAGTGAGTTGTGAAACTGTAGTGAAGAGCAAAATTAAGCAGGTTAGCAACAGTATTCTGGATGAGTTGTTGAGGTTGGAAAGCAGTGTTAGCTAGCTTTGCCAATTATGGAGACGCAGTAGCTTATCCATTAAAAAATAAAAGCTTGGACAAGAATTTGACTAGATGGGTAGATTAAGGAACTGATATTGTGGCTGCTGTGGGAAAGAGTCACATCCCTGGTCAAACGTGTAGTTTCTGATTGAAGGCGAATACAATAAGAAGATGTTGTTAAAGGCAAAGTTAAGAGAAGGTTCCACTTTGGAAGTTTCTGAATTTAAACAGTTTTTCAAAGAACAATAGTAAACACAGATACATTTCCTCCACATTGCAATGGAAAAGTAATATTGAATAAAATAGAAAGCATTTGATTGCTATAATTGCAGCTAAATTTGGTACAACCAGTAAAAATTAAGGGGGCAATTACTTTTTCACACAATTCCAGTTGGTGTTAACTAAGTACTTTCATTAGATAAATTAAATACATTAAACTATGCTTTTGTTCATTCCAGGTTTTGGTTGAAGATCTGTTAACATTTTGCAGTAAGAGAGGAAGTCAGGACAGGTGACAACTACTTTCTCACAGCAGTGTATCTTAAGAGACATGAAGCCTTAAATAACCTGCAGGCTTCCCTTTTATACATCCATCGTTTTCTTGTTATTGCCTTTACTGACAGAGATTGTTCTCTTGCTGCTGTATTTGTAATATGATTAATTAAAAGATAAAATCTATAACCCATCTCAAGGCCAAGACTTCCCATGGGTACAGCAAGAGCAAATAATCAGGTGCTCTACCAACTTTCCGGCCAATCATTACAATTCAATTATTCTGTTTAACTTACTGCTTCAAAGACTTTTGCTAGCAGATTAAATTTAGACTTTACACATCATTTGAAATGATTGTATGTGTTTTCTTTGAATATTTTGATACAGTAACTTGTGCAAATTATGATAAACACAGCAGTAAACAGATTTCAGATTAGTTCCAAACTTAAGGAATGTAAATGGTATGTTTTCTATATTTCATTTGTTACATTAAAGCAGTAATAATTATGAGCTGCATATAATATAATTATTCTTATTACTAATTTAATTGTGAAGTATAGTATGGTTCTCATTCCAGACACTGCGACCACAGCCAGTACAGAGATTCTTGAGTTATGGGAATAAAAGTTCAAAGACCACATTGTGACTTCCTCACATCTTTAATAACTTCGTCCTCACTCACAAACATTTTCTAATTTTTGGCATCTTTCAGCATATAAAAGAAATAGAAATACTATTTTAACCACCTGTGAAAGTCATTGATTCTTTCTCTGCCAATGGAATTTTAATAATCGCCTGTTTTTAAAAAATATCCATCAACTAACAGCAGAAACTTTGATTGTTTTCTGTACTTGTGTTAGGAAACGGATTTCCACATGGAGCAATTGTAGCTAGCGGGATGGTTCACAATAATTAATACAAGCAGAAATGTTGTTTGCCTGAGTTCACAAGTAATGGTATCATACTAGGTAGCTTCCAAAAGACCAATAACAAACACAGGTCTTCAAAGCTTTAAAGTCTGTATTGGCAAAATATTACTACTTCCTGATTTCCACTTTCTATGTTCATTGAAACTTCTGATGCAGTGTCTCATAAGAAACTGTCACATTACAATCAGCAAAACTTTCATGCAATCAAATAGGAGCAGAATTGATTGAAGCATAAAAACCTTATAGCTATAATGTAAGAATATATCTAATCTCAAGATGCGGATCAATGATCAATAACATTTTTAGCTTGAATAATTGACACCTTCAATAAGTTTTAAGGCTTTTTTTAATAATAAGATGACAGTACCCTTAAGCTCTGTTATAAAATGCAATAGCAGGCTAATTGTTTTTTATAATGTAATATAAACTTCACTTTTGAGTGCAATTTTTATGTGGCAAACTAATATATACAATGAGTGTGAAGAAGAACTTTGACTTGAAAAATATCAAACTTGTCCTTTTAAGTAGGGCAGTTTTTATTGTCTTCTGCCAAAGTAAATAATGAATTAAAGGAAATATGCTAAAATATGTATAACATGATGGTGTAGTGGTTAAAGCTACACTACCACACCTTCAACAAGCTTCAGCTGATTGTCAGCCTACAAGTCTTCTATACGATGTTGGCATGCTGCCCGCTGATTACATGATGTCTTCTACAGGAACTGTGGATTCCTCCACATCCCATACTATCAAGTCTAAATTGACCCCTTAAGACTGAGCTTTCCTGGTTCTGAGAGGGCCTGCGTTGGGGTGTATATGATATTTCCAACATACTGTAACACAAGAGCTAAATAGAAAGTTTCAAACGGTATTGATCTGGAAGGATTGTTCTCATTGGAACCTCCTCTTATGTTCTTAATCACACTTACTATACATGTTTACCTTCATTTTCATGAAAATGATAGCACACCGGACTCACATTGTTACCTGAAATATGAGTATTAGTAGTGTTGTAAAGAAGTTTTAATGTGATTATTAGTTTTCTCAGAAGATATCAGAAATGACAATATTACGAAGAAAAGTGATTTATCTGTACTCTGCCCTAGTGCCCCAAAACACATAAAAATATAACTGAAAAACAAAACATTTGCCAAAAACTACTAAGGAACTTAATCTGCCATCTTGGCACTACAGAGCCACAAGGCATGATTTCATTTGAAGTTCAAACATATATGACTATCCTGCATGAAACTCTAATACTCTGATTTGGTGGCGTAATGTGTTTATCATTGAGGAAACTGACAATGGGGATCTCATCAGCTTCCGTGAGAAGCAGCAATGCGTCCCTGTATCCAGTTCTCCTGAACGATTCACCGTTTTTGAGAACAAAGCGTTTTCTGCCTTGCAGCAACTGCCTACTACTATAAATCTTGGTACAACAGATTAAATTTTAGTGTTTTCACAACATTGGCAAAGAATACATTACTTTCTGTCTTATAACTGTATTGCATTTCATTTAAAAGAATGGTAGACTGTTCAATGTTTATTGCCTTTTAAATTTTCTGAAATAGAAAAATATCATTCCATTTTATTGTGCTATAATGTAATTTGAGTGTGTGTGCATTTCTCAAGGTATATTGCTGCTGAGGAGTTCTCTGGTGTTTTCAATTTAATTTCTAAATACAGATTTTTTTTCCTGATAATAAAGTAAAAAAAAATTCTGCTGAAAACACATCTTCTACATAAACTGACAAAATGGTTCATGCGTATACTTCATGTTAGTTTGTAACTATAGAAATGATAAATCTAGTCAAAAATAAAATAAATGCCAATCCAAGGATGACCCAAATAGCAAGGCAAATAATCTTTGAATCAAGCATTCAATTTTAGTAGGACCAAATGCGTAAAAACATATTTTATGGAAAGACTTAATTCTTGACAATTGTGTGAGTGATGAACAAAACATTGAGGCAATCATATACAGCAGACTGGCATACAGTACTTACTCATTTTCAGTATTGCTTATCTGCGTGACAACCTTAAATCTGCAAACACTGTTTTGTTTTCATTATTCAGAGCTTGCTAAAAACCATTTGAAATTATGGTAGTATTTCCTTAAGTTTCTTTTATTCAGTTTAACCTAAAACCTCATAAAGATTCAGGAAAATACATGAGACCTCATGGGTTATTGTTTAATTACTTAGGTTTTCTTTACACATCCCATCGACTCACTTGTTAGGCTACTTGGTAGATATTAGCTGGCCTTTTATAAGTGAATGTAGAGGAGTACGTGAGTGTGTCTTAAGATAGTCTGGCACTCCCTCAGGGCTTGTTTCCACCTTTGTACTTAAGGCTACTAAAATAGTCAGAGTAGAGAACAAGATCAAGAGACACCGAGAAAACAATTAGAAGTAGGCAAAAGATTACAAACAGGTTGGGCAGAAACCAGAAAGGTTAATACGAATCCTAACTTGAAAACCAAAGTAAAAAGTCAACAGTCATTGTCATAGTTAAAGCAAAAGTATATTACCGACACATCCTCATCCCTAACTAATGCTGATTTTGTGTAGTTTTGTAAGGCATTCTTCAAGAATTCTGATGTCTAATGCTCCATGCTGACGTCTCAAAGAGGTAGGATATGATTCTAAAATATTTTACTTGACATCATGTCACTGTAAGGAGTATGACCATAACATGAAAGGATTGCCAGAAAATTGAAGCAACTGTGTTAAAATACAACAAGCTACTGTAAATGGTTTTAGGCAGCATAAAGATAAAAATTATACATTAAAATACAATGAGTAGCACTAAAATGCATATATAAAACACCAGTAAGATAGACTTGAGATTCATAACAGCACCAGCTCTTCACAACCCCAAGCTAGGTAGGTGTGTTAGACAGTGGAGGAGCAGATGGACCTGAAACTATGCTGCATTACAGTAGGTTGCCTTTTTTCCTTCCTTCTTTGCCCTCTGTTTTTGTTTTTTGGGCACTATTCATATACAAAGGATAATCTTAAACTGTTCTTACAAAAGCAAGTAATCCCTCGAAAAAATATATTATAAATAACATTTCAAAAAAGTTGTAAAAGCATGAGTTTTCTATCCAATTTAATTGGATTTGTTTGAAACTGTGATTTTTCTTTGATTAATTTTTCATTTAGGTTTGGACATATAATAGTTTTTGAATGAGACTATATTATTTAGTTTAGAGACAGTAGGTCATAATAAATCATTTAAAAGCAAGCATTGGCCTATAAAAGGTGAGCTTTCCTTTGGAGTTTCTCTTCCCTAATAGCCAGCCCCTCATTTTTCCCTTAATCATGAGTTTGCAACGTGACTAGTGTAATAATAGGTTTTAGAAGTTGAAGAAGACTATTAGTGTAGTGTAGCACAGCAGCTAACGTTGTTTCGGCTACAGAGTGCTTGCAGTGGTGTTTGCACTTCTCCCCTGTTGACCAGATGTTAAGGAGTGAAGATGGGCTGCCTTCAGTTTTTTATAATGGACTTAACACCAATGTTAAGGTTGCTTGCTTGCACCCAAAGATGTGGTAATAATTACAGTTCCCCACAGTTCTGTTATGTTATGGCAGGTTTGGAAAAGAACTATGTGGATGTAAAGGATATGCTGTATGAGCAGGCTTCTTCAGCCATGCCACGTAACAGTGTTTTGACTTATGGACAAAATCAGTGGGACATGCTTGAAGTTGGATATTGTATTTTAGCATGGGTAAGTTAAGAGACTTGCTTACCTTACAGTCCAATAATGAACTCTCAATCGATCTGAGCCTGTCACTTTTTAGTTCCTTAACAACAATGGACAACTTTCATCCCATAAATAATGCATGAGAAATAAGTTCATTTTAGTTGTGCCACACCTGCTAGGGCTAAGTGTTTTGCACTACAGTATGTGCACACAGACTACAGATTATGGATATGTGTGAATTGTAAGATGGTTGTATAATTGAAGATGTACATAAACATTACTGTTTTTATTAGTCATTTTTTATTTACTAAGAGAGATCTTCTTGCCCAGTATAACATCTCACACTAAAAATAAAAAGAGGTAATCTTTTATTTCACAAAGCAAAAAGCAAAGTTCATCAAATGCCGAGATTTGTCTTAAAATTGGATATCTGTGTGGGTTCCAGCTACATATGAAGAAATATCAAAAGTAAGTAAAGCATATGCGACTCCGAAATAGCCTTTCCTAGCTTTTGGCTACAGTTGCAGCACCATACTTCTCATTTTCAATTTGTGTCTTGTATGTCTTGTCTCATTTCATTACAGCATCTGTTTGCTTGCTTCATTTAAATACTCTAGTAGGAGCTGAAACATCAGAAAAAACAAATAAATACAACACTAAGTGACATCTGCGTTAGAGCCGAGTAATTCAACATATTGATTAAGGTCTGAGCCACTCTATACAATATTACAACAGTAAAAAAAATCAGGGAGTCACTGCTGAAATGCAGCAACTGCAAGACATGAGCCTGGTGACTATAATCTCATAACCTCAAACAACACAGGATACTTCAGTGAAGGTGTCATCAAAATTTAAAAAGTACCGGTAAGTCCTGATAGAAATACAGAGTAAATGGTTAGAAATGATACACAAGAATAATCTTCAAAAGTTATATATTTTAATATTAACTAAGACTATTTATACAAAAAAGAATATTTTTTGGTTGGTATCCCTGCTAATGTCTTAGTGTAGCTTTTTAAACCATTCTGTGCAATAGAAGTCACTGAGACATTTCAGTAGAATAGAGGAAAACATAACACTTTACCTACAGCCATGCAACATTTTTCTAAAACATGTTTCTAAAGAGCTATGGTATCAAGTCCGGGGTCAGAGTGACATCCATTTAAACCACAGTTTAACATGTGTTGAAATTTATAAGGATATGAAAGTTACAGGTTGGTTTCCATTCACCTTTGAAGAACTGCATTATTTGAGAAATCTGAGGTTCTTCCCAATGGTGCAAAGAGGGACGCTAAAAATGTAAAATAACCTTAAACACTGTTTCAGACGAGTTGGATAATAACAGATATGATCAGGTGCCACAGAAAATTAATCTGTGGTGCAATGTAATTCTTATGAAAGCAAGTAATGCCTTCAAAAAAGATGTTTGTGAAAGCATGTGTAACATTTAGTGTAAAGTATTGTTGCTTCAAGAATCTAGTGTCTAGTGCCATTTTCTTATTCTCTGTTTGTTTCCTTTCAGCTATATGATACAATTGTTACCTAATAGTTGAGGCACTCAGTTGTGAAATCTTAAGCAATTTGAATCTTGTGCTGACATATTTTTCACTTTATTGTTAACAGTTCAGGAAACATTGAATTCTTAATAGCTTTTATTAACAAGCACGTTTACATTTACATTAGGATATTTTTAGTATTTCAGAGATAGATGTTCCACACAAATGCATGCAAACAGGGGACTTCTAAATTATATTGTAATGGAAGTACTGGTTTAGACTATGACTGCAACAGCAATGAAGTACTGCAGGGTCAGAGTTTGGCTGGAAAATTCCGTGGAGTGATTAAAGAACTAATGACATGGGGTACTGTACTGCAGCGTAAAATTAAGAACCAAAGAGGTAAACTACTCACCAGGCACAAATACTGTAAAGGTGGAGACAAATACTAAAGGTTCCTTCAGGCTTATAGACAGCAACATGGAGTCCCATTGGCTTATACAGTATATGTGTTCCTATTACCTTGTGTGGTGGTCAGGCTACTGGGGGTTAGTCTAGACCTTTAAGGGAGTGGGGGGACCACATGTGAAATGACTCCTCAAGTCACAAGGAGTAGTTTACATAAGACAGTTCCCTGAGACATATCTGAACTTGGGAGAAATCTTCAGGACTGTTCTAGAAGTAATTAGAAGTGGCTCCCAGTTAGATTAGATTATCTTGGAGTTGGACTGGTGCTAACAGATGCTGACAAAGACTCAACTTGTAAAAGTAATAGAGATTCAAAAAATGAGAAAAGGCAGAAGAAGCTGGCAAAATGAACAATGTAGGTAGGCATGTGGGTTAACCACCCTACCAGAGAGGATAACCTATGGTTTAGGTAGGCACATAGACGTATGTACATATATTTTCTTTTACATTCAGTTTATTGTTTCTGCTGTGGTCTTCCTTCCATTTTTGTTTCTTCTGTTACACTGGTCTGCACCAAAATCCTCCTGTGCATACAAATCAGTGAACTTTATAGATTTAGGTGTGTTGAATTAAGTTCTGAAATTGGAATTTCTCCATCGCAAACATTTTCTGCAAGACATTGGATTCAGTGAAAAATGGCATTTAAAAAAATATTGATTTTAAAAAATGTTATTTTTGTTTTATGGCATACGTATTTTATGCTAATATTATTTTTTGAAACCTATTTTGAGATAAAATAATGGCAGATTTCCTCACTCTTAATTTTAGTTGAGGTAGAAGCAACCTAAAATCAAGAGTTTGTTATACATGCTCTCAATCAGTGTTTTTTTTCTCTCCTCATTTCTTTAAAATACACAGAAATTTCTGTTTAGACTAGAAAAATGTATTTTTAATTGTGCAAAAGAGAGAAATTTATTGCTTACATGGTTTTTACAGAAATATTTTTAAAAGTCGTGTGTGATTTATTGTTTTTTCATGTCTAAATAATTAACATAAAAACTAAATATTATCTTTTTATTCTCTAAAGTAGTGTTTTTTCATTTTAAACCTTCATCTCACAAAAGCTGGGCTTGAGCAATTCTGTTGCCATATTTTGATTCAGCACCCTCAAATCTATAAAGAACAAGGAACCAAAAAAATTTAGCCGGTCAGACCAGTGTAATAAACCCTCTTCTTCAAATATAATTTGGCCTCCTTGACTTCATTTGGTTTCAGAGTCTGCTTAAGAGCATTCTGTTCAGGCAACATTTTGTGTATTTACATTAAATACTTAGAATCTCTTACACAAAAAAAATGCAGTAAGTTTGCAACGAGGAATTACTTTTCCTTAAATCTAACAGCTTTGGATAGCAATTAGGGCACACACACTTACTATTATTTACTAAACATGAGCTGGAAATGACGCATTGTTCAAGAAACTGAAAACATCCTCTGTATATATTACAATTTGCTCTTAGCAAAGTGTTCCAGTCTTATGGTACAAAACAGCAAATAACAACAGTACATAAATTATTTTACTTTGATTTGTGCTCCAAAATAATTCAATAATAATAAAAAGAGTAATATAAAAATATATGTAGCAGCAGATGTAATATATACTGTGGAAGATCAGTCCGACTACAGACAGATACCTAGAGACACAAGTCCAAAAGCACACGCTTTTAATTTCTTTTGTTCAATACAGCACAAACACAGTGCACAAATCACCAACAATTAGGCTCCGTCCTTTTTACTGTACCACTTCTCCTTTTCTTCTGCCACATCCAATCCTCTCCCACAAGCTCTGTCTTCTACTTCCCAACACCGGGTCCTTGAATGGAGTGAAGCAGCCTCTTTTATACTGCATCCAGAAGTGTGGCCGAAGTGCTGCATGTGAATCCAGATCCTCTTCTGGCAGCACTTCCGGGTGTGGAGGGAGTGCTGCAGACCAAGGCTCTGGAGCTGTCTAGATACCCCCTTGTCGGTGGCCACAGCCCCCAGCAGAGCTGAGCTTCTAAGCTCCAAGCCCATGGCCCCGATGCAAACCTGGTCCTCTCCTCAGAAGGGTGTCTCGAATAGGTAAGACCCCCAGCCATCTGCCACAATACTGCTTTAGAATGTTGCTTATAAAAGTAATGTATAAAATAAAGCAGTAATATTTGCTACAAGGATGGGCTCTAGCCTCTACAAACCTAAACTTTAATTACGTGAATTAATTTAAGTAGCAAATTTTATATTAATTTTTTAGAACACTAGAATTGATTGCTCCTGTGGAAAATTTGAAATGATTCAGATTTTTTCTAAAACATCTTCAATACAGTGTGATCTATTCGGTTGCCCTGCAGACAAAATAATTATTATTACAAGTGTCATATAATCTGGATAATACTTCAAATTGTTTGTTTGAGCAGTATTTAAACAATATCATTCATTAATTGAAAAAAAAGCCTCTTAATTTTTAAGCAAACAAATTCTGTGATGTCTTCTTCTTTTTTCAGCCTCACATCTTGAACATGTTTTTAAGATATGTTCTCTTACCTGTGACAAGAACAGCTAGGTCGGCAACCTCTTTTTGCCACACAAGGCATTAAAAAGATTGTAAGACATAAAACCTTTGTGATGGTCAAACCTTCTGTGTAAAATGTTTTTTTCTAAAGGCTTCTATATCATGAAATCTTTCAGAAATGTGTATCAACATTAAAGCATCACTTGTAAATCCTGTTTAAAAATTGTATTAGCTTATGAAAAATATATGCATGTGTTAAAACATTGGAAATGTTTTTACTTATATAAATGCATGTGGGGATGTCCAGTTGGCAATCTAATACAAAGGGCGCAGCACCTATACAGTAACTGAGACACTACATTGGATGTTTATCTATCTCTATTTCAAAATAGTTGTGTTCCAAGATTATCAATATTTTCCATCCTAATGATTTATCTTGCTTTTATGAGACTGTTCTCATTTTAAGACTCTCTAAGGCCCTGGAGAATCAAGTAACATTAGAGATTGAGAATAATATTGTCATTCCTCTGGCTGACATTTTTCAGTAAAATCAATTGTAGACAACAGACAAATCTATCTATCTATCTATCTATCTATCTATCTATCTATCTATCTATCTATCTATCTATCTATCTATCTATCTATCTATCTATCTATCTATCTATCTACAATGCTTTAACTGATAAACTTAGAAATGTGAAGATGGCAAAGGTAGCTTCTAAATGAGAATACTTTTCACACTTTATTTTAAAACAAACATTTGATCCACAGAGGGTGATTAAGTATATTTACAGACATTAATCTTGAATGTGTTCTTTTTGATGTTATATATCCATACATCCATTATACAACCTGCTATATCCTAACTACAGGGTCACGGGGGTCTGCTGGAGCCAATCCCAGCCAACACTGGGCGCAAGGCAGGAACAAATCCCCGGGCAGGGCGCCAGCCAACAGCAGATGTTATATATCAGATGCTAATGTTTACTGTATTGATATGTTCCATGTTGGTTGACCTGCAAGTAAAAATGTTTCTATACTCAGTACATGTAAAAAGATTACTTTTACTACTACTGCAGCTGCTCTTACATCATTACCTAATTGTAGATCCACTAATGTTGCAAATAAAATGGTCTATTATGAAACTGAATCACAGAAACCTAATGCAGACCTTAAGAACATTAAAAATCTAATATCAGCAAATTAAATTGGGTCAAGGGGGCAAAAGTTATTTATTATCATTTTTCCAATTCACATTGTCCTGGCAACTATACTTGAGACAACGTGTAAACTCTGGGCAAAAGAGTTAAAACAGTGGCACTCTGCAGTGTGAGTCACATTACAGCGTTACCTGTGCAGCTTCCACTGACAGGAGAATTAACCAAGGCTAGCAACAAGGCAAAGCGGGTAAGCTTGCAGTAATTTCAGAACTGTCACCGATTCTCTTTCTCAGAACATATTTTTTTTTGTTCATTATCCATGAGAAATTGGTGATATCAAAGGTCTTTTCATGTTAGATTCCTAATGTTGACACCTACACAAAAGCAAAAAGAGAGCACAGAGTGGTGTGTAAAACATTAAGAGCTCCAAGTACATTTTTTAGTATTATTTGGTTTCATGATTCCTAAAAGAACATGTAATTTATGCGACAAGTTTCATTTGCAGTAGTTAATCTGTGTATTACCTGAAATGCAATAGTGTTGCTGTACATAATATCAGTTTCATGTAAATTTGCTGTCCTGCCAATCTCAACTTTAAAAATGTTTATTCACTTTTTAAATGGCTAACAAAGAATTCAGTTATTAAAATTAAACTTTCATGCATGTGGCATATTTGCCTGCCTCTTTTCATTAGACTCTGGTAATAAATTTCTATCAATACTTCTAATGAAATTTCCAGTGCCATAACAAAATGCACCTGCTTCTGTAAACTTAACACAAAAGCCAATTGTTTATTTTGATTATCAAGTAAATGCTGCAAGTAAGTGTATTGAACAAGCATACATTTACAGATTATTCCTACTCACTTGTTTTATGATGAATTGAACACCTGAACCAGACATGTTACTGTATATCCAATATTCCCCTCCTGTTGCTCTATGTGAGCAGACATGAGAGGAAAGTTTTCTTTAATTAAGAACACTGTAGTATAAAATTCTACAGAGCAACTCAAGGAACTGTTTTGTAAACAACAACATACATCATTTTAATTTAACAAAATGGCCAAGGCTCGTTTGTTAAATGTAGTCCAAAGATATTACAGCCTGCAAATACAAATTTCAAAACATTTCAATGGATTATACTATGTGAGGGAAAATGACAGAGCATGCACAAATCTTTTTTATTTATTTTTGTAAGTGTCTTTTGCTTGTTTCTAAACTAAGACATTTATCCATGAATAAGATTTTATGCTGTTTCATTAATCTGATTTTAATCTGCCACTTTTATGTCAAAGCTGTTTTGTGTATGTCTCATATTTACTAGCAGGCCTTTATATGGCAGTAATGCATGTCAATATTTATAAATATTTTTGTAGCATTAAAACCTTTTCTTTATCAAGGAATGAACATTTTTAAAAGACCAAGCCAACCTCACAATAACAGAATAAAATGTTATGGATTGTTCTATACAGAACATAAAATGTACTAGCTGTAAAAGTGCACTAGAGTTTAGCCCAGGCGTGAATTGCACTTTGTGACATTAATTCTGGAATTATGCCAGTCTGTTTTCAAGAGAGAAGGACGCCATATATGCCAAGTTTCAACGATTATGCTGCTGTGACTCTTAACAGCAGGACAAATACCCTGTAAAGTTTCTGCAGTGAGATGGAATGAAGTACATATAAAGAATATATGTCAAAAGCAGTAACCATAACTGTTTTCTGTATACATGGTACCTTAAGGTTCTACAACAGATATGTGCACACAGCAGGAAAGATCACTGGGACCTCTATACCCTCCATCTTTATAAACCATTGCTTCTACAAAGCTTATAGCATCTTCTCAGTCTGTCAGTGGAGCAGGACAGTGACAGCAGTCTGTTGCTGAAGCTGCTCCTCTGTCTGGAGATGATCCTGTTCAGTTGATGCAGTGGATTCTCCATGATTGACAGGAGCCTGCTCAGTGCCCGTCACTCTGCCACGGATGTCAAACTGTCCAGCTCCATGCCTACCATAGAGACTGCCTTCCTCACCACTTTGTCCAGACGTGAGGCATCTCTCTTCTTTATGCTGCCTCCCCAGCACACCACTGCATAGAAGAGGGCGCTCGCCACAACCGTCTGACAGAACATCTGCAGCATCTTATTGCAGATGTTGAAGGACGCCAGCCTTCTAAGGAAGTATAGTCGGCTCTGTCCTTTCTTACATAGAGCATCAGTATTGGCAGTCCAGTCCAATTTATCATCCAGCTGCATTCCCAGGTATTTATAGGTCTGCACCCTCTGCACACAGTCACCTCTGATGATCACGGGGTCCATGAGGGGCCTGGTCCTCCTAAAATCCACCATCAGCTCCTTGTTTTTTCTGGTGTTCAGGTGTAAGTGGTTTGAGTCGCACCATTTAACAAAGTCCTTGATTAGGTTCCTATACTACTTTATACTACTTGCATCTGGTAGAAGGTACTGTAGCATCCACACCTGGTTCTGCAACAGTTTCTACTCTTTGGCTCTTAATAAGAAGAGGCTAGAGGCATGGCAAGGTTTGGGGCAGCCACCCGTTTAATGCGGTTTCCTGGTTGCAAAAGCAATTGATTCATGTAAGGCAAGTTTACACGACAGAGTCCAAAACAGAACTGCCTCCCAGAGCAAAGGCAGGAGGCTTTATAGGACGGTGGGCGGAAGTGATGTCGTCCTCGGGGCCGGGACCAGAAGTGATGTGTCCTGCTTCGAGGTGGCGGCTCCTGGTGGGATTTCCCGGGAAAGACCTGTAGAGAACTCAGAAAGAGCGTTAGCGTACCCCGTCCCCCCCGGGCAGATGAATAATCAGTCCTCTCTAAGCCCTTCAGCTGCCTGCAATGCACACGTGTGTGACAGGCTGTCCATACTCTGAACCCTGTGCTGCTTCCAGTAGCTTATTCATATGAAGTACATTTCTTACACTTGTTACTGCTTATCATTATTTGTTTGTTACTATCTATTTAAATTTTTTACTATTCATTCACTTACCTATAATTTATTTATCTATTTATAATATGGCATAGTCCTTTACCTGTCTTGCACTTGTCCAGTGTTCATGTTTATGTTGCACCACCATCCTGGAGAGCATTATTTCATACCACTGTATGCTGCAATAGTATGTATTTGTGATATGACAATAACTCCACTTGACATGATTTATAAGAATCAAAGTCAGCGTTGAAATTGCTGTACAAAAATGAACAGTGTCTGTGCATATTTCTGGAAAATCAGTTCATGTTATTATGTTCACACTTAATTTAATACAGTTACCAATATGGCCAGTAAAACACATTGTGAATGTTTTTTGAACATTTTTTTATTCCATCTAAAACAAAAATTATACTGCTTAGCATTATGTCTGTTGAGCTTTATTTTGCTTTGTTCCTGAAGTGACTCAGATAGTTATGACTAATAATATAATCACTAATTGCATTATTTATGGAGGCAGTATTCTTAAAGAGTGCTTTCAGTTAGGTTTTATCAAGAATGCAACCTAATGTTATTCTTTCTGTCCATATCTATATATTTAATTCACTAAAGGCATGCAAGACAGTGAGCGCAAGCAAGACAGAGAGCCACGCCTGCCAACTCATAGAGCCCCGTCCGCCAACTCTAAGACCATGAGATACATTTGACAGAGCCCCGCCCACCAATTGTAACTAAGGGCAAGCAAGACAGAGAGTGCACGCAAGACAGAGAGCCACACCAGCCAAAGCCCACCCGCCAACTCTAACTAAGAGCAAACAAGACAGAGAGCCATGCTTGCCAACTCACAGAGCCCCGCCCACCAACTCTAAGACCATGGGATATGCACGACAGAGCCCCGCCCGCCATTTCTAATCCTACTTCCGCGTCCACTGTCGCTCTGGATTAAATAGGAGTAATTAGCAAACAAAGATAACTGGCAGTAACAGTGCAAAATTCACAATTGGTATGCCAGTTTGAAAAGATAAGTTTTGAGGGTCATTTCAAAATGTGTTATTGAATCAAGCTGATGTATATGAGAGAGAAGAGAATTCCCAAGTTGAGGAGCATTATGAGAGACATTATTATTATTATTATTATTATTATTATTATTTAATAATTGTCATTATTAGTGTATAAATGGATATAAATAATTGCATGTAAATGATTCGCCAAAATCTGTTGTATGTAAACGATTCACCAAAATCTGTTGTATGTAAATGATACTGTTTAAAACGTTACTGTTTTTTTCATCAGAAAACCAGGTTTCCACGTCTACCTGTATTAGTTAAATGGCACTTTTACCACTCGCAATAAGGTGGACACTCTGACTTATCGTGTCGACTGGGCAACACAGTGAATGCGGCGTCTATCTATATATGTCTATGTTTTCCGTAGCCTGCTACAGGAAGGTACTCTCTCGACCATTTGCATTGGTTTCGCTCCTTGCTGTTTTCGTTATACTGCGACGGTGGTTTCCTAAGCCTTTGTTAAACTGAATTCCATTCTCACCGTTTTCCGTTCCTATTCTTACACTGCCGTATGCTACGGCGGGCTTCAGCTAGTAATTTATATAATGCAATTAATTCTAAATTAGACTTATGTGTAGGTCCTTGCTGTTACTCAGTTTTTAAGGAGCCATTTCAAGCATTGCCAATAGCAAGTCTGCAATATGCATCACCAGTTATTTTAAGAAAGATTATTAAGTATCTGGACATATAATTTTCTGACATTTTAGTAATATACAGGTTTTATTTATAATACAGAAATTATAGGCAGTAATTTGTCTTCTGCTTTTTAATAAAATTTTGCAGTACTGGACTGGACAATTAGCATGTTTGTTTGTGTGTGTGTGTGTGTGTGTGTAGATTTAATCTGTTGTAAACTAATTTTTGTTCTTCTATGGTCGCTGGTGAATATGTACATACAGTATGTATGAATTTTATGTGTATGGGCAAAAGTAGGTTTATAGTTCTTCGTATGGAAAAAGGCATGTAGGTTATGATTATTACAAAAGCTTTATTAACTCAGTAGATTTATTAACTTTATTAACTGAACAGAGTGTCACAATGGCACAGTGAACTTAGGTAAAATCTGGTAAGTGATCAGATTGCTTCCTTGCATACTCACAACTGTAAACCTACTTTTGCCCACCCCTGTATGTATATATTGTCAAGATTGGATAACAGAGTTGCACAGGATACTGGAAAAGGGACCAAGTTTCCATGATACAAAATCTTTATTGCTGAACTATCAGGTACAGACACAAAACTTTATTTAGAAGGGGATTATCATCAGCAGATAAGCACAGAGGTTGCAACTGATAAACGTGACAATTCAGCTGTCCTCTACTGGTCAAAAGCACAGTTTTTTTCAGTAAGCGTTTTGAGCAGCTTGGAAGCAGCGACTGGGCAAGATGCAGTCTGAGAGAGAGAGGACAGGAGAGTGAACCATTTGTTTGCCGGTGCTCGGTCTTTTAAATGTCCTAAACCAAGTGCGAGAAGAACGTTGTGTAGTAAGCCTGCAAGCTGGCAGCTGATCCCACAAAGGGGACGAGTGAGAGTGTGTTTGTTTGTCACTGAAATACTGTTTAAGAGGGAGTTTCTGAAAGGCAGCTGTATTTCTTTGCCATAGGTTTACTGAGTAACAGTGAGACAGGACACAGTTAAGAGCATGCAGCTGGCAGCGCTATGCAAATGGAAAAATGGAGCAGGGGAACTACTGGAGCCGCAAATGAGCCATGGTCAGTAAGGGTCAGGGCCTGTATCAGCATTGGACAGAGGCCATTCATAACCGTGCCCAGAAAGGATGCCAGATGGAAATACAGGCAAGAGACTCCCTTGAATCATTCATAACATTCATAACATTCATTCAAGCATAACAGAAGGACAGTAGGGACTGCACCATAAAAGAGTATATATTCCCAAGCCTGAGACTGTTAATGAGGGATCCAGCAGGGGGTAAAGATGGGCCAGCAGTCTGCTAAGGATATCTGGGGCTGCCAGAGGGAGCTCTCGGCAGTTGACTTGGGTTTTGTAGTGCTGTCTCTGTGCTGAAATTGCTTCAGAGGAGACAAGAAGTGACCTTCGAAGTACTTCAGGGATCCAGCATAAAAGGGGCGACTGGCTATTGCTCCAAGGAACTTAGCATTAGGTGGAGAATGGATAAGAGTTCACCTGGCAGGTTGAGAAAGAAGAGAGGTATAAACTGTAACGGGAAAAGTGCGAAAGTTTTTTTTTTTATTTTGCTTTAGTGCTTATTTGTACTCTTCTTTATTGCCTTTAGTTGTAATAAAACCCTTTCTTTTCATTATACTGTATTTGGGTCTTGGAACTGCAAGAGTATCCTTGCAACGGCCACTATATATACAATATTATATATCCATTATATATCCATATTGATAAATGTGTACATACACACAGAGACAAAGAGTAACAGGACTTTGAAAGACTGGTGTTCTGTCCATGGCTGGTTCCCATTTTCTACCCCATGTCACAGTACAACTTGGACAATCATATGTTGAACGAATACCTATTGAAATGAGTCACCCAAAATGTCAAACTATAGACACAGCATAAATCAAAGGAAGAGTGATTCCTTCACAAGATATCAAAAATAATAAATCAGTTAAAATAAAAGAAAATAAATAATAGTAATTCCTTAATATTTAAATGATAAATAAGGGATAATGAGAATCAGAATATTACTACCCACCTAGTAATCACATTCATATTTATATAAATCAATAGTTGCATTTCCAATCCCACAGTGCGATTGCATAATGCTGGTGATAAAGATCTAACCTTATCACCGTATAATGATAACAATACATGAAACATAAAACAGGCTTGTGACAAATAACATATTCCATGCCCCAGGGTAAAGTGTCCTAATATACCCTCACCAGTCCATCCAAAAACCTACAGGTCTCCAGTATGAGATGGGACTGTTTCAGTTCTAGGTTTCAGAGGCCAGGACACATATTTTTTTTTCTTTCTTTCCAAAAGAAGGAGAAAATATTGCTGTTGTAGAAGGATAAAATGTTCCACTCCTAGTTTGTGTCTTTGTGCCTGATGCTGCAAAAATTTGAAGAAAGCAGGTTTGTGAATGTAATGTTCTAATAGTGAGAAAAGGGAACTCTGACAAATAAAAACCTCACAGGGGAATACATAGGAAAGAAAGAAGAAATAAAATCTTGCTTCTACTCTGGGTTTTACAATGTGTGGAATATCTCTGTCTAGATGGAGTGGCTCACCTGCTTATTCAAATATTTCACAACAGCGTTTTTTATGTTCCTCTTAGCTTCCATCTGCACTCTCTCTCTCTCTCTCTCTCTCTCTCAACCCTGATATTCCTCCTAATAGTAAGTATTCACATAAGCTGTCTAGTCTAGTATAGTATAGTACAATGTTTCCCAACCTCGGTCCTGGGGGCACACTGTGGCTACAGGTTTTTGTTCCAACCAGATTCCTAATCACCTGATAGCACTGATCTCATTTATTTAGCTCGTATTATTTTTCTTTTATTCTACATTCAGAAAAGCACAGCAGCATGATTTTTACATTTATAAGACATTTAGAAATATTTCTGCTTTTGGTATAGATTTAATTGCTTAACTGTCTTTTGTTGATTTCATTATACTTTGCCCTTTCTCTGTGTAGTTTTTCCACTTTATTGTATCTTATTAATGACAATTAAAAATGAGCAGAGCAGACACGCTGGCAAGCAACACTGAATGATCAAAGGCTGCAAGTACTTTAACGTCAGACCCACTAATTAGTAAATACTGGATTAATTAAACAATTAGAACACCTAGAGAAGTAGAATGAAAATCAAGATGAAAATATTGTTAAAAAGAAAAAAATACATTATTCCTATATAACTGCTTGGTACATTTATATATATATATATATATATATATATATATATATATATATATATATATATATATATATATATTTATATTGTGGATGCTAGAGGTGCTGTTGCCCCATTGAACCCACCAGACAGACATCCAGGACACACGTTTAAAACACCAAGAATACTTTCTTTAATAATATTCTTCAGTTATAGTGCACAAAGCACCGCACACTCCACAATTCTTCCAATCAGATAACAATAACCAAATCCTTCAATCCCAGCAGCTCCATTCCTCCATATATATAAAACCAAACTTCTAATTTCTATATTGTTCCCAAAACACAGAACTTGGGAAATAACACATCACTTAATTAGCCCAGAAGTCCAATTAAAAGCAGAAGCTGGTTGGAACAAAAATCTGCAGCCACAATGTGCCCCCAGGACTGAGGTTGGGAAACACTGGTATAGTATAGCATAGCATAGTATAGTATAGCATAGTATAGTATAGTATAGTACTGTATATAGCCGAATAGTTAATTCACTATTCATACTAAATTCAGTAAGCAGTCTACAGTGAGGTGCCATTGTTTTCCCTTCAGGGGTCACTTATGTCCAAGTCCTAGAAACACTTTGTTAGCTACAAGTACGCCACTAAAGAATTATAGTATGTCTAATGCACCCTTTTGTCATTCCACCCTGACCTTTTTTTGTGACAACACAATTCTTACTTTTTTATATCAGTTGCTAAGTTCTACCCTATAAGTGTTCTATGGGAGAATATTAACATTGCCCAGTCAATCTATCATTGAATTAATAAAAGTTGTAGCTTTTAACAGAGTAGTCTACCAGCAGCCAGTTCAGAAATCTAACAGTAGTAGTTTTGTTTTTTATTTATTTGTGATTTTTTTCTTTGTTGCATATGTGCAATGTCCAAAACAATAAGTGCTCATGAAAAAAAACAGTTTTTCCATTTCCTTTTAATCCTGTTTCTGAAATGTCTAATCTGTCCAAACATATATCCATTCATTAGCTGAGCCGACTTAATCTAATTTCACAGTCTTGTGGGACCAAGAATATCCCAGAAACAATGACTTCATTGAAGGGATCAACCTTGTACAAGACTCCAGTCCATAAGTTAATCTTACACACATACCCATTGCTTTAGATTTGCCAGTTAAATAAGTAAACATACATGCTTGTGAATAGCCTGGAGAAAATCTAGAGAGAATATGAACATAGAAAGCGAACCAGACTGAGAATGAAACCCACTCATTTGGGGCTTTGAGTCAGCAGGCTAACCATTATGGCAGCATGATGCCACATTCAAACTTTAAAAGTATAAACTGAAATAAACGCATAATATTTGCTAAATAATATTTGTGTGTCCTCAATTTATATTTCATGTTTAAATACTTTCATAATACTTTCTATATGTAAAAGCCATATCCCATTTTACATATCACCCTGTTATACTATTGTGTGATATACAAATACTAGGTTTGAAAGAAACAATAAACAGAGTATAACAAAGAAGCAGTAGTAAAGCAAAAAAAAAACTTATATGGCTTTAACCACACAAGGATTTTACCCATATCTAATAGGTGAGGGGCTCATCTATTTACTACCAGTATTACACAAGAACTTTTGAACTCAACTGCCATGACTCTCTTTCTCTTTATTTCTCTTCAGTGGCATCAATGGCAGCTGCCAAGGGGTGGAGTATATGAGGCAGCAAGTGAACAGTTAGTTCTTGAAGGTGATTTGTTGAAAGCATAAAAAATGGGCAAGCGTATGGATGTAAGCAACTTTGACAATGGTCGAATTGTGATACCTACATGACTTTGTCAGAGCATGTCCAAAACAACAGGTGTTGTTGTGTCTTTCTAGTATGCAGTGGTTAATAACTATCAAAAGTGGTCGAAGAAAGGATAACTAGTGAACCAGCAACAAGGTCATGAGCATCAAAGGCTCAGTAGTGATGGCCATAAGAGAAAGATGTCAGAACACACAGTGCTTTGCAGCTTACTGCATTTGAGGCTGTGTAATCGCAGACAATTCAGAATGCCCACTTTGACCACTTCCACCTAAGAAATTACGTACAATGGGGATGTGAGGATGCACTATTGAAAGAAGGCAAACCAGGGAAGGCAGTGTAATTCTCTTGGTAATGTTCTGCTGGAAAACCTTTGCTCCAGGCATTCATGTGGATGTTACTTTGACACATACCACCTACCTAAAGATCATGTACACCACTGCATGTCAACAGCATTCCCTGATGGCAGTGGTAGGATAATGCACCCTGCCACACTGCAAAAATTGTTCAGGAATGGTTTGAGGAACATGAGAAGATGAATGAGGAACAAAAGTTCAAGGTGTTGAATTGTTCTCCAAATTCCCTGGATCTTAATCTGATCAAGCATCTGTGGGATATGCTGGAAAACAAGTCCAATCCATGAAGGCCCCAACTCATAAATTATAAGTTTTAAAGGTTCTGCTGCCAACATCTTGGTGCCAGATACCACGGGACAGCTTCATAGGTCTTGTGGTGTGCATGCCTTGATGGGTCAGAGCTGTATTGGTGGCACAAGGAGGACCTACACAATACCAAGCAGGTGGTTTTACTGTTGTGGCTGATCGATTTATGGTCATGACATTCCCTGATCCTAAAAGTAGTCTTACTCACTTTCTGCTCACCAATACTCTATATACTGTAGATTAGGTTCTGTTCTATCAATTAGGCACATTCAGTGAGCTACTGGGATATTTTTCTGACCAATATTATGTATGGATTAGGCTGCTTGTCACCAATTTAACATATTCTTAGATTATCTACGGCTGGTAGTACAGTCTCTTCTTCAACTATATGACTCAGTGTTATTTTATAGATTTCCATCATTCTGTAATGAAGAAATAATTCCTGAATTTTTGTCCTGAATGCACAGTTATCACCAATTTAAAATCGTAAATTTATGGTAAGAGGTCCCTGAAGCCTACTACATCTAAGAACCCTTTATAACTGTGTGGTAATACAGAGTGCTATAATAGCAGTGTAACTGTGAAGTTCAATGGTCAGTTTCTGCAGTCACAATTTCAAGTTTATCTTGTCTGTTTATGAAGATAGTATTGTCTAAATTATGATTTAGATGTACCCAATGTTTGATTCACTGTTTATTGGAAAGAATATAAATGGATTGATTTTATCGATAACTCTTAGAATTTAGAAGACTGGATTAAGTTCTGCTGAAGAAAATCCTTTAATAACTCATTATTTTCATGCTTTCTTAGACTCACAAGCATTTTCTATCTGTGTTAAATAAGTAAACATTGTTTTAAGAGCTGCGGCTGTCCAACCTATCCTTGAAAGGATGCCATAAGACTACCAATATAACAATGGCGCTTTATACAGGCTTTTGTTTCTCAGCTTTTCCACTAGGAAGCAGCCTCTGACCTTGAGTGTCAGAAACCAAAATGTATTCCATATTCAAGTTCATCCTATTTTATCTTTTCAGATAAATATGCTCACCTAAAGATTTGCGTGTTATCAGCTATATGCTAAAGATGCTCTCTTATATTAACATCTATAAAAGCTTTGTCCGGAAAATGAATTTTAGCACATCTGTGATTATGATGCAAGAACGCACATCTTGCTTAATGTTCTCCAGAGAAGTCTTTGTGTTAAGTAAAATTCTTATATACTCGCCTGAATTCCTAAGAGCTTTTGTATTCAGTTGACAAAGTGAACCGGGGATCAAGAATTCTTTCCTGTCACTTCTCATGATTACTTCTTTGCTTAAGAGTAAAAAGGTTGAAATCCCTGAACCTTTCATAGTAGGACAGGCAGTTACTCCTGTCAACACAGCTTCTGCTAATGCTACATTTTTTTAATCATGGTAGTCAGGACTGCACATTATACTTCATGTGCAATCTCACTAGTGCAATGTAGAGTCAAAGCTTTTTGTCTCTTGATTTAGATTTGAAATAACTTTTAATATTTTTAATTGCTTTTACACATTGTAAATGAGAATGTCTGCATCATAATTAATGTTCTTTTTCATTGTGTGATGCATTTTTCCCCAAAATTCACTCTTTTTCGTTTTTAAAGATGTTAACAGTTTTGAGGGTTTGCAAATCTTTTTGTTAGGTACTGTATTTATTTCACTTAATGTAGTCCATGACAACCACCTACAAAAAAAAAATGGCAGTCCGTATTTTTTGGCATCTTAAGTGTACTATCCTTTGATGACTCACACTTTAAGTTTCTCCTATATTCTAAAAAACATTAATAGAAATAAAGGTAATCTGCATTGTATGGTATATATTATTTGAGAATTTTCTAGCAGGCAGCAAAGATTCTACATTTCACCCCTGTGCGATTACGCCTTTAATTTCAACTAACCATCACCTGCTTTTTTTCTCTCTCATTTCTTTAATGTATTCTTCTGTGCTGGGAATAGTGCTGATAAACTCTAAGCCTATTTTTTATTTGCTTATTTTGTATGTCGATGCACATTAAAAATTCACCCTAAGGCAAAATATATTTCAAAGCAATAGCCTTTTTGAAAAGCAGTGTACAATTACTTATGCACATCGGCCAGACATTACATGTATTTCATATTAAAACAAATCAAATGCAATTGTTTTATTATTTCAGAATCTGATTTAGCTTATTCTGAAGCTAACTGTTATGGAGTCGTATGCACAAATAATATAGCTTCTTCTTTTTGGTGGTTGAACATATACTTGGTGATTAATGTGGGAAAGATTATTTATTCAACTCATTGCATTACATGTAATTTAACAGACATATTAATGCATTCATGTATTTAATACTCCAGATACGCACAGCATCTTTTAGTCCTTAGTTTGAAACCCATCTCATTTTTAAATTTTGTTTTACAATGGTGGCCACATAGCTGTGCTTCATCTAAGCTGAAAAATTCTTATTGGATCAATACCTTTAAAGAGGCTGTCACAGTGCACCATAGGAAGCAAGAGACTCACACTGTAAACATGGAATTCTATGTACATAAAATGGTGACTGCTGCCTTAAATTAGTTTCAAATATGTGAAACCATTGTGTGATTAAAAATAAAGCAATATTAGAAAAGAGTGAGACATGATAGGCAGCTTTTGAACAATACCTTTAACTACCCATACCAATACATTAAACATTTCATTTTTACTGACTGGATAAAAATTTTATTTCACTTTGTATTGTTTGGCTTTGTGTGACTGGTTAGTATATTTTTGTTGCCACACTATCATTCAAGAGATTCAAGAGGCTTATGCAGAAAATTATTAATAAATGAGAGTAAAAGTCCCTCTTTTGAACCACTAGAAGTTCATCACAGTGACCCTTTGTGCTAATTTACTTCTCTGGATGCTTATAATACAGTATGAAAAAATGTTTTCAGTTCTGTATTAATTTTAAGGGATTTAATTTTAGGATGTTTCCAGCGACTGCAAAAGACATTTAAAAATTGTTATATTATGCAAATTGCCATTGACTCAGCACCTTAATTTATTTTTTTGGAAACGTTTCCTTTTTGAAGCAGTTTGAAGATTTAGGTACAGGATGAAAGGTGTAATTTTAGTACCACATTAGTGATTACCGTGTTAAGTGTAAAGCTGAGTAATTGCCCTCATTCACTGCATTAGCTGTTTACTGATGATATTATCATGCCATACTGTATGTGCTCATCTGCACATAATTATCAGACTGCCTGTATTTTTTTTTACCTGTTTATACCATCACCGTGTTGTATGGAACTGGAGTCTACCACAGTAGGTGCTACCAACCAGTAATGGAATGCTACTATATTGCATTACCTACATTACGCACCTTATCACCAAGTGACATTTCATACTTGCCTGCTCATTTTACCAATACTGTATGTCTTTGGGACATGGGACGAAGCTGGAGCTCCTGGAAAAAAAGTTTTAGACAGAATATATTTAAACTGGAAAGATCTAAAGTAAACCATTATTAGAACATTAGAGCACAGGCCATTCCGCAACAAGCTCATCCATCCCGCAATAACAAGAAGTTGACAGCTGAAGATCCTTTAAAGTTGTGCTCCCCACCATTCTTGCAAAATCTTAATTTTATCCAACAATGTCCCTGAGATCTACTGTACTAATTAATTTTATAATTTTAAACACTTAATCATAACATCTCTTAATTTCAGTTTGCATAAACTGAAAGTGTCCCAGTGCACATTACTTTTCATAGATTTTATTGTTTTGAACTTGTTTACCAATGATTGGTGTTTACTTAAAATTTCCCATTTGTTATTTACGCAGAATTTATTACATTTCACATACCTCTAGTATGAATATGGCTGTGGCACGAGTCAAGATTATCCTTCAGTTGTATAAAAAGAAATCAAATCTTTAGCATTATTTAGTTTCTCCTCTTTGATTTTTGGTTAGCCCCGGTACTTTGGTTGCTCAGTATATTTTTGATCTCCCGGTTTTGACCTGGCCTAACACTGACTATGATTTTGGTTCATGTTATTATCTAGTCACATGTTATTACCTAGTCACTCACAATAAATCCAGAGACTTAAATTCCTTCAGTCTCTTGTCATACAATAGTTCATACCTCTCAGTTCCAGAATTAGCTTAGTTGCCCTTCTTTGGACTTCCTTTAGAGCTGCTATGCCTTTTTTTATAATATGGAGACCAAAACTCAATGCAATACTCCAGGTGAGGCCTTACTAGTGTTTTATTTTTTAATAAATTAAGCATAACCTCCCTTGACTGCACTATGATTCAGGCCTCCTATTGCAAAATTATCATTATCATGATTTGATAATGATAAGTCATTATCATGATACTTCCTATGTGTAATACTTTACATTTAGTTAGATTAAATTTCATCTACAAGAAAACTGCACCAGTCTGTATCCTGTCCAAGTTCCTCTGTAACAATATAGCTAGTTTTACATCATCTGCCCTTCCACCTAGTTTGGTATCATCTGTAAACTTAATCAGCTTATTGATTACATTCTTGTGCAGATCGTTTTTGTATATTTAAAAGAGCAATGGCCCAAGAGTTGATCCCCAAAAGGCATCTCTTTTAAAATTAGCTAACCCTGACAAGTTCCCCTCACCATAATCCTTTGCTTCATGTGTTTGATCCAGTGTTGCCCATAAACACCAGTGTTCAAAAGTTTGGAACTACACGCAAATATTCATGTTTTTGAATAAATGCCAAACACCTGTGTCCTCTGCAACAGAGAAAAGATAACTCCAGGATGCAAACCATAATACACTTTTCCAGTTATCTTTGTTCTTTTGCCTGGTTTAACCTTTGCTTTTTATTTGCCAGTTTCAGATATGGCTTTTCATTTTAAACTCTGCCTCTAAGGCCAGCATCCCAGAACCATCTTTTCACTGTTTCAGGTGATACTTGTGTTTGGGTATAAAGATCCATTCATCCATTTATTAATTTTCTCAACCTGATTTTTCCAATATAGGGTATAAAGGAGTTGAGTGATTTCATGCTCACAAGCATCCTTGTCTCTTTTAAAATGAACTGACATATTTCACAGTCTTGCATTTTCAATTTTGTACAGAATATAAATATAAAAACATAAGTTGTACAGTAAGCAAAACTTCCTATTCTTTGTCACCAAAGTATTCCTCTTACTGCTGTTCCCTATGAACTCTGGAAGCTCCACATTAACAACAGTGTCTTAATTAAACCTTATTAACAATATGCCTTCAGCATGTTTACACTTAGCATTGATTACAGACATGAATCCATTTAGCAGAGTTGTAGGCTGCTTATACTCTTCTCTCACTTGTCCTTTTGATCATACAAACAGATTTCCCATTCACACGTGTGGCTTCTTTGTCTCAGCTTTTGGAAAGATAGCAATCAAATGAGAGTTCAAGGTACTGTGCTAATGCATGGTAAGACTGACTTAAAGAAAGCAAAAGTTTGGGGTGGATTTTTTTTTTCAAATTATGAGATTTAAAATCTGGGGTTCATTTTGGAACAGTTTAGTGTTAGTGACTGCTGCTCTTAACTGTATAAAAATGTAAATAACATGCTGCTTTAGATTTACAGATGACACTAAGCCAGGTGGAAGTGTAGAAGCATTAGAATAACCAAAATGGTTATGGATGGAACTTAAAAACTTCACAGATGGGCAGATATGAAATAAATGAAATTGAATGTACTGTAGTTGGAGTTAAATTTTTAAATATGATTATTCAATATGCAGTGGAACCTCGGGTCACGAACATCTCGGACCATGTACAAAACGGTTTACGAGCAAAAAATTTGCCAAACATTTGCATCTGTTCATGACCACACACTGGGATGACGAACAAGCCAGTTTCACTTCTGGTTCTTACGTGCCGATGATTTCCGCACGTGTTCAGTCTCTCCTTGTGCATTCCCTGTGCATCGAGCGAGAGAGAGAGATAGGGCTGGCCATGTAAGGCTGTGAAGGCAGTTAAAGAATGCACCGGGCTTGTTTTTAAAGAGATTGATTCGAGCATTGTTTTAACCTCGTTGTATTTAATGAAGACTTTTTTCCATTGGGTTTTAACCTCTACTTCACTTCTGTTTACAGCGATCGGTTCGTAGCGTGCATTGTTGCAATGTTATTTTTTTTGGTTGTTTATTAAATTACGGATTTTTCAGATGTTCATGTTTTTCCCTGTGCTTAAAACGCATTAAAAAAAGGTGTTTACAGCGAGCGGTTCATAAGGCGTGAATTCTTGCAATGTTACTTTTCTCTGTTCAAGGTTTTCTCAGTGTTATTCAATGTTTTTACATTTAGTTTACTATTATGCTGTGCATTCTATGGTATAATTAACTGTTTTTGTGCTAAAAAATCTTTTAAAAAATATATTTACATAGAGTTCGTACGGTCTGGAACGGATTAATTATATTTACATACTTCGGGTTCCACTGTAGTGTGAAATGTTAAAGTACAGTATATCTTATCTTGTCACTGTCCACATCTTGTAAGAATATAGAAAAGATTAAGAAGGTCAGGACATTAGGGTTTGGGTAAGTGTTATCAAGGAAGTTTACCTTAAGCTGTATCAAACATTTAAGAGGCCCCAGCTGTTAATAGTATGAGCAGTTTTGGAATCCATTTTACAAAATAATGATATTATTAATAAATGTATTCATAATACTTTCGTACACTGAATGCACCTCAGAATACTTTACAAAAATTACTGCACACTTTACCTTACTGTTACATTTATAAAATATGGTATTAAAATTATGTGCATTAATAATAATAATAAAACAATATCTAAAAATATTCAGCAATTTTCAGCAAAGTTGTTAAAACCATTCCCTATTTGTTCTGTAATTAATTATGTAATAGAGATGTTAGTTTAATCCTTTTACAAGAACTATCACCAGATATCAAAGGAAGAGAGGAAACAAAACCTTTTCAGTCGTTCAGACAAACAGTTTTTGTTTTTGAGCCATATGGCTCTCCTCCTGCACCTGTTACACTACATCATTCAAGGCATAGGACATAACAGAGCTAGAGAAGAACAGGACTACTATGGGTTATTAACTGAAAAGAATGAGGAGCGGAATGGAGGAGCTGAATCTTTCAAACTTAAGAGAAAAGAGTTTAAAAGGAGACATGATGGAATTGTTCAAAATGGAAAAGGGCATCAGAGGGGTGGATATTACTGGTTACTTTAAGTCAAACACTCAACAAGAGCACAGAGACAAACAGAATATAATAAGGTCAAATTTCACACAATGTTTGAAATTTTGTGTTCACACGGGAATAAAGTAGTATAGTAGTAGTTTGGGGCCACTGAAATCTCCATTTTATTGTATTGTGGAAAGGTTTTAAGAATAGAGACTGACAAGCCATGTTGGGTTAAACGGCTTGTTTTACTCCCAATATTTGATACAGGCTTTTAAATATTATGAGGCAAAAAAGTGTTGAAAGTAGTCCCTTAGTAAAATATATTTTGATTTGTCTTTTACCCCACATTACTTCAAAATTACATTAAAAACCAAAACATCACTTTATACAGTAGTAAATACATATGTAAGTCATAAGAATTATATTCCCTACATTTTGTTGTTTGCTCATATCAGAACACGTTGTACACCATACTTGCACACTTTCTGAAACTAAGTACTTTCTTTGCTCTGCTTGCATCCATTTTCCATTTGAAAATGGCCTCCCAAAAATATGATTGCAGTTGTTCATCTGTAGAAACAATAGACACACTCAACGATAAGCACAGAGATGTTTGCAGCTGTATATATTATTTTGTTTGAAAACATATAGTTCTTTGAAAGCGTCTGCCACATAATTTCTGGCAGATCTCTTCTACAGTATCTGCTAATAAGAACACAAACAGCTCAAAGCATGACATTAATATTGAGGATTCAGCTGTGAGAAAGGGGATACTGAGTTCAATAAACATCTGCCCAACAGAAGCAGTGTGACATATGATTCTGTGGTTTGGCTCAATAGTCAACACAATAAATAAAGAAATTAATTTGGAGGTACATGTCTGAACAAAAGTGCTAGCCTAATTCCACATCCCCATATCCTAGGTTGACCGGTGGCTATGGATTGGCACTTTTACTGTAAGTATGTGTAACATACACTGGCATCCCCTCTAAGATTTTGCAATTGACAATGAATGCATCTGTGCTGATTTAGTTACCTTAATGTAACTAAATTTAATTTTAGAATAGCATCATCCATCTATCAATTTACTGTTTCCATTTAACCAATTTTTAGGATAATAAGTGGCCCTACAGCAACAGGCAAAATCCTGGGCAAGGTGACATTTGATTGTAAGGCATAATTATGCGACTGTTCCCTATTAAATTACACTAAAACTGCTGTGTAATTCATGCAAAAGTAAATGACTATACTGTATATTACAATTTACTTCGTTACAAACATAAACAAATAAATGAAAATCAGAGTAAGTGTGAAAAACACAACTTACATACTTTCACATGCAGAATCTTTTCAGTTGCTTTGGACGACCACCCTCCAAGCATGCTAACTACAAGAAAACCAGAGAGAAAAGAGGGAGGCAGTGTTTCTGTTCTTCATTTTTTTAATGTGATAACAGTTGCATCTTTCATCTGCCTTAAACACCTTCTGTTGGGTGGTGCTTCCTGGCTACGTAATTGGTGCAGTAATCCCAAGAACTCTAGCAGAAACACCTCATATTATGGAGCACTCACTACTGCTCCGTGTGATTTGGCTCCTAAATATAGCAGGGATTGTTTAACCCAATTCCAGCACACAACCCTCTCAATTAGCTTAGGGAGAGACTGCTTTTGATAAAGATGCACCCAGATTATGGAATGCATTACACATAGCAGATCTTTTAAAAATGTCCTTTTATCGTTACACTTTATGTTTATTTTATATATATATATTTTCCATTTTATGTATTACTTTCGGATTATTGTAGAACCTTTCAATCAGAACTAAGGTAGGTTCTGAGTTTGAAATAAGGCTGCAGTGTTGGTTATGCACATCATAATGTGACTTAGAGCTTGACATCCTGCTCACATTACAGACTGAGTATATGTGGTTCTCTGGCAAATTAACTACCTTTTGTCTAAAACACTAAGCATGACCTTAGGCTTTCTTATATTATGTGCTGTAGTAAGTATACTTTCCTGCCCTTCAGCTTGGCACTAAGTAAATCATCTAAATATTAAACTCACAAGTTGTAGAAACGAAAAAAAAACAATGACTATCTTTACTTATTAACACTAGAATTACCAGAGCCTACGAGAAAACTCATAATTCCGGTCCACCTTGAATCCGTTTGCACCTCTCTGTCAGCGTCTTTAGTCCTGTAAATGTGCCGATTAAGACAAGCAGCAAGCAGCCTGCTATTCCATTCCCCCACCATCGCAGAACGTTCACAAAGTTCTCCAAGCTCATGCCTTGTTTGGAACTTTTCCATATTTTAGTAATAAATGTTACAAAATGTAGGCATAACCTATAGAATGTGTGAAGCCTGAAGTCCAAAGATCCAATAAACACTTTCACAAAAGGTTCAAGGACAATACAACAGCTTCCGTTGCATAGCAGTAAGATTCGATGACTTATAATCAAGAGTCCCCGGTTCGATCCTGACTGTCTCCTATAATTACTGTTTTCAGTAGTGAGCTGCTCTTTTTGTTAATATTATATAGCACACACATACATTTGGTTTGCGTCTGTAACAGACCATGTACATTTATAGTACTGTACTTGTAAAGGTTACCTTTTTTTTCACTTTTATTCTCTCATTCATGGTCACGATACATACTACCGGCAGTGGAACTGGACATTCTCTGATCTGGAGGGATTAAAGATGACACACAAACGTTGGTGAATCTGCCTTCTTCGTATCTCACCGTCACTTTTTTTTTTTTTTATTCAGTTTTATTGAGTGTTCCTGCTCACGCAGAATTAGTATGCACCTTATGGTTTATGGTTTAAAAAAACACATACTTAGGTATATATGATATTTGGAATTATTCAATTTATGACCTTTTATGAGGTCAGTTCAGAGCTATATGCAATCATCAAATTCAAATGTTAACAGTTCACACACACGCAAGGGCCATCCTTCCAACATTTACGACATGTGTACCTGTTGCAATGCGCCCACTTCTCCCTATGCTGTGGTTTCTATTACACACCTGAACGAAAGAGACAGTATATGTGACATTTTGAAGAAATTATTTTATGACCTGAATAGTACCAATCAGAAAACATCAGCGCACTAATGCAATATTATTTGTAAACGAACAGCGTCAGATCGGGTGTATATTGTATAATATTACAGTAAATATAAGAGACAGTCAGGATCGAACCGGGGACTCTTGATTATAAGTCAGCAAATCTTACCGCTACGCCACGGAAACTGTTGTATCGTCCTTGAACCTTTTGTGAAAGTGTTTATTTGATCTTTGGATTTCAGGCTTCACACATTCTATAGTTTATGCCTACATTTTGTAACATTTATTACTAAAATATGAAAAAGTTTCTATTTTAACAATGTGTTTACACAGATTACTGTAGAAATGGAACACACATGAAATGCATGTGTTCCAAATAACAATCTATTATTTCCACTCTAAAACTCTCAGATAATCAAACAAGGCATGAGCTGGGAGAACTTTGTGAACATTCTGTGATGGTGGGGGGATGGAATAGCAGGCTGCTTGCTGCTTGTCTTAATTGGCACATTTACAGGACAAAAGACGCTGACGGAGAGTCGTGAACGGATTTAAGGTGGGCCGGATTTACAAGTTTTCTCGTAGGCTCTGGTTGTTCTAGTGTTAAGAACAGTGTTGGTTGATATTTTGATTGTAAAGCAAAACCACAACAAAAAGCTGGTAAGGCTAAGGCCTCATATTGATCGTCAAATTGCAAACTTTAATCGGAGTTGTTGAACTTTGGATATTGTCTTCCATAGAGCAACCGTAAACCAACATTTTAAGCACCCTAGGGAGGTTCTTTGAAGCTCCTCTAAGTGTTATCCCAGCTTGCATAACCTGCAGGGCCACAGTTGGGCATGCTGGAGGGATTACCTGGCCTGGTAATATTTTAGTATTTGTGTAAAGAAAAAGGCTTATTTTTGCTTTGTGTGATATAAATATATATAGAGAGGGGTTAGCAGATAGTATTGGTCACTCGTTCATGTCTTCAAATTTGTCAGAATCGTCTCTCAGAACACTATGTATTAGCTTTCATTCTGTACAATAACAAGCAATTTAAAAAAGGATACTAACCATTCTGAATGAGGTTGCTTTCTATTTTCTTTTTTTAAGCTCTTCTATGCTGCTGTTTTGTCTTTTACTTGAATGCTGGACGCCTCAGTTTTCTAATTATGATATGCTACCTTTATACTTATTCATAGCAGTCTGACAAGCAGCCTCAGTTTTTAGCTCTTAGGTCCTTCATGGTTGATGTCAGCCTTTTTTGGATCAAGAATTTTCTAATATTCCTTTCTTCTAATGTCTGGGTAAAGCAATCATGTTATTAAAGGCATAATCCCCAGAGTAATGAACTGCATAATGTAGGCATCAAACTGTATTCTGAGTCTGAGTTACATCCACAAAGTATGGTGTTGTGTAATAAGGTGAGAAAACGCAGCAGCATTGAACAGCATGCACAAAATGTGAATTATAATGATGGAGCAAGCTATCAATCAAAATGTAATCATTCCTTTCCTCTGCATAGCCTCTGTGGATTCCTTCTTTACACCTTACCCTTTTCCCGCTTGTCTGTTCTCTTGGCTCTTCTCCTTTTACTCAACCTAAACAGCAACTGAAGCTAATGTTAAGCTTTGTATGGCCATGTTCCTGATCAGCTTCTTACATGAGCAAGTTTCAGGCAGCTCAAGTGTCATCTTCCTGAAAGGTTTACTCAGCCAAATTGTTGCGGAAGGCAATGGGGAACACTATTTCACTGTCAGGAAAATTCTACAAAGTACAGCTAATCCTCCTTTTCACTCCTGATAAGCAGTGGTATCTACTGCCTAAGGAGATGAATGTAAAAAATCAGAGAGGTAAGTTAAAATCCTCCCACAGCTTTCCATTTGAGTCAAAAAAACCCTAAAAAAAGTGTGCATCTTATCCTAAAAAATGTTTGTACAGATCCACACTTCATTTACAGATATAACTACACCTATAGAACTACTGTAAATTAGGTTCTAGATTTTAATACCTCGTTTACCATTGTATCAGAATGTGGTGACGTGTGTTATATGTTGGTAAGACGTAAGCAAGAATTTGCCTCTACTCTGTACGTGCGACAATGGTATGAATTCTTATATTCAGTAATGTCTCTCATTACCAAAAGCCTCGTACTGACCAGTTAGATATCTGATGAGTCCACAGGACTGGCGATCTCAAAGCCCAGCTCTCAGCATTTTCTTGTTCTAATTCTTGTTTTCATGTTTTGGAATACTCTTCTTTATACTCATTGTCCTTAAAGCTCAACTTCGTTTCTCTAATTAAATCAAACCTTCTTTTTTACATTTTAGACTAGCTATCTCTGTTGCTGATTATTTTTTAAAATTATTTTTTTGCTCCCATTATACTGATGATGAACCTCTTCTTTAACTCTATTGATCTGCTCCTACTGTGTGTACTGTAAATACAGTTAATTATTGGATATTCTAACATGTGTAAGAAAGGCGCTATATAACGCCCGACCCGACACAGATTGGACATGGGAGGCACGAGTAAAATAAACAAACTATTTATTTCTTTCTTCAGCTGGAGGGCATATCTTCCCTGTAATCCCTCCAGCCACAACACAGTCCTAAACACAGTACAACAAGCACTTTGCACTTTCTTCCTCTTAGTCGCTGGCTCCCTTTTATCAGGCACCCGGAAGTGCTCCAGGTGGTTGATTGCCGACATCTGGCTGCACTTCCGGGTAAGGTGAAACCAGTGCCCAAAAGGGGAGAGCCGCTCCTGTTGCAGCACCTTTGGTGGCACCTGCGGAACCCCACAGAGCTGCACAGAACTCCAACCTCCATGAAGCTCTGGGAGAGTCCGAGGCAGCACTGCAACCCAGGGAGGCTGCCATCTAGCGTCAAGGGGGAGTTACTGTGCTTCCCAATAGGCCCCAGCCATCTGTTACACATAGCACCACAACATTTTCAAGGCATTTGTTAACATCACTGTTGATTCTTCTTGGGTTTTAAATATTTAGTAAAGTTATGTATTATACTGTGTTGCAGGTAGAGTAGTGGTTAGGAGAGCAGGTTTCCACTTCTCATCACTATTGACTATTGACTATGAAATAGGGATCCCTTTTAAATATCTAATAGTTATTTGAGGGAGCTGAATGCAGGATTCAGGAGAATGCCTGCTCTTCTGGTTTACTTATATGCAGAATTTATATGTGTGTGTGTTTGGTCACCCTGACCTGTGGTTTGAAGCATTGGTGCTCAGAACATTTGGTCCTCACAAAGTCAGATAAAAGCAGTCATTTACTGTATCTCTTCAGTATACAGTTCCCATCATTTTTTTTACTAAAGAAAAGCTTCTGTGGTTTTACTTTTAATGCCTGGGTTAGGAGTATTCCTTGAATCCACCGTGCTGCTCCCTTTTGAAGCAGATAATTCTGATTTGTGTTTTCCTTTTAATAATATTAAGTTTTATATTTTAGCACTTCTTTGTTTTTCATGGTGCTGGAGAGTACTGACATTTTGCGTGCTGGTTAGACATGCTAGTAAGAATTTCATGATACTTTGTACGCATGACACCACTACTACTATTACAACTGCATGCTTTACTAAGATCTACCTGCCTGTGGAACACATTTTAGTGTTAGGTTCGTGAATCTGTATGCAAATCAAAACTTGCCTGTTTCACTCATCACTAATACTGAGGAATGTGTGACTTTAAAGGGTTTAGTATATATGATTTATTAGTTTCCATGCCTATTTTTTTATCATCATTTTCTATCATCATCTTTTATCATATAGCTCTTGACCTCTACTCTGTGAGGCCTCCAGGACTGTGACTTTTGTTTTTGACTTTCCCATTTTACAATTTCAATCTCCTCCTCTGTTGTGAACTGGTCATAGTTCACTTTCATAATGGACAGATATCGCAGGTTTCCATTTATGTTTAATCAGTTTCTAACTTGTTCTTTTGGGTGTTTAAACAAGTCTTCATTTATATGTGTACCAGTTCTGCATTTAGTAATTAGTATAATCTACTTGCATTTTAAATGAGATTTTTTCACAGCTCTTTGTGTCTGCACTGTTAAAAGCACTATACAAGAAATAATTTGTTTTACATTGCATTGTACTTGACTGTGGCTTATTTTTTGCCTGCTGCCCAAGTTATACATCTAAATACACCTTCAACTTGTGTTACATGAAGTATGTACTGATTCATATAGAATTACTTTGCTTTGCTACCACAGGGATGGCTTTCTAAATATTAGGAAGTCACTGATACTACTGTGGTGACTCCTTCATGAAGAAAATAAAATACAATCATAATGACGGCTCAAGTTAAATTACTCTAAAATTGCGTTTATGTTGAAAGATCAGACATGAAGAAAACAGTAAAAAGAAAGGAATCAGAATATATATATTGTCACACACATGCGTATGGGAGGCAGCTAAAGGGCTTGAATAAGGGCAATTCTGAAACAGACTGAGATGTGGCAGAGTGCACTGATTCTTTTTCTCACTTTCCTGCAAACCATTCACGGGAAATTCCAACTGGCCCCTTGATGTCATCTCCTGGCCCGAGCCTATGGTTAAAGATCCTTCCTGTCCCGGCCCCTTTGACGTCACTTCCTATACTGACCTTTTAAAGCCTCCACCTTTTCCCTATTCTCTAAGTTCTGTGTTGAAATCTGGTTTGTGCACATCAGTGCTATCATTTGTTTTGAAATTTAGCAGCCAGGAAAACAATATACAGGTTGGTATTGAAATCATCAGAAAAAAAATTGAAATTTAGAGATGTCAGGTAATTGAAAGGAACTACTCTAGGCGTCTCTCTCCTAAGAGGTTTCATTTTGCCGATGTGCTTGCCTCGCTTGTGTATTAGTGGATAAGCGAGTGTCTCTTTCTTCAGAGGTTTCATTTTGCTAACATGCTGGCCTCGTTTGTGTATTAGCAGCTAAGCGAGTTTCTGTTTCCTCAGAGGTGGAGCCCTTACCCCGACTCCACCTCTCACTTCCGGGACATCCCAACAGACATATATTTTTTTTTACTTTTCAAAATGGCCTAAATTGTTATAATAAAAGGAGCAATAGCCTGGCCACATGCTTGCACATTGTTAGTTGTGTTAGGCAAGCAGGGCTGTCAAGGTAGCTTAGACATCAACCCACATGGCTACAGGTTTATTTCAGTTCATTCTTTGCAATGATTTCAGCTTCCAATAAGTGCTGAGCATGCAGAATGGGTGCTATGAAATAGCTTGCTGCTCAGAGCCACATTCCCCATAACTCATGTCCTTGTTTGATCAAACATATAGTGTTGTATTTCTTTTTATTCTGGTTTTCATTTTTGCCTTTGCTTTGCCCTCTATCTTCATATAGAGATTTAGCATGTTTAACCAATTTGTTTCACTTGTCTTTCTACAGCTCCAAAAACAATATATATGGTGTACTTTTCTGTAATTTTAGGGGGAGACTGATTAAATGGAGTAAGCTTGGGCTTCCAGACAGCTGTAGAGTTACTTCCCAGCTCCGGTTTGCTGTCTGATAACTACAGAATTGCAACAGACTCATGTAAATGAGAAAATTGCTTTCAGCATCTCTGTAGGTAATGTGTAGAAACCTCTGGGACTTTTTAGCTTAGGCTGGGTGATCTCTTCTGCACTGTGGAGAGAGCTTGACCGTGGGCAATGCATGCTGGCTCCCTTGATGCCTGCCTCTGTTGAAATTCCTATAATTGTCTAATCAATTTACATTAGTGCAAAACATTTGGGAGAGTATTAATCATGACAAGAACTATATAAAATATAGAAAACCTAGCACTGGAAAACAATGTCAGTCAACACAAACTCTTTATTTATATTGAAGGCAACCATCCACCATAAGTAAATTATGCCCAATGCACACTCATGTTAGGCGTTCTGCCAGCTGGGATCTGCAAATTATAAGGTAACTTGCCATAATCCTGTCATATGTCTCCCAATAGTGAAACAGGCCAAGCTGAGTTCCCTGGGAGACATGTCAGAAGGAGATGATTTAGACTACAAAATCAAAGCAAAGTTATTTTTAACAGCAAATGACACATTTCTACAAGGAAAAACAGAGTAGAGACTAAGAAGAATCATTGTGTCATCTTACCTTTCAAGGATCGATCAAGGCTGCCTACTGTCTTGTGAGCCCGATTGCACCACATTCTTTGAAATTAGTGGTGTTTCTCTCCAGGAAAAGAAAATCTTTTGATTATATCTGTTTCTCATATGCTGAAGTTTTATTGGAAAGTTGAAGACGTGCTGTCAAGTTCAGCTGTAGACTTCTACTCAAGTTTCTTCTCCAAAGTGTCCAGCATCATGCCATTTTATGGTCTTATAAAGTAACTTTTAGCACAATGATTATACTTATTAACACAACACTTTATAACATAGCCACTAAATCACATATATTAGTACCGTACATAGTAAATTATACATCCGTGCAACAGAAAATGGAATCATGGCTTTACTTTTATCCACTTCAGATTCAGTAATGCTGGATATCTTTATTCAAAAATGTTAAGGCTCTGGCTTGAATATTTTCACAGGACCTAATGAGAGGATTTCCCATTCTAAAATAAAAGTTCACATTTTAACCTCTACCTTGACATACCGTGATCTTGGAGAATGTGAAGTAACTTCAAATGAAAAGCTCTCATGCCTTTTAGGACCACTGATGTAATAGCATCTCCATGGTGCTTGTTTGTTTTTATAACAGTATTTTGGAAAACAATCAGAATGTGAAAACCATTGGGAGCCCTTGTGGTCTTCTCAGGCAGAGCTGAACAACCCAGTGCCCTGGTGCTCTCTCTCTCTGAAGCATGTTTTAGCCAGTTGGATTCTGGTTGCTTCGAGACAAACTTTGATTCATTCAAGGATTTTAATCTTTAATCTAATTTTAACCTTGCACCAGTGGCCATGTTATTGACAGTCCGCTAATCATCTTGATCAGTACAACTATTAAACACACTTCAAGAATGCTGCTCAGAGAGAGAGAGAGAGAGTTCCCAAAATGCCAAAATGAACAATTGCCTAGAGATGATAAAATGGGGCTTTTAAAGCCCTTTAAGCTACATTGTATGAAAATGTGATTTATAAATAAATGATGTTGTTATTGTTGGAGCAAGAAACGGATTCTTCCCAACCACAGAAATAGTAAAGTAAATTGGATTCTATCAGTTGAGTCCGTAAGCCTCCCAACTATTTCAGCCTCTGTAGGCCTATATCTTCCAGTCACATTTATGGTGCTTACACAAGTGACAACCTCAGAGAGGCAGAACAAGGTCCTATAAAGCCATTCAAGTTTATATTAGCTACATCATTCATGCTTTGTAAATAGCAAGTTAGGCTTGCAAACATCAGCTCACCATTTCAAAATGAAAACAAGTTAGAAATGTCACTAACTTTTACACTATACTTTTATAAAAATCATCCCTTAAAATTCTGGGTTGAGGACTGTATTTTTAACTTCTACTGTACACAGAGCACTTCAAGAAAGTAAGCAGTCCTACAAATAGCTCTTCTCATAATTAGGAACAACTGGCAGACTGCAGAAAATTTCTTATTCACATATTTTTCTAAATTTCTTTATGCACATGCTCATTAGGTTTAAAAATGTAATCATTTGAGGGGAGGACTGATGTATTTTAATCAGAAAAATATTACAACATTAGAAACATTTTGATGAGAAAAGGCAATTCAGCCTAAAATCCCAACTGTCTTCCACAAAACTTTGTAATTTCTTCCATGTGTCTAAGGTTCTCTGTGTGATGAAAAAATTCCTAATGTTTTTACAAAATTTACCCTTAACAAGTTTTCAACTCTGGTCCTGTGTTCTTGTTGAAGTCATTTTAAAATAACAGTATAGATCCACTGTACGAATACCTTTCATAACTTTGAGCACTTCAGTCATGTCACATTTTGATCTCCTTTGGCTTAAAATGAAAAGGCTCAGCTGTTTTAATATTTCCTCATAACTCCTCTGTAGTTCTGGAATTATCCTCATCGTTCTTCTCTGGACTTTTTCTAGTGCTCTTATGTCTTTTTTGTAGCTCGGAAAAAAAACTGCAATCAGTAGTCCACATGAGGCCTCACTAGTGCATTATAAACCTTTAGCATAACCTCCATTGACATGTACTCCACACATCATGCTGTATAAACTAATATCCTGTTAGCCTTCTTAATGATATCTGAACACTCCCTGGAAGTTAATAGTGATGAGTCGTTTAAACTAAATCCATCTCATTAGTGGTACTTCTAGTTTTAAGACCTCCCATTATCTAGTCAAATGTAGGATTTTTACTTCCTATGCATGATACCTTACAGTTACTTTAAATTTCATCTGCCACAAATATCCCTAAGCCTGTGGACTGTCCATGTCCTTCTTTAATGAATCAAAGGATATTAGGATTATTTGCCAATTTTCCTATTTTGGTATCATCTGTGAACTTAGCCAGGTTGTTATTTATACAGTTCTCGTTGACTTAGGACCTATGCAATTTACAACTGTCCAAGTTATGATTAATACTATGTCTCACATCTGGCTGTTTGTGTTGCTAAGATGGGCATACAACAGTTTTCGCCATCCCAGCTCTCCTTTTCCTACTATCTCTAGTCAGTATTGCCATATGCCGTGGCTCCTTCATCTCAATCTCAGTTTGTTACCTGCAGCAGTTTCAGCTATGTTCAGTTTATTATCAACAGCACCAATATCCAAAACAGTCATATTTAGTAGGAGCAGCTGATGATGAACATATGAATGAAAAACCCTGTGAACAGCCTTCTGAAAGCAAAATGAAGTTCTGTCGTACCAGGATCCTAATGCAGTGTGGGATGTGAGATAATTGGAAGCACTCCCTCAGACGAGGACATATCCAATCAGTTTGAACTTGCACAGACAAGCAAGCATAGGATATCACATACATCCAGGCAGAAAGCTATAATCCAGTTGTGGATATGAGGCATATTCAAAAACAGATCGATGATCACGATCCCCATAGGGTCTTTAAGGTTCCTTTTTAAAGGTCCGGCCTACTCAATCTTTCCTCACAACAGCACTTGCATCCTCCAAAGCTGTCCAATAATGTTGTAACACTGGGGCCACTGGAACATGTAGGAATTTTAAGTAGCTCTGCTACAATTTAAGGGACTTATTATACTACTACTTAATATACTATACATACAGTCATGTTTGAAAACATTTGCCAGTCCATCATATGTCCGAATTCAATTATGACCGGTCAGTCAGAACTGAATGTGGTCATAAGTTGATGACAATTTGTATCCCTATCCAAATCATTTATATATAACAAAATAGCAGCAGGTCTGATGATTTGTTTCATTTCAGCTTTTTTAATGTAAGCAGTGCTTACTCCTTCTAAAATTTTCCGAATCACTCAGTTACCTCCTTAGTAGTCCCTGTTACTGCCTGAAGGTTTTCAACTTCCTCACATGTAAAAACTTAAGAAAAATGCCAGTTATGCATTGTTTTAAAATTATATATATATTTTAATCCCCCTTTAGTATTCCTGATACACTTCATTTTCCCCTTGACTACTAAAATACATAAATAATCTGTTTGGGTCATCTTTTATCTTATCTTCAATATTTCTTTCTAACTGCCTTTTAGCTCATCTTATCTCCTTCTTAATGGCCTCTCCCATGCTTTCATATGCCCTGCATTTCACATTGGAGTTAGCCAAGTTAAATCTTATAGCCTTATACAGTTGATTTTTTTGTTGACTCTTCTTTTTTAGCTTCATATTTACCTACATTTTTCTATGTCTAGATTTTAGGATGAATCTTTCCTGCATCATATGTAAAACATGAATTAAAGTAAACATCACATTTTTTCAAAAATTATGAAAGTGGATAATAAAGTAAACCTAGTGTAAAGTGCAAACATGTAATGTATTCTCTACATCACTGGAGGGTTCAATAACAGTTCAGTACCATCATCTGGCTTCACCAGCCTGTCAAGGCTGCTCAATGGTTTTGGGCATTGTCACATACAAGCAGTTTCATGGAGCTGTGGGCGAGAGCTGAGCAGTGGTATGGACCAACTGAGGATGAACCACAGAGAAATGTGTCAGAAGCCTTACCTGCTAGAGGTACAACCCCTTCTGTGCAACCCCATACATCCCAAATATTAAAATTAAAATCCAATATAATGTTAAAAAAAAGGGGAAATATATCTAATATATATTCAGATCATTTTTGGATTTCTTATTTGCCAAGCTTTAATTTTGAATAAAGAGTTATTCTTTATTTCATCCATAAACCTGAAAACTCGGAGCATGTCATTTGCAAAACTTTTTATAAACAACTTTTTTTGTATGCTATCTGAGGCTGTACATAGTGAAAAACACTAAGCAAAAATAAATGTAATTAAATTGAGCTAAATACAGTAATGGATGCATAATTAACTTTGTGGCCTAATTCTTGTTCACTTACAAAATAAAATAGTCAAGAATAAAAAACTGAAAGTTAAAAAATACATTAAATGAAATGAAAGTAAAAAAAACTGTATTTATGTGCATATCATTAATAACATGCATATTGATAGGTGCTGTATTGTGTGAGGACGGCACGGTGGCGAAGTGGTAGCGCTGCTGCCTCGCAGTTAGGAGACCCGGGTTCGCTTCCCGGGTCCTCCCTGCGTGGAGTTTGCATGTTCTCCCCGTGTCTACGTGGGTTTCCTCCAGGCACTCTGGTTTCCTCCCACAATCCAAAGACAAGCAGGTTAGGTGGTTTGGTGATTCTGAATTGGCCCTAGTGTGTGCTTGGTGTGTGGGTGTGTTTGTTTGTGTCCTGCGGTGGGTTGGCACCCTGCCCAGGATTGGTTCCTGCCTTGTGCCCTGTGTTGGCTGGGATTGGCTCCAGCAGACCCCCGTGACCCTGTATTCGGATTCAGCAGGTTAGAAAATGGATGGATGGATGTATTGTGTGTGTATAAATAGGTATTGGGATGGTCTTTTCACCAGTAGCTGTGTGCAGCACTGCAAGGAACGGAAGTTAGGTGTGGTCCATAATATTGGAATGTCCCAGAGGATATTGAATATATTCTTTCTGGCTCGTACACTTCACAGTTGCAGGAAATGAACCCAAAGAAAACCAGTTTAGTTCAGGGGGGGACAGTATCCAGGGTGCTGTTGGAACCCAAATCTCAGCTATAAGGCAGCTGCACGAACCACTGTGTTGTTCGTCATCATTAGAAATAATAAACATCTTGATTTTCTAAAGTAATACATAACAGAAGTGAAATCATAAAGTGTGTAACACTTAAGGATTTTAATAGCACTGTCTATTAGTTGTCTTTTCATTTTTCCTCACAAGACTGATGCTGCTATAGCAACATCAACTTGGAGAGAGTTTATTTTAACAAATTATTCATTCATAAAAGCATTGTTTATGCTTTGTTGTTTCTTGGGCAGTTCAGAAATGATTTTCAAGTATATTCAGATGATGCACATAGCTTCAGAAACTATTTTATTAAAATGGTTTTGCAAGTAATTAAACTGTTTTCCTCATATTACCGGCATTGATAAGGCCTAAGACACCACAGGAGTGCAGACATGCACTAAAGATGATTGTTTTTGTTATTATTTTTACTTTATGCTGCTGTACTCTTATTGCAATGAAGGACAATAGATTGGATGTAAGAAGCATAATGTAGGACCCAAGCAGAACTGAACAAAATTCATTGAGAGGTAATAACCTTGAAGGCCATACAAGTTTAAAATCTAGAAAACAAAGAAAGATATTTGGTGATAGTAATATATTTGGCCTTATGTCTTCAGATATCTTTCACCCCTGGAAGATTGGCATGCTGCCATTCAGTCTTTATGGGTCAAAGCAGTTTGAGACTATCAAGACAGCACAATGGCAGTGATGCAGCTGATGGCAACTTTAAAACCGAATCTGAATTAAATTGATTTTAATTGGCAGGGATTTACTTTCTCACACCACAGAATCAGGCTGTAATGAATTATTTGTGCTTCTTGTACATTTTACCCCTACCCCCACTAATTCCGTTATTATTTTCCCTAGTAACATAAATTTTATTTAGTGTTAATAGTATATTAAAATTAGTGTGTACAGCTAGTGTTGTGCTGCTGGTGGTCTCATTATGTTATGTGCCTCAGAAAATCTAAGCTAGGAGTTAGAGATTAGGCCTTAAGAAGCAGAATATTCAAATTCTGTGTGGTAATATTTCTTCTTAACACAGGATTTCTGGAGTCAGATCAAGTAAAAGAAAAATACTGTTCTGTTAATACTGTACAAGGGACTATCTAATGTGGCATAATATTAATTGTAAATTACTATTACATATTGTTAATGATAATTTTAAAATATTAACAAATTAAAAGTTTTCATTTCCTTTTTCCTTCTGACAAACACGAATATAAGAAACAAAAGAGTGAATGAAAAGCAGTGTGCTTGCATTTTAACCAGATAAAATGTTGCATATGTTGTTAAGGACGAGATTCCCAGCTTGCTCTGTATTTTCCCTCTCAACAAGACATAGTATGAATGGTCATTTATTTACTGTTCTCACGTAAACCAATCGATCAGTCATTCTTTATTATGCAAAGAGCCTTCCACAAAGTAAATACCACCAGTGTAACCCTAACCCAAGATATGCACTGTCCCCTCCATCTTATGGCACTGCTAACTAGCGTAATGAAGCTGAAACGAAGACTACACTTATTGACCACAAAATGTTCTGCATGTGCCCAGTGGTATGGATTTAAAAACTGTGTCTGTAATTCTCTTCAGAAAATGCATGTGCACATTACAGGGTTTAAAAGCATTTTACATGCTATATTGGATTACCATACAGTTCAAAGCAAAATATTTATGGATTGTGTTCAGAGGCTGAAAAAACTATAGAAGAGGGAACCATTACTGTAGGAGGTCAGTAAGCTAAAATGAGATAACTTTGTTGGAAAGATAATTGTAAATTGTAGTCAGCAATTCAGAAGCAGAAGGCCCAGGCAAATTTCTTTGGAGATGGATATTTTCTCTGTAACAAGTTTCGTGTTTGACAGATATGTAAGTAAGAATGTTATTGTACTCTGTACACGTCACATTAAAACAGAGCTTGAACTTGACAAATCAAGGCTTAAAAAGCATTTTTATTGGAAATCGGGGATTACATAAAAATTTTTGGAGTACAGATGTTGCCTTGCAGCAGATTTTGCCTTGCAATCTGAACATGCAAAAGTCTGCACTTTCTATAAAAGCGCTTTTGTCTGCATGATTTTTTAAAACATTCCATAGGCAAAGTGTTAATTATCATAAGGACAGGCCCCCATTTTCTGTCAAAACCTTTAACATTTATACTTTATGATAAGGTCTCACTCACCAGGCCTAGATGAACATAGACAAGCTCCTTATGAAAGTTTTATGGATATATAATTTTGTAGATGTTCAGGATGCAGCTCCTTTGGTAGATGGGAAATACATGAATAAGTGAGGTGGCACATTCGGCAAAAATCATATAAAATTTTTGAAGGAATGGATTAAAAAACGTTATGGTGCATATTCACAAAATTATCTTTTTAGGAGCATACTATTTTCATGGCAAGAGAAGATATTATCAGTTTTCAGTGCTATTAAAATACATCCTGTTGGTAATGGGCATGCTGAGATCAGGGAGGTAACTGGTAATCTAATGGTCACTCTTACAGAGCTTGAAATTGGAGAACCTATTGGAAGAACGACCATCTCAGCGGCACTCCATCAATCAGGCGTTTATAGTAGGGTGTCTAGATGGAAATCACTCTTGATTAAAGGCTTAAGCCAGCCTATTTGGACTCTGTAAGCACGAGATAAAAGATTCTCTGGTATGATGAGACAAAAATGGAACACTTTAGGCAGTACTGCAAGCACAATATTTGGTGTGAAGTCCAGGCACTGTTCATCACTTGCCTATTGCCATCCCTACAGTGAAGAATTGTAGTGGGAGCATCATGCTAACGGAGTGCTTCTCAGCAGAACGGGACGGAAGACTGGTCAGAATCAAGGGAGGGATGAATGCAGCCAACTACAGAGAGGTCTTTGGAGAAAACCTGCTACAGAGTGGACATGACCTCAAACGAGATAATGGATCACTTTTTTGCATGACAGTGACCTAAAGTATACAGCCAAGGCAACGCTGGAGTGGCTGAATGTTCTTGAGTGGTCCAACCAAAGCCCAGACCTAAATAAACCCCATAGAAGCTGTCAGGAGAGAACTGAAGATGGCAGTTTACAGACACTTCCCATCCAATCTGATTGAGCCTGAGAGTATCTACCAGGAAGAATGGGAACATCTGCTTAAATCCAGTTATAAAAACATGGAAGAGACTCACCGAGGAAGACTCAAAGCTGTAATTGCTGCCAAAAGAGCCTCTACAAAGTACTGAATTAAGGGTCTGAATAATTATATGAGAGAGAGATTTGAGTTTTTGATGTTTAATAAAATTGCAAACATGTTTTCAATTCATCATTATGGGTTATTATGTGTAGCTAGATGGACAAACTGGCAAAAGTATGTATTTAATATTAAATCTACAAAATGAAAAATGTGCAGAAAGTGAAGGGGTCTGAAGTCTTTCTGAATCTTCAGTATATATACACCAGGTAGTGATCAGACTAGATAGTGTCATCAGTCTGCCCGAAAAGCCCTTAAGCATTTAAAATATTTCTCTATTCAATGCTTCCTTGGAAATGCCATCTTTAAACCCATCAAGCAATGATATATGTAAAATGTAGTATGTACAGTAAATATAATGAGTAATCAGTATGTCATTTTAATTTAGAATATGCTGTAAATAGTTGTATAGACACATATGGGTTTTTGTTTCCTATATTTCCAGATTTGGATTGCATTTACATTCCCGTATAAAAGTATTTTAGTATGCACTAAGAATATGAGATATTGGATGAGCTGTACAACAATTTATCTTTTGAAAAATAAACATCCAGATAGAAATTAGAAAACAGCATTACAGCTGCAGGTTCAAAAGCTGGTAGAATATCCTTTGCACCTTGAAAAAAGAGAACAGGAGCAGGTATGTATATGAAGGTGTATCACTTATTAGGCAAATGTAAAAGAAATTTGAATAAGATGACAAAAATTAAAGGTACTACTTGTATGTATTGAGCAGCTATTTATTGTGCCTTCAGTGGTTTAATATCTGAGTGCTGCATTAACAAGGCAGCCATTCTTTGGACCAGACCAAGCAGGAGATACAGATCATAAGCCTCAGACCAGAAATGTGCCGTGTTCCTGCTGTAGCAGAGACTCTTGTTGGATGATGTTCATATGATTCCTTTACACATATTTCTTTCAAAAACATAAGACAGTATTACAAGCTAAGCCAAATGATTTTGTTCTCTGTTTTTTTTTCTGTTGCTTGTTGTTAGGTATTTGGGAGTGTTAAAGGGCTAGCATTAGACCAGAAATAAAAGACCACAATTTTCTGGGAGTGTCTGCATCCTATGAAATCCAATATGGAAAGTTCTATTTACTATGAAATACTAATAGGTAGAGACGCCAAGTGTCGTTAAGCAATATAAATCATGAATAAATGCCAATTAAGTATCCCTTGTGATTAACACTATGACTTTCCATATGGCTCTGGTGTTTGCATCTTTTTCATATGTTATGATATAAAGGTTATGTGCTCAGTGACTGACTGTACTTAAATTCTTCTTTGTATAATACATTTATTCAGAACAACATTTCAGGAAACATGCTGTGTCTTGTAAGATGCATCAGTATTCTACCTGTGCAGGAGAAACATCAAATCCTCATGGCTTGTTTCCTGCGTTTATAAAAGATTAATATTTCTAACTTTGGCTTTTACTCTTTTTTTTTGGTAATGCACACATTTTCACATGCATCATGCATAGTACATATCGGTTCTAAAGTCAGGTAAATTTAGTCACCTTAACAGATCAAAATAAATTTAGGCAGAATATTTCTTTCCCTTAAAGGCCTTGAGTTCTTATACCAATGTGACATTTTCTAAACAGTTTCTGTCTTGTGGGTAAAATCTCAAATCTGCTTCTTAACCATCTAAGCCAAGGGCAGCTGTAGAAATGGAGGTTTGCGTCAGCACAATGTTTGCTAATGCTTTATTTTTCAGGTATTTTTTTAGTGTATTCTAACACTTTTTATGAAATTATTGCCACAGAGACCTTTAGCAGATTGCAATTTAAAAAATCTAATATAATTTAGTATATAAAAATCCTTGCTGCCCTGTATTACCCTTAATGGAAAGACAGAACTATGGCCTGATGTTTTGCTCCCGCTTAAGGCATTGAGTCATGAAGGCATACAATAGAAACATAAAACCTGAACATAGCTTAAAAATGACAGTAAAAGATTAAGGCCCCTGAAATCTAAATACATACAGAAAATGAAAAATCACCACAACATATAAGGCAATCTCCTGTAGAAATCAGCACAATAGAAATACTAACTGACTGTTGATAGAGTAGGAACAAATCAAAGTAGCAGTGGATTCTTTTCAACAGGAAGGCCAATATGGAGTGGTAATGATAAAATATGAGAATGGTGCCTGCTTCTGTTTCCACAGAATGGGAGGTTTGCAGTCATCATGTTGTTAGTCATATGGACTGCTTTTTATTGAAAATAAATATGTATGAGAAGATGTGTCACTAGGAGTTAGGATCTACTTAGAAAAGATGTCTTTAACCTGAGGCATTACCCTCAAATGCGTTCCATTTATTGTAAAGATGTAGACTGAAGTTGATCCAGTATGCATTGTAATTGGTGGTGCACTTTCATAAGGAAGGTATTGTTGAGAAGCAAAAATAATTTTTTACGTTTTTTTTTAAAGAAGTCAAAGCTGTGGCCAAAACTACACAGACAAAAAAGCTGTAATCACTTTGTCTTCTTTTTATACAGCACACCATGAATCATTTACAGTAAACAGGATGAATCTCCAAACCAAACAGTCCCATAAAACAAACAGTAAATACAAAAATATAGCACTAACAGAGAACAAAGAAAACAATTTTTTAAACATCAAGTAGCAAATAGAGTTGCACTAATCAAATTAGCTTACAGCATAAAGGTTCAAAAACATGTCTAATAATACTAATAGAAAAGGTAGCAGAACAAGACAAAGCGATACATTCTCATTAGAGTTTTCAAAGACCAAGGGCTTCCTTAGAGTAATGATGGTGCACAACACAAACGAGAGGCAAAATGTAACTTCCAAGTGCAAGTATAGGTGGTGGTCATCATAATGGCCATTTTGTTTCAGGGCGAGCCTCACATCAGAGACTCTTCTGTACGTTTTAAAGAAAAAATAAAAGAAGGCTTCTCCACAAAAGAATGTATTCTTGTAAAAGTTGTTAACCAATATAAGTGGATCTATTTGAACCATTTTGTGATTTCTACTTAATATTTTTCCTGAAAAAATGTTTTTGTTAATTAGTGTACTGATCCCTACCCTTGTCTGAGTTCAGGTCTGGCCATTGTCATAACTGCAATGATTTGCAGTTCATTTTTAGACATGATACCAGGAAAAGCCGTAATTTTGATTTCAGTTATGCAGCCTGTTATGGTAGAAACTGGATTTTATCCCTGGCTTACCCATGTTTTCTTTTTGTTTAATCTTTTTGTTATTTTGTAAATCTTATCAGTATTTTGTTTCTTTTTTTTTACATTTTATGTATTGATTCATATTTTCCTCAATAATTATTTTGTATTTATGTACAGGTAGAATACAAAAAACTCAGAAAAGAAAGGGAGGAAACTATTAAACAATTCTGCCCCAGAAAACAAAAATAATGCTCCTTAAGATTTAAATCTTATATTTGCACAAAAAGGTATCCAAACAAGAATGCCCATAAAAGCAATCCGCAAGAGTAAACAAACCCAGTCCACAAACTCTGCTGTCAGTGTCCTGCTCCGCTGACAGACTGAGGAGATCACTCAACCCCACACTATGCGACTCTTCAGTTCCACCCGGGGGGGTAAACTTTAACATTATACAAAGTTATTGTCTGTTATACCTGCATTTTTATCAGGTGAATTTCCCCATGGGATTAATAAAGTATGTATCTATCTATCTATCTATCTATCTATCTATCTATCTATCTATCTATCTATCATAAATCAAAAAATAAGCAAAAATGGCCTGGGTAAAAAAAAATCCAGAAAGGTTCTTACATAATATATTAATAGCCAATACACATTCCGTCAAACACAGTCACAAAGTGAGGTTCTGCATTATTTAGATACTTATAAAGGCATGGGAACATACCCCCTGCTGCAGCATCAAAGGGAGGCCCTGCCCTCCTTGGCTCAACATTAAGACAGCAAGGAACAAAATTGAAAGGACACATCAAAAATAACATCATACATACAGCAAATACAAAATAATTAATACACAAAATATATAAACTATAAAATATAAAAACAAAGTCAGTAATAGTTACAAATAATTCACATAAAATGTAAACAATGAATTAAAAAATCACACTTAAGCCAGATATGATGATAATAATAATAATACTAATAATAATAATAATAGAGTTTATTTATTTAGTGCCTTTTCCATGCTCAAGATAAAACCCTACCTATACCATAACAGAGAGAACATTGGTCAATGCAAATGAAACAGTAAGTAGGTACTGCTCCTCATGTGCTATTTCTAGAGGCTTAAGCATATTCCTCATGGAGGCAACATCCTGCCGGATTTAATAATGCCAAGAGCCATGTGCACAAATGTAGTTTGTATGGAAGCTCTGAACTGCAATGTGAAAAAAGGGTTTCCTATCGAGTATGTACACAATATTTTTTTTTGTATCATAAGAGATAATAAATTGTATGTACAAGATAGTTTTCTAAAGATAACAGTTATCTTTAAAATTAAAATGTGTTTAGTTTCACAGGTGTCATCTTAATAGGACAGTCTCAAAGCTTTTTCATCATCTTTTGTACCGATTTCTGATCATTCAGTCCATCTAACAGCCTAGAAATACTCACTGAATCCATTCCAGTAAATCATATGTATCTAACATGTTCAAGAATTTTAGTTTCTTCTAAGATGTACTGAAAAAATACAACTTTTTCAGTATAACTGGAATGTCTAATGATGTTTTTGTCCACAGACATTTTATCAAACTGGATTTCGTTCCCCGAGCAATATGAAACTTTTTCGTGGACGTTTTGGTATTGTTTGCTTTTGCTCATCATCACCATGGAGTTAAATTGTATCAGAAATATTCAATCACCTTTCTCCATGAAAACACGACGTAAAAGATTTTTCTCTGCCATCACTACAAAGCACACGAGATAAGTAACATATAAAAAATATATAATTTTTGTGTGAAGCATTCCTTTAAGAAAACCTCCCTTGCCTTGTACTACACACATCAAACAATATATCCTAACATTGTTTTAGGCTTCTTAATTGCTTCTGTGTGCTATCAGGATGTAGACAGTGAACAGTTCACTATCACTCCTAGATCTTTCTCATTAGGTAAACTTTGAGGTTTCATACCTTCCACTGTTTATTTGAAACTAACATTTTTACTTCTTATGTGTAATAATATAAAATTTAATTTGCCATCAATTTGACAGAGCCTAAGTTGTGTAATAATTCGGAGGATTGAAGATCATTTAAAATTTTGACTAATCTATACTAATAAAAGGCAAAGCCCTCACTCACTCACTGACTCATCACTAATTCTCCAACTTCCCGTGTAGGTAGAAGGCTGAAATTTGGCAGGCTTATTCCTTACAGCTTACTTACAAAAGTTGGGCAGGTTTCATTTCGAAATTCTACGCATAAGGGTCATAACTGGAAGCTATTTTTCCTCATATAATGTAATGGAGTCTTGAGTTGGAGATGGCCGTGGGGGGCGGAGTTTCGTGTGACATCATCACGCCTCCTACGTAAGTACGTAGATAACAAGGAAGAACTCCAAACAGCGATCAGCACAAAACGCCATTTCACAATTGAGAAGGCAGAAAAACATTATTAAGCAAATGATGCATACAAGCATATTCATAAGTACAGCTACTGCGGAAACAAAGCACGGCGTGAACCGTAAGTTTATATTAAGTTCATAGACAGGCTGCCACTAGCGTTTGTAATTTAGTGCCTGCCCATATAAGGCCGTCCATCAGCGGCAATCCAATACAAACACTGCCGGTAAATGTTCACGGGTGAAGGACTGTGCTTATGCAGAGGAAGATGAGATGGTCAGGGTGGTGTTTGGCACAAACTCATTGAAACTGCGAGAGAAACTTTTAAGTGCCGGGTCTTAGCTGACATTACACGAGATGGCACCAGTACAGCTGGGAACCTTCGATGCAAGAACACCAAGCGGCTCACGTGAACTGACGCAATGCGCAGACAAAAAGCAACAGTTCCAAAGAGTGCTGAACAAAAACCGAATTACACAATTGAGAAGGCAGCAAAAAAATATGAAGCGTCTTATACATACAATCATATTCATAAGTGCAGCTACTGCGGAAACAAAGCACACGGTGGAAAAAGTGAATGTCCTGCTAAAGGAAGACAGTGTAAAAAAAAACCTGTGCATGCAGTTTGTCACGTCTCAGATAAAGAGGAAGACAAGCTGTTTATTGATGCAGTAAGGAACTAATCGATGAATGAAACCTCTTATCTTTACAACGATTGACAAACACGGAATGTAACTTGAACACATCCTACAAATACGAGCCTGATTGAAAGAAATAATGATAATCAAATCCTTGATGACAGCAACATTCAATAACACTCACAAAACAATTACTGTATATTGACAATCATGTTACGTTATTTTTAAAATGTTCCCTTTTCTTTTTCATAACTTCTACTTCTCCACTGCGGTACACGGGTATATATATAAATGTATATATATACCCCGATCTACAATACATATTTTAGCATAGACAAGCCACACGCTGTGGCGCAATTGTAGAGTCTTCGCCTCTAACGCCGACATTCGAGGTTCGATTCCCAAGAGGGTGTACTGACTATGTACGCGCTACCCGATTCATTTTACCTTCGCATCTCCTTGGTTTGGGACGTATGAAAAAATATTAGGTTAACGCAGAATCATGTTACGTTATTTTTAAAATTTTCCTTTCTTAGCACAAGCACAGCTGAGAAGCTTCGATGCATGTACTCCATAACGCGCTAAAAATAACGCATTTAATCACACTTTCAATTCCAAGCAAACGGGAACTTTTGTCAATGCATGATTTCCTGGTACATCCATTACACTGATGCACACATCACAGCTACAAAAATGTTAGAGTCGGAATAAAGCGCGTTCCTACGACTGATCATTTCGACTACCCGAAATAAGCCTTGATAAAAGCATGGTTTTGTGCACACTGAAAAGCAAGCAAAATTAGATGCATTACAGAAAGCGGACTTTGTGGCTCTTACTGGGGATCATTGGACTTCCGTGACCGTTAGTAATTCTAATTACATCTAATTACAAAATGTTCAATGATCACACTGTTTTAGCCTAATGTACAAAATAATTTTGGCTAATGTTACTCAGAGTTTAAAGAGTAAGCTGGTCAAATTACCTTTTATGTTTCTGACTTATTTTTTTAAGAAGAAAAACTGCACTTTATGTTGAAATTTTGGTTATTATTATTTAAAGACAATACTATTCTGAAAATGTACTTAAAGTACTTAAACTACCACTTTATTTTAAGTCTGCCCAATTTTAACCAGGGATGATATTTTTGTTTCTGTTTTGAATTCAAATGCAGTTTAAAAGCTTTTTTTTCAGAAATTAAAACAGCTTCAGTTTACAATATTCATGTCCATGTCTATTATTTGATTCTGTCGCCCACTAAAACCGTTTTAAATTAAAAAAAAACATTTGCGATTTGGGGCAAATTTACGTGTGCGATTACATACGATTAATCAAGATTAATTCTTACACAGCCTCTAATTAATTGGATTAATTTTTTTAATCGAGTCCCACCCCTAATATATATATATATATATATGTAGATATATATATATGTAGATTTGTATATGTTGTATATACAGTATGTATATATGTGTGTGTGTATATATACAGTATGTGTATATATGTATATGTATATATGTATGTGTGTATATGTATATATATATAACTGTATATATATGTGTATAGATGTGTGTATATATATATATATATATTTATATATATGTTTATATATGTGTCTGTGTGTGTGTATATATATATATATATATATATATATACCAGCAACACTCATGACAATGACAAAACAATTACATTAACAATCATCTTACATTATTTTTAAAATGTTTGCTTTTCTTTTCATAACTTCTTTAACACACTACTTCTCCGCTGCGGGTATTCTGCTAGTCTATACTAATAAAAGGGCCCTCACTGACTCATATAAAAACAAAGTCAGTAATAGTTACAAATAATTCACATAAAATGTAAACAATGAATTAAAAAATCACACTTAAGCCAGATATGATGATAATAATAATATAATAATAATAATAATAGAGTTTATTTATTTAGTGCCTTTTCCATGCTCAAGATAAAACCCTACCTATACCATAACAGAGAGAACATTGGTCAATGCAAATGAAACAGTAAGTAGGTACTGCTCCTCATGTGCTATTTCTAGAGGCTTAAGCATATTCCTCATGGAGGCAACATCCTGCCGGATTTAATAATGCCAAGAGCCATGTGCACAAATGTAGTTTGTATGGAAGCTCTGAACTGCAATGTGAAAAAAGGGTTTCCTATCGAGTATGTACACAATATTTTTTTTTTGTATCATAAGAGATAATAAATTGTATGTACAAGATAGTTTTCTAAAGATAACAGTTATCTTTAAAATTAAAATGTGTTTAGTTTCACAGGTGTCATCTTAATAGGACAGTCTCAAAGCTTTTCATCATCTTTTGTACCGATTTCTGATCATTCAGTCCATCTAACAGCCTAGAAATACTCACTGAATCCATTCCAGTAAATCATATGTATCTAACATGTTCAAGAATTTTAGTTTCTTCTAAGATGTACTGAAAAAATACAACTTTTTCAGTATAACTGGAATGTCTAATGATGTTTTTGTCCACAGACATTTTATCAAACTGGATTTCGTTCCCCGAGCAATATGAAACTTTTTCGTGGACGTTTTGGTATTGTTTGCTTTTGCTCATCATCACCATGGAGTTAAATTGTATCAGAAATATTCAATCACCTTTCTCCATGAAAACGACGTAAAAGATTTTCTCTGCCATCACTACAAAGAACACGAGATAAGTAACATATAAAAATATATAATTTTGTGTGAAGCATTCCTTTAAGAAAACCTCCCCTTTCCTTGTACTACACACATCAAACAATATATCCTAACATTGTTTTAGGCTTCTTAATTGCTTCTGTGTGATAAAAGGCAAAGCCCTCACTACTCACTCACTCACTGACTGACTCACTCATCACTAATTCTCCAACTTCCCGTGTAGGTGGAAGGCTGAAATTTGGTAGGCTCATTCCTTACAGCTTACTTACAAAAGTTAAGCAGGTTTCATTTCAAAATTCTACACGCAACGGTCATAACTGGAACCTACTTTCGACCATATATACGGCCATAGCTGGCAGCTCGGTCGCCGTGAGAAGCAGGGTTGCGTGCCGCAGCATCACACCTCCTACGTAAGTGCGTAGAGAACAAGGAAGAGCTCCAAAGAGCGCTGAACAAAAAACGCATTTCACAATTTAGAAGGCAGCAAAAGATTATGAAGCGAGTGATGCATACAAGCATATTCATAAGTGCAGCTACTGCGGAAACAAAGCACGGTGTGAGCCGTGAGTTTAAATTAAATTTATAGACACGCTCCTGCTGCCGTTTGTCATTCATGCGACGAATACGGTATTCGTGAGATACAAGTTTAATGAGAAGACACGAAGCATAAACAAGACTTTGGATCACTTTGTAACAGAGTTAAAATTGCTGTAGCAAGAAACTTTTAAGTGCCGGTTCTTAACTTACATTAAATAAAGCCGTGGACATTGCGAGATCGCACGAGATAGCACAAGCACAGCTAAGAAGCTTCAATGCATGTACTCCGAGAAGCTCACGTCAACTGACTTTGCAGGACTGGAAAAGATTAAATTAAGTTCATACACACGATACCGTTAAATATTTGCAGGCAAATCCACAACTTAATACCGGGAATGCCTGTTGAACATCTTACATTCACGAATACTGATTTGGGTGTTGAACACTTCGATAAATGAAAACTGTTATCTTTACAACGGTTGACAAACACGGAATATAACTTGAACACAACACATCCTCCAAATACAAACCTGATTGAAAGAAATAATGATAATCAAATCCTTGATGACAGCAACACTCATAACGGTCACAAAACTATTACATTGACAATCATGTTACGTTATTTTTAAAATGTTTCCTTTTCTTAGCGCAAGCACAGCTGAGAAGCTTTGATGCATGTACTCCATAACGCGTTAAAAAAAAATAACGCATTTAATCACACTTTGCATTCCAAGCTAAGGGAAACTTTTGTCAATGCATAATTTCCTGGTACATCGATTACATTGATGCACACATCAGAGCTACAAAAATGTAAGAGTCGGAAGAAAGCGCGTTGCTAGGACTGATCAGAGGCAAATTTCATTTCAAAAGACTAGCCGACGGAAGCCTTGATAAAAGCGTGGTTTTGTGCAAACTGTGCAAACTTACAAATTCTCTCGCAAAATGGATTGCTTTGGACTGTAAACCACTAACAGTGGTGGAAGATAGGGGGTTAGAAAATGTACAGTTAGCGTCAGGTGATCCAACTTTCCAACTGCTGTGCCGAAAGACTATTTCAAGTAAAATTCAACAGCTTTATGACACTAAAAAGCAAGCAAAATTAGATGCTTTACAGAAACCGGACTTTGTGGCTCTTACTGGGGATCATTGGACTTCCGTGACCGTTAGTAATTCTAAATACATCTAATTACAAAATGTTCAATGATCACACTGTTTTAGCCTAATGTACAAAATAATTTTGGCTAAGGTTACTCAGAGTTTAAAGGTGAAGCTGGTCAAATTGCCTTTTATGTTTCTGCCTTATTTTTTTAAGAAGAAAAACTGCACTTTATGTTGAAATTTTTGTTATTATTATTTAAAGACAATACCATTCTGAAAATGTACTTAAAATACTTAAAATACCACTTTATTTCTAAGTCTGCCCAGTTTTAGCCAGGGATGATATTTTTGTTTCTGTTTTGAATTGAAATCCAGTTTAAATTTAGTTTCATTTTTTTTTCAAAAATTAAAAGAGCTTGAGTTTACAATATTCCTGTCCATTTCTATTATTTGATTCTGTCGCCACTAAAACCCTTTTAAATCAAAAAAAACATTTGCGCTTTGGGGCAAATTTTCTTGTGCAATTACATATGATTAATCAAGATTAATTAATTACAAAGCCTCTAATTATTTAGATTAATTTTTTTAATCAAGCCCCACTCCTAATATACAGTGGTGTGAAAAACTATTTGCCCCCTTCCCAATTTCTTATTCTTTTGCATGTTTGTCACACAAAATGTTTCTGATCATCAAACACATTTAACCATTAGTCAAATATAACACAAGTAAACACAAAATGCAGTTTTTAAATGAGGGTTTTTATTATTTAGGGAGAAAAAAAAATCCAAACCTACATGGCCCTGTGTGAAAAAGTAATTGCCCCCTGAACCTAATAACTGGTTGGGCCACCCTTAGTAGCAATAACTGCAATCAAGCGTTTGCGATAACTTGCAATGAGTCTTTTACAGCGCTCTGGAGGAATTTTGGCCCACTCATCTTTGCAGAATTGTTGTAATTCAGCTTTATTTGAGGGTTTTCTAGCATGAACCGCCTTTTTAAGGTCATGCCATAGCATCTCAATTGGATTCAGGTCAGGACTTTGACTAGGCCACTCCAAAGTCTTCATTTTGTTTTTCTTCAGCCATTTAGAGGTGGATTTGCTGGTGTGTTTTGGGTCATTGTCCTGTTGCAGCACCCAAGATCGCTTCAGCTTGAGTTGACGAACAGATGGCCGGACATTCTCCTTCAGGATTTTTTGGTAGACAGTAGAATTCATGGTTCCATCTATCACAGCAAGCCTTCCAGGTCCTGAAGCAGCAAAACAACCCCAGACCATCACACTACCACCACCATATTTTACTTTTGGTATGATGTTCTTTTTCTGAAATGCTGTGTTCCTTTTACGCCAGATTTAACGGGACATTTGCCTTCCAAAAAGTTCAACTTTTGTCTCATCAGTCCACAAGGTATTTTCCCAAAAGTCTTGGCAATCATTGAGATGTTTCTTAGCAAAATTGAGACGAGCCCTAATGTTCTTTTGCTTAACAGTGGTTTGTCTTGGAAATCTGCCATGCAGGCCGTTTTTGCCCAGTCTCTCAGGTGTGATACACCACAGTTAGGTTATTTTTTAACAAGGGGGCAATTACTTTTTCACATAGGGCCATGTAGGTTTGGATTTTTTTTTCTCCCTAAATGATAAAAACCATCATTGAAAAACTGCATTTTGTGTTTACTTGTGCTCTATTTGACTAATGGTTAAATGTGTTTGATGATCAGAAACATTTTGTGTGACAAACATGCAAAAGAATAAGAAATCAGGAAGGGGGCAAATAGTTTTTCACACCACTGTATATATATATATGTTTACATATATGTAGATATGTATATGCATATATATGTATATATGTGTGTGTATGTATATATATGTGTATGTATTTATATATGTATATATATGTGGATGCATGTGTGTGTGTGTATATATATGTATATGTATATATATATGTATATGTATATATGTATATATGTATATATATGTATATGTGTATATATATGTATATATATGTACTAGCAGAATACCCGCGCTTCGCAGCGGAGAAGTACTGCCTTAAAATTTTTATTAATAAAAAAACCTTTTTAAACTGAGATAAAATATACTAATAATTATTTGTTAAGGATCTCTTTGTAGGCCACATTGTCAGTTCGGCCCTCCAGTTGTAATATGATCAAGCTGTAGCTGTGCGCTGAGCTTACTCTTGAGCATGTAACGTATAGTTGGCCATGTGAACAGTAATCTTGTTTCAAATCTCACAGCTTGGATTGCTGCTGTCATAATCGGTTTCATGGTTTGTTTCAAGTACGACAGTATTTGTAGGACTTGTGTTAAAGAGACATTCGGCATCTGTCAAGCGTTGTAAGTATACAACCAGTTTCATTGATAACTTCACATCCAGCTTTTGAGAGTTTAAACATTTCTAAACATCAAAGTGTCTACTACTGAAATCGTCACCTGTGAATCTAAGATGTTTAAGAAGCATTGGCAGTTGTCCAAAGGTGTAAAATATTTGGCCATTTCGGTACACTTGAAAGCGACAACCGAACAATTCAGCGGCAGCCATCAACTCACATGCAGATGCATAGGTGAAGGGCTTGAGCATTTCAATCTTCTAGTGCTCCTGTGTAGAATAATTATCTCCTGTACCGTCATCAGTCCACACCTTGAACCTGTCCCAGTCATTCAATACATAAGACACAATGTTCCTCCGGATATCAAGAGTGAGCCTGATATGGTCGTGCAATATGAAATAAAGAGAATGGAAAAGGCAGGTGCCATCTCCGGGCATGGAAACCACTTGGTAAGTGACAGTTCTTTGATCGATGGTGATCACCTCCATAGACATGTTAATGAGGGTACGGTTGGAGTGATAAAGGAAATGGGTACCTGAACAATGTAAAGTAAGTTTAAAATACCTACACAATAACTATAATCGTAATAAATGAACAATAAAACAGCGGAGAAGCAGTCGATTAAATAAATAGGCTGTAGTTATCAGCAGGGAGACGTGAATACCGTGGCGAAGCAAGGAAGGGAATGTAGAGACAGGAGTGACAGACGGCCTTATATAGGCAGGCAGCCAACAACGTGGGAGGCATTGGGATGGGGGACCCAACGCCGCCTCACACGGTGACCGAGCTGCAGGCTATGGACGTATATATGTATGTAAGTAGGATTCAGTTAGCGTTGGGAACCCGTGTACCAAATTTCTTGAAGATGGGCCCATAAGTAACAAAGACCGTTGAAAAGTTCAATATGGTGGCCGACAGTGGCATCATACCACCGAAATAAGTACCAAATTTCAGCCTTCTACCTACACGGGAAGTTGGAGAATTAGTGATGTTGGAAAGTTCAATATGGCGGCTGACAGTGGCATCACACCACCGAAATAAGAACGTACGTTGGTTTCGGTTAGCGCAGGGAAGCCGCCTATCAAATTTCGTGAAGATGGGGCAATGAATAAGAAAGTTGAACATGGCGGACGTTGTTGACCGTTATGACCGTTACGCGTAGAATTTTGAAATGAAACCTGCTTAACTTTTGTAAGTAAGCTGTAAGGAATGAGCCTGCCAAATTTCAGCCTTCTACCTACACGGGAAGTTGGAGAATTAGTGACGTTGGAAAGTTCAATATGGCGGCTGACAGTGGCATCATACCACTGAAATAAGTATGTACATTGGTTTTGGTTAGCGCAGGGAAGCCGCCTACCAAATTTCGTGAAGATGGGGCCATAAATAAGAACGTTCAACGTTGTCGATCGTTATCGACCATTATGACCGTTACGTGTAGAATTTCGAAATGAAACCTGCCCAACTTTTGTAAATAAGCTGTAAGGAATAAGCCTGCCAAATTTCAGCCTTCTACCTACACGGGAACTTGGAGAATTAGTGATGAATCAGTGAGTCAGTCAATCAGTCAGTGAGGGCTTTGCCTTTTATTAGTATAGATATATATATGTATATGTATATATATGTGTGTATATGTATATATACAGTATGTTTATGTGTGTGTGTGTATGTATATATGACAATGACAAAACAATTACATTGTCAATCATGTTACGTTATTATTAAAATGTTTCCTTTTCTTTTTCATTACTTCTTTAACACACTACTTCTTCGCTGCGAAGCGCGGGTATTTTGCTAGTTGGATATAAACTGCAAATATGAAAAGCTTATTATTTATACTCTAATCAAAATGATTTATGTATTAAAAAAACAGTGGCCACAGCACTAGTACCTTATGGAGACCACTTTTAACATAACTTCCTCACACCATAATCTTTTTGCTCCTTGTGTTTAAACCAATTCTATACCTGTATACATAAAGCTCCTTGAACTATTACTTGTTTTAGTTTGATTACCAGCCTGTTATGTGAGGCTTTTTAAAAAGCCTTCTGAAAATCAAGAATAAAATCACATGCCACCTATCTGACCATATGTTTTTCTTTCTTCTCCCATACCATCTTAGTATATTAGTCTGACTGTTAACTCCCCACCTATCTCTACCTTTCTCTTCTGGAGTTGGCATGCCTCATTGAAGCCATATTACAAGAAGTATAAAATTACGGTATGTGTGCTGGGTGACGCAGTGGGTAGCGCTGCTACCTCGCAGCCATTCCAAGCAACTCACTACTAAACTCTAGACGTGTCTTACCTTCATTATTATGCCCCCAACCCTCTAAGAAAGTTCTAAAAATTTTAAATTCAGATATCAAATGAAAAGGTGACTTCAGCTGAAAGAAATATTATTTTGGTACAGCATGGACTTTTCAATACATCTTCATTGACATTTTAGGTGTACAGACCTTTACAACGTTAGGAGCTGGGTGGCTAAGTGTGAGTTTAAAATACTGTAGCTGTATATGTTATACAAATGGTGCAGTCTGGATGACAGGAACATTAAGGAGAACCACATTACATTTATTCCAAAAATATCCAGTGCAAGGATTTTCACTTTACAGATCTGAAAACTTCTTTATAGCAGTGAACTTAGCCAACATGTATTTCTCACAACCCAAACAGTCCCGATATTCAGTAATTCCAAATCTGACATTGCTGTATCAGTTGCCCAAATTTGAATATGTTATAAAACTCCTACCGACTTTTCAAAGTGATTGTTTTAGAGTTTCATGCTCAGTTATATATGCACAGATTACATTACATCTCTTATTCTTCCCCTACAGAGATACATGAACAGTTACCTTTTCTTTATCCACAGGTCTTGCATGATTCTCAATTTAGGCCTCCTTGCTTCCATCTTTAAGGAAATTAGAGAAGGCTGTCATTAGATTGTGTGCTCATTATCTTGTCTTTGCAATTCTTTCTATATAAATCTTGAACAGGACATTTTCCTGAATAAGCTGGCTATGCATTCTTACTCTCTTTCTGTATATAGGACTGGTTGTAAAATAATCTTTTGAGCTCTAAATACTATTATAAGAGGCTGAGTCACATCGCTGCTCCCCAAATTTTAGACCATATGATTAAGATTTCATCCCTTTACAGGGCCCCTTGTGGGTTGTTATTTGAGTTAAAAGCTCCATTTCCATCCTTGCCATATAGTCTCAGGTGTGCATTTACACCTGGGGGTTGCCAATGATACTGTTTTGTCTATCAGTCTATCAATATGTTTTAAATAAACTCAAAAGCATGATTTAATTGGACATGACACAAACTAATGATCATTTACATCAGGATCGGAAAGCCTAATAATTTGAAGTTCCCACTTGCTCAAGCAGTATTGCTGATGCAGAAGCCATTTAAATTGCCTCTGTTAGTGTTTAGAGGACAGAGGCAGTATTTTAGAGCAAACTACTTTACATAAACAAAAATGTTTAAAGTATATCAAGCTTTCTACCAAGTAATGGTATGCATTATAATCAGTTCAAATTAAATTTTACTACAAATCTCTTTTGTGCCCAACAGTTTGTAAGGTGAATAAAGTATCAGAAGGCACTTTTAGCAGCATGTTATACTTGTAGTCAGTCACCTCCACGCTTACAGATGCTGGTTAAGAGCTTTTCTTTGACCTCTGAATCAATTTTAGCAATTAGGTCAGGACCTCTGTTCCAAGTATCAAACAGATTCTTTGGCAGTAACCTCACGTTTCAGTGAGTCTCTCTCCAAGTCCCTGGAGGCTCTTATCAAGCTAAGCTCATTTGCAATAGACACTGGATTTGTCTACGAAGCATGGAAAACATAATTCGCAAACCTCATTCTTGTCTTTCTTTTCACCACACCAGAGCAAGCATACCGTTCCTTGCCATTAAGAAATGAAAGGGTAAACAAATCAAACTGCCATTTAGTTTTGTGGAAAAAGTCACAGCCATACATTTGATCATTACACTAATGAGTATCAGAATATGTGTTTCCGACTTGAAACTAACCAAGCTGTGATGACCCAGTACCCAAAAAAACATTGTTATAGGTTACCCCAAGTGGCTTTTGGCTAATGATTTGCCCCTCTTTATTCAAAGGTGATTTTAAGATTTTATGATTTTAAGAGGCTTTAAATTTAATTATGCAAGAGATTACAACGTGCATTAACTCTCTTAATCAGCCACCTTTCTTTACAATTAACAGAAGTAAAAAGTACATCAGGTAAGCTGATTTGTGTTTTCTGTTAATTAAAATGAAGTTGTATGTTTTAATTGACTTTTGTTTGTCATGGTGCCAGATAAGGTGATGTGTTATGTGTTGCTTGAACATATTAGTAAGAATTTCACTAGGCTCTGTATTTTAGACATGACAATACTACTACTACTTCTACTACTAACCTGTCATGGTGATTAGCTAGTTTGTTCAGTCTGGAGAAACCGTTCATTTGAGGTAATGTTTAGCCACTAGTGTAATGGTCTGGACATGTGGCTGGTTGCTAGAGGCTAAATAAGAAGGTTGCTTTTAGTTTTTCGACAATTTTCACATAATTATTCACACTGTTGATTGTTTCAGTTTGTGCATGCAGTTCTGACTAATTAATGATTAATCACTGATCTTAGTTAATATGGCTTGCTACTTTAACTATGAAGCTGACATACACATTAGTCGTGTTTGTATCCATCTGCAAGAAAGTCTGTTTACAAAATATTGTATCCATGTATTTTTAAACCCACTTTCTCCAGTTTAGAGTTTTGGAGACAAAGGCCTATTCCATCAGTTTTGTTTGTAATGCAGAGAACCAGCATTGCATACCTTCATGCACATACCTACAGTCACTCATACAGGAAAAATAAATCTAACAGGATTGGTGTTGGGATATTGGAAGAAATCCAGAGCATTAAAGGAAAACAAATATAGACATGGGCAGAATGATTCCATACAGTATGTACAAAAAACCACGGCAGGACATGGGTGTAGGGCCCTGCACCTGTAAGGCAGCAGCTGTACCACCATGCAGATGATACAATAGGAAGCAGTGTGAAGAAAATTAAACTGATTTGAATCTGATTGTGTCCAGGTCTTTGTATGTATAGAGTCTGCACATTTTCTTTGTGTCTGCATGGGTTTTTCTTTGGTTTTCCACCTTTATCCCAAATGCAAGCATGTTTAGATTGATTGACACTTCTATACTGCCCCACAATGATTGAATATAAGAAGATTATAACAATTTTGATGACATCAGGGCATTCAGACTAATAAAGCTTAGCAATCCTATTTGCCTAATCTCTCTAAATTAAGATAATACTGAGTTGAATTTTCAAGGTTTCTAAAGTTCAGCTTTCTACCACACTACTTGGTAATGTATTCCTTTTCTCTGCTTGCTTAAATTGAACATGTTTAACTACTCTCTTCATAGCTCAAGTGGATACATATGTGCACATGAATGCGTCCTGAAATGTAAAGGACTAATTACCCACATATCTGTTATGAAATGACTGTTTTTTTATAAAGTAGACAATGTAATATAATATATCTTATATATAAATGTGTACACATGGAAGTGTGTCTGTCTGTCTGTCCAGCCCAGAAGTGTGAGGGTGCAGCATGAAGCTCAAAGAAATTGACTCTGTTGCCATGTGAAATTGCCAAGGAAAAAGAAACTCACTTAGCCACTAATACACAAGCGAGGCAAGAATATTGGCAAAACGAAACCTTGAAGGAGAGAGAAACTCGCTTAGCCGCTGATAGACAACAGAGGTGAGCAGGACGATAAAACAAAACCAGAGATGTGATTGATTGATTGAAGTGCCAGAATCCATGTTTTCTTGGAGCCCGGGTTTTTTTACAGCATGGGCTTACACAGCTACCATAATATAATATAATATAATATAATATAATATAATATAATATGAAATGATATAATATAATATAATATAATATAATCTTATATATAAATGTCTATGCGTGGAAGTGTGTATGTCTGTCCGGCCTGGAAGTGAAAGGTGGAGTCAGGGTAAGGGCTCCACCACCGAGGAAACAGAAAACTAAACATCTACACATGGAAGTGTGTGTGTCTGTCTGTCTGGCCCAGAAATGATAGGCTACTACAGCATAAAGTCAGAGAGCCAGAAAGGAGGTCCCAAATAATGAGTCAGAAGAAGAAAGCAACTCTGTTGCCAAAGTAAAACCGCTGAGAAAAGAGAGAAACTCTTACACAAGTGAAACGAGCACATCGGCAAAATGGTATCCCTTTTACTTTTTTTCCCGCCGCTAATAGAATAAGCGAGGCGAGCACCTCAGGAAAATGAAACCTAGAAGAGAGATGCCCAGAGTAGATCCTTTCAATTACCTGACATCTATACATTTCAATTTTTTTTTCTAGAACCTCGGGCTTTTTACAGCATGGGCTTACACAGCTAATATAATATAATATAATATAATATAATATAATATAATATAATATAATATAATATAATATGTACCATAGCCTAGTCTTTGTGAACGCAGGTATACGGTGGTTACATTTTCTATTCATGTCTACATCTCTTTTCCAATTTTTCCCCTGTATCCTAAAGATCCAGGATACAGTTTGAAAATTGTCTCTGAACTGTTCTTATATGAATTAATATGTAAATATCATGTTTGTTGACTGACAAGTAAAATGGCCTACACATAATACAAATGGTTGGGAGAGATGTATAAATGATTTAAGTAATTTTAACTTATATTTCACTTATTTGCTGGGGATACAGTCCCCTTATACCTGTTGAAACCCCTATCCCTTTTTGGCTTTCTCTTGCCCTGTCATCTGGTAAATTGATGACATAATGCTTATTATTCTCTTATGTTAGCAAAACACAAAAATAAAAAAATAGCTGATGTTAACTTCAATCTGTGACAGTTTTGTCCATTTAATACACTTTTAAGCAGCATTCCAATAGTCAAATTCAATAACTATTCCTGGTTGTTGTAATTGTCTGATGATTACTAAAAGAAACAATAAATGCATCTTGACCCGATGGTATCAAATGGCTTCCAATGTATTGTGCCTTCTTGCTATTGTTCACCCTTAAGTGAAAAATTGTGGTCTAAATTTCACTAAGACTAAGCTGGTGGATAAACAGCTGGAATTGCTAAGAGGTAGCCCCATTAGAGTCTCAAATGGACTCTGAAGATCCCATACTCCTATTAAAATATTCCCAGCACAGGAGCTAAAAAATCTAGAAAGTTGTCTGCAGCCCAACTGAACCTATAGTTAGTTGACAGTGAATGAAGACATGCTATGCTCTGACTGTGAGCAAACAATAATTTTGCTTAGCATTTTTATATTCCTGTTACCTCTCCACAGGGGCTTAGAAACTCACCTGTCTACCAGTTCAGTCACTTCCAATAATAAATGGTTACAGACATTTCTCTCCAGGCAATACCGACATGAACAAATGTGCACAAAGCACCGTTTGAGATGTTAGTGCTCTATTCTTTTTTTTACTATCCTTGTATCAGGCAGGCAGCTGACCTTTGAGCCAATCACAGTACATCTTACTGTTTGATTTACTAAGTAATGATATTGTGGAGCAGTGAAATTATTAGTTTTTTTTAAGGTGAATTCAGAAAACTCTTATTTTCTGGGGTGATTTTAAAAGATGTATGTTTCATTTCATGCCTGTATTATTCTGCGTTTTTTAAACCTTTGATATAGTATAATCATTTAGTAATGAGCAGTTCTGCTCTGGATTCTGTTGTTTATTAAATTTTTAGTTGGAATTATTACGGAGTGTTCTGATTATTCATTCATTTTCTAAAACTGCTTATTATAGTGCAAGGATGTGAGTAGCAGAGCCTGTCCTACTGATGATTCAGTTGAAATAATCGCTTGTAAAAATGAAAGGCAAGAAGGCTTTAAGAGAGTTCTTCTTATGAATGCTTAAGGGATGCAAGGTTATACAGAGGCATCGACACACAGTACATAAAAAAGGGCGAGGTCATTAATAGAGTCCCTTGGGAATCTTTATTAGGACCATTACTCTTCCTAGTTTGTACTAGAAGTCAGCCTATTGCTGGTGAGCTCCTAGTATTGGAGGTGACTGCAAGAAAACATAATGTCAAGAAAAACTGTGGCTAAAACAACTCAAGAAAAGCAAAGAACAACATTTAAACTGGTATTCAGTTTTATTTACAGTATGTGACAAGTACAACATTAATATTACTTAAACTGAATCTATCATCCTACATGACATTACATGAAAAGAGAATGAAAAGGTAATAAAAATCTGCTGCTTCTCAGTGCCAATAAGAAATAACCTATGTTCCCTTTATTTATTTATTTTTTTTACTGCTGAGCGATTGTGAACAACATATGTGCAGAATCCAAACTGATTCATTCATTCTGTGTGGACAGGGGTCTTGTCCCTGTGAAGAATCAAGTGCCACAAAGTTACAATACGTGATTATTGACTAGTTTTAGGAGCACTTTCTCTGAGAAGAACCACAAATCTAGGTAACACAATCAACAACTGTGATTGAGTACCCCCATGAAGCAGTCAATGCCACAAAGCACCATCACTCAATTGACTATCGGAAAGGTAGGGGGTTCCCCTTTAAGCACTGTGGCATAGGATAAATTCGGTGCCAGTTTCAATATACTGAACATGGGAGTGAAGCAATAACACCTGCACAGCAGTTCAATAGAGCTGTGTGGCAAAAGCATGGAATTCCACAAGTGGAAAATTTCACCCCAAAGGACAGAATTATAAAACTGCAAGTTTAACGAAAAGTTAAATACGCTCAGTTCGGTTCTTCAGAGCGCATATGCAGCATTGGCCCTCTTAAAAGGAAACTAAGGTAGAAGACTATACATCATATTAAACACTTTTGAGTTTTAATCTTTGTCATGTCAATGCATAATAGCGGATTGGTGATATGAATTATTATACACTTGAGTCGTCATTTAGCTGGTTTGGCTCATTATGTCTATGAGATCATTTCTGCTAAAAATATTTTATTCACTTGCTTTTTAGTTTATGAGCTTGAGTGTTTAAAACTTTCTATTTATATTGCTTATATGGTGTTAATTTTATGTATGTATTTTATCTTACATAATTTTACATACCATATATACTCATAGTTAATTTCTACTGCGGATAAATTGGGATGCTATTGGTACAAGTGATTATGATATGCTAACACCCACCTGAGGGAGTAACCATGGAGCACACTGCCTTATTTTTGTATTTGGGTGTGGCAATCCACTGTATCTCACACCCCCATACACCTTTATCATAAGAACATCTCTTATCTACGATGGAGCATTCAATTAGAAGAAAATATAAAGCTGGTTTTAAATTAATCATCGCTGAAGTAGCGAAAGAAATTAGTAACTGCGCTACTGCAAAAAAATTTAATGCATCTGACAAACTGATGCGAGACTGGAGGAGGCAAGAAGATGTAAAAAAAAAAATAGCTGTCATATTTTTGAACGGGCATATAAGTTGGGGTCTGATTTTATGATCGATTTTTCGGGTTTCAAGACCCAACTTATACTGTATGTGAGTAAATATGGTAAGCTATTTATGTTTGCATATTGGAATATATGTGTTCATGTATAATGTTTTTTCTTTTTAATAATTCCTTATCTGGCTTTTATTTCTTTCTGTTAGCCTAGCCTTTATTCTGTATTAAGCACTTTGGTCAACATTTAGTTTTTTTTTAACTGCGCTATATAAATAAATAAAACCTAAAATGAATATGCAAACATTAGAACATTACAACAATCTAGATGTGAACAGGCCATTCAGCCCAATAAAGCTCACCAGTCTTATTCACGCAATTCTTCTAAAAAAACATCAAGCCAAATTTTAAAAGTCCCTTAAATCTTACCATCAACCACACTACTTTGTAGCTTATTCCGTGTATCTGTGGTTCTATGTCAAAAGAGAAACTTTCTAATTTTTGTGCAAAATTTACCCTTAACAAGTTTTCAGCTCTGTCCCTGTGTCCTTGGTGAACTCATTTTAAAGTAAGAGTCTCGATCCACTGTACTAATTCCCTAATTGTAAAAACGTCAGTCATGTCTCCTCTTATTCTTCTTTTGCTTAAACTGAAAAGGCTTATCCCCTGTAGCCCTGGAATCAGCCTAATTTCTCTTCTCTGGACTTTTTCTAGCACTGCTATGACTTTTTTTGTAGCCCGAAGACCTAAATTGCACACAGTACTCCATATGGGGACTCACAAGTGCATAATAAAGCTTGAGCATAACATCCTTAGACCTCTAAACATTCCAAAATCCAAAAATACCTGAAATACAAAATATTTTTTGTCCCAGGCATTTCAGATTGGGGATATTTAACCTGTAGTAGTAGTGGTATTGTCATGTGTACTGAGTATAGTGAAATTCTTAGTTGCATGTTCATCCAACATGCAACTAGTCAACACTGTCTGACAATATGGAAACATAAACTATAGAACAACCAAATAACATAAAATGCAGTATGCAATAATGAATAAAGTCTGCTCATTTCAGCAGTCTGAGGTGTTGAACTCGACTCACCTTACATCTATAACAGAGGAACCCAAAGCATGCACCTGCATCTTTCAATATTCAAGAAGTCATTCTTTTGGAATCCAAATCAGCTCCTTATCTTCATTGTTGAAGGAGAGTCCAAAACATCCTGTTGTCTTGATCTGATTGATGCAGAACACGTAGTACAATTGTAGGCTTCTTCAGAACTCCTGCTTTATTTTAGAATGCAGGAAATCAAAGGATAAGGGGCATCTTAATCAAAAAAATAGATAGTAAGCTCTGCATTTTTCATGGTTGAATCTCCTATAAATCTTTATGCATAAAACAATTATTCAGTCCTAGCACAAAAGTTGTCTATATTCAAAAAGGAGCATGTTATAGCTGTCAGGCTGGTTTCAAATGCACATAATTATGGCAAGACCGAGAAAACTAGGAAAAGAAAAAAAAAATTACAGTGCAGAGTTCTTTCAAAATTCTCCTGAGATCTTAAGACCACGGTAGAAAGAAAGCTAGGTTTTAAATTACAAAACATTTTATTGATCTCAGAAAATACATGTTTTGATAAACAGTAAACCGACTGAAGCTTTTTTATGGATTGCTATAATGGCTTGCAAGTTTGGCTTTAACTTTTTTTTAAATAGTTTTAAATAAGTATCCTCCACTAGTTGAAGTGTAGGAAATAAGATTTAGCTCAGTTCAAACTCATATTTTTCAACTTCCTTTGTGTGTTGGAAGATAAAGTCGTAAGATAAAGTTCATCTGTCCTTTGTTTTTTTAATGCACTTAAATACTAGAGTCATAGAAGACTGGAGCATATCCCAGCAACACTGAATGTAAGCTAGAAACCACCACTTGACAAATATCCAGTCCACTACAGGGCACGATCAGGATAGAGTTGACATCTTTAGGAGTGGGTGGAAAACTGGTGTATTATCACGATAATTCCCCCGCTACTTACACTTTACTTATTTTCTTCAGGTGTAAGTGTACTTATCAGGTTTGTTACCGGGTTGGTCTACTCTTGCAACTTAAGATTAACCCACATATTCACATACACAAAGAGCCTAAGCACAAAGTACCACATGAATGATGTACACACAGCCCATTATTCTCTAGTGCTTTAACCCACACAAGTGCTGTATGAATAACACATGCATAGTCCGTTGTTCCCTAGTACTTCAAGAGACGTACTTATCATAGGCACGAACAACATACAATATATATGTCAGACCTAAATATTACTTTTGGTTTCAAAGAATATATTCAAAACATACAAAAGGCTCAGCATTCTTGGCTATAGGCCATTTATCAACCACTGATGTCTTACTTAATGTACTGTGCACTATTGGACAGAACTCTTCATACTCAGCCGATTAAGCTTACAGTTCTGATCATATGGCACTTCCTTACTGCTCCAGTTGCTGTAAATATTTACCTTATTAATTCAATCTTTCTAGATACTGTATAAAGATAAAGTATAGAAAGTTAAAAGAAAATTGGTATTTATTTAAGAACCATGATGCCAGAAGAGGATCTCTCTATATATAAAAAAAATCCTGGAATGGAAAAGCAAGGCGACGATGCGTGATCTTCTCGGAAGTTCTCGGAAGACATTTAAAAGACCTGTGCGACAACAAAGACTCGCCACGGAGTGTCTCGCGGGGACCATAAACATGAGACTTGGTACCAAGAGATTGTCCCAGAGCAGTCTCGCGGGGATGTGGAACATGAGATTCTTGCAAGACACGCCTTTCTTATCAAATAAGAGCACGGACAGCCAGCAAAACATTCAGTCATGTAAAGTCACGTGGCACACACAGATCCTGTGCTCTCAAGAAAAGAAGAAAGAGCAGCGCGGAGAAAAGAGACCCAAGGCACGATACATATGCAGAGAAAGTTACAGAATATGAAAGCAGTAAAATTCGAAAGTATTGTAGCGTCCCAGCCAAGCTGAAGCCTTTTTTGTTTTAAGTGACTGTTAGGTCAAATCGAGGGAGGACAGAATACAGCATGGAAGACTGATAGCTGGGTGCTGATTGATGCGGTATGGGAGAGACGAGACCCGTGGGAGGAGGGGTTGGAGAGGGTGCTAGAAAGTTGTGTTTGGGGTTACGCAGTCGGCGATTGTTAAAGCAGAACTTTTGTGACACTTTATTACGTCATTCGCTACAGTATCAAAAAAAAGATAGTACAGATCGCATTGACGAAAAACAAAATGAAATTAGTTTAAGTCAGATAATTTCAAAAACGGGGTTTAACTCACATGTATTTATTGGTTACTTTGCAAAAAAAATTATTAACTGCTGATGATGTGGATCGTTTTGTCTGTGGTGAAATTCTCACAGACCTCATTTAAAAGATTCAGCATATTGAGACATGAAAGATTCTAAATATTGTTTTTACAGAAGTTCTGAAATAAAAGTGAAACTAATGAAATAGCAACAATTCAAAGAAAAAAAAATCTTACAAGTGTGTATCCGGAAAACCAAACATGGGGGTTGGCGAGCGAAGCGATCAGGGGGCCCCTAGTAGTTTAAAAGAAAATGTAGATAGCAAAGTCTTCATATATATAGTATTTGAAATGCTATTGTAATCGATATTGTTCATGAGATGCTTTAGGTGATGGTCAGATGAACACAGTCACACATCTCTAGATGTCTTCTGACATCGCTCTTTGGCCTTTGCTGTTTCTTCTTAAGACGTCGCTCTCTCTTTTGTCCCACACGCTATATTTATTTTTTCATATTTGATTGGCTGGCTGTTCATATGATAAATAACTTCACTTGCGGTCTTTGATCTTTTAAGTATGGCTGAATTCCTTCCTTTCCCAAGCTGTAAACCAATTCGACGATTTCTAGTCCTAAGGACTCCCAACTGTCCGCAGGATATAAAGTATCAGTACAGCCTGAGGCATCATCCTGTTCTTCTACTTTGTTTGCACAGATGTTTTAAAAGTGAGGTACAATTCAGAAGAGGAGATGCTTTGATGTGAATTGCTTTCTTGTAAAATAAAGTTCATCTTTGTTTGTGTCTTGCAAAATAATCTTCTTCTTCTTTCAGCTGCTCCTGTTAGGGGTTGCCACAGTAGATCTTCTTCAATATATTTCTGTCCTCTGTATCTTGTTCTGTTACACTCATCACCTGCATGTCCTCTCTCACCACATCCATAAACCTTCTCTAAGGCCTTCCTCTTTTACTCTTCCCTGACAGCTCTATCCTTCTCCCAATATACTCGGTATCTCTCCTCTGCACATGTCCAAACCAACGCAATCTCGCCTCCTTGACTTTTTCTCCTAACCGTCCAACTTGAGCTAACCCTCTAATGTACTTATTTCTAATCCTATCCATCCTCATCACATCCAGTGCAAATCTTAGGATAATAAAATTTAACATCCATGACACTACGTCTGGAGTGTCCAGAGAGAATTTACACACTGAGTGGGCCAGTGTTCAAATCTAATCTTCTAATACTGTAAGGCAGAAGCTTCACCAACTCATTGACAAGAAAATGTTGTAACTGAATCAACATCTCAAATGAGTGATTAACAGATTAATGTATTTATGGCAACACTGAATATGATTTCAGCATTTTCAGGGTGACATCTGTGTATGTGTGTGTATATGTGTATTTGTGATTATTCTACTGTCTGTTCCCTACATACTGTATGCATGTGTGTTGATCTGTGGCATAATTTGTGACTAGAGCAAGAATTGTTATCTCTTTTTACATTCATATTACCTTTATACTACCAAAGTCTTACTAATTTAAAAAATGATTCACTGAAATTTCAGTTTTTGTCTAAAAATGTTTAAAAATTAATTAGAAAATGTTAAATCTTCATTAATTTCATCATTTTATGTTTCTGTTTTACATTTACAATAGAGTAAACTTTTGCTGTCTGTGGCAATGCAACCTTGTTTTTAGGAAATATGTTTAAATTGAAACTGGTTTAGAATAGAGTCTGTTTAAAATTGTTTATCGAATGAAACTAAATAATCAAATGATGAGTGAGAAGACCTGATGTGTCTGTTTGTTGATACACCATCCATGGTCAGTTCTTACATTTGAAAGAGGCTTATAAAGTGATTAGTTCTGATTACTGATGGTCGTCTTTTCATTTATACATTTAAATGGAGTGCAAATATGCTTCCAATGATGACCAGAGCATGGAGAAAGCTGCATGACTCCCTGGGCCAGATTATGTGTGTGGTGTTACCTCTGTTTATTTATGCCTTCTTCTCTCTTCATCTCATATACAGTACATCAACTTAGTAGTCTGTCTGATTAAAACAAAATCCCTACTGCCCATACTGTTTCTTTCTTTTAAATTTTTCATGTCTGCTTTTTTATTTGAGGTTGCATTAAAATGGTGTAGTATCCTTGATAAAGTTAAAAAATATATGTTTTTGTTTTACTTCATTTGTGGAATTAGTGCAATACTACTGTATGTCTTTTTGTTAGTGAGTATACATACAGTAAGTGCTGGATAAGAAGCATAGTCCAATGCATCCCGTGAGCATTCTGTCTTCCTTCGTAGCCTGATTATACTCATGCCAACAATAGCTCACTTGACATATGGGAGGTGGTAGGTTAACATGTCTTACTTGCAAAACTGCTCCAGAGGCTGCTGCTGTCAGCATGCATTCACTACAAAAACAAATACTACCATGATTTGCAGATTTTGTTTCATCTGCTTGTTGTCAGAAAGTGAGGGATGCAGAGACTCCAGAACACACCAGGCTTGATAATAACATCACTTTATTTAATATTCTAGGAAAACAAAAACAGCAGGTAAGAAGCAAATAACTAAATGGCAAAAAAACATAAAAATCTAAACAGGTAGAAGCACATCTGAAATAATATGAATTTATATGAAAGAATAAAATTATTAGTAGTCAGAATCCTGCCTAAGTGCAGGCTTTCAACAGAGTAAAAGCCAAAAAGCCAAAAATTGCTGACAGAAGCCTACATTAAAGGCACAAACCTCTAGTTGAACAGCAAAAGCAATTCTGTTTTACAGCCTTTAAGCTGAAATAAAATGATGCTCAAGCATCTCTGTCACTAAGGCAAGACAGTCCATTTAGATATTAATGGAGGGCATCCAGAAGTGGTCTTCTGGCAGAGCTAGATGTCATCAGTAGATGCGATGTGTGGCCATCCTGACACACTAGATAAGATGTTTAAGAGCAGTGGGGTAAGGCGTAAAAGCGTGTGGATTACTAACTAGATGTAGATATATCTCATACTCCATTACTAAATTGTTGAAAATATCTGCTATTTAATATAAAAAGGGGTTCATTTTTTTCACCAGCAGATATATAAATAAATGTATCCTTATAACAGACAGTAGATTGTCTACAGTTTTCTATTGTTTTAGACAGAACAAATAATATTTTTTTATGTTTGTGTTAATCTTTCATTATTTAAATACAGCATAAGAAACTTCCCACACATCATTACCAGATTTTATGTAATCTATTTACATTTCAGCTATTATTCAATTTGTAAATCATTTCTTATTTTAGCAGAAAAAAACATTCTGTATTGTAAATGGGTGCAGTCATATTCATTTTCACACTGAAAACCCATATTTTTTAAGCTGAGCAGTTTTTTTTTTAAAGCTGAGGAGTATGTATACTGTAATCCTATGAAAATGAACAGTTACATTGACTGTGTCTATCTCCTCAATTAACATTTTGTAGTACACTTTTCTCAGTATGGATTGTGACAGGAAGGATTAGAGTACATCTGAATGACACCCAGATCCAAGACAAAATAAATAAAAAAATGTTTAAACATTGGCACTTTTACAGACAGGTAAGCAGGACCGCCTTACAACTCCAGGGAATTAATGTTCAATGTCTGGCTTGACAAATATACGATTTGCTTGTTCTCCTTGTGTCAGTTGGGGTCTTCTCTAGGTCCTCCAAAATGTTCACATAAATAGAATGACTGATTATGGATGTGTTTGGTTGCTAAGATAAGCTGTAGTCTCCCATTAGATTTTATTGAAATAAGAAAATGTAGAAATTGGTTAAGTGAAGAAAAGAATTTTGATTTGGGGAGGAGAGCAGTAGCATGACCACATACATGAATTTTTAGGAGAACTGCTGCTGTACTCTGCTCAACTACAATGACTCTGATCTAGTTAATGAGATAGCTTCATAGTTCATTCATCAAACCATACTGAAGTTTGCCCCCAGTGCACACTTCTTAATTCATGCTTCCAGAGAACTCCTTTACCTGACTTAAAATTATTTTTTCGTTATCCTTGTGGGTCCCACTTTTGTCTTTTCACTAGTAACTCTTTCTCTGAAGGAACATTTACTGAGAAAAAAACAGATAGAAGATTGTGTGCATCACTTCTCCCATCAGTTTACATAATAATAAGAAATTAATATTTATTTTTATTGAGAAGTAACAAACTAGATAATAACAAATACAGCAGCCAGAAATAAAAAAAATAATAATTTGCATCAGTATTCAAGTAAATGAATCTTGCAGTAAAGGTCAGTTTTAAGTACATCTTTTGACAAACTGGGTAGACATATGTAACAGTGACAATTTTACTGTGTTATTACCAAAACATACTCTTTTTCATGGTTCTATTCTCTCTTAATTATTGAACGACTCATTCCTCAATATGATTTTTAAAATATATTGTATCTTTAAAGTCACTACTTCTTATAGACTGTAGTTAGTTGTCCATCCATCGATCCATTATCCAACCCACCATATCCTAACTACATGGTCATGGGGGTCTGCTGGAGCCAATCCCAGCCAACACAGGGCGCAAGGCAGGAAACAAACCCCAGGCAGGGCGCCAGCCCACCGCAGGGCACAGTTAGTTGTTCTCAGTTTAATTCCTGGGTGTAATTGATGTCATTGATTAATTAGCTGGTCTTTATTCTTCATTTACTTTGCATTCAGGAAAGTACTCTAATAGGAAGTTTACATTTCAAAGAAATTCAGAAATGTGTATTATTTTGCTATAGCTTTAACTGTTCAACGTTCTTTTTCCATTTTCTTAGTAATATGTTTTTTCTGTAGATTTTTTTTTCCTTTATCCAGATACAATTAATTATGAGCAATGCAGATGTGATGCAGTAAACTTTACTGTCATCTCAACCATGTACACGGCAGACAAAATAACAAAGATCAGGGCTCAGAGTATACACGTAATGCAAATAAGACAAGACAGCACGCACAAAGAGACGAAACCATGCAATCTAGTGTTTAAACAGGCAATATGCCAATACAATTAACTGACACAATTACACAGAAACCCATTTAATGTAAGTCTCACAGATGAGTGCAATGACTGATCTTTGGACATGATAAATAAAGTGACATGTGCATAAACTGAAGCAAGAGATTGTGATTTAAAATGTTAGGGTAGGGTAAAAGATTATGGGGTGCAGCATGTTGTTAAGGAAGATTAGTAAAATATTGCATAGTAAAAAAATTTTAGTTTATCTAGTACATGAATTCTGCAGTGAGTGATGTATCACAATGTGTTTTTTTATTGCAGTAATATGTTATCTGAGAGAAAATGTAGCATTATACATTCCTTATATGGTAGCACTAAGACATGCAACCCTACTCACTTCTGACATTGCCTGATCCCATGTCCCTCAGTGAGGGTGGTACTTGATCTGAGACTTGGAATATACAAAACTCCATGGACACATCACAGAGTGCTTTTGCTTATGTGGTATGAGAATATAATAAATATTTCTCACGACACCTCCACCCTGAGTCACAACCAGTGAAAAAGTCAAAATGAGATGACTGGCAAGCAAAAATCCATTTGAGATGGGGAGAGGAGGGACAGATTAGCTTGTGAGGTGAAGGGACTGTGGCACTAGTTTAAAATGTCAAAATAAAGATAACGAGTGTGGCACAAGGATGTTATGATTTTTTAAGAGTTGTGGAAGGTGAGTCAATAGAGTGGCAGCGTTTACCATTGACAATTGACCGATGTCTCATCAGATTCTTGCAGTTACAACATACATTGAATTTCAATCTGTAACAGAGGTGCAATGAAGATGCACCAAGATTAACAAGTCATGGTGAGGTCAGTTTCCTTCTGGTAACACAATTTTTAAGTAGTTTGATTATTTTAAATCTACAATTAGTGTGAAAAATGTGTTTGTTGGATCATCACAAACTTTTAAGAACACCAGAAAATATCGAAAGGGTGGGTAAGACATCATTCAGCATAACGCTAGCATTTATCATTTCAAACTGTCAGATTCTGCATCAAGAATTATACTGTTACCCATATAAAATACAAATGGCATGTACATTTCTTAGGAGTAATTTAGCTATATGACTTAATTTATTATTGTTAAATATAGTGAGAAGTCAAGCAAAATGACAACTTTTATTGGCTAACTAAAAACAACAATATGCAAGCTTTCGAGGCAACTCAGGCCCCTTCTTCAGGCAAGATGTAATACAGAGTTCCCTGTGTTTAATAAAATAAAAACTATATTAAAAACTTGCTAAATAATAACTATAATCGATACTCACTAACAAATGACATACAGTAGGATTGTACTAAGAATATATTGTTAATGGTGAAGCTTATTTGAAAAGTGCTATTAAAAAAAAAAGAATGTTATTTAAGACAGGTTAAATAAACTGCATTGATTAATTAATCTTTGACTACTTTCAATTGGGCGACCATTCAAACTATCTTTTCAAAACTCCTCATATCCCTGCACCGCACCCCTTATAAAGAAGAATGTATTTCTCTCTGCATTACTAAACCTTACACTAAACATTTGCACTAGCAGGGATTTATCTCAAAATTCTACTCCATATTGAATGGTAATTATTGTTTTATTTAACAATATGCTTACTTTTCTCTTACACTAATATTTATGTGAGTAATATGCTTGGGTGGAAACAAAAACATTTTACTGCTTTTTATTATATGGCCATTGTTATTTGTCTATGCATGGCTCTGCACTCATTAGAGTAATAATCCTCATCTTGGGTCTGAGAATGCTACTGATTAAAAAAGCTCAAAAACCACTGAATTAAATAATGAAATCAATTAAAAGTAGTGCTGAATTCTTGATTTATGAAACTGGTTGGAATGCAATTCTGCAGCCACAGTGGTACCCCAGGACAAAACTCAAGAGCCCTTCGTCTATAGCTTAAAATAGTGTATTATTAGAGTAACAGTAAAATAATGCAATTCTTAAAAGCATTTGCATTATGACATTGTGCTGCATAAATGTATCTGATTCCTCTTATAATTAGTCGAAAACATCTCTAGTGTTAACTACATACGTACCACTTATTAAAAAAGTAATAGATTTAATACTCCTAATAATACCTTTATTCAGTCAGGCTAGGATGAAAAAAGAATTGCCTTTTTATTACATTCTTACATTGCAGATGTACTTTGTTTTATAAAATATTACTTGATCATATGTTTTTATTTATTGAGTGGGCAGCTTTTAAAAAATAATAAAATATTGATTATACAGAACACCTCCTCAAAAAAAAAAACTCTTCTGTTTATAACTTTCCTTCCTGTAACATTATCACACTCACCTATGAAATGACATCCATTCATTTATTTTTTAACTTTGCATGGAATCCTCTGGCCAAATTGAGGTGAAATTTGTATTACAAAAGCAGAAAATTCATTTTGATTAAAAGATGGCTTCATGCTGTGTACACAGATTTCAGCGCTTTTTGATTCTGTGCTCTTACTTGCAGACTGGAGTTCCAGAACGGCAGGTGCTCTTATCATAAGGCAGGCTTGATCTCCTGAATTTGGAATAAAACAAGATCATTTCATAATACATTAGCACTGTGGAATTTGGATAGCCTTTTGCTTCAGTAGCATTATGCTCATTTCAGGCTAATGTGAAAATGAAATTAATCTTTTAGTGCATAAAAGCAGCAAGAGCTGGGAATAAAAGATGATAACTCTTTCATGGGTTAGAATAAAACAATACACAATAGGGAAGTGCTCTGTAGCTGGTAAATGAGATGTATTTCTATGTCAGATGCATTTATTGCAATGTAATTAATTATAATTAATTGCTACAATCTGTTGAACAACAGCATAATTGTTGCTTAACAGATTGTAAATTAGTTTTCTTCCTAGATTAGGATGTGTAAGCAAAAAGTAGATATTGTAAAAAAAATACCTATCTTAGTTATCTGTATTTTCTTTTTCCAGTTGTGTATAAGTAATTTATGAATGGCAACAGGTTTAATATCAGAGTAAGCCCAATAAAGAAAAAGCGCACTGTGCAAAGCCCTGGGCAGCCAACTTTTACAGGAACACGAACCATTAAATGGAGTTGCAAGAAATGATGGAAGCAAACACCACTAGAGGAACCAGTGTTCTATGTAGGTGACATCCAAGTAGGGGATGAATTGTCGTAAACATTTAAGCCTTTCCATACTATCATGCTTAGTCAAACTGCACAGTATATGAGTCTGCTATAGTTGGCCAGTTTCCCACTTACCTTTCTGGTGGCTCAGTGTTCCACAATGTAATTAGGACAAGCTCAGGAGAGATTTCAAATACATACATAGTTCCACAAGCACAGAAACGTGCCTATTTCTTTTAAGTTTGGAAACGTTAAACTTTGTCCCAACTTCTTGACACATCTGAAATATAGTGTTACTATTGAAACAAACTTTCTTGGTGGATCTCAATTAAAAATGGACTCCTTGACCAATTTTTGAAGAGCAAGCATTTTTTCACATATTTTGGCTGATCAACGTCAATGAATGTTACCTAAAGTAAACAAAAGGCATTAGTGTTTTTTAAAATGTTCAGGTCAGTGGCATTATAGGGAATATCTTAATTGGTATGTTATGTGCATAACTTTCTTGCACAGCATAAGTGCTTTTCAAAAATATGTTGTAGAAGAGCCCCTAGCAGAGGTTTGAAAAACTTTAATAAACAGATTTGTTTGCTGCACATTACAAGAACAGCAGAAGTCTTAATTGTGCTTGTCCTCAATAAAACAAGCAATAAACACAGTATGTGATACTGTACAGTATATAGTATAGATAGTACAGTGTAAATTTCACAGAAATAGTACAATATCCACTGTATGCAGTCATACATAAAGTGTATGTCATTTAGCAGTCACTTAGTATTGATTTAAATGTTATTGTCAGAAGTCCAGAAAGACAGCGCTGGCTTACATGTAATTTCTTCGGTGTCAGACCTCAAATAAACAGGAATGAGATGATATGGAACCTGGCTTGGTTACTTGTACCACCTTCCTAATACTAGCTGATAAACTTTATCAACGCTCATTGAAAGTTTAGCATTCAATATTTTAGCTTAGTTTATTTTTTTGTTTCAACTTCCACCTCAGTTATTCTTTCACCTCAGCCCTTTGACTAACCTTCATTTCCCAATTCTCTGTTCATAAACAATCTACTGGATTCTGTCTTTGCACAGAAAAATTTGTTTTAACATTCTTCTTTGTATTTTTGTGGTCTGTACATTTACTTTACACATGATATTGTACAAATTTTAATTTACATTTAATTTTCAAACTCACTTGATCGAGCTCAGTGGCATGAAGGGGCAGGAGCTTTTATCAGCAGTACTGGGTACAAGGTAGGATCCAACCCTTAGAAGGATGTCAGTCCATGACAAAGACAAAAGTTTCATTTTTTTCTGAGGGCATCCAGAAATTGAAACACTGGTTGAAAAAGTGCATTCATCTGCAGGTAGACTAACATTGAAAAATCGTAAAATGCAATTGTGCTTTGCTGCTTTGTTACCAGGTAGGCTCACTTCCAAACAGATACCCCTTGTACACATTGCCAGTCTGTACTTGCATACAGTATATAGCACAGGCTATGGTGGGCTGTACGCAGTTCGCAGAATATCCTGTGCTTAATTGGGGAATCCTTTTGGCTGATTATTGAACGTTTACTCTAGTACTATAGAATATTCAATAATCAATTGCATATGGGGAAAGTTTATAACTTAGGATATGCATATCTTAAGCAGACATATCTCATCATACATAGATGCACAGTTGGCAAACAACACCCTTGCCAGAATCATGTGGAAAACTCACCTTTTTTGTCATTTTGTATGCACGTTGTCTGTCCAAGATTGTCTGCTGTCACTGCATTCTGATCATTTTCTTCAGAACGCCAACTTCCTTAAAAGCACAACTGATCTCCTGTCAGCTCCTGCACACTCCTGCTAACTACATGGAATTGAGGTCCTCTCAGTGGCACTGCCACAAATTCTTCCCAATAACAGACCTGTTTATTGAACACCAGTATACTGTATAAAACAACACTGCACTTTAAGAGCCTAACAAAATCTCTAATTTCACTTTCAAAATTGGGTCAGGTCACTTGAAATGCCTCCAAACTAATATGACCTAGGAACTAGGAAGAAGACAGGCCTGACTTGTGCCATTCCCTGCTTGACTGCTGTTGGCATGTTGGTTTCAGCATTTGCCATTACTCTTTTCATCATCACTGCAGTGATGTCTCATACAGGGAAACACTAACATCGCCATGGGGTTTTGATGTGTTTGTTTACTAAGATAGTCTCTGTTTTCTTTCTCAAATCCTCCTTATTTAAAGGCGCTCTCCTTCCTTGCTGGTAGGCTGCAGCAAGTCAAACATCTAGCCCCACCCAACATCCTGCCAAACATTTATTTAAGACACCCCAGCTTCGAAGCACTCGCAGACCACTGCCTTCCAGTCCTGCACTCTACTTCAGTATTTTCTGACAAACTCAGTAATGGGCACTGAGTAGTTTATAATTCTGTAACATGCTTTTAAATTTATTCTGGGAGGAAACCTCCACAATCTAGCTTTCAGGGGGTGAGATCCCTGAACCCGCAGAGTATCCCGTATTTTGCATTTTAGTTAGCTAACATTTGCTTGTACCCTTCTTGTCAAAATAACTTTTCTGAACCTCAGCATGGTACCTAGCTCTCTTTGCGCCCAGTGGTGCTGATATTATCTGAGCAATTAGGAAGGAAACGTGCTATGGGAGAGAGTTATTTGCTGAAGAAATAGTGCAGAAAACTGAAAAACAGGACAAATTCATGAGGCGAGTAAGATTAAATTAATTTGAGGTCTCAAAAGACTGTCCAGAAGTATTGTGAACAGACAAATGGCTTGTTTGGCAGTGTACAAACTGAGGAGTATGATGTAAGCTTGATACACTTATGTAACTGGATGTGCACCTCATTTTTTATTTTTATTTATCATTTATGTTTATTTGTGGTTTACAGTTTTCTTTCATGTGTTGTGCATCTTACTCATATTTGAAATGTGCTTAGTTTCACATTAGAGAAACAGTAGAAAGTACTATAGCTATGTTTGGATGTATGGTGTACTTTTGAAATTATATTAAAGGTAGTGGTGCTTTATATTTGCAGATGAAGAAATATGAGCTCATTTTCTGCTCCTGTTTATACAAGTAATCTCAAAGGTCATTGGCAACTTGCATATTCCACCAACAGATTTCATTTCTTACCCTTTAACTGAGTATTATATAAATAAAAACAGGAGTAGCCACTTCATATACTTTAGCCTTAGGTCACATAAATAAATAACTGAAGAAGATTATTGATTGGTGTGAAATCATCAGTTTAGCAAGATAGATTTGCATGCAGTCTGCTGTGTTCATTCTCAAAGTCTCATATTTTATTTATTTATTTTGCTACTAGTTCTATGAATGATTATAGTCAGTGAAAAAGGTATCAGTTTGATGGTTAAAAGATCCAATTCATCTATCCAGGCAGGTAAATACTGTGATTTTTTTTCCCCCCCATATTAGGTGGCTGAACATATTAGCTATGATTGTTATGATCTCTGAAGATGAGATGCCAGTGTTTCTGGAGAAGGCAATCTGTGCAGGCTTCTGGTAGATGCAGATGCACACTTCTTATTGTGTAGAAAATCCCTGCTTAAACTCACGCCTCATTTAATTTGTAAAGATTCTGTAACCGACTTCTGAGTGCTCTCTACACATGTGGTCCCGGCTGGACTTTTGGCTGCAAACTCAGGTCCATACCCGCGCATGGAGTGCAGAATGCAACCACCTTAGTAAGACAAGCCAAAGGAGATCTCTTTTCAACTCAAGAGACTAATAATGCTTCAAACTTCAAAGTGTCACTTCTTTAGAGTGGGCTCATCCCAATTGATTCTCACTACCCTTTCTACTAGAATCACATCCTCCATGACAAATGATTGTCATGCTGCCTCTCTTTGCTGAATCTGGGTCATGACACCATTGACACCAGGTTCACTTCATCCCCACTGGACTCCAAAGATACAAACTCAAGTCCATACTCAACCTGCCTGTCTTAGCCAGGCTCAAATGACTAACCAGACTTTTTGGCAGCAAACTACAGGTAGACCCCAGGTTACGGACATCTGACCTACGACATACGAATGGGGCCTGCACCTCAGTAACTGCTGCTCCGTCATCTCCAGCCTGAGGATGCTGCAAGCGATGGCTGGATGGAGGCTGGAGGGGGGCAATTTCGCTGCTCGCGCAGTGTAGTGTCCCTCGGGTGGCTCCAGGCAGCAAGCGATTTCACTGCCTGCCCTCCACATACGGCTGCCCCTTCAATCTCGGTGGGTGGCTGCTGATGCTGCAAGCGGTGACCCGGTTGTGGCTGAATGGAGGCCATTGAGGGTGAATGGGGCGGCAGGGGGTAGCATTGTAGTTGCCTCGGATGGCTGCCTGTTGAATGGGGGCGGTGGTGGGCGATTCACTACACGCCTTTCACCGCACCATGTTCGTTTTTGCTGGGCGGGCGCTTCAGGCACCATACTGTAGTGGAAGAGACTGTGAGGTGGGCTGGTGATGAACTGCCCCTCACCACCCCCATTCATTCTCAATAGCAAGCCTACTTGTACTGTTACGCACATAGCAGGAAGTTTTCTCTTGTCAGTACATCAGACGTGTTGACGACGGGTGCCTTCCTGCTGTGATAGCGTGTACAGTGCTGTGCAGAAGAGCTCATCTTAATCTTTTGTCTTCACCCTTCAAGAATGTCTCTGAAACACAAATCTGATGCAAGTGTTGGTGATACAGTAAAGAAGAGAAAAACCATCACCATCGAAAATAAATTTAGAAATAATAAAAAGGTCAGAGAGAGGTGAAACTTCATCATTCATTGGCAGAGCACTTGATTACAGTCGGTCAACAATAGCATTTATTAAATTTATGTACCTGTTTCGACTTACATACAAATTCAGCTTAACTACAAACCTACAGTGCCTATCTCGTACATAATCCGGGGACTGCCTGTAGTTTAAACTAAGACACAGTGCATATCACATACAGTGAAAAACAGATAATTAACAGGAGTAAATCCACAGTTATCATGAGCTCTGACTTTTAGAGCCACTGGTGCATATATTAGTAAACTATATTAACTGATCTGGTTGCCTTGCAGTAAGGAGACCATAGTTCATGTCCCAGGTCCTCCCTGCATGGAGTTTGGGTGTTCTCCCTGTGTCTGAATGTGCCTCCTCCCACAGTCCAAAGGCATTCAGTTTAATGGATTGGTGATGCTAAATTGGCCCGTGTTTGTGTGTGGTGTGTGTGTTTTGTGTGAGTGTGTTCACCTTGCGATGGACTGGTGCCCTTTCTAGGGATTGTTCCTGCCTTATGTCCCTTTCTTGCTAGAATAGGCTCCAGCCCTCCTGCTGGAGCAGGTTTAGAAAATGATAATAACCAAGCTGTTTTCTTGTTTTGGTTAATTTTTATAATGCCAGTTGTTTTTATGTTTTAATAAAGAGTATGCACAGTACTTGAAGTTTGTAACGATAATATAAAGCACTATTTGCTATGGTGTTCTAAGATTAGGTCTGCCAAAAATAAACCGCTGTATCTCTCGAACCATTGAGGAATTTTAACCAAGTCTTAACTTTCATTTTAAATCAAGCTTCTGCTGCTTGAGATAAATTAAAACCAGATGGCTCTGTGCCAAAAATAAAATGTAAATGAAAGTAAATTGTCTTCAGATGCTTTATACTTGCTTGGTAATTTATTTATGGCTGGGACATCAAAAGTAAAAAAGCTGCAGCTGAAAATACACAGCAGGAATGGTGTTGATTTTGTTAGAGTTAGACTTCTAGTCAGCCTAGCATTTTGTTGGTTACTTTAAAAATAGAAGCTCATGTGAAACATTGCTTTCAAATCTATACCAGATAAGTGACATTAGCAATGTAAGGAATGAATATTATTGAGAATTGTTTGCTTGTTTAGTGGGCTTAATGGACTGGCAGATATTGAATTGTTCAAGTGGTCATACTGTACGTTTAACAATGTGAGATTCAGTTTAAGAGAGGCCAAGAAAAAAAAAGCTGCTTTTGTTTGTTTTTCTGCTTATTAAGGATTTGCTTATTTAAAAGGTGTTTTTCTCCTGACTCATCAGGAGAGGCATAAGAAAACAGGTCGAACAGCTAGACAGTTCCTCTATAAGCTTATCATGCTGTGGAACATCTAACAAAGAATATCTGTGGAGGAGGCTATTTGAATGGATAGAGAGTACTGTACAGCTTAGATAAGCTTGCACCCAGAGAGCAACCTGCTTAAGTAAGTATAGTCTGTCTGTCAGGTTATTGCTAATTCAAGCTGCGAAATGTAGCTTTGGTGAGCATAAATAAGTAAGAGTGAGTCAGGCCACATGCCTTTTAGGAGACCAACCGCAGCCTTCACAATTACATAAACAAACTCACCAAAACTAAAATAAGGCTATGCAAGGAAAAGGTAGACAGTGGTGCCAGGGCATCTAGTAGCCTCAGAAGTGATTCTGTGTATGGTGAGAAGGGACCTAAAGCCACCTAACTGCAAAATGGTAGTTGATTGTGGAGTCAGAATGCTAGAGAGAATGAGCACCCAGTTGGTTGGGGAATGGGAAGCCAGTGCTAGAAGAAGATGAGGGGAGACTATAGGGTAGAAAATTGGGCAAGTCGACATACCACATAAACAGGCCTGCAATTCCTGTAATTATTAAACTCATTGGGACAGCTAGTTTTTTCACCCTTCATTTTATTTCAAACTTGCTGTCCCCCGCTGCTCCTCCCCACATAGTAGTGAAACAGGACAAACTGTAAAAACCAATAAAAATATAAAAAGAAATGTATTTCTGGCCAAGTGGAAGGTATGTACTACCACATAGTAGTGAAACAGGACAAACTGTAAAAATCAATAAAAAAATAAAAAGAAATGTAATTCTGGCCAAGTGGAAGGTAGGTACTCTCCAGCGTCAAACATTGGCACTATGTCTGATCATGTTCAGCTCTGATGGGAGAGCGTCCCTCGCGTGGGGAGAAAAGCATGTGGCCGTGATAACTCTGGCAATCAGCAGGTATCCTCTAAAACACACGTAGCTCTGATCTCTCTCTCAAAAATGTCAAAAGTTACTCCTTAACAATCTGTAGATTATAATCTCTGTTGAATAAACAGGTATCCCTAGCTAAGCAGAGGCAAGGTACGCTCCAACATGTGGCGAGAGGTAGACCGACTCCCTCCCCTTGGCCTGCAACCTCACTCTTGGATTCACACAAATAAATGAGTACCGCAAGCATACTATGATACTTTCCGTGATAAGAGAAGTCACAAAATCAACCAGGATGTTCAAGCAACTTATACAAAAAAACAGATCTAAATCTGTTAAGTAATTCTATCCTGAAAAGCAGACAGACATACATACAGACAGACAGCTTTTTATATTATTTATAATTATAATGAGGAACCCTATCAGAATTGAATGATGTTCAGAGTGGTGTTCCACAGGGGTAAGTGATGTGGCTGCTGCTATATTTAATATATATAAATGATTTGGATCGCAAGCTGGTTTTGTTTGTAGATGATACCAAGCTAGCTGGATTCGCAAATAATCTAGAATCCATTGAATCGTTACAGAGGAACTTAGGATGACATACAGGTTTGAGCAGATTTGAGGAACATTAAACATTAAGTAAGTAAATATAAAGTGTTACACGTAGGAAGTAAAAATGTTAAGTTTGAATAAACAATGGGAGGTCTGAAAATTGAATGTACACCTTATGTACTGCTGTCTTCAAAGTGGACTTCACACTATCAACTGTCCGACAGTGTTCAAAAGTCATTAAGAAGGCTAATAGAATGTTAGGTTATATAGCATGTTGTGTAGAATCCAAGTCCAAGGAGGTTATGCTCAGGCTTTTTAACACACTGGTGAGGCCTCATCTGGAGTACTTTGTGCAGTTTTGGTCTCCAGGCTACAGAAAGGACATGTGAACAAAATTATGAAGGGAATTACGGGTAATACATTGGATTGAGACTGTTACTTTAAAATGAGCTCATCAAGAACACAGGGACATAGTTAAAAACTTGTTAAGGGTAAATTTTGCTCAAACATTAGGAAGTTTTTCATCACAAAGAGAACCAATGACACATGGAATAAGTTGTCAATTAATATAGCAGACAGTAGGACTATAGGAACCTTGAAAGCTAGACGATGTTATTTTGGAAAAATTAAGTGAATAGGACTGGCAAGCTTTGTTGGCCTGTTCACATCCAGATTGCTGTAATGTTCTAATGTCCAAGAGACACTGTGAGTAAACAAAAACAGCTATTTGTCCTTAATAAATCAGGGTCCAGCATTTAGGAAACTAGTGTCAATAAACGTACATATCATTCCTGCCTATTGGTCAAAGTTTGTCATTACCTTACTTTCTATGTGCAATAAATTGAGGCCTATTTGTCTTTAAAGAATTTAAAATAATACATTTTGCTTATTACATTGATAGTAGCTGATGAATGAGAGATATTTACCCGAAACTTTTATAGAGGGACCTTTCTGAGCAACCAGCCATTATCAATCCTGTTTAATTCAATTCAGAATCACATGGCAGATACCTGTCTATTTATCACTATCAAGGCAGGAACAAAAACCACTATTCCTCAGTCACTCATAATGAACAAATTTAATTTGCACATCTTTGCAATGTGTGTGAAAAAACAGAGTTACCATCTTAGAACCTGTGTAGACACCAGGAGTCTTCATTTTGATAATGTATGGGATGTAATTTGAACACTTTCTGTACCACAGTGTTGCCAGAGAGTGCCCCCTCCAATAACATTGGGTCTCCAAGTACAAATAAATGGCTAGATAGTGATGTCATTAATGAAAAAAGTGCAAATGGAATTAATTACATTTTAGATGTTGATGTTCTGTTAAACGTAGCAGAAAACTAAAAATCAAAACAAGATAGATTAGATTGATCTCCAAGGGGAGATTCAAATGCATACTTCAGCAAAACATAAAAATATAAAATACAGAGGTAAAATACAATGTAAGACAATTGAATAAAACATATAGTACAAAAAATATTATGCTCAAACATACTTGTAGTCAATTGATATTTGTAGTATTTTCCTATGGTTTCTTCTCAAAGTAAAGGGGTGTTGGGAGGAAGCACTGAAGTGACTGCTGGGACCGGGCAGAAAAAAAATCCCTAATCCCTATGTGGCTGAACATACTCCAAGAAAGCTCCTTCTGGATAGGATGTGCAGAATTTTTCATGATGGAATCCAACTTTGCCATTTTCCACATTTCCACAACAGGCTCCTGACTCTCTAGTGATGGAGCTATTTTTTCTGCTGAGTTTGTTCAGGTGATTTGTGTCACCTGAACTCAAGTTGCTTCCCCAGGAGACCACCATATTTAGCAACACACTAGCTACAGCAAACTGGTAAACATTTTCAGCAGTTTGCTTCACATATAACCACAAAAACAACATAGAAGTTCAATAATTTTAGGTCAGAGCCTTCTAATTAGCATACACTCTGAGTCTATAACACAGCAAACTAAATGATACCATTGTCTTGCATAAAATATCAATGTAGAACCATTTCCACCTATTAATGCACCTTCCTATTGAGTTACTTTAAAACGATCTACCAGTCAAAAGTTATAATGAACAATTTAACAAAAACATTTTTTAAAAAGATATAAAATGCGTTCCCCACAATGCACCCACTAATAGATAATTTTGTTAGGAGCTAAAAACTTAAATATTTTTCCCTGAAAGGATTAAACATTTGTTGCTTTTATGCTAGAAGACAGTGTGTTCTGTAAGTGGCCCCTTACAGAAGAGAGACCATCTGAAGCTCTTTGAAGCTTAGGAATAGGAATATTGTCATGGTTTGTTACAAAAAAGCTTACAACTTCACTGTTATATCTTATTATCAGAGTAAAAGGAATACCACATTAATTAAATAACTGGAAGGACCTTTAGTGTGAATGTCCTCATCTGTCTCCAGGCTTCTTGCACTTTCCCTTCATTCTCTTTCAACAGTGTTTTTTAATAATAATAATAACGTATCTATATAACCTTTCATTTCTCTTTCTGTTAAATGTGTTTCTTTTGCCTTCTTTTTGGAATAGCTACAGATGTCAGACCCTTTTTTTTCTCTTTCTACTTCTGCTGTCTTCTTTAACTTTTCTGAAGTTAAGCTCTGATTCCCTTTGTTCCCTTTCCTTTTAAACCTCAAGCCCTGACTCACCCAATGTTCATTCCTGCTGTATAGAGTGTGCCATCCCCCTTACTGATTTGCTGAAAATCAATGTGTACAATGTCCTTCACGTAGAAACCTAAGGGAAAGCTTACATCATCTTCAAAGACAGATCAAGCAGAACACAATGTAAAAAATTTTAATTTAAAGACAACACGATTCTTTAATTTTATATTCAGGGAGCTGTGTTACCTTCGTCCTTCAGTTGTGTTGTGTAATGATAGCAAGTATTTTTTTTTCTTTTTAATTTAAAAGAACATATAAAAGTCAAAAAGTTAACTTCTTGGTACATGGATCATTTGTCAGTCCTGCAACTTTTGTTATATGTACGCCATCTTTAATAGTAAGTGCTTCTACAAAACAGCCAAGAATATTATTATACAGTGTATTTTTTAGGATAATATAGTACCTTTTTGGTTATTAATTTTACTTTCAGAAGGTGGCTGAGTTTAGTTTCTTGCAACCAATGTCAGTAGGTAAAAATAAGATAATTATTTACCAAAACCCTTCTTTGCCTTGTTGAATTAAACAATCATACAACATTGCAGTGATTCTGTGTCCTTGTCTTGTGTGTATTCCACACTTAAGAGAATTTTAAACATATGTTCTACAGTATGCTACTTTGATTCCATTAAAGTTTTGTGTATTTTGTGGCTAAAACTGTGTGTATTTTTTTCTTGAAACTGAAGCCTTGTTCTTGTGTATTATGAATACATAATTATAATAATATGCAGCTTCAGAGTCTTCTTCTCCCATTAGGGGTTGCCACAGCAGATAATCTTTTTCCATATCTTCCTGTCTTCTTCATCTTGTTCTGTTACACCCATCGCCTGCATGTCCTCTTTTACCACGTCCATAAACCTTCTCTTAGGCCTTACACTTCTTGTCTGAAAGCTCTATCCTTAGCATCCTTTTCCCAATATACCCAGCATCTCTTCTCTGCACATGTCCAAACCAATACGATCTCACCTCTCTGACTTTGTCACCAAACTGTCCAACCTGATCTGACCCTCTAATGTACTCATTTCTTATCCTGTCCATCCTCGTCACAACCAATGCAAATCTTTATGTCTGCCATCTCCAGCTCTGTCTCCTGTCTTTTTGTCAGTTCCACCATCTCCAACCCATATAACATAGCTAGTCTCACATTCCACCACCAGGTTTCCTTTTCCTCCTTCCACTTCCCAGATGTCACACCAAGCACCCTTCTTGTTGTCACCCTTACTACTCCTGCTGTAGTTACCCAGCTATCTGGTAACTCTTCACTGCCTCCCAGTGTCTGTCTTACCTCCTCCCTGAACTCAACCCTGCAGTCTTCTCTTTTCAACTTCCACCCAACTTGCATGAAATAATCCAATCCACCTGGCCTTACTTCCCTTCCATTTAGTCTCTTAACATGTACAATATATCAACCTTCCTTCTCTCCATCACATCAGATAACTCACTACCCTTACCTGTCATACTGCCAACATTCAAAGTTCCTACCCTCAGTTCCAGTTCCACTCTATTTACCTTCCTCCTCTTCTCCTGCCTCTTCTTCTCCTTCTTCAACCAACAGTAGCCCAATTTCCACCAGTACCCTTTTGGTTAACAGTACTGGTTGCGGCTGTTGTTAAGCAGGGCCTTGACCAATCAGGTATGGAAATCTGTATTGTTGTCTGCATATTGATCTGGCAAGATTTTACACCAGATGCCCTTCCTCATGTAACCCTCTTCATTTATCCTGGCTTGGGACCGGCACAAAGAAACACACTGGTTTCTGCATCCTCTGTGGCAGCTCCAAAGTAAGAGTAGGAAATAAAAATAACAACCAGCAGACATCATATGCATTTCTAACTGTGTGGGTATTATGTTCCAGCATCTTAACATTCCTTGATGTGATTCAAAAGGATATAGCAGTGCTTTCCAGATGTCAAGTTAAACATCTTTCCTTAACTGGTCTGCTCTTTGTCTTGCTACACCCAAGTACTTTTTAAGTTAACTCATTCTATTAGCCTCCAATTACACTATATTCAGAATTTCTTCACATCTTCAAGAAAGTTTTTTCACCTTCATACTTTTTGTGCTTCCTGTCCTCAGAAGAACTTAAAATGTACCCTATTTTTGGATCTCAGAATCTATGGAACACACTATTTTTGACAATGTGATCTTCTTTCAAGTTTTGTTTTTATTTTGATTTTGACAGCTTTTTTAAGTTATGAAATTGAGAAACAGCAAGATTATTTTATTATGCCTTAACTGTAATTCCTAATAGACTGTTTATTTTGTGCCAGCCTTGATTTTGATTTTTGCCTTGGAAATAGGTGTCTGCTGAATCAAAATAATAATAATAATAACAATAATGTTTGCACATTCCCTCTATTTGTTGTTGAATTTTCACAGTATACTCTTGTTTTCAAACTACATCTCAAAGAAATACAGGTTAGATTAATTGGTAACGCTAAATGACCCCTTTATGTCTGAAAAGAGATTTGTGCATAAGTGTATACTGCAGCCCTGAAATTGAAAGTAGGTTTTAAAATGAATGGACACTTAGATAATGAAAACAATTTTTGAAATTTTCCTGGAGCCTTAAAAAAAGTTTGATCAAAATTCTTTCATTAGACATGCCTTGTATTTATATGATGCAACCAGTTTACTTACAATTTTGCATGACATTTTAAACCAGACTAGTGACCCTTCTGACGTTTGAGTCGGGAAATTAATTTTTTATGGTGAAGGAGCACAACTATACATTTAAAAGTGCCATGGGTTTTCACGGTTTGTATTTACTCCTGATTAAATAGCTTCTCAATCATAGGTGGATTGTGGGATATGTGATATATATTTCTCTTCTGGTTCGTCCTGCTTCCTCTTCACACCTGGTCCCCCCCACATGCAGCCCACTCACGTCACTGCCAAAGTGAAAGGTCAGGCGGTCAGGCTAGATATAAGGTGGTGACGTGACACTAATGGGGTCATGAGAGAGGAGTGGGGAACGCAGTAGTCTGAAGGAGGAATAGGAATCGAGAAAATCGGCATGGGGGTGCATGGGAGGCCGCAGGCAGCATGGGGAAGGGTTTGGAAGAGGAGGAATAGGAATTGAGAAATGCTGTGTGAGCTGCGTGTAGGGGGGACCGGGTTTGAAAAAAAAGCAGGACGACCGGGTTTGAAGAGGAAGCAGGACGAACCAGAAGAGAATCTGGTTAGTCTTGCTTCCTCTTTAAACCCTGTCCCCCCACATGCAGCCCACCTCTTCAAACCCAGTCCCCCCCACACGCAGCCCACACACGTCACTGCCGAAGTGAAAGGTCATGCTGTCAGGCTAAATAAAGGGTGGTGATGTGTCACCAATGGGGTCATGAGAAAGGAGCTTGGGGAACACAGTAGTCCAAAGGAGGAATAGGAATCGATAAAATCGGCCGCAGGCAATGTGGAGAAGGGTTTGGAAGAGGAAGAATAGGAATTGAGAAATGCCTTGTGGGCTGCATGTGAGGGGGACCGGGTTTGAAGAGGAGGCAGGACGAACCAGAACCCAAACGCAGGCCACACATGTCACCACCGAAGTGAAAGGTCACACTGTCAGGCTAGATATAGGGCGGTGACGTGACACCAATGGGGTCATGAGAGGGGAGCAGGGAACTTCTATCTTTCAAAATAGAAGTGCTGTTAGCCCCCCAATATTTTAGAAATACATGGATTTAGATAAACATATTTGACAGTGTTATAAGCTGGCTTGTAAAATTGTGTTTAATCTGTTTATAATATTTAGTAAATTAATCTACTGTAAATACTGTAATTACATTTCAGCTGTGTTTTGCACATGATTAAGCAAGTTAATACAGGGGTTAATATGCAATACATTACATATTAAGCTTTGATTATTTTTAACTGTACACTGTCAGTTTACTAAGCCCATGACCCTTTTGTAAATACAACAGTGTTAAATAGTTACTGAAATCAAGTCAAGAAAAAAGGTAAAGGTTCAGACTTGGTAGAATGACTACAAATTTCAAATGCAAGTGGTATTTTTCTTTGAAAGACATGTTAATTGAGCTAAGACTGTCGTCTCTAGAGACATTTTATCTTGTTATCTGCCAGTAAAGTAAAAGACAGGAGGTGTGAATGAAGGAAGAAATAACAAGAGATAAAAAAAATAATCAATTTGTTTATAATTGAAAGCTGCCACCTCTGTCTTTTGGTGTAGCTTCTGTAAAGAGAACTGCTTCATATTCTAGCAGCCATTTTACTTATAAAACATCAGTGATTTCTTATACATTACCATTTGTCAGCACCTACTATACTGCTGCTAACATTAATATTCAATGAAGCACCAGTTAATTGCATGAGTCTTTTCATTCATAACAACTATAATATTGTCATCTACTTCTTTCCTTAACAGTAAGTTGTTTTCATGTAAGTAATTTAATATCACATCATTTATTTAAAATTCTAAAGATATCCCTACAATACAACCAGTCAGTAAAAATTGACTACATTGAGTTTTTTTGTGTGTTATTAAAACATGAGATGTGAGTTTTATGCTAATCAATGTATTTTAGATTTCATGATTTCTTTTAAGAAAATGTTTCTCTTTTCCGTTTAATTTGGAGGAATGTGACTTAAATTGTTTGCTAAAGCAATCAAAGAAAATTGTGCAGAACATTTTGTGCAAAGACTGTCTCTACTGGATTAAGAATGCGAGACATCTGAACTTGCTGAACATACAGTAGATCAGTATTAAAAAGATGCTTTAGTTAAATGTAAGTTAGATGATCTTAGTGTTGCCTCTAGAGAATACCATAGGCTGCTGGGTGTCGTTCGAACTAATTTATTAACTATATGCTACATTCTGCATTTAACTTGTGATCTAGTTACTGTTTCCAGTTTCATGTAATGTAATATGTCTGTTTTCTATTTAAAATGTGGGATAGATAGATAGATAGAGTACAATATTAAAATTACAACCAGATAGCACAGTCAAGGTTAAATGGTTAAAGTTGATGTCTTTGTGCTGTCAGAATGCTAGAGATCATGAGGTATTCTTGGGGAAAGTCAAGTGCACATAACACAAAGAAATTTATACACACATATCTCTCCAAAAAAGTTGACAACAATATAACACAAAACGAAAAAATATACTTACTAAGTTTACAGTTGAATATAACATACATAATATATTTATTACATATGTACACTGTTTATGTTACAAACTGTGTTCTTAGGATTGATGGTTTGGCAACCTTTCAGCATGTAGGTAGAATCTGTCCCTAAACCTTGGGACAAGCAGCTGTGCAGAATGGCTGAGGTCTTTAATTATCCTGTTTACCTTTTTTAAGCATGAAGTGTTATATACCTTATAAACAGCTGTGTTCTGGTAATGTTCTTGGCCACCTTCACCACCCACTGAAATGCTTTAATATATTGAGAAAAGAAGGTGCCGTACCAGGATGTGCTGCAACCAGTGAGACAAGACTTTTCTGTGCACCTATAGAAGTTTGTGAGAACAAATGAAAAAATGGAAGCTGCCCTCAGACGTCTGAGGAAGTAGAGGTGCTGTGGAGCCTTTCAGAGCACTTTATTATGACTGGAGTGAGTGCCACCAGTCATTCCAACATTCCAGTTTGATTTTCTTTGGCATAGGGATAATTGTTGTTCATTTGAAGTAGGTGGGGAACAACAGAATCTCTCTTTGAGATTTTAAAGATGTCACTGAAGATTTCAACTAATTAGTTGCTACAGATCTTTAAACAGGTTACCTTGTACAGGTTCTGTAACTGTACAATAAATTACCAAAGCTCACGTTTTTGTCTTTACACAGTACAAATTCAAGTTCAAGATCAAATTTATTGTCATTTATATATAGGAGAATGTAATTCATTTTGGTAGAATGCAATTCTAAACAGAAGTACAATTTCAACAAATGATATACAGTACCTTAGAAAAAACATCATATATTAAATTATACTATAGACAATACTGAACATAAAAGAAGCACTCATGTAATCAGTACGAGCAGATATTAAACAGATCAAAAGTGCCCCAGAATCCAGTAGTGTGATTGCCAGTGGTCCTGTAACATTTGCCATAATAGTAGAGGTACAAAAAAAGACAGTGCAGGATGGCTGAGGACCTTAACAATCTTGTTTGTTTTCTAAGGCTGTGTGCCATTAGACCTCTGAACCAACATCCCCACTTTTTGCAATGCCCTTTGGTCCTGAGCTGAACAAGTATAAGGGTAGGATGTAATACAGTACAACCAACAAAGATGGACTCCAGTATGCACTTAGGGAGGTTTGTGAACATAGGTGGAGACATCTGGGCTTGCGTTAGCTATTTGAGGAAGTAAAGCCATTAGTGAGCTTTCTGGACTATAGCAGTGATGTGTGTTGTGGCTGATTCAGTGATGGGGATTCCAAGAAGATGAAGAAGATGTACAGCTGCTGACCCTGTCCAAAACAGACTCTTTCTAATAAAGATAGGGGTGCAGTCTCTCCAAAATGTTTGATTTTGCTGAGATTAAGGGACCTGCCACCACTGTGTCAAAAGGAAATTTAACAGTGGTGTTGTAGTTATTTTTGACATATAACCACATGATTGGTGGGGATTGCATGTTATGATCTCAGCCAAACATCCTTGTGGAGTGCCTGTGCTGAAGGTAGGCATGGAGGATGTGATGCTGTTAATCCACACATGTTGAGGTCTGTTGGTGAGAAAGTCAAGAAATTAATGGAGTGGATGACATTAAGTCCTAGGTCTAGTCATGTTGTGTTCAGTTGTGACGGTGCAGCATTTTAAAATGGTGAATGATGTGATTATATTCTGTTTATATTCCACTAGAAAAAAAAATATTGGTTTTGATCCTTCAATTTTCTGTACTTGCAATGTTCAATTAAGGACCACATTGGTTAGAGCTTATCTTAGCACCACTGGATGCATGGCAGGAATCAGCAGTGAATGCAACACAGGTCCTTCATGGAGCACACAAAGGCATTTACCCACATTCACAAATACCCTGCCAGTTTAGTGTCGCCAGTTAACCTTACTTGTATGTGGTTCGGATGTGGGTGGAAATCCCAAGTACCTGAAGAATACCTTGACAGACAAGTGGAGAAAATGTGGAGCAATTAGGCAACAGCACAAAACGACTAGCCCTCCATTATGCCCCTAACCTCACAAAGTATACTTTACAGTGCTTATATATATATATATATATATATATAAACATAAATAAACAGGATATGAATTCTTAGCCTCTATTGATGTAAAAGATAAAATCTGATTTTGCTACCAAAAACAGTTGAAAGGCAAAAGTTTTAGGAAAAGTACTTAAAACAACCATAACGATTTGCTGAAATAAAAAATCACTTTACTGCAACAGCCATGCTGTTTAAATGAAGGAAAAATAAGTGCTGCAAGTAAACTTTCTGAACCAGTTGACCATGAAGTAACAATTCAAAATTGACTGCTTGCCTCACAGATAAAGCTGTGACTCTTTTGCATGTGGAGCCTTGTCAGACTAGATAAAAGTAACAATTGGAAAACAAAGCTACATGTGGACAACTCAGCAGGATGAGGTATTATCTGTGTCAAATAGAACTTACTAAAAACCATCATCCCTCAGGGCCCAGCTTTCAGAGAGGCTCCCCAAGTAGCAAGAACTTGCCTCTACTGTCTCATGGTTCAATACGTATAAATGGACTCAGTAAGGATTCAGATGTGTTATTGATTCACTGGTAAGAGATAATCACCACAATTTTTAAAGTATCTAAAATGGAAATATGTTTCATTAGAAGCTTTAATTTCACTGAGAGGAAAACATTTGGTAAAGACCTTCAATTTATTTTTTACTCCTTAGTGAAAATTGAAAAGGCAAATCTAAAATCATATTGAAAAATAAAATAGAACAGAGAATATAAGATCTTGTTAAGGCAAGAATTTTTTAAGCAGCTTACTCTTACGCAGCATACATACAGACAACTCATCAACAACATACAGGAATGCAATGAGAAAAATAGGAGGTGTGGTGGACTTAAAGAATTGATAGTTACTATGCAAAACTACAGTACCATTCTGTGTGCAAATCATTACTGGGCAAGGCATTAAGAATAGTATTTAGTTTGAGTAAACTAATATTTATATTTTAGGCTTATACAGTCTTTATTGTCATATTTATAGAGTGAAAGTCTTACTTGCATGTGCTACTGAGACATCATACTTGTCAAGCACAGCTGCCTTACCTCAAAAATATTACACCTTACTATAGCAAAAAATCCCAAGTATCACTACTTTGTGTACAGATACAGTACACAGTGCAACTGTTTCTTCACATTTTTTACAGCAGGAGCACAGAATCATGTATTGAGATGAGATCTAACATTACAGAATAGTAGTTCAGAATCCTGTTTCACAGCATCAAATCTACCCTGCCTGTATTCCGTCACAGAACAGAGGTTACTTTTTGGAGCATTTCAGTGATCTGTATTAGGACTAAGATTCTCTTAGGATATGATTGCTATATAAATGCAAGTGATGTTGCCGTTCAGTTGTAAAATTATATTAAACATTTGTTGCTATTGAACTATTTTTTGACACAAAAAACACAAATCATTTGTTGTTTATAATAGTTTCCATTGTACTGGAAGGTATAATTACAGTTAAGTGAAATTAATTAACTTGTGCCTTCCACTGACAAATGGGCACAAGCCTGCGGCAGCAACAACCAAACCAGTGGTAACAAATGATCAATGAAAAAACATAGGTAGGCAGTTTTATGTAAAGAAAATGTAGTGTTGTATTGAAGATCCTGAAAACATTGGCAGTTTTTTTATGAAAATTATATACAGTAATCCCTCCTCAATCGCGGGGGTTGCATTCCAGACCCCCCCGCGATAGGTGAAAATCAGCGAAGTAGAAACAATATGTTTGGTTATTTTTATATATTTTAAGCCCTTATAAACTCTCCCACACTGTTTATAAATATTCCCCGCACAGTTATACAGCATAATCCCTTTGTATTCTCTTAGATATTAGGTAAGATTCATTGAAATTATGTATATAAACACACTGTTTATATACAGTAAAACCTAAATATTATTTTAAAGATATTGAGTGTCTCCGATTTCACATATGTTACAGCCATTATGATAGACAGGCCACCAGCAATAAATACGTACAATGCAAGAAAAATAGTATACAGTAAATGTGTGTACAGTGACACTAAACTTACGTAAATGTACTAAGTACTGTAAGTAGAAAATTAATTATGGTTACTCACCAACAATGACACGATGACTTGTCCGATAACAATGAGTTTAATTTTACTGCACAACAAAGGAGAGCGTTACAGCTCTTCCAAAGGAGCCACTTCAGGCGATTGTGTAGCACTGCCATTGTTCTTCTAACCAGCAGTCTTCAATCCAAATCCCTAAAGCAGATTCCATCCAGACTACTGCCTTATTACATCCACTTACAACTCGTTTTGCACCCTGGTTAAAAGGACACTGCGGCCGTAGATCTTATATTCCTTTCCTACTTTTTAAATAAAAAGAATCATAGCCTTCAACAAATCCAAAACGTTTACCTTTTCGGCAATCATTAACATCTTCCGTTGGCGCTTGGGCACGGCCCCTGAAGCAGTAGCAGATCATTTTGGAGCCATAATGAAGGGCTTGACTATGCACAAAGATAAATACAAAAGAGCACAACTCTTTACACAGCGAAACACGTTGATGCTGAATGAGCGAGACGAGACTTCCTGGTTAACACTGCATTCAGCACGCAGGAACTTAAATGCGTGCTCTGATTTGATTAGCTTCTCAGTCATCCGCCAATAGCGTCCCTTGTATGAAATCAACTGGGCAAACCAACTGAGGAAGCATGTACAGGAAGTAAAAAGACACATTGTCCGCAGAACCCGCGAACCCAGCGAAAAATCCGCGTTATATATTTAGTTATGCTTTCATATAAAATCCGCGATAGAGTGAAGCCGCAAAAGTCGAAGCGCGATATAGCGAGGGATTACTGTACATTCCAAATTAGACATTTCCTTCCTCCAAAGCAAAACAGAATAGAGGAGATGGAAAATGTTCTAAAAATGTTATTACGTTAACAACAAATATTTTGAAAGGCTTTTTTAGGATTTTTTTTTAGAACATTTATTGATTTTGTGTATGTGAGAATCATTATATGTGTATAGTGTATCAAAGGTTCCATTGTTTGACTGTAAAATGTTGTTATATTTACTTTTCAAGTGTTGTTTACTAACAAGAAATAGTAACAAAATCTGTACAAAATTTTAAGGATTTCTTCATTTTACAACCATAAGACACGTATAACGTTGTAATAGCCTTGTCAAAAATTAGTATCATAATAATGGAAAAAAAATTAAATAAGTAAAATATAAATGTACCAAATGTTCTGGAATTATAGGAATCATTTATATTGGCTACTAATGATATTTTTTGTTTATTGTCCAATTTATTCACCCTTCCAGTGGTGTTTTAGCTGTCTGCTAAGGTAGACTTCAGCTCTCTGCCACTCTCAGTTTCATTCAGAAGGGTAAAGCCTGGATCCGTGGATTGAAAAAAAATGTTATTCTACCTCAACAAAAAGTCTAACTATAAAAGTATAAATTAAATATTTAGAAATGTATTAAGACATTTAATAAAGCAGTGTAAAAAATGACTTAATTATGTAAATAACACTTATATGCATTGTCTTTTATTGTTCACAACCTAAAAATCAAGGGATGATACATTGTTATGACAGCGGTGAGTCTAAGAATGCTAAACATAAATATTTTATTGTGTCATCCATTCATCATAATCAAACTCTTGAGTTCCTGGTGAGGGTCATGTAACTTGTTATGCTGTTTATTTGAAAGTAAAAAAAAAAGCTAATGCACTAGTGTACTCCCCCATAGCAATATAATATAAATGGTCACTGTTTAAACAAGAACCACCAGAACATTTACTGTGTTTGACAATTAAAATGAATTTGATGGATGAGGCAATAGGAAAATTAAAGATTTTTTTAGGTCAGGATTTCTAGGAGCCGCATTAAGAGTGTTATTAACTGTCACTTTGTGTTTTGATAAAATGCATTTGTTATCCACTTGAGGGAAATATTTGGAAATAATTATGTCGTATTGAGTGATAGCCAATTAAATGCAACTAAAAAGGCTTAAGGCAAACTTTAGGCAACATTATGATTCACTAGAAGAGGCAATGTGCATTTACTTGATGGAACTAAATCCAGATCATTTAGTTAGCTGAAGCAGCACCCACACTGTCCCCAAGCAAGTACATTAGCCACTTTACAGAAATATCCAATTTGATTGAACAAGCAGTAATAGAGTTTATTTGATGGTGCGTCATGGAAAATGTTTGACATTGACTGCAGAGCTGGTGCGCTGCTTGACACTGCAGAACGTGTTATGCTTGCAGTGCATTCAATTTACAATTATGAGTACTCAGAACAACGCAGCATTGCTATTCTGTCTTGTGCTTTCTTTCCTTTTCACATTCTGAGCACAGGGTTCAACATTTTAAAAAGGGCACTCAAAAATATTAACAGCTAAACTTAAACATTGGTTAGAGTCACATAAAAATACAAAATTTGAGTTACAACAGTTACTATGTTAGAGCATTGCTACCTTTCAGTTACTCTCAGTTAAAATAATTACATTCATGGATTTGAATATTTGTAGCTAAAACCTAAAATTGCATATACAAGACAATTGAATCAAGTACATAATATGGTAAAAAAAAAAAACATGCACTTTAGAAATATAATTCGACAGTTAAATACCTTTAAACTCATAACAATACCAGTAAATGAGTCAACCAGTAATACAGCATATTCGATTTTCTGTAGATTCACATTAAATTCCTAAAAATGCCAGTTTAACATGTTAAAGTTATTCTGAGAAAGTCAATAAGAAAATGTTCTTTTTTTTGATTTGAAAAAGAAAAATATTATTTGTGTAATATGTAAATATTATTTAGATCTTAAAATGTAGTAGCTTTTTAAATTCTAAACTATTTCTCTTTTATTTTGCACTTTCACATTTGTACCTTGTTATTGTCATTGAGGTACAGTCTGGATGTATCAGAAAGCCTGAATAAGATAGTAGTTCAGTATTATGAATGCCCCTTCAGGTACTCATCTTAGTAAGTAATAATTACCAAAAAATACTATTATTAAAAAATTACTTAAAACATTAATCAACAGCATGTTTATGCTTTCCTCAGTAATCCTAGAAACTGTTTAGCAAAAGATTCAGGTCATCCTTATAATAAGGTCAACATGTAAAGCCTAGATATTTCAGTGAGTATGGTCAGGCAACAGGTACAATTCCATGCATCCATTTTTTTCAACTTTAGACAACGTGTTGTTTTTTTACAGGCTACATTCATGCACCCACTCACACAATATGTGCTCAAAATGCCTAGGATTTTTGGGATTTTATTACTTTTTATTAGTGAGATAGGGGTGGGCAAGCTTTAGCATACACAGATACTGTTTTTAGTGAAACAATTGTGAAGGAAATATATATATACTGTGTAGTATTTCACAAACTGAGTACATCCCTTACATTTCTGTGAATATTTTAGTATATCTTTTCATGGGAGAACGCTGAAGATATGACACTTTGATACAATGTAAAGTAGTCAGTGTACAGCTTGTATACCAGTGTAAATATGCTGTCCCTTCAAAATAACTCAACACACAGACATTAATGTCTAAACCGCTGGCAACAAAAGTGAGTACACGCTAAGTGAAAAATGTCCAAATTGTGCCCGAAGTGTCAATATTTTGTGTGGCCACCATTATTTTCCAGTACTGCCTTAACTCTCTTGGGCATGGAGTTCTCTAGAGCTCCACAGGTTGGCACTGGAATCCTCTTCCACTCTCTCCATGACGACATCATGGAGCTGGTGGATGTTAGAGACCTTGTGCTACTACACCTTCCGTTTGAGGATGCCCCACAGATGCTCAATAGGGTTTAGGTCTGGAGACATGCTTGGCCAGTCCAGCACCTTTACCCTCACTTTCTTTTGCAAGGCACTGGTCGTCTTGGAGGTGTGTTTAGGGTTGTTATCATGTTGGAATACATGATATACATGAATACAATAACCTGTGGCCCAGTTTCCAAAGAGAGAAGTACTACCTAGTCATGGGGATGAAAGCCCTAACGTACTTCCGGGCTGAAGAAAATTTGAATTCTCCTTCTGACCCAGAAGTGCTAGCAAGTCACATGAATGGAAGGACAGAAGCAATTCCGGGTTGAGGACTATATAAAGGACTGCTGAAGAACCAGCAAGGGAGCCAGAGTCGGGTGGAGGTGGACGAAGCTTGCTACGAGGTGTGATGGAGAAGAGAATTGTATTTATTATTGAGAATTGTGAATTACTTGCTAGTTTAGTGTGGCTGTGGTGCTTGGAGGCACTGTTTATAGAAGAGAAAAGAATTAAAGATCTTCTTAGTGCTTTTACCCTGTGTCCAGAGCGTCTGTCTGTTGGGTAACAGTAGCAACAGTGCCACCTACCATTCACACTATACTGAAGCTGCCATGTGGGTATGTTATACTCAAATCTGTTCAGTGTTTTATTCTTTAGAAATATATGTGTGTCCAGTGGTATGAACCAAGCAAGAAGAGGGAAGTGTTCTGCACTTTTTGTTGGCAATAGGCTTTGAAGAAATTGAAATTACACCCATTTATGCCCTCTATAATGCTTTACCTACTTAAAGTGTATTGAATATGAGTGGATAGAGCTTTGTGATTAGACAAGTGTGACGGATGCAAAGTGTCTGGGACAGCTGTCAACATCATTCATTGATCATAAACAGGAAGAAGCTAGGGCCATTGTTGACAGAAGGGAAACAAAAATGAAATCACATTAAACCTTGTTCATTGATTTGCAAGAGATAACAAGGTGAAAGAAGTGGTACAAACATGGTGTTGCACTCAGCCAAAGTGAATTCAGGTGTTTAACTGGTGTATAAATGAACTAAAAAGAGGCAGTTAATATTAATGAGATTTAATCATCTTTACAAGCTCATAAAGTACAGAAACATTTTGAAGAACCCTTATAGTCAGGCTTGTTTGTCTCGTTTTTTAATTTTTCATTTTGGGTCATGTTACCTTTTTCTAAAATATTCACTATATAAAGCAGAGAAATCCAGAGGTGTAGAAATTAGTGTCAGTTTCTGCTCATCAGATGTAAACTGTGTTTAATGGAAGAATCCAAAAGTAAGAAAAGTAAATACAGTTTCATAAGGTTTAGTATCATGGAAATCTGTGCTGACAGTTTGAATAACACCTCACCAAAAATTACTGGGTTCTTTTAAATGAAAGAATACAACAAGTAAGTAGGGAGTTGAATTAAGCATTAAGTTCCACTCCACACTCGAGGCAGCTGATTAGTCAGATTCAGTACAATAGCTACTCACAGTCATCATAACTGTTTTTTAGATACACTTTTTTAAATTGTCAGGGGCATCCATCTTTAAACCAAAAAGGGTTTGCTGATTCAGTTCTAGCCTCTCAATCACTTTGTGAGTTTGAACAAGTCTCTTAAACTCGTTCTTCTGACCTTGTCAATCATATTGGATAAAGGTGTCTGCCAATATTTAATAATAACAATACAAACTTACTTTGTATTTCATTGTACACATTTGTATCATTCCCGCACTTCAGCTTCACACCAAGCATATGGCATCCTTGAGCAACCTTGAGGTTACAATGTTTATATATATATATATATATACTGTATATATATATATATATATATATACTGTATATATATATATATTTGTGTGGTGTGGGCGTGCGTAAATGTTGGTAGCTCTCTGTAGCAGCTTTACGGTTTGGGACAGAGTACTTTAAAATATATTAAAACTTAGCAAAAAAATTTTTATCCTACCAAAAAAAAAATTGTAATGTCTGGAAGTGTCAGTTAAAGATTCTGAAGTGGTACTGTGATTGACATGCAATAAGCTTAGCGCAGTGAATATTTGCTAAAAAAATATGATGGTTGCAACAAGTCTTCAGATGTAGCATTAAAGTTGCTGGGTATTATCAGTCACGTCTGTGTTAGCATAGGAGCTTGTTACGTCAGGGTACCTTGTGGATAACTGTACTTCATCTTCAAAGCTGCTTGCTTAATTGAGTGAATTAAAGCCTATTTGCATTTCATTTTACTAGCAAATTATAGAACCTACTAGTTTTATTTTAATTTTATGGAACCATCTGGTCTGACTTCCCTTTACTGCAGGGTACATTTTAGCAATTTACCATATAACTTTTACAGCTTAAAGCATTAATCAAACATTTCATAACAAAGTATTTTTTCTAAATGGTTTTCATTTTTTTTTTTTTAATTTACATATAATTTCATTATCGGCATGGTGGTTTGGTGGTTACAACATCAGCCTTGCAGCTCAAGAACTCTGACCCAGCCACAGTCTTTATAAAGCTATTCCTCTTGTGCTACTATGGGATTTCTCCAGTTTTCTCCTCACATTTGTGCAGACTGAATTATTAGGTAAGGTAAAATTGGCCCAGTATGACTGAGGTGGATATATGAAACAAAGTGGTCTGGTTTCTACCCGATGCAGCCAGGGTAGGTTCCCTACCACTGTATAATGGAGGAATACTTCCACCCAATGAATGGCTGGATTTCTTCACTGTACTGGAAGGACTCAACCACAAGTTTTGCCACCCTCCCATCCATTTTCAAACCTGATTAATTCTGTTGACATGGTAGGGGTCAGAACCTACCCCTTGGGTTCTAGGCACAATCTAAACTGTGGTTCATCAGTCAATTCATGCACACACATTCATTTAGTGTCTTTATAAGAGTCTTCCCAACATACATGTCTCTAGGATGTTGCATTATAATCCAGAGAAATTCTACAAAAATTTGTGAAGAATCTTCTGACTTTACACAGTGATTGGGGTAAGACTGAAACCCAGAATTCTTCACTTTTGAGAAGGCAGCTGCACTAACTACTCTGTAACCATGTCAGTTATGTCACTATATGATATAGATTTCACATATATAGGAGATAGTACATAGATACTATTTGAAAATGGACAATTCTTTAAAATATGCCAAGTGATTTCACAAAGGAAATGTAGGTTTTTCTGCCACCTGTTCTTTTTTTCTTTTTTTCATTTCACCTTGTAAAATCAAATAACATTCATTGGGTCTGTTTTTTTAGACTCTGTCAGCTAAAGTCTTCAGATGTCATTCCTAAGTGTTTGTGGTCATAGCCTTAATGATAGAAGCAGTTAGAAAACCACAGGGACACCAAATGCATTAATTGCATGTGCTTCATTTAAGCTGCAGTTCATTGTGTTAGGACGAGCGTATTTTATCTTATCATGACAGGTTAGCTCATTAGTTGTAAAGACTCAAGAAAGTGAAGGTGCTTTAAAGCTGAAAGTTAGTTTAAGCAAAAATATTTCAAAAGTCAAATGTAAACCATTTTACATGTACCTGACTGTGCTTTTATATCCATAAATTAATATTGTTAATGAAACTGTACTAATGATATCATATTGTCTTCACTGCAATTTACAGTATGCTATAAATGCTAAGTGTTTTTAAACCGTGACCAGTTTTTAATCAGAAGGAAATAAATGAAGTCAATGTATTAAGGGAAAAAAGCACTAAAGGAGCAAAAGTATACAAAACATATACAGTAAATAATGGGAAAACTGTAAAGAAATGGCAAGTCCCCAGGTTATCAGCCTAATGAATTGAAGATCCAAAATTAAAATCTACAATTCCTGTTTTACATGGTTATCACAAGAAATCTGCCAGAAGCCTTGATGAAAGATAAATATGTCCTCCTCAACTAGTTTGATGTACAAGATGAATGAAATCTAGAATATGGGAAAGGACATTTAAGATAAACTGAGGACTTCTGGGAAAAAATAATAATAATAATTCTGTATTATTGAAGAATTTGTGAGCATTTCCAAGTTCCTTTCTAAGCTGGTCTACTCCCACACCTTAAGATTTACACATGCACAATCTGAAAGATCCTATTCACGCTACTAGGTATGAGTGCTATTCTATTGTCAGCAACTTATACTGTTCCTTATAGGACTTCTTACCAAAAACGCACACAGAATCACAGCCACACACACACACACACACACACACACACGCACATGTATATCCTAGCCTCACAGTTACACATGAGTGATGACCAACTGTCTGCCATTCTTTAATATCCCACTAAGTACATAAGAGTGGTGCCTCAGTCCTGACACTTTCAGTACTCCATATAGTAATTCACTATGACAGGCAATAACAAACATGTGGGTGTCCCTGAGACACTTGAAGCCTCATCTCCCTTTTGGGTTTTGTGCTATTTACCAACCAACAGGATCTTACTTCTACCACACTTGTTCTTCTTATTGAGGTGTGACCTCTCAGCCTTGGTGACCCTGCAGAATTATCAAATGGAAATTTCCAGTGCACCTGGTGCCCTAATATTTACTTTAATCATTTAAGATAGAGAGTCAAAGTACAGAAATGTAAAAGCAATGTGGTAGTTATTAAAGTATATCAATACCAATAGAAGAAAGTATACTAGAAAATAAGATAAATACCAAAAGTCTGGATATAGTTTTAGAAAAGCTTACTGAAAATTAGCAGTGTCAAGGGTGGATGTTGACCCAGGAAGCTTTTTAATTTAGCAACCAGCGTGATGCAAAAGTTTATGTTCACAGATGTTCAAATGAAATGCCATCTTTTTTTCTCTCGTAATGTGTCTTGGTCTATAATGTTTTTTCCTATGTCATACTGCTCCCCAGTCCTTCAGACAGGCTGTAGTTTATGTTGAAATTCCATGTGGTGGCCCCGGGACATGTGACATTACACATATTTAAATGGCTAATTGTCCTTGAGATATGACTATGCCCAATGGCTTTGATCATTTACCTGCTTCAACACTGTTTTCAATTCCCAAGCTATAAACTGTAATACATTTTGATTCTGTAGCATCTTTACTGTTTTCTGTTCCCTATACCATTAAATTATAAACTGACTCAAATAAATGCATTATAGTTCTAAATTATTCATACAATACAGGAAGGACATATAAGGGAAGATTCTTTCCACATTAATTTCCCTTGTTGTTAAATTGCTTTAAGTGTTTGTAAATTCCTTTGTAATTAAGTTGCCTTATAATTCATCCTGGTTGCTGAACGAGGGATGGGTGAGTGCAGGTTCTTTGCTTCTAACTGGCGCATTTACAAAACAAAGGCAGTTATCTGCGGATAGTTACTAAACTGACAAGGCCATGTCAGTCTCCTTGCGTGTGTCAGGAAAAATAGGGTGATCAAAGGAAACAAAACTTTGATGGGGATTCTAGTATTAAAGTAAGTAGTCTGTAGTTTCAAAAATGAAAAATTTTATACTCCGGGACAAAATCACACAAAGTATTTAACAGATGGATCACCCAACACATGAGCATGCACATGGGTGGCTACAGTAGCTCAATTCCCTGCCCCTTTCTTCTTGTTGGGCCAAGTGCTCCTATTTCCAATTATGAATTCATGCCTTTCTTATTGTAAGAATGTAAGAAAAACCCAATATGTCAGGTCAAAGCTATATAGGCCGGTGTTTGTTGTCACATATAGAGGTAAAGTGTGGTCTATTACAAGGCTGTGACTATATTGGGACACTTTTTTTAACAAGTGTGAAGCTGCAATTTGCTTATCTTTGGTAGACACCCGGCTTCAATGGATTTCCATGGAGATAATTGTTCATGCACACAATACAACAAAATTATGAATGTTCAATAGTCAGCAAGACTTTCAACACATAATTTTTAATCACTTCCTTAAGGAAGCTACTAATTGTTGATAGTAAATGTACCTGATTGGCTGTTATCCTAAGTTATTCATTGAACTGCTTTGTTTTGCCATTTGAAACCCTAGGAGATTAGTTGATTTGTATTGTGCAAAGAAGACAGCTATTAAAAAGTAAAGTTAGCATATTACTGCTCCTTTTATTTTAAGTGTAGATTTTTTAAAATTTGTAAATAATTCTATTCTGTATAGCATATTAGTTTATTTGGAAATCATGGGAGGACATGCTTACTGATGAAACTGGGATGTTGGGGCAGGATCATGCGGCCAAGGGATATTTTTGCACTCTTGTGAAGTTTAATAGGGTGTGTACACCAAAATTCAAAGGAGCATGTAAGTTATGTCGCATTGTAGTTGAAGGGTAGTCTCACAGAGCCAAAGTTAATATGAAATAATAATAAGGGTGGTTTTATCTCACTTAGTCCAACGTTAAACAGAGTGGTTCTATTATGAGACGTCACCTTTTCTGCAGGTGGGTCGCAAGAAACTTCAAAAACAAAAAAAAGGTTGCATTTTTAAAAAGACTAAAAACTCCTGATTTCCATTGCATGTGTATTATTGAGAATGCTTGGCAGGACGAGAGTGGAGCATGACATTAGGCAGCAAAAAAAAATGAAATAAATAGAAAGAACAGGGCTGTTCATAGGCATCTAATATGACGCAACATCACTGCTTTGCATTCCAGGAGTTAGCAACCTGGAGACATGATGAGAAGAGAGATTTTTAGATAACTTACACAAGTGTTTGCAAAGTGTGCAGTATCTTGACAGCTCACTTAATTGTCGTCTGTGTTTTCTGGATATCTGGCATGTAAAAATCCACAAAAAAATATTTTATTGCATCTGCTTAAAGTTCAGTTCTGTAGGAAATCAAGGATGAGGTCAAAACATCTTTTTTTTTTTGCTTGCCAAGTAGATGAGACAAACAGCATTTCATATCATGCACAGCTGTCCATTATAATTGGTTCTGCGGATATTGCTGGCTTAAACCTTAAGTGTTTTATTGGTTTCTTTGATGTATCAGGTTGAGATGTAAAGTCTGTGATGAATTAATTTAGACCACTTTGCAGAGAGCTGTTTTCACTTTGACATTTTTTTCTGATCACTGTCAAATAAAGCAAATTAATTCCACTGTTATTTAATGTTGTGTAACAATAAAATGTGAAAACATTCAAGTGGGTGAATACAATACAATGCAATACAGTTAATTTTTATATAGCCCAAACTCACAGAAGAAGTGCCGCAATAAGCTTTAACAGGACCTGCCTATTGACAGCACCCCAATTGACTCTCTAAGAAGAGAAGAAAAAACGGCCAAAAAAAAATCCCTTGTGGGGAAAAAAATGGAAGAAACCTGGTGAAAGGCAGTTCAAAGAGAGACCTCTTTCCAGGTAGGATGGGCATGCAGTGGTTGTCAAAAAAAGGTGGTAAATACAATATAATACAGAGAACAGAACATAAGTAATCCTCAATACAATATAATAGTGCAATAGAAATATTACAAGTACAGAGCAGAATTCAACAGTAGAGGATATTACATAATACAATTTGGATTTGTTCAGAGTCCTGGAGACCTTGGCCATCAAGCTGCCTCCCCCTATTAGCCATTCCACAGCTGAGTCAGCACTGGTTCAGCCAATCCAATGAAAGGACCCCTCTTTCCCTGGATTCCTGCGATCCTCAATCAGAGATGACTTTACCTTAGGCAGGCAAAACAACTTGGCAGGTGAGCAGTGGCACAAAGTGCCACATTTGAGTACTGAGAAAAGAAACAGAATAGGAATGGGGTAGTAACAAATTATAACTATCATTACATATGTTTTAGTGCTAATGACTAACAACAGAGATGCAGTCTGTACAGTTAATCAGCAGCTCTAGTCAGTATATGCTAAACTGAAGTAGTGAGTCTTCAGCCTGGATTTGAAAGCTGAGACCGAAGGGGCATCTCTTATAGTAACAGGCAGACCATTCCACGGTTTAGGGTGCCCTGTAACTAAAAGCTTGACCTCCTACTGTTATTTTATTAATCCTTGGAATCATAAGCAGACTGGCATCTTGAGATCTTAATATGCGCTCTGGTTTGTAAGTCATGATAAGTTCAGACAAGTAAGCTGGACCATAGTCATTTAATGCTTTATATGTTAAAAGGAGGATTTTGAACTCTGCCCTAAACTTAACCGGGAGCCAGTGTAAGGATTTAAGAACTGGAATTATGTGTTTGTATTTTCTTGTTCTTGTAATAATTCTTACAGGAGCATTTTGCATTAACTGGAAGCTGTATAAAAAACAGTTTGAACATCCAGTAAACACCGCATTGCAGTAGTCAATGCTACTAGACATAACATGAATCAATTTCTCAGAATCCTGCCTATTTTGAAAACACTTTAATTTCCCAACATTTTTAAGATGGAAGAAACATGACTTAGACAACTTTGTAATGTGGGCTTTAAATGACATGCTAGTATCAAGGATAACTCCTAGATTGCGGGCTGATTCAGTAAAATTAATGGTGATTCCAACAAGTTCAATGATGACAAAATATTATTGCGATCAGTATCATTCCCTCTAATAATTAAAGACAAGTAGTTCTCATCCATCCACTCCTTTAATTCACTAAAATAACTAACTGGGTGTCATCTGCGTACGAGTGAAAATTAACATGTTTTGTAAAGATAGATCCCAGTGGAAACATGTAAAGTGAAAACAGTAAAGGTCCCAGTACTGAGCGTTGTGGAACACCATTTCTCACTTCTGTGTAAAATGATGGAGTACTGTCAGCACATTTCTGTATGTATTGGAATCGGTTTGATAAATAAGAACTAAACTAGGCAAGGATGGCGCCTGTAAGCCCATCATCATTTTCTAGCCTGTGCAGAAGAACAGAATAGTTAATGGTGTCAATTGCTGCACTTAAGTCTAACAACATAATTACAGTGGAGTTTCCTTCATCAGAGGATATCAGAATGCCATTTACAACACGCATTAGTGCCATTTCTCTATGACCAGTGCAGAAACCAGACTGGAATTTCTCAAGTAAATTGTGATGCATAAGGTGTGACTAAAGCTGATTGGTGAATACTTTTTCAAGTATTTTTAGAGAGAAAGGGTAAATGTGAAATTGGTCTTTAATTATTAAGTATATGTGGGTCTAGGACTGACTTTTTAAGTAATGGTTTGATGACTGACACTTTTAGTACATCAGGTACTATGCCATGCAATAATGAACTATTAATAATGTTAACAATAGGCACTGCAAGAACATCCTTTGCACATTTTACTAGTTTTGTTGGCACCAGATCTGGGGAACATGTAGCAGGTTTCATTTTAGAAATTAAAGTCGGGACTTCCGGGATGTGGTCTACTGAGTAGACGTGTATTCGCCTCGCTCTGCTACACTGTACTATATTTATCTTACAAACCTCACACTTTTTGCTCTGAAACCCAGATTTAGGAACTTTCACATGTATTACTTTTAATCCAGCTGTAGAATGCCTAAATCGAAGGATAAATCCGAAGGAGACCAAGAAAACTCACCGCCGCCGGCTCCTGCAACTATGGCGCAGATTAGCCTTTTGCTAGAAGATCACAGAGCTGCGCTGTCTGCGGACTTTAAGCCTTCTTTTGAGAACTTATCGTCTAAACTGGACAGTGTTCAATCTGCAGTACACGACCATAGTCTGCTTATTAGTTCTCTCGAGCTTGCTCATACCGATTTTGATCAAAGTTTAGACCAGATCAAGGCGGAATGCTCTGCGCTCCAAAAAGATAACGAGTGGTTAAAATCCAAGATGGCAGATCTAGAAGGGCGCAGCAGACGCAATAATATTCGGATTGTGGGTTTACCTGAAGCTATTGAGGGTCCACGCCCTACTACTTTTTTCTCTCAACTCCTTGTCGATGTCCTTGGATCGCAGGTACTTACTTCGCCGCCGGAGCTGGACAGGGCACACTGGAGCCTAGTTCCCAAGCGGCCGCCGGGGGGAAACCCCGGCCGGTTATCCTTCGTTTTCATCACTACCAAATAAAGGATCTGGTGATTCTCGAGGCACGTAAGAGAGATGACCTGGTCTATAACGGCCATAAGATTCGGTTTTACGAGGACTACACCCCTGAAGTGGTAAGGCAGTGCGTGAGGTTCAAGGAGGCCATGGCAGAGCTCTACAAGTGGGGATACCAGCCTGCGCTTCTTTATCCAGCTAAACTGCGCATCGTTCTGCCGACCGGAGAGAGAAAATGGCTGCAATCTGCGTCAGACGCCGACAAATTTGTGCAAGATTTGTGCAGAGACAAGTAATTATTTTTCACCTCAATGATCCTTTATCCTTTACGGTTGCAGGGCTCATTCTAATATGACACTTAATTAATGGTTTTAATTAATCATTGAGGACATTCTGCTGGTTTTGAGGTGTTTGTTTTATTCTCTAGACTGGTATGTTCATCTTACCGGGTGAGGTTACTTTTTTCTTTTCTTTTTTTATAATGTTATGTGGATAGTGTGATGGGAGTCCGAGATAGGAGGTTCTAGATGTTTGGATTATGCTGCTGTCTTCTTCATTTGGGGAAGGGGACTAAGAGGGTGAGGGGTGGGGGGTGTTCTCAGGCCCATGTTTATGTGTTTGTTTGTTTTCCTTTGCTTCTTTTCATTTACTTGGTTTTATTTGGATTGCAGTGTGTGATTTCCTTCACAATGTTGGTGCTTAGTGTGTTGCAATGTTTGCTCTATTCTTTCCTTCCAATTCGGTACTATAGCTGTACAGTAACGTCGCTTGGAAAAAAACAATATGGTTGACAGTAACATTATGGGGAGCCCGATTAGGTTTCTGTCCTGGAATGTGAAGGGCATGAATGGTCCAGTCAAGAGATCTAGAGTTCTCACTCATTTAAAGAGTCATAAAGCAGATGTTATTTTTCTTCAGGAGACTCATTTGCGTATTAAGGATCAGAAAAGACTTAAAACGCCATGTATAGGTCACGTCTTTCATTCCAGCTTTGATTCCCGAGCAAGAGGTGTTGCAATCTTAATTAGTAATAAAATACAGTTCTCGCTCTCCGAGACGATAACAGACAAAAATGGAAGATTTTTAATTATTGTAGGGACTATCCTGCACAATCCTATTGTCTTGGTGAATGTTTATGCCCCAAACTTTGACAACGCCCAATTTGCTAATAACCTTTTGAGGATGATCCCCAATTTGAATACACACCTTCTGATCTTTGGGGGGGATTTAAACTGTGTTATTGATCCGGTACTAGATAGATCTGCCTCCAGCATAAAAACCCCATCTGCCATGTCAAAGTCATTTTCAGACTTTATGACTCAAAATGGATACATTGATCCATGGAGATTTCATAATCCACAAGCCAGAGAATATTCTTTTTTTTCCCCATGTTCATCACACATATTCTTGTATAGACTATTTTTTTATTAATGACTGTTTAATTTCAAAAATCCATAATTCTGAGTATCTCCCAATTGTTATCTCAGATCATGCGCCTTTGGCTATAGACATCGCTTTGTCCACCTACCATACAGCTCGACCCACTTGGAGGCTCAATTCCTTGCTTCTCTCAGACCCGGCCTTTTGTGAATATATTTCTGTTTCCATTGATGACTTTTTAATTACGAATAGGTCGGATACCATCTCAAATTCCTTATTATGGGAGACTCTTAAGGCTTACCTAAGAGGCCAGATTATCTCATATGCATCTCATCTGTCCAGATCTAAGAAATCCAGACTAAAAGACCTATCTACAGAAATTCTTAAACTTGATTACCAGTATGCCCTGAAGCCTTCTCCAGAAGTATATAAGCAGCGTCTAACTTGCAACTTGAGTTTGACTTGATGCCAACGAGTGAGGTGGAGCAGCTGTTATTACAGTCTCATGGTAACTATTATGAATACGGGGAGAAAGCTTCTCGTTTGTTAGCTCATCAACTAAGGCATCATAATGCCACCCGTCACATTATGCAAATAAAAAATACATCAGGTACTTTGACGTCTGACCCAATTGAAATTAACTCTGTCTTTAAGGCAATTTATACCAGTCTTTACACCTCAGAGTTTCCTCCCAACTCAGGAAATATGCAGCAATTTCTTGACAGTTTAGTTATCCCCATAGTTGAGGCAGTTAAAGCAGTTGAAAGTGATGCCCCCCTTAATTTGGATGAGGTCATATTTTCGATTAAATCCTTACAATCGGGTAAATCCCCTGGTCCTGACAGATTCTCTTCAGATTTTTATAAGAAATTTTATCCCAAATTAGCCCCATTACTCTTGTCTGTCTTTGAGGAATCATTAGAGCAAGGTTCTCTCCCCATGACGCTGAGACAGGCCTCTATCTCATTATTACTTAAGGAAGGGAAGGATCCGACTTTTTGAACTTCTTACAGACCCATAAGCCTTCTTAACGTAGATGTGAAAATTCCGGCCAAGCTGTTAGCTTTTCGCTTGGAAGGAGTCCTCCCATCTATTATTTCAGATGAACTGGCAGGTTTTATCAAAGGAAGACACTCCTTTTTTAATATTCGTACCCTCTTTAATATATTGTACTCCAAACATCATAGTATTCTCCCTGAAGTGGTCATTTCATTGGATGCTGAAAAGGTATTTGATAGAGTGGAGTGGGAGTACCTCATTGCAGTCCTGAAGAAATTTGGCTTTGGCGATAGATTTATTTCTTGGATTAGTCTCTTGTATACTTCCCCCCTAGCTTCTGTTTGTACCAATAACAAAATCTGACTTTTTTCCTCTATCGCATGGCACACGTCAAGGCTGTCCTCTCTCCCCCTTACTTTTTGCTTTACCTATAGAGCCACTTTCGATAGCTCTCAGGACTTTCTCTTTGTTCCAAGACGTGACTCGTGGAAATATAGAACACAGGGTAGCCTTGTATGCAGATGATTTACATCTGTATCTCACAAACCCGACTAATTCCCTAGCACATGTTATGGAAATACTAAAAGATTTTAGTTTCTTCTCTGGATATAGACTTAACATTCAAAAGAGTGAATGCTTGCCTATAAACAAATCTGCGCAGCGGCTCAAACAGACTGACCTTCCCTTCCACCTGAGTTATACTGGTTTCAAGTATTTGGGAGTGAATGTGACTAGCTCACCTAAGGCTCTACGGGCTGCTAATATTACTCCTCTATTGTCTCATGTAAGGTCACCTTTTCAAAGATGGGCTAATTTGCCGGTATCTCTATTGGGCAGGGTTAATGTAGTTAAAATGAATGTTTTACCCAAATTTTTATACCTTTTCCAGTGCATTCCTTTGTTCTTACCCAAATCTTTTTTTAAATCTATTGATCAAATGATCTCTTCATTCATATGGAGAGGTAAGTCTCCCAAAATTCGCAAGCCATTATTACAAAAGTGCCGACTCAGTGGAGGTCTGTCTTTACCCAATTTGATGTTTTATTATTGGGCAGCTAACATCCAAAAATACATTTATTGGCTAAAAGATCCTCAGGCATTTTGGTGTCAGCTAGAAGTTCAATCAAGTTTTTCGACCTCTCTCCCCGCTTTATTATTTTCATCCCTCCCTGTATCCCTTACTCAATATACAGATAACCCTGTTGTACTTAACTCTCTTAAGATATGGCATCAATTTCGACGCCACTTCAAATCTGTTTCTGCTTCTGCTCTGGCCCCACTATGTAATAATCACCTTTTTCCCCCTTCCCTTTTAGACTCTGCGTTTAATTTATGGGATAAAAAGGGCATTACATGTTTTTCCGATCTTAATAAGGATAATAACTTTGTTAACTTTACGGATATGTCGCCCCTATATGGTTTGCCCTCATTTCATTTATTTCGTTATTTTCAGGTTAGACACTGTGCTTCCACTATTTTTTCTGAGTTTCCCATTTGCCCACCTAAACAGTCTTGGGAAGACTTATTCGAACTTTCTTCACATAAGAAATCTCTTACCTCGTAAATATATAATACTGTTCTTTCAATGGACAGTTGCTCTGACAGTAAAACTATTTCAAATTGGGAAGAGGAGTTGGGTCTGGACTTCAGAGAAGGCTACTGTGATAGTGTAGTTAAGGGGATTCGTACTTCCTCATCTTGTGCAAGGCTTTCTCTTATTCAGTTTAAAGTAGTACATATGATACATTGGTCAAAGTCTAAACTATTTACAATTTATCCCAATGTTCCCGACCTATGTGACTGATGTAACTCCTCTCCCTGCAATTTAAGCCACATGTTTTTTCTTTGCCCCAAAATCCAGTTATAGTGGACCTCCTATTTTGACATTATTTGTCATGTTTTTGGAATCCGACTGGAACCCTGTCCTTTGATCGCTATATTTGGGGTTCCTGGAGATCATGATACGTCTTTTAATAGTACACAATTGAATGCAATCGCTTTCACTTCACTGTTAGCACGACGTAGAATATTATTGTCCTGGAAGGCTCCACATCCCCGACCATGGCCCTCTGACCGAAGGATCTTATGTTCTTTTTAAAACTTGAAAAAATCAAGTTTAGTCTGAGAGGGAGGGCTGATGGGTTTTTGAAGGTCTGGCAACCTTTTGTTTCTTATTTTAGATCCTTGGAAACAATTGCACCTGATTGAACTTTATTTATTTATTTCCTATTGTAAGAGCCATTTTCCTAGTTCTATAAAATGTATGAATATTTACTAGATGATGATGCATAAAATATGGGAGGTTCCTAAAACCCCCGTGAATAGAATTGAGTTGGTATTTTCCTGTCATTTCTTAACAGTTTTTGAGTTAACAATGTTCTTTAGTAAGTGTTTAGCCTTACCTTGTGTAAGGTACAGAGGCATACGGTTTTTTAACCGTGTCCTTGGAAGAATTCTTTTTGTGCTCGCGTTCGTGCTTATGCACGTCACTGAGCCTGGCGCATATCTAAGTGCCAACAGCCTAAGGGTCTTTTGAGTGTGAAGTAACTCGTAAATTAAAAGATCTAAGTTTTGAACCGTATGTTTAAAGCATACAGAAGAAGAAATAAATAACCTTTAAGTACAGAAGTAACCAAAGCTTCATAAGAAAAACTAAGTTTATAGAAGATACATTTTTCCCTTTTTTTGCCTTTATTCTTTGTGTGTAACTATTTTTCTTTTTATTCTTGTATGGATTATTTGCCTTTAACTTTCACTAAATATTTTTAAAATGAACTTTTGGACTGAGAGATTTCTTTGACACGCGTCTTACCCGTGCCTGACTTCACCTTACGCAAAGGCGGCTACACCTATTTTATTACTATTATTTTTTTTTTTAATTGTTAGTTATTTATCTACTTATTTTTTGTAACATCCTGTGTATTAGGGTTTTTTTTTTAATTACTTTCTTGTTGTTTAATTACTTAATTAATCATTATCTAGTTTATTTATCTTTTTTGTGGGCCTATGGGTGGGATATGGGGTTTAGGCATTATAGGTTTATTGTTCGTATCTGATAGTCAACACTAAAATGTTTAACGATACCTTTGGCATTTTTATGTATTTGAAGAGATGTGTATTTATGTTGCTGTTAAATGGAAAACTGATAAATAAAAGGAAAAAAAAAAAGAAATTAAAGTCAAGATTTCCTGCTCAGTTATGGATTAATATTTCTAAATTGTTGAATGCAATGTGAGATAGTTTCTGCCAACCTATTATGTGGTTTGCACTGTGATGCTGAGATCTGGGGTCTTATATTATTATTTTCTCATTAAAAAAGTTCATAAAGTCTGTACTGCTAATATCAGTTGGTATTTTACACTGTAGATCTAATTTCCCTTTGTTTAAATTAGCCACTGTTCTAAACAGTACCCAATGATTTTTATTATTGCTATCCAATATTTTAGAATAGTAATCTGAGCGAGCTTTAAAGAGAGCTTTTTTATATTTTTAACACTCTGTCCATGTAATTTGAAATACCTGCAGCTTTGTTGTTCTTCATCTGCACTCCAGTTTTGGACACTCTAATTTAAGAGCTCAAGTGTTTTCTTTAAACCAAGGAGAGTTTGTATGTGCTTTGATCACGTTTGTTTTAAGGGGAGCCACTGTGTCCAGAGCATCTCTCAATGTCATATTATAATGTGATGTTAACTGATCTAAATTGTTTTCCATGTTTACATTCAATGTTAACTGATCTATATGGTTTTCCACCATTACACTTGACTTACTCAAAGAATCGATAAATTTTGGGAAGCAGAATTACAGTCTAGATGCTGCACTGTCTTTGGTTTAATCTATGAGTGTATTGGTAATGGAAGAACCAGATCAAACGTAAATAAGTAGTGATTGGAAATAACTTCATTTAATGGAATGTTTAAATTTTGAATTAAAACTTTGTAAGTTATAAGTAAATCTAATGTGTGGTTATGATTATGAATTGGACCTTTGACAACCTGACAAAATCATACTGAATTTATTAAATAAGTAAAACATTTGCTAAAAGTGTCAGTTTCCACATCAATGTGTACATTAAAATTCTCCATCATTACTACGTGATCAAAGCTATTAAGGTTGTTTATTGATGAAATTCTTTACAAATACAGTAGTATTGTTTCCCTGACAGACTTTTGCCAAAACACACCATGCTTTACACAGATGTTTTAAGATCAAATATTATGACTAAATGAATTCCAGTTCTTCTCTGAGATATTAATAGAGAGGTCTCTTTCCCATCATCGCATAAGATTCTGTAGATGCATTGTTTGGAGCAGCACAAGATGTAATGAGATTCTGCAGCAAAAATGTCAATTTGTCTTAAGCAGTTGGAGGAATCCCTACCCAGCTGCTGTGGGAAAGTAATTATATCTCCTACAACAAAAAGACCACAAATAGCAAAATTAGACATCCAGTAATATTCAGGTACATTTCAATTAATTTAGAAAGTAAGGGATAATGACAAGTATAGTAACAAAAAATGAAGGACAACAATGTGGCACCTTTGTCAAAATTGATTCAACAATCTAGAAGCATGTACTTCCACTTTGCTTAAGTGTGATTCACATTTTGTCTCACTAATGCTGCTCTGTGTGACTCTCTTTATCCACATAACATGTACTGTATATCTAGGACCTAACTTCCTCTGAGAATAGCTACCACTGTTTATAAATTAACTTTCACAAATCTTGCCAAACCTGTCCCGTGGACTCATTGTCATCACCAGATTAACATCCATTTTTTGGGTTTACCCAGGTTATCCATTTTCCCCAAATCTTTTATCTCCACTCTCCATGATTTTTTGGGGTGAGACTCATTCTATTCATATTATCTGACATCACCTTCAACAACATCTTCTTTGAATGTCCTCTTGGCCAATCATTGTTCTGATTTGACATGATAAAATCAAATAGGTTTAACTTTGTCTTTAGTCGGAGAGATGGGCTCTTTGTGCATGAGAGCCAACAACCAATGAATGCTCATCCGGAAGTACAAGTCATAGAAAGCAGCAATGAAGAACAAGGAAAATTATGGCTCATAAGCAGTAGATAGGCTCATCTTTCTGATATTTCATATTTTACATACCATAAAACATGTTTGGAAAAAAGTAACAAAGGGCTGAGATTGCAGCCGAACCCACCATAGGTATTAACCCTTCATACATCACTGACTATGTGAGGCAGTATGCTATTGGCTGTCACAAAAAAGGGCAAGCACAACTGTGCTGGACGATCGGCACATGATTGCTAAATGTAACATCGGCAGCGATTTTTAGTCGTTTGTATTGACATTGTCCAGTGACGAAATCAGCAATTGTGGTCAGCAAATCTGAGATGCTCCACAAATAGAAACTGCATAATGTGACACCGGCCCTTATACAAACAAAAACTAAGCAGACAACTTTTTACACCACTACATCTTTCATGCACCCATTTTTGACAACCTGTGCATTGCATTGTGTTTCTCTCAACCCCTCTTCCAACAAATGTGTCCTGGTCTTGCACCCACATGTTCATGCCTCCTGCTCTTACACCTCCAACCATCACCTTGACCTCTTCCAAATTTACCTTGAGGCATTTCACTTCCAAACTAGCTTTCCATTTCAGAAACTTCTCCTTCAATTCTGCTTTAGTTTTTGACATTAATATGAGTTCATCATTGTACTTGAGCTCAAATGTCATTCTTCATGCCCTTTTCTGGTTACTGCCTCCATCAATATCATGACAAGTAACTGATTCAGAACAGATCTCTGGTGCAGTTCCACCTTCACCTCAAAACTTTTTCATTCCTCATCTGCTATCTTGACCACCACTTCTACTTCCTCACATGTTACCATCACCATAGTCACCAACCATTCATCCACAACCAAACATTCTTAATGCCTAGCTCACTACCTCTCAAGACACCCTGCCAAATGACTTCTTCAAATCTACAAATACATTATGCAGCTTCTTGTAGTTTGCCTGATGTTTTCTTTGCATTTGCCTGACAACAAATTTCTTTTTAACCTGATTCTTTTCTCTAGCACTCTTGACCACCTTCAGTAAATGCCACAAGTGCTTAATCGCTTGATATAACCTACACTCCAGTGGATTACCCTTTATTTTTTTATATAAAATGAGCAAGCTTTCTGCGGTGGGCTGGTGCCCTGTTCAGGGTTTGTTGCCTGCCTTGCGCCCTGTGTTGGCTGGGATTGGCTCCAGCAGACCCCTGTGACCCTGTAGTTGGGATATTGCGGGTTGGATAATGGATGGATGGATGAGCAAGCTTTTTTAATCATGTTGCACAGGTCAGTCAACCATTCTCTGCTTTCAACATTTCCAAGTGTACTTCAATTGGACCCAATGCTTTACTGTCTTAATTTTTTTCAGTGCTTTTGTGTCTTCCTCTTTCAAAAATCTGTTGCTCTTTCCTTCTCATAATAGACATTATTATCTCATTTGTTCTTCCCATTCATTAAGTTTTCCAACTACTTCTTCCAGACTGTCTTATTTCTAGTACTATCAATCATGATGTTCACTTCTTTATTTTTCAAACAACACACATCTAATACTTCCTACTGCATCTTTCTGTTTACCATCTGCTTCACAATCGTGAATACATTATTCTTTCCCTTCTCATTCTACAACTTGCAGTGAAACCTTGAGGGTTGGCGGCAGGATTGACATTCCAGCTTCTTTAAAATCACAAACAGGGTTTCACAATTCATTGGTTTTGTCAGGGTTTTTCCACATTCTCCCAAGTAGACACGTCAAAGTTCCACATTGCATTATGAGCAGTACCTCCCTCATGCTTTTTAACTCTCGTCTATGTATATCGTCATGGGGGTAAAGCAGAAATTTTGAAACCCAGCCACCCTTCCTGATACCATCCTTCTTTAGTTACCCTTTGCAAAAATTGAAAATGAAACCGTGACCATATTCTAACCCTAGGTGACAAGGGTTACTGCTTTTCCTGTGGACTTTCCAGACCATCTGTTGCAGTTGTCCAGGTCACTGCAATGAAAGGACAAAATCATCCATGGCATACATTACAGTCAGTTCTGTTTTTAGCCGAGACAGATCAAAAAGCGCTCCGTGGCTCTTGTGTTAAACTGGAGAAGGCTGCATGCGTGAAATTTTTCTTGTATTACCGAAACTTCTGGGGCTCGAGGAGCGTGACAAACATCAGGTTTTCGTGGTCTTGAAATCTGGTCTGTGCCTGGCAAATAATATTGTCCAGAATCCTGCCATGGAGTCGGCGGTAGTGCGCGCGAGGATCTTGAGCTGACCTCTTCGCGCACTCGGAGCACCTGCGATGCGTTCAGTGGCCTCGTAGAGTTCCTTATATCGGCTTCTATCCAATCAATGGATCTGAATTTGGTGACGTTGCCATACGCCTGCTAGAGGGCCCTACTGACACCAACTCAAAATCTGATTGGTTGAAGCAACAGTTTAATCGACATTTATTTTGTCTTAGGGGGCCTGCAGAACGTATTGTAAAGGCCTCTTTGACTTTGACTCTGCCTGGCAACAAATGATGGCTGAAATGTGATTGGTTAAATGCTTTAATACGAAAATACATGTCTGGAAGCAGTACAACCATCGGAAAAGCTATGAAAGGAAGCGGACAGACTGTTTGGAATTATTTAATAAGTATTCATGGACAAAATATAATTAACATCAGTTTGTGATTCAGATATTTTTTTAGACCAGCAGAGAAGGCCTTGGAGGCCCTGACGGCCCAGCACTGATCAAGCTCATGGTTAACTCATCAGGTCTTACATCACCGGTCATCGCCTGACACATTTCTCTGCCGCTTCCTCCAATAAGATAACGGAATAATCTGACCTTGGTGTTTTCCTCTGCCTCCGGCATTGCAAGTTCTGTGTATAATGTGAACTCGTCCTTCCATGTTCTCCATGACTTCACCAGGTCTTTAGCATCGAGGCTTTATACCCTGCATCTTCTCATTAAACTTGTATCTTGCGAATATCTCGTCTGATCTTGCGATGTCCACGGCTTTATTTAATTTTAGCTCAGACCATGCACTTAAAAGTTTCTCTCGCACTTTCGCTGAGTTTGTGCCAAACACTATTCTATCCCTGACCATCTCATCCTCGTTTGCATAAGCACAGCCCTTCACCAGCAATTTTAACTCCATTAGAAAGTGATCAAAAGTCTTGTTTATACCCTGCGTCCTCTCAGTAAATTTGTATCTCGCGAATATCGTATTCGTCTTAGGCATGACAAATGCCAGCGACAGTGTGTCTATGAATTTAATTTAAACTTAAGGTTTACACCGTGCTTTGTTTCCGCAGTAGCTGCACTTATGAATATGCTTGTATGTGTCACTTGCTTCATATTCTTTTGCTGCCTTCTCAATTGTGTAATGCGTTTTTTGAACAGGTTTCATTCATCGAAGTGATCACTACCCAAATCGGTACTCGTGAATCTAAGATGTTTAACAGGCATCACACACTGCATGCACGGGTTTACCTGTCCCAGTCCTGCAAAGTCAGTTCACGTGAGCTGCTCAGAGTACATACATCGAAGGTTCTCAGCTGTGCTTGTGCCATGTTGTGCGATCTTGCGATGTCCACGGCTTTATTTAACACTAGAATTACCAGAGCCTACGAAAAAACTCGTAATTCCGTCTCACCTTAAATCACTTCTTAAATCTCTTCACACCTCTCCGCCAGTGTCCTTTGTCCTCTAAATGTGCTGATAAAGAGAAGCTAGGAGCAGCTGGCTATTCCATCCCCCCACCAATTTTTAGAGTTTTTCCAGTTTTAGAGTGGAAATAATAGATTGTTATTTGGAACACACGCATTTCATGTCTGTTCCGTTTCTACAGTAATCTGTGTAAACACATTGTTAAAACAGAAACGTTTTTTATATTCTAGTAGTAGATGACAAAATGTAGGCATAAACTATATAATGTATGAAGCCTGAAGTCCAAATATCAAAGAAACATTTTCACAAAAATAACACAACAGTTGCGCTTTTATTCAAAAATATAACTGCAGAAACAAAAAGCCGCCTTAACATGCGACATTGACAGCCGTTTATTGTAACTGTCTCCGTGGTTCAATAGAACCAGTTCCCGTTTGGGAATCAAACGGTTGCGAGTTCGATCCTGCACAGCCGGTGCAATTTTTGATCCTTGTAATGGTTAGCTTTTTTTTTTTTTATTCACTTTTCATTCCCTCAGTCGCGTTCAGAATCAATCCATACAACCCCATCTGACACGACTGTTTTCACATAAAGTATACCACGATACATACTAAAGCCCCTCCCCCAGGTTGCTGACACACAAACGCTGGTGAAGCTGCCTTCTTCGTATCTCACCGTCACTTGATTTTCTTTTTATTCAGTTTTATTGAGTGTTCCTGCCTGTCCCCGCATGTTGCTGTATGCTGTTTATTTTGTACTCCAGGACATGCAGAGAAGAGAATGGTAAAGAGCAGTAACTTCGGCGCTATATGCAATCATCAGACACCCCCCACAATATATGTGAAAATATCATCGCACTAATGCAATATTATTTGAAAACGAACAGCGTCAGATCGGGTGTGAATTTATTCAGGAACTGGAAATTCTCTGATGTGGGACCTTCCCCCAGGGAAGAAAGTACAGTGTCAGGTGCTCATTCAGTGTAATAGGAACCATAGCACAGAGAGGTGTGTACACTGCAACAAGTACACGTGTCGTAAATCTAGGAAGGACAGTCCTTGGGTGTGTGGGAACTGTTAATATTTGAATGTGATGATTTTATATAGCACGGAATAAAAATCAACACTTCTTAGCATTGCACCATGCAAGCTGTCGTATCAATCGCCTACTGTAACTTGCTTTCTTTTTTCTTCAGTTATACAGGTAGTCTTGAATAAAAGTGCACTTGTTTTGTTTGCGAAATGAAGTGTCTGCGTGCACTTTTCGTGGCATTACATGTGTATTTTTTGAGCATGCACGTTTGAGCATGCTCAAACACAGGAACATAAGTTGGTGTAAAAGTATAACAAAACAACGGGCAGATGGGGAATGTCTGATGATTGCATATAGTGCAGAAGTTACTGCTCTTTGCCAAATTTTTCCTCTGCATGTCCTGGAGTACAAAAGAAACAGCATACAGCAACATGCGGGGACTGGCAGGAACACTCAATAAAACTGAATAAAAAGAAAATCAAGTGACGGTGAGATACGAAGAAGGCAGCTTCGCCTGCGTTTGTGTGTCAGCAACCTGGGGTGGCGGTTGACATTAGTATGCATCGTGGTACACTGCAGAGCTATAGCGCGTCTTTATGTGAAAAGAGTCGTGTCAGATGGGGTTGTATGGATTGATTCTGAACGCGACTGAGGGAATGAAAAGTGAATAATAAAAAAAAAAGGCTAACCTTTACAAGGATCATAAATTGCACCGGCTGTTACAGACCAAAATCAAATGTATGCTTTTATTCTAAAATAGTAAGACTAAGAGCAGTTTACTTCTCAAAATGGAGCAGTGCAGGATCAAACTCGCGACCTTTTGATTCCCAAACGGGAACTGGTTCTATTGAACCACGGAGGCAGTTACAATAAACAGCTGTCAATGTCGCATGTTTTTGTTTCTGCAGTTATATTTTTGAATAAAAGCGCAATTGTTGTGTTATTTTTGTGAAAATGTTTCTTTGATATTTGGACTTCAGGCTTCATACATTATATAGTTTATGCCTACATTTTGTCATCTACTACTAGAATATAAAAAACGTTTCTGTTTTAAAAATGTGTTTACACAGATTACTGTAGAAACGGAACAGACATGAAATGCGTGTGTTCCAAATAACGATCTATTATTTCCACTCTAAAACTCCACTTCACTCCCAGATACTCAATCAAGGCATGAGCTTGGAGAAGTTCGTGCACGTTCTAAATTGGTGGGGGGATGGAATAGCCGGCTGCTCCGAGCTTCTCTTTATCAGCACATTTAGAAGACAAAGGATGCTGGCGGAGAGGTGTGAAGGGATTTAAGAAGAGATTTAAGGTGGGACGGAATTACGAGTTTTTTCGTAGGCTCTGGTAATTCTAGTGTTAATGTTAGCTAAGACCCGGCACTTAAAAGTTTCTCTCGCACTTTTGCTGAGTTTGTGCCTGACCATCTCATCTTCGTTTGCATAAGCACAGTCCTTCACCCGCAAATATTTTGCGGCAGTGTGTCTATTGGATAGCTGCTGACAGACGGCTTTATATGGGCAGGCACTCAATTATGTGGGAGGCGTGATGATGCGGGACGCAACTCCGCCTCCCACGGCGACCGAGCTGCAGGCTATAGCCGTATATATGGACGAAAGTAGGTTCTAGTTATGACCGTTACGTGTAGAATTTCGAAATGAAACCTGCTAACTTTTGTAAGTAAGCTGTAAGAAATGAGCCTGCAAAATTTCAGCCTTCCACCTACACAGGAAGTTGGAGAATTAGTGATGAGTCAGTGAGTGAGTAAGTGAGTCAGTCAGTCAGTCAATGAGGGCTTTGCCTTTTATTAGTATAGATGAATATATATTACCATATTATATTTATTCATATGCATGAGTTTTAGTAATTGTTGGCCTTTAGCTCTACCTGGAATTCTTGACAAAAAAAAAAGCTTTAGGAGAAGCTGAAGTTTAAAAATAAATATTTGAATCATATATATTTAGATAGTATTCACTGACTAAAAGTAAGTAAGCACATACACCAAGTATTTTTATTATTTAAATATGTACTTCAATCAAAAACTACACAAGCTCTTGTCTCAGATGTCTAGTTTATTGCTCTTGTCTGCCCACAAAAATCTTATATTCTTATATGCATTATACATCTATTGTTTATTAACTGCCAGAGGAAACTCAGTGATGACTAGTGACCTGTATCATCAGCATCTGCCAGAACTGTTTTTTTCTAGTTCACTTCTTGTTCCCTGCTGAGAAAAGATAAAGCTGGCATTTCTTACCTTAACCTAGAGAGCAACCCTATCCAATGTCAGCTGTGCCACAGGGCTTTCCAACTGGTGTTGGCTCAAACACATCTGAGATCTGACTGCCTAAAGTGTGAGCGTAAAGTGAACTTCCTGGAGTGAGTGTACATGAAGCAAGAGAGTTTATTTGGAGCTAAATAGTATGAGTAGATAGGAAAATACATAAATAATGCAATATGTGGGTTATGAAAGTCAAAATTTGGCTTATCTTTGTGCCATTAGGGAATACAATTCTTGCATTATATTCGGCAAATTGTTTAAGTCTTTATCTTGTGCATTTTAAATAAATAGTACTAAAAGACTCACATGTCCACGCCACTTTTCTTCATCAATATACAAAACTACAGTCCTTATCATCAGTAATGACTTCAAGTGTATAAAGTCTACATTTTGTATTTCATTGTGAGCACTGCTGCAGATCTTTTTTTAACATTTTTTTTCTGCCAATTTATTAGTACACACATGCCAATAATGTGTTTTAACTAAGCAATCCAATATTTTAAGATTAACCAACTCATAAATCAATCCTCCCATTTTTAAACCCTAACATCAAGAAGCCCAAAGCTTTTGAGTATGTGTCTGTATTAAATTAAACACACAATGGTGAAGGCATAGATAATAAATTTGTTTCAGACAGAAGAAAGAGTAACAGCAAGAACCAGACAGGAATAAGAGAAGCTAAAGTTAAGGAAACAGTAACATTGACAAGGAAGTTTGTTGTGTTTGTGGCTAAAGTGGGTCAACCTGGTAGGTTTCTCATATTGTTACATTCAAGTCATTGTGGGTGTGTCTGCATATAATAAGATAAACACAGGCTATCATTATCATGTTTGTTTATCCGCATGAAACAACTCAGTTTCCAGTGGAAGAAATTTTTCATAAAAGTTCAGTTTTTCACTCAGGTATCTATACTAATAAAAGGCAAAGCCCTCACTCACTGACTCATCACTAATTCTCCAAGTTCCCGTGTAGGTAGAAGGCTGAAATTTGGCAGACTCATTCCTTACAGCTTCCTTACAAAAGTTGGGCAGGTTTCATTTCGCGTAATGGTCATAACTGGAAGCTATTTTTCTTCATATACTATAATGGAGTTGAGCTCGAAAGCCGTGGGGGGCGGAGTTTCGTGTGACATCATAATGCCTCCCACATAATCACGTGAACTGACTGTCTACGCAGTACGTAGAAAACCATAAAGAGCTCCAAAAAGCGCTGAAAAAAACATGCATTATATAATTGAGAAGGCAGCGAAACAATAAGAAGCAAGCGAGTGACATATACAACCATATTCATGAGTGCTGCTACTTCGGAAACAATGCACGGTGTAAACCTAAAGTTTAAATTAAGTTTATAGACAGGCTGCCGCTGGCGTTTCTCATGCCCACGGGTAATGTGGGATACAAGTTTAACGAGAGGACGCAGGATATAAACGAGAGTTTTGATCACTTTGTAACTAAGTTAAAATTGAAGGTGAAGGGCTGTACTTATGCAAGTTCCGAGAGACTGTGTTTGAGGGGGATTGACAGTTAAGGCGGGTGGGGGAGTCACGTCATCATCTCCCCTCCTAGTCACCTCATTTCGCTCTAAGCTTAGCTCCGCAGCTAACGCAGTGTTACGGAAGCGACTGTGACGCTGCCACCAAATACTCACAGAAAAATCCACAAGTTAATACACACGCTGTCTCTGCAGTTTCTCCACACTGAATCCTCCAGGCACTACTTACAAAAGGTTACATTGACAATCGTGTTACGTTATTTTTAAAATGTTTCCTTTTCTTAGCACAACCACAGCTGAGAAGCTTCAATGCATGTGCTCCATAATGCATTAAAAAATCAAGCATTTAATCACACTTTGCATTACAAGCAGGGGAACATCTGTCAATGCATGATTTCCTGGTACACCGATTACATTGATCAGCGCTTCCCGATTCATTTCACCCTCGCACCCTCTTGGTTTGAGAAGAAGTATGAAAAAATATGAGGTTAACACAGAAAAACAGATCACCAATTGAAGCTTTATGAATAATCGATTCGCCATCAATAATGTGTAATCCTCCTTCCATTTTATAATTTTTCCGCCACTAGTCATGATTAAATGAACAGTAAAAAAGTAAGAGCGAAGCGAGGGTGACTTATTCAGGCAGGCAGGCGACAGTTCAATAGCTCGAATTTGGATATAAGTAAGTTCTATTTAGTCACCAGAAATATCTTTGTTAGGAATGGAAGTTGAATTTAGTCTTTAAATTTCTATGTTAAAAAAAAGTTATGCAATGATGACTAAATTTAACTATATAAAGTCAAAACTTGAATATATAAAGTCATTCCCAAATATATAAAGTCAAAACCTGAGTATATAAAGATGGCGTTGGAATATTTCGGAATATATAAAGTAAGCGCTGCAATATATAAAGTCAAATCTTGAATATATAAAGTCAGCGTCGGAATATATAAAGTAAGCGCTGCAATATATAAAGTCAAAACTTCAATATATAAAGTCAGCGTCGGAATATACAAAGTCAGCGCTGGAATATCCATCCATTTCCCAACCCGTTGAATCTGACCACAGGGTCACGGGGGTCTGCTGGAGCCAATCCCAGCCAACACTTGGGCGCAAGGCAGGAACCAATCCTGGGCAGGGCACATGCATCATTTTCAAAACATTAACGAACAGTGTTTTTAATTTATTTTCTGAATACGTTTTTGTTAACTTAGTTCAGTTCAGAGTCATTTCAATCAATAGATTTTGACTTTCACTTTATACTGTATATTCAGGAGTGAGTTTATATACTCCGATGTTGACTTTATATAATCACGAATGACTTTATAAATTCCGACGCTGACTTTATATATTCAGGTTTTGACTTTATATATTCCAGCGCTGATTTTATATATTCAAGTTTTGACTTTATATATTCCAGCGCTGACTTCATATATTCTGACGCTGACTTTATATATTCAAGTTTTGACTTTATATATTCCAGCGCTGACTTTATATATTCAAGTTTTGACTTTATATATTCGGGAATGACTTCATATATTTTTTATATTCTGAAGCCGACTTTATATATTCACAAAATCACTGTATTTGCCTCTTTGTATGCCAGCAACACTCATGACAATGACAAAACAATTACATTGTCAATCATGTTACGTTATTATTAAAATGTTTCCTTTTCTTTTTACTTCTCCGCTGCCAAGCGCGGGTATTTTGCTATATATATATATATACATAGATAGATATAGATGTAGATATATAGATATATATATGACAACAATACCCATATCAATTACAAAACAATTACATTAACAATCATGTTACGTTATTTTTAAAATTTTTCCTTTTCTTTTTCAGAAATTACTACTACTACTTCTCCGCTGCAAAGTGCGGGTATTCTGCTAGTCTCTAATATAATGCACTGCATAAGTTAGTAAGTTAGTAAAATGCTGCTTCTGCTGCTTGAGGTAAGTTAACTACAGGATGGTCCAGATCTAATTGTGCAGATCCAGATCGTCTGGATGACTTTGAATTATGCGGGGATGATTCCAGTTAACCGCAAAGACGATTCTTCGTCAGTTCGCACACTTCTCGATGGTCTGTGATTTTTCAGGTGATTTTCTATGTAATAAACTTATAAACTCTCTTTGTCCACATAACGTAAGTTATACCGTAATGAAAATTGCATAATTAGATCTGGACCACCCTATATAAAAGTTAAAAAAAACCTACAAGACATGTATCTAGAAATGAATAGATGAGAAAGGAATTACTTAAAGCATCACTTAGTAAATGTAGAGTAAACCTATATGTACTCAGCATTTATGCTACACTAAAATCAACTACATGGCTTCATTACCTGCACATTATAAAGCAGGGATGACCCACTCTGATCCTGGAGAGCCACAGTGGCTACAAGTTTACATTCTAACTAGTTTCTTAATTAGTGAGTAGTTTTTTACCAATTAATTTATTTACAATTTAAGACTCAGATCCTTAAAATCAGGGCTGATCAATGTCAGTCCAGGAGGGGCGCGGTGGCTTCAAGTTTTTGTTCCAACCTCATTTCTTCATGAGAAATCATTCGTTGCTGATGAAGCACTTATTGCTCAAATGACATTTTTCTGCTTCATTTCAGTTGCCTCTCTTGTTAAGAATTTAAACCCTTAATTGCTCGTTTTAGTTTTTTACAGTTGTATTCATTGTTTTAACTGCTTCTTAGTAGCAATAAGATGCAAATGACAAAGGAACCAACAGTTTCACATGTAACTTGTCTCCATGTCTGCTCGTGTGTATTCATCATTTACTATTTGGTTTAAATAAGTAATTAAGACAAAGTGAAGAACTTAAATTACTCATACATTTTAGGCATACAAACAATACATGTATCATTAGAAAGGTAAAAAAAAATCTATCATTTAAGAATGTACTGACATGGTAGAGTTAAAATATTAACAAATGAATTGGCTTCTAATTAAGGAACTGGGTTGGAATAAAAACCTGCAGTCACTGCGGCCCACCAGGAATTGGAGTTGGTCACCTCTATTATAAAGATTCAGTATTTCTCTGCCACTACAATTTATTGACAAAGCTCCAGACGTGCTCTCCATCATGGTTCAAGGCTGCCAACTATTTTACTTTGAGAATTCAACAAAGAGTTTACTTCGGCATCAGGTGCTTCTTTCAAAAATTGAATGTTTAAAAAGTTACAATTAGACACTGACCCTTCACATCCAATAGCCATAAGTAATACATAGGTCGATTCGATTTTTGTATTATTTTAGTTGGATTTTGCTGTCTATAAGTTATTTCAGCCACTTCAAGCCTATTTGGGGACCCTGTTTCAAACCACGATAATATAAAGTGCTGTTAATAAGCATGTTTTTTATGTGCCCTACTAGATCATGTAATTACACTCCATTGTTATTTTTATATAAGATTCAACACTATAAAAATGTGATAACTTACTCTCTGATGAAGTAACTAAAAAAATTTAAAATACTCCACCTTTGTAAACAGTTAAGTGAGCCAAACGTACTTGAATGTAACACCATACGTACACTTTCTCTCTCGTTGTAATTGTGTATATGTACACTTAACCCCAGTGTCTTTAGAATAAGTTCACAACATCATTTGTGTGTCCTAGTAGGCAGCTAAAGGAGGATGGCTTCAGAAATGGCATCTGGCCATAAAAAATGTCTGCTCCAATACCCATGAGTGAACCCAAAAAACTGCTGCTTTCTATTTCATTTGCTGCTTTGAGGTTCTCTTGTTGTATAACTCTCTAAGTCGGGTGAGAGTTAAATGCTGTATTCTCTTTTAGAGATTGTCTTTGGAATGTATTATTGTAGTTGCTACAGTTTTTTTTTCTTTTGTTTTGGTTGTACTTTATTCTTTAAATTAAAAATAGTCTATTAGAGTGAGAGTCTATACAGTACGCACTCATTACAGATCATCATTCAGAGTTTGCATTATGGTAATAAAGTATGAAAAAATTAGATTATAAAAAAGATGAAGTCTCAGTCATTTCAAATTTGCAAGTACTATATCCCATTTTATCTCGTAACCTACAATCTGTATAAACCTTAGTGATTAAATTAACTGGCTTAATGATCCATCTTTTGCAACTGACAGGTTCTCAATTTGAAAGGAGAATTACAGTAGCTTCTTGGCAAAATGAAATAAAACAACACTCGGTCATATACAGAAAACCAAGTTAACAGAAATGAGTTAAAACAAAATCATAAGTATATCCCTACATTATTTATCCACCCATTCATTTTCTATTCATATTATCCTGTTCAGGGTCATAGAGAGGCAGCGTCTCTCCCAGCAACAATAGCTGAAATACAGATGTAAACTGTCTATCAAAACTGAAATAATACAACCCCAACTCAGAAAAACTTGGGATGGTATGGGAAATGCAAATTAAAAAAAAACAGGGATTTTTAAATTTATTTCAGTTTTATTTCATTTCATACAATATGAGCCCAAGATATTTTATGTTTTGTCTGGTAAACTTCATTTCATTTGTTAATATACAATACATCCTTTCCTGAATTTCAAGCCTGCAACGTATTCCTAAAAAAGTTTGGGATGGGGGCAAATTAGGTCCAGTAATGAGGTTATAAAAGTAATAATAATGTGATTTCAAACAGGTGATTGTAATCATGATTTGTCACAAAAGCAGTATCCACGAAAAGTTGCATCTTTGAGGAGCAAACATAGGCAGAGGATCTCCAGTTTGTCAACAAATGTGCGAGAAAATTATTGAAAAGTTTAAAAACAATGTTCCTCAAAGTTAGATTGGAAGGGATTTGCATATTTCTCCCTCTACAGTACATGCTATCATTAAACGATTCAAAGAATCTGGAGGAATTTCAGTGCATAAAGGACAAGAGCACAAGCATTAGGCTGAGCACCCGTGATCTCCAGTCCCTCAGACAGCACTGCATTAAGAATCTTCACTCTTCGATAGCTGATATAACTACATTGGCAAGAGATTACTTTTGCAAACCTTTGTCAAGTACTACAAACGGTGTTACATTCACAAATTCCACTTAAAACTTTGTGCAAAAAAGAAGCCTTATGTTAACACATAACGGATTTTTGTTTAAACAAAAAATGCGGCAACTGTGACCACATATTGTTGCACACCTTAAGACGTATTCGCAGGAAGAATGGGACAAAATAACACCTGAAATGATTCTTCGCTTGGTATCCTCAGTGCCAAAATGTCTTTTGTTTTTGTGAGCTGTGATAATGTTAGTGTTGTAATAATGAGTTGTGATAATGATAATGCTGTGAGAAGGAATGATGACATTACAAAGTGGTGAATGCTTTATCATTCCACCTTTTTTGAAATGTGCTGCCGGCTTGAATATTTGCATATTAGTATATTAGCAAACAAAATTAAGTTGACCAGACAAAACATGAAATATCTTGAATTCCTAATGTCTGTAATGAAATAAAAGTCAAAGTAAATTTATAAATCACAACATTTTTTTAGTTAGCATTTTCCATACCGTCCCAACTTTTTCTGATTTGGATTTATATGCCGGGTGTCACAAAACCAATATCAGAGTTTTAAAGAGCTGTAGCTTGACGCCCATTCATTGGAGACTGCAGATCAATCTAGTGGCGTCTTCAGGAATTAATCTAGTTTCATTTCATTGCTGGTAGATGGTGCTAGTGCTTATCAAAAAGCTAACAGTGTGTTGTTTCGATTAGTTACATTTGCAGTTATGGCTGTGCTACAACAAAAAGCTTTTTGCGTTTGCAAATTCGCCAGAACTCAATCGGTTGTTACTGTGCAGTGGGCTTTTCGTCCAAAATATGAGACTGACCCTTCGAATGACAATAACTTCCGTCGATGGTACCGGCAATTTCGGGATACTGGGTGTATCTGCAAAGGTAAAAGCACCGGGCAACCTCTAACTTCCTCCTTTGTTGAGGATGTCACCCGAGTCCAGACTGTGTTCACTCGGAGCCCATCGAAATCTGTTCAACGAGCAAGTCATGAGTTATGGATACCAAAGTCAAGTGTATGAAGAATTTTCCGACGTCGGTTGGTTATGAAACCCTATTATCTGCAGTTGATTCAGGCCCTTAGACGAGGGGATAAGACGTGAGTAGAGTTTACAACTTTCATCCAGCAAAATTTGGAGACCAATGAAGATTTTTGTTCCTTTATTATCTTCAGTGATGAGGCCACGTTTCACATTAGTGGGAAGGTAAATCGTCATAATGTACAAATTTGGGGTGAAGAGAACCCTCATTCAGTTATCGAACATGAACAAGTCTCCCCCAAGACTAACGTTTTTTGCGCTATTTACAAGTCAAAAGTTTACGGGCCTTGCTTTTTTGAAGGAACCACAGTAACAGGGGCTGTGTATCTGCAAATACTGCAGCATTGGCTGTTTCCTCAATTGGAAGATCAAGAACCAGCCGATTTCATTTTTTTTTTTTTTTTATTAATTTTATTACAATCCATACAAAGCAATCAAGATTTTACAAAAAGAAAAATTGAGTTAAGAACAGATCGATCCCCACCCTGAGAGAGAGAGCAAGCCAAATAACGTTAAATTTAAGGCTTGTAAACATACCTAATTTAAAAAGAATTCTCTGTGCTTTATGAACTTATTTTAAAATATTACTGATTAGATCCTGCCATGTTTTGAAAAAGGTCTGTACAGATCCTCTAACTGAGTATTTGATTTTTTCCAATTTCAAATAATATAACACATCGGTTTCCCACTGACTTAAAATAGGAGAGTTTGGATTCTTCCAGTTTATCAGAATGAGTCTGCGTGCCAACAGTGTAGTGAATGCAATCACAATTTGTTTGTCTTTCTCCACTTTAAGCCCTCTGGAAGAACCCCAAACACAGCTGTTAGTGGGTTAGGAGGGATTGTGAGTCCAAGGCTGTCTGACAGGTAATTAAAAATTTTTGTCCAGAATAATGTTAATTTGGTGCAGGCCCAGAACATGTGACCTGTGAGGCTGGGACTTGGTTGCAACGTTCGCAGGTTGGATCATGCCCTGGAAACATTTTGGAGAGTTTTAGTCGAGACAGATGTGCTCGATATATAATTTTGAGTTGTATAATTGTATGCTTTGCGCATATGGAGCTTGAGTGAATTCTCTGCATTGCTACTTTCCACTCCTTTTCTGATATATTAATTGAGAGATCTTTTCCCAGTGTCCTCTTGGATCTTTGAAAGGAGGGATTGTAAAAGGATTTTATATATTGTAGAGATGGAGTCTAACTCCTTGAAATTGAGCAATATTTTTCCAGCATGGATGAGGGTGCAAGATGAGGAAAATCTGGAAGGTTCTGTTTAACAAAGTTCCTGATTTGAAGATAGTGAAAGAAATGTGTAGCTGGAATGTTAAATTTGGAATGTAATTGTTCATAGGATGCAAAGACGTTGTCTATATAAAGATCTCTAAGCAAGTTAATTCCAAATTTTTCCAGATATTAAAACTGCATATGTTTGTGAAGGTTGAAAGAGGTGGTTCTCTTGCAGAGGTGCCACAGATAGAAGCTTCTCCGTCTTAAAATGCTTTCTACATTGGTTCCAGATTCTAAGTGAGTGGAGCACAATTGGGTTATTAGTGTATTGCCGATAACGTGTGTTTATTGGAGCACAGAGCAAGGAATACAAAGAAGTACTGCAGGATTTTACTTCTATTGCGGTCCAAGCCTGTGTATGTTCTTCTATTTGTGTCCAGGTTCTTATGCCTGTATATTTGCTGCCCAGTAATAAAACTGGAAGTTAGGTAGAGCCATGCCACCTTCTGCCTTTTGTCTTTGTAGGGTCGCTCTTTTGATGCGTGGATGTTTTGAATTCCAAATAAATGAGGTTATTGTTGAATCTAATTGCTTAAAGAATGATTTATTAATGTATATTGGGATGTTTTGAAATAAAAAGGAGCTTAGGAAGAATATTCATCTTAACAGTGTTAATTCTTCCAGCTAGTGTGAGATGAAGGGTTGACCATCTATGCAAGTCTTGTTTAATTTTTTCCATGCAGACGCGAAATTTTGTTGATAAAGAGCTTTATGTTTACTTGTGATGTTTACCCAGGTATTTAAACTGTTCTGCAATGATAAAAGGTAGGGTGTCTAATCTAATATTATATGCTTGAGAATTCACTGGAAAGAGTACACTTTTATTCAGATTAATTCTGAGACCAGAGATCTTTTGAAATTCTGTGAGTGCTGCTAAGACTGCAGGCACAGAATTTTCTGGGTCCGATATATACAGTACCATGTCATCTGCATATAATGAGATTTTCTGTTCCAGTCCTTCTCTGCTAATCCCCTTTATCTGATCAGTATTTCGACAATGTATTGCCAGTGGTTCAATGGCAATCGCAAACAGCAGTGGTGACAAGGGGCATCCTTGTCTAGTGCCACGTTCTAGTTTAAAGTAGTCTGAGCAAATGTTATTGATGCAAACTGAAGCTTCTGGGTTAGTATACAGTAATTTAATCCATGCACAAATGTTGGGCCAAACCCAAACTTCTCCAATGTAGTAAAAGGTATTTCCATTCAATCATGTCGAATGCTTTTCTGCATCCAATGATAATAATATTTCTGGGGTGTTTGATTTAGTTGGTGAGTATATTACATTAAACAGGCGTCGAAGATTTGAAGATAAGTGTCGGCCCCTAATAAATCCAGTTTGGTCTTGTGATATTACAGAGGGGAGCACTTTCTCCATCCTTCTAGCTATGATTTTAGAGAGTATTTTAACGTCGTTATTCAGAAGTGAAATTGGTCTGTATGATGCACATTGTAATAAGTCCTTATTTTGTTTTGGAAAGACAGTGATTAGTGCTTGGCGAAAGGTTTGTGGAAGAGATTGGTTATCTCTGGCTTCTGTAAATGTTGCTAATAGGAGAGGAGCTAGCTGAGCGGAGAATTTCTTGTAAAACTCTGCAGGGTAGCCATCAGGGCCTGCTGCTTTTCCCTTGGAGTGACTTTATAGCATCTAGTAATTCTGATAACACCAGAGGTTTATCAAGTTCCTCCACACTAAAAGCGTCTATTTGTGGTATCTGTAATGTATCCAGAAATGCATTAGATTGTGTATTGTCTTCTTTAAACTCAGTAGTATATAGGGATTTATAGTAGTCTCTGAAAGTGTGCATTATATTTTTGTGTTCGATGATTTTATCTCCATTCGTGTTAGTAATTACGAGATTGCATTGCACTTCTTGCTTGTGAATTTGTTGAGCTAAAAGCTTATTAGCTTTCTCTCCATGTTCATAGTAATGATGTCTGGATTTGTAAATTAGTTGTTCAGTTTCTTTAGTTGTCAAGAGGTTTAATTCTGAATGTAGAGCCTGCCTCCTCCTATGTAGAGTCTCGCTTGGTAGTCTGGCATGTTCTTCATCTATTTTAGTAATTTCGCTTTTTATCTCTGCTACTTTCTTGGCTTCGGATTTATTTCTGTGGGAAAGATATGAGATAATCTGTCCTCTTAAGAAGGCCTTAAGAGTTTCCCAGAGTATTCCTGCAGAGATCTCGGGGATGTATTTGTCTCTAGAAAGAATTTGATTTGTTTGGATATAAATTCCGTACAATTCTCGTCTGCTAATAGAAGCGGGTTGAGACGCCATCTGCGGGTGAGTGTATGGGGCTTAGTAATTTTAGCTCCAAGATCATAGGTGCATGGTCAGAAATAACAATAGCATCGTATTTGCAAGATTTAATCTTAGGCAAGAAGTTATTGTCTATAAAGAAGTAATCAATCCTTGAGTAGCAATGATGTACTGGTGAGTAGAAAGAATATGTTCTTGAATTTGGGTTTAAAAACCTCCAGGGATCTGATAAGTTGTGATCAGTTATAAACTTTGTAATTATCTTTGCAGTGTTAGATACTGTTCCCCCTGTGGAGGAAGTCCTATCTAAAAGTGGATTTAAAACACAATTAAAGTCCCCAGCCATTATAACTTTATGAGTGTTCAGATTGGGAATGGATGCAAATAAATTTTGTATAAATTCCTTATCATCAACATTAGGTGCATAAACATTTATCAAAATCATTTTACAGTTAGATAAGTCTCCCATGACCATTACATATCTCCCTTCAGGATCCAATACTACATCTGATGTTACAAATGGTACTGTTCTATGTATGAGAATTCCCACCCTCTAGTTTTCTTTGTAAAACTAGAATGGAACATTTGGCCAGTCCAGTCTTTTGCAGCGGAACTGATCCTTGCTTAGTAAGTGGGTTTCCTGTAAAAATACTATTTTAGCATTTAGACCTGTTAGGTGAGAGAGTACTTTCTTTCTCTTTAATTCGTGATTCAGGCCTTTAACATTCCAGCTTACGAAGTTAACTGTCCCATCATGGAGACACTGATTCTGAGTTTTTGATGTCATTTTATAGTCTTAACTGGAAGTGAGACATCTTTGGTCTTAATTTCCTATTTCCCCTAGAGTTGTTGCCATGCAGCTTATTATTACGTTGGTAGTTATAATTATAAAGATTGTGAGGATAGATTAGGTATAGATCAAGCCTGCTCTCCTCCCCCTCCCTTTTGCCTCCCCAAGTGAGGCTAAAACCCACTTCACATAGTCCCAGTCCTCTGACATACCCAGAGACAGAGCACGTCCAAAGCAAAACAAGCCCCATGCAGCGCTTTAGGGTTAAAAGATAGAGATATCTGTTACCAATATAGTCTTTAAAAGAAAAAAAAAAAAGAATTTTGCACTTAAAATATATATATAGTCTTCAGCAATTTTAGTGCATTAATATGATACACCCAGATAATAAACCCGGGATGGTGTTAAAAATGTGTCCAGAATAAGCATAACAAGTCTTAATGCAGTAATAGCAATAACAATAAACCAAGGGTATGATATTGAACAGTCTCTTTAGGGTAAAGATAAAATAATTAGAAAAGAAAAAGAAAAAGATAATTAAGCACAATAAAACATAAACAGATAGCCCTAGTAATACTAAGTAATAATGAGAATATATTCTGATAAAAACACGTATTTTAAAACAAACAGATCAGACAGTAGATTGTTAATCATTGCTATATCATTAACGCCATGACTCACTATTATGTATCAGAATAGTCCGGGTTCAGCTTTCTTAATTCTTTCTGCTTCTTCCTTGCTAGCGAAGACATAGAATTGACCCTGCCATTCCACTTTCAGTTTTGCCGGATACAAGAGGCTGTATTTGACGCTGGCTTGCCGTAACCGCTGTTTAATGTTATAGAAGGCTGCGCGTTTAGTAGCTGTTGCTGGAGAGAAGTCAGGAAGATACGAATGTGGTTATTTTCATATATAATATCTTCCTTGTTTCTGAGGAGTGCCATCACCTCTAGCTTAAATGATAATTGTTCAAAATGAACTATAAAAGATCTTGGTCGGGTCTAACGGTGTTTGATCCGTGCGCTGTAAGCGCTGCTATCTCAGATTCTGCTTTAAAGTCCTCCCGATTATTTTGGAAAAAGTTCAGCTGCGAATTTCACAGGGTTTGAACTTTCTCGATTCTCAGGCAGACCTTCAATTCTGACATTATACCTTCTACTCCCATCTTCCAAAGCAGCCAGTCTGTCTCCGAGTTTTTGCATTGAGCTGACATTAACTGCTTTTCCTCGCACTGGCAGCTGCCTTTTCGCCATTTCAATCCGATCGTGAATGTCTCCTTGAGATCCTCCAATTGATCAGTAAGCGTGCTCAGTTTAACCGAGTTTTCCTGAATGCGCTCTTCAATTTTACCCAGCACCTGTCGAGCTCAAGTTGCACCTCTTGACGCAGCCTTTCCATCTCCTGTTTCAAATCCTGTTTCAGTCTCTCAAGTGCCTTTGCCGTTGCTTTCTCATTAGCCTTCTCGCTTTTCTTTATATCTTGCGTGAGCTCAGCGAGCAGCACCTTCAGTTCAGATAGTTCAATTGTGCTTTTTTGTACCGAAGATGAAGCAGCAGGCTCTGCTGAAGCCGGTGTCCCTGCTGCTCCGGCTTGCGTAGTTGCGAATTGAAGCCGCGGACTTCAAGGCCCTTTCCAGCTTCAGGTGATCTTCTCCGATCGGCGAGCTATCCAGATCTGCACTCACGATTGCACCTCGCTCCCCTTTTCGCTCTCAGCCGGCGACGTTGTAGCGGACCATGGTCCCGAGGAGTCTGTACTTTCGCCCATCTGATCCAGGTCTGTCTCTGAGAGGCCGTATCTCGAGCTAGGGCTTGCTGATCGTAGCTTGGATGTAGCTTTAGTCTTCGATTCTTTCGGACCCCCTTTCTTGTTGGCCATGTTTATATGTGCTTACATATACTGTAGCAGTCCCTCTCCGGTTGAATAAATACAAGATATCTCAGGATAATAAGCAAATAATATGAAAAATAACACCGCTGCTAGCGGAGCTCCACTTCAGACGGCCATCTCTCGCATCGGACGAGACCAACGATTTCATTTTTCAACAGGATGGGGCACCACCTAACCGGTCTCTTCCAATGCGACATTTCCTAATTGAGACCTATCCCCAACGTTGGATTGGAAGATCTGGGAATCAAGATTTGTCACTCCACCATTGGCCTCCAAGATTCCCAGATATCACCCAATGTGACTTTTTCCTTTGGGGATACATCAAAGGATTAGTATTCCAACCACCAATGCCTACAACTTTGGACGAAATGAAGTTGAAGATAACGGCTGCCATTCAGAGCGTCAATCCCGATATGTTAGAGAGAGTTTGGCAGGAATTTGAATACCGCCTCGATATTGTTACACTTACTCATGGGGGCCACTTAGAACATTTATAGACAATGTGGGAAACATGTGAATGTAACAGTTTTTGTATATGCTAGTATAATTCAATAAATGTAGCTCTTTGAAACTCCGATATTCTTTTTGGGACACCCTGTATATATATTTTTTATCAAATTCATCCATCTTATTTTTAAAACCACTTAGTTTAGTGTAGTGGAGTCAGATCACTTGGTGTTTGCTGATAACAGAGTCTGCTTACCTATGCACACACTCACGCAACACACACACACCCACACCCACACGCGCACACACCCACACACACACCTACACACACGTCGCCAGTGTTAAAGTCACTAGCCAACCTGACACATGCATTTTTGGGATGTGGGGGGAAAATGAAGAGCATCTGGTGAAAAACACACACAGGAGACATGCAGTCTAGTCTAATTCTACAGGTAGTGGGCTGTCCAGGAATCAATTTCTTATGCTTGAAAAAGTGAGGTAGTCATCCCAAAATGAAATTAAACTTAAAATCTGATATTGGTGGTGGTGCTACCTAAATAATCTGACTTATTTAATTAAAGTAAATCATGTCTGACCTTAAGTTGGAGAGATAATCATGTATATGAGACTTTATCATTTGACTCTAGCTGCTTTGAGAGACTAAATCTTATAATCTAATGGTAGATGTTTGCACATTAACGAGTTTATCACATATGCTTCAAGCTTCAAGAGACTGAGTTTAAATTCTGTTTCTGGGTAGTTGAAGTTTTCACTTTCTCATCCTTACTGCACAGTTCTTCTCTGGCTCTTAGGTTTCTTTTTACATTCTAGACGTGTGTTAAGAAGGCTATTCATTCTAAATTGGCTTGATGTAAGTGTGAGTGCCCTAGTTTCTACCTTTTCTAACCTTGCTGTTAGAATAACAGTTCTCTAAGGAGACTGGCATATTTCATTTGAACTGATGGAGCTGTAAATCAGATTTGCACAGTTTACAAACAATAATGTTTTCTTCCACTTCCTAAGGATAGTAAAATAGTAAACGCTTTGAACTTGCATTTTATTGAAGTTGCAATCTTGGAAAATGAGAGGATGTCTGAGGAGTGGAGAAGAAGTGTACTGGTATCAGTTTTATGAAAAATGGTGATGTGCAGAACTGTAGTAACTACAGAGGGATACAACTGATCAGCCACAACGTGAAGTTATGGGAAAGAGTAGTGGAATCTAGGTTAAGAAGGGAGGAGATGATTAGCTAGCAGCAGTTCGGTTTCATGCTGGGAAAGAGAACTACAGATGCAGTGTTTGCTCTGAGGGTGTTGATGAAAAACTATAGAGAAGTCCAGAAGGAGTTTTTTGTGGACCTACGGAAAGCATATGACAGGGTGCCTAAAGAGGAGTTGTGGTATTGTGAGAAAGTGGCAGAGAAGTGTCTAAGAGTGATACTGGATAAGTACGAGGGAAGTGTGACAGTATTGAAGACTGGCTCTGAGCCCTTTCTTATTTGCAATGGTGATACACAGGTTGACAAAGGAAATTAAACAATAATCCCCATGGACTATGATGGTTGTCGATGGCATTATGATCTGTAATTAGAGTAGGAAGCAGTTTGAGAAGACCCTGGAGAGGTGGAGATATGCTCCAGAGAGGAGAGGAATAAAGGTCAGTAGGAACAAGACAGAATACATCTGTGTGAATGAGAGGGAAGTCAGTGGAATGATGAGGATGTAGGGAGTAGAGTTGGCGAAGGTGGATGACTACAAATACTTGGGATCAATAATACAGAGTAACGGAAAGTATGGAAGAGACGTATAGAAGAGAGTGCAGTCAGGGTGGAGAAGAGTGTCATGAGTGATTTTTGAAAGATGGGTACCAGCAAGAGTGAAAGGAAAGGTCAACAGGACTGTAATGAGACCAACTATGTTATATGGTGGAACTGAAAAAAAGACAGAAGACAGAACTGGAGGTGGCAAAAAGACAGGAGACAGAGCTGGAGGTGGCAGAGTTAAAGAGGCTAAGATTTTCATGGGGTATGATGAGGATGAACATGATTAGAAACAAGTATGTTTGAGGGTCAGCTCAGTTTGAATGTCTTGGAGACAAAGCCAGAGGTGAAATTTCATTCATTTGGACATCTGTAGAGCATAGATGCTGGGTATATTGGAAGAAGGATGCTAGGGATGGAGCTGCCAGGCAAGAGAAAAAGAGGAAGGCCTAAGTGGAGGTTTATGGATGTGGTGAGAGAGGACATGAAGGTGGTGGATGTGACAATGCAAGATGCAGAGGACAGAAAGATATGGAAACAGATGTCCCTAACAGGAGCAGCTGAAAGATAAAGAAGAAGAAGATGCATATGAAGAGAGAGCAGGACTTTAGGAACCTTTACATTTTGAATTGATGTGATTTCGGACAGTCTATGTGAATAGGCTGGATGAACTTTTTGGGCTAATGGCCTGTTTTCATCACAGTTTTCTAATTTATAATCATACTTGTGGTTTTTGGTCAAGATTACTTTCTTTTGACCATTGAACAATTTATTAAAATGAAATGTATGCAAGCTCATCAGATTATTATTGTTTCAATCTATTATATTTTTTGAGAAGTTGTAACATTCAGTAGGTATATCAACACTCTGTTAGATAATCCTCATATCTTCTCACTGTGTTTTTATAGATGATTTCTGTTCAGATGTTACAGCAAAATGATGCAAACTGTCCGGTATTCCAATGGATATATACTATAACTGTTCACGCCTGTATCTACTATTTAGAAGCCATTGTTTCTAAATTACAGAATAAGTGAATCAACTCATGGGTTACTCCAAGGTTACTGAAAGTTCTCTGCCTTGTGTATTGGCTCAAGTTACTTCCGTCCTAAGCTTTCCACTTGTTTAAGGTGCCAAACATCTGCATTAGGAAAGTCACTGACTACTCTATCTTTCAATTGTTAGCAGAGTGTCAGGGCTTCACCCTTTTGTGTATAATTATGTCTGGCTCCATAGAGTTGCTATCTCACTACAAATCGATGCACAAAAGAATATAGTTATTTTTATTCATTGTTCATTTAACATTTAGAAATAAGAAATGAAAGAAACACTCAGCAGTCAAACAACAAATAATTCCTGGACTTTTTTTTTTTACATTTTTAACATTTAATACTTGATGTAGGATGCTACATAATGTATTAAAGCTTCCATCACTGTAGATGAACTGTGTAATGAAACTAAGATCAGTCTGCTAATCCTTGGTTTAGGTTTTAATTGCTTGGTGGATTTTTTTTAAATGCTTTTTGAAAGGTCTGCAGTTCTGTGACATTTTTGTGTTAACTTAAGACTGTAGAAAACATTTGGCTATGCTGATAAATTCCCTTTGTTTTTATTTTAACTTAATTTTTTATTGAACAATAAGCATAACTTCTTCTGTCTTTTTTATTTTGCATAAATTAGTACTATAGAATAAGACACAATAAGAAATTACCTACTCCTAAATAGACAATAAAATGAATTAAAGTAGATATTTCATGTTAAAGGGAATTTGTGTGCCACCTATGGACAGTAATAACATTAATTTCAGCTCAATTTATTTTTAATATAGCTCTCTCCTTACTTAATAGCATTCAAATATGTACATATTTACACATATAATATAGTTAAAATGAAACACACAAAACACCAAGCAATATGTACTTAGAAATGTACCCTCATATGCAAAGTTGTTATTGCTTTTATTATCATCTTTTATTGGTGTCAATTAGGTTCTCAAAGTCCTTAATATAAGTAAATGGGAAGTATTCCATATGTGATTTAAGAAATGGCAATCTAGTATTGGAAGAGAGGAAATTAAAAATGCCACTAATCTCACAATCTAAAGAAAAGCTTTTTTCTCTCTTTCTATTTTGGGACTCATGACCATTCAGAAAATATTTAGGCCAGATGACCACTCAGCCACCATTTGGCATACAGCAGAATACTATAATACAAGCTACTGTACAAGATTTTGGTGGAGTATGAAAATAATGAAGCAGTTGATTAGTCACTGGTGACATGGCTGCAATCGGGGCCTAGTGGTAAAGTTTTTGCAATTAAAATAACATGACTCCAGCAAGTACATTTGATTTTTCCACTGATAGATAAGAACACATTTGTACCAACATCTGTGTTTCAGCAATTGCTTGCACCAGTCCAGATATAGGTATAGTTACACACCTGTCCAGTCCCTTACATTCTGTGTTAAGTTTGTCTATGTATATAAAGTACAGTATGGATTTTTGTGGACTCACACCAAGAAGCATGTCAATTCACAGATTTGCAACATGGTGAACTGTTGGTGTTCAGTCTCCAACCCGCAATATCTGGTTCAGAAGTGGTCTCCTTGCAGCATGAGCTAATAGGGTACATCTGCTGTGCAGACACTGCTTCTGAACACAGTGAGTGGGGAGTTTCCTGGTTACCCTCAGCTGAGCGCTCTCTCTCTCTCTCTCTCAGCCCCCTCTGTTTCCCTGTGTTGTGCACTCCACCTGTAAAGCATCACAGTTTGAACCTTTTCTACAATCCACCTGTCCACAAGTCCCATCTTCATCGTCAAGTGTATTCCTGTGCACTCACACCATGAAGCATCTCAGTTTGAAGATTTGCACTGTGGTGAACTGTCAGTGGTCAGTCATGAGCCCACAATGACTGGCTCAGAAGCTGTCTTCTTGCAGTGTGAGCTAATAGGAGAACTCCTTTTAGTCAGCCATGCAAAGTCTATTTCTTAACAACACAACCAGAGCACTTCTTGTTGACATTGGCTAAGCTCTCTCTCTCTGTTATCGTTGCCTTCACAATGTTGCAAGTACACTCCAACCATCCACAGTATAAGTCCCATCTTCATCGTCAAGTGAATTCCTGTGGACTCGCTCCACGATGCATCTCAGTTTGAAGATTTGCACTGTGGTGAACTGTCAGTGGTCAGTCGTGAGCCTATAATGACTGGCTCAGAAGTGGTCTCCTTGCAGTGTGAACTAATGGGAGATCTCCTATAATCAGCTCCATAGAGACTGCTGCTGAACACTGCGGGCACAGTGCTATCTGGGGAAGTCATCCCTCACCTTTTCTGAGTAACACTGCAACTGCAATATATATGAAAAAAGATTAATTTTGAAAACAGGGTCAAAATCAAAATGTACTGTACAAGTAGTAGCCCTCGCATATTTGAATACTACATTGCATATGCTGTTTTTTGGAATATACCATTTTTAAATTGAGAATGCACAGGAACTATTACAGGACACAATTTATAACAGGAAGAATGATGACTATAGGTTTTGTAATAATTTGTTCAAATTGGAAGCACTCCATAATCACCTTTTTAATAAAATGTTTATTTTTATTATGGATTGTTATGGGGAACTAGAAAAAATATGATTGATCTGCAAAATAACCGGATGTAAACTAGAATTAGGTGGATTTTAGCATGTGATTTTTATACTAGAGGTAAAGTAGATATGCTAAAGGGGATCAATTTACTTTATTAAATTTCAGGATGCTTTTGAGAGAAAATTATATAAGCTTATAGACTTTTCAACTATGAAGCAGTAACACATACCACTGAGGCCCTGCGCTAACCACTGTTATATCATAAAGCTGCTTCTGCTACTAAGGCCGTACTACTCTTACTCTTGAATTTTAAAACAGCTTTGATTTATCAAGTCTGCCTTTTTGCCTTGGCAAGCATAAAACCTGTTTCATCGCTCAAAAGCTGTGGAGGTGACTTTGCTCTGAGTGTTTTATTTTTAATACACGGACACTAAATCTCATTTGTAATTTTCAATTGTACTGTACAGTTTTCTTTCTTTCTTTCTTTTATTCTTTCTTTCATTCTTTCTTTAACATATTAATGTATAAAGTTTTGGTTTCTTTGAATTACAAATGCAGTGTTTTCTGTGGATTTTTCTACAACATCTCAGAGACATGAATGACCCTAAGTGTCCCATTTTTAGCATATGTGGGTGTTTTACAATACAATACCCTGGTACCTCATTGATTGCTGGTGATTGCCTTCCATGCAATGCTGTCAAGACGACTCGGCTCTATACATCCAGGCCCTGCACAGTGTATGGAAAATGGATTATTGGACCAAAAGATGTTTGACGTGATCTAATAGCACACTTTAATGTTAATGTAGTAGATTCCTGTCATTAGTTAAGGTAGAAAGATGTGTGAAATTCTGTATAGTTGTTAGGCAACAAACCTAGCTAGAATAATTTTGTTTTAATAGCATTATAGGGGGTGGTTCAATTACACTATATGTAATATAAAATGTATTTTTGAAAAATGAATGAATATTGTATAAAAATGTAAAATCTTGGAAGGGTAAGAGAAGGACATCTTTCAGATATTTGTTAGCTTGTTACCCATCCATATAAATGAAAGCCTTTCTTTTGAGGTGCAGGTGTTCTATAGTCAGATGACATCTTTCTTGCTATTGACGTAAACCACTATAAAACTCCAATAGTTCAGTTGATTTATTTGCTTTATATACCATACATCACAAAGACAATTCCTGAAAACATCCCATTGAAGTGTAGCAAACACTAAAACAATACATTTTTAGAATATCATACAGTAGCTCACGCAAATATAGCTGTATTATTTCTGTTACTATAACAATCATGTGGTTGAATTTTGAATACTGATGTCTGCTATTTTTTAGCTTTTGAGATTTATTATTTCTGTCAAACATTATTGACTTCGATTAAATTTAAAAGGAATGTATGATTTTTAAAGAATGTAATTTTAGTTGGAATTTGCAGATGTAATGTATATGTATATTATAGGGAACTATGACAATATTAGATGTGATCTTGAATAATATGGCAAACATGATGTTTTATTGTTATAGGCCGGAAGAACATTCCACTTCACCATCTAACATTACTGCAAACTAACTGTTGTGTTTGATGGATATAACTGAAAAGTCCCATATGTCATTAAAAACTGGCATGAGAACTAAAAAAACATAAAGAAAAAAACATTATGAAGTCAATAAAGTCCCATGCATATGCATGGCCTTGCTCCTAATAATGCACCAAAAATTAACAGTTTTCCATCCACACTTTTGAATTAACTACCCCATTATGTACTCATATTTCCTGCTGGGGTAAACCAAAATTGTACATTTTCTGTAAGGTTCTCGCTAAAAACTGATATAGATAAAAACTAATTTGAAATCAGGGTAATTGACATTATATGCGCAAGCAGTGAAACTACAGCAAAAGTGATTTAGTGTATAAATGGATAGAGATAATTCAATGCAAGCCAACCTTTGTAGAATGCAGTTGAAAAATGTCAGAGAGATCGCACTTATCATTGACACATACATTTCTGTTTGTTATTTGTTCAATTTTTCTCAAAAGCAGATATTCACTGTATACCCACAGAGTAGGGTATAGTGCTAATTTACAAAATACATGAAACAAACCCATTCCCACAATAAAAATGCACATGTAAAATGAGAGCACTGCCACAGCAAATAAAAAGAAACTCAATTACTAAACACCAAAGAAGCAACCTTTATCCTTGAAGTGTTACTGGCAGCCGATGAAGGATTGTACTATTAATCTGAAATGTCCTGAAAGAAATTCAGTTGACTACTGACAGCATATGAGTGCAGCTGCACAGCAGGACAGCTTTAGGACAGGAACTGAATGAATTTAAATGCAGAATGGTGATAATCTGCCATACTGCTGGCAATGTTTGACAGATATCTATGGCAACAATGGATGTCTAGGCCCAAATATTATGATAATTCCAAAAAAAGATTATGCAGTTTCATTACCACAATATGAAAAGTCTTTATAACCTCAACATGCTGATGACCTGTTGGCTTTCCCTTATTTTAGGGTCAGCAAACTTAATTTGACTTGAATGTTAATAACGTAAATGTTTCACACAGACCAAATATATTTTAAAAAGGCATTTATTTTCATTGTAGTCATACTTTTCAAAAAATGTGAATAGCTTATGGAAAGATCATCAAAATATAAACTCAGATAATGATATTGTACAGTGAAAAAGCATGCACATACTGTAAAGGTGTCATTCATTTTTTTCTAAACCAGAAAACAAAAAATATTACGTTTATAAAATAATATTCAACAAACAATAAAATATAAAATAATTTTTAACCAAACAAAAAAACAACTGTAATGTCTTATCATGTAGAAGATGAGCTGCTAAACTGCGTGAAGTTAAGTCTTGAAAGTAATCAGATGCTTCACTGTTAATCCAGAATGAAACCATACAAACTCTCTGGAGAGAAAAATATCTCTAGAAAAAGATTTATTTTTTTAATTTCGTCCAAATGCCATTTGTATTATTTGACACAGATAAAAACGTTCACTTACTATCTAGTAGTCTACTGAAATTTAATGTTCAGGTTTTTGTAACTAGAAAGAAAGAAAAAGAAATAAAGAAAAATTCACTTAGCTTCTCCAGGATGAGCAGTGTGATCCTGTGTAACTATGACATTACATTGCTGCCAGTCCTAAAGCATTAACTATGTGTTCCACTTAAGAATTAGGGGGGCATATTAACCAAAAGCTATACTATACCCAGTGTATTTATTTCTTCTCAGACTTTATTCACTGGTGTTCACAACAGAATGGTGTCAAATCAGATAATACAACTACTGTATAAAGCTAATGATTAACCTTTGGCAAAAAGTACTTTTCTAGTAGGTGCATTAATAAGCATCCTTGTGTGCAAATGTGGTGTTAATTACAAACTATCCATGGAAAACACAGAAATCCAGAAAATCCATTGTGTGTATCACCGCTATTCCCTGCATTGAATCCTCCTAGTATGATTACAGAAGCAGTAGATGATACTCTTTTGAGCAAAGCATCTGATGTCTCAAAAAATGCTTAATACTATGTTGTTACTGTTGTTTGGTGCATATACACCAACAGCAGGTAAAGTCTGTCTCTCTGCAGTTCAGAGTTGAATTGAGAGGTTCTGGTTGTCCACTTGAACAAACTCCAACTGTACAGTACACAGCTGGGGGCCCATGAGTATCCCCACACCCACCCAGGGCCTCTACCATGAAACAGCTCCAAAGCATGATAGCAACCAGCCTGAACTGAGAATTCTAGTTCCATAGCTAACTGATGTGCATAGAGATGTCTTCAATAAGATCTAGCCAGTATTTTTTATCCTCCTGCATGACATTTGTTTGCTATTCTATCAGAGCTGTTACATTCCATAACACAAAGTTCATTCTCCATTTCCAAAGTTTAGTATCAGTGGATCAGTCCTACTCTTGGCTATTGGCCAAAGCATATTATCCCAACACCCATCCTTTATCTTGAGGGCCTTGAGCCTACATTCTAGCTCCATGCAGCTTTTTCAGACTGAGCCTGACAGGGCCACGTGCGTCACTGGGCCACCAGGTGCTCATTGAAGTTGGTCTTGGTATCCTTTTTCTATTTGAAGCTCCTTATATTTGAATCAGTACTATTATGAGGGGCATTTAAAGAAAAATCTTTTTGGACCCCTCAATTCACCATGGGCAACAATGATCAGCAACATATGCCCCTAGACAACATTAGTTATGAAGATCATGCTGCCAAAAAGACTCCTACTAAGCAATGGTCACAATTCCAGAAAGTTAAAATTAGTTCATTTAATAAAAAACATTATATTTTTGTTCTTCCACTGCAGCCCTTACTGACAGCAAGCAATTTCCTGTCTAAAATGGCTCAAAGCAGGGGTATAGTCTTTCATCAGCAGTACTCACCATCTCACTTGAGCTAGTAAATTACAATGATCTCAAAAACACAGAATATTACTTCAATTTCATTGTTGCCTCATTAAAAAAAAAAATCAGTCTTTTTCTCCTGTGCTGGTCTAGTTTTACTCCTCCCAACAGAGAATGAATCTATCAAATTTATTGTAGTTCCACCCTTAACTTTATTAACTCCATGATCTTTATTCCTGTTCCTACCGCCTCAAAGTAATAATTCATGGGTCTGGATTTGTATGCAGCAGCAAATGACCAAGTATGCAGTGTACAATAACCTATAGTAAAACCACGGCGGGATTGATTTTTCTTTGATTTACAAATGTAGTACTGACCTCATCTTATCATGCCACCAAAATCTTCTTGTACTGCCCATTCCCTTGTGCCATGGTATTTTCCTAAAAAGATTTAATTTAATGCCATAAGAACAATTATATTCTCTCTTCAAATGTAATGTTAAAATATTGAAAATCCCAGTTTGGCACATTACTATTACATGCTGTAAGTGTATAAAAAAAGTCTGGAAAAGACAGTACATTACATTATATTACCCTATTTTTATTAACAGTAGTAATAAGCTATGTTTATTTTCTAATTGTTCAAGCAGACTGGTCTGATTCTTAGGAAATAAACATTAACTTATTTTTTGTCCTTTATAAAATGGCAACAGTATTTTTGTTTTAGTAGAAATCTAATAAGGTGCCCCACAAGCAGTGACTGATTAATTTATTATCTCCTTAGTTTCATAAGTTATGCGCTCCTTAACACCTTTGGATATTCTAACTTCTCTTCTTATTTTTCTATTAAGTTCACTAATTAAAATAATCTTTTAGAAAGTGATGTTTTTATTTCACCAGTAATATTTATGATGTGGGTGTACTTAAGTGATACATTAATAGAAACCCCTACAGCCCAATACCACTAAACAAATAATAATAATGGAATGAAAAACTGAACATTTGATTAAAAGGCATTTTCTTGACCATTGGATATTCTCACTATGGTAACCATTATGTCTCCTTTTAGGTTTGCTAGCATATAATGCATGAGGCACCTATTGCAATGGCCATGCCTGTCCGCCTCTCTGTGTGAAACAACTCGGCTCCCTGCGGATGAATTTTGTTAAAATGTAACACACTTATGCTTCAAAGAAATTTGTCAAGACAGTTCAGTTTTTGCTGAAATATTGTTAATTTGAAAATTATAAATGTTATACATAACATATTAAATTAACAAAGGTAACAGCAAATACATTTTGAGTTTCAGCAATCCAGTCAAATCTATTGTTGATTTTCTTAGAGTGGTTGAAGAAAAACAACCATATTGGGTTATTTAATAAGCCTTTGATAATAGTTGCAGAACCCTACAAATTTGTGTGCACCTGTTTAATACTCTCTGGATCTTTTCAATTTAGTATGGCTGAGACTTTGCAATCATCCTCATTAATGCCAAATATTGAGATTCTGTGTCCTAAAAATAGTGCAGAATTCACATTTCTTAACTTACAGTTTATTGTATCTGAGAGGTCATTTTAAGACTTCTCTGACAAACAGGGAAGTAGAGATTATTAGAGAGAATGTCAAAATGTCATTGATACAAACCAGCACAAAAACACCTTAAAGATCTCGAAAGAGTTGTTTACAAAGGACTGAGACACTGCCAATGAATTGATAAGATCATAGGGCATTACCAGATAGTCATAGTGCCTCGTTGCAAAATTAAATGCAGTCTTTCCCTCATCTCCCTCCTATATTTGAATTAAATTATACTGTATGTGCTTCGCAAGTCTAATTTTGTGGAAATAATGGACCCTGTAACCTAATTAAGTAATGGATGAGTGGAAGAGGTTGGTTGTTCTTAATAGTTGTTTTATTATGTTCTTGATAGTCAATGCAGGGTTTAACAGTGATATTCTTTTATTTTATTTTCAAAAAAAAAACCAACTGTGCCTTCTGAGCCATTAGACAGTATAATAAAATCTATGTTTAGATAATATAAAATATAATTATCCATAGCTTGACTTTAGAGACAAGATAAATGTGTACACATTTCCCTTAGGTTACGGGGCACCTGGGAAAGGATCGATAAGACAATAATATACCCTATGAGGAGATAATTCTGTGAATTTGTGTCTACTGAACTCATCTTAGAAATCCTCATAATACAAGGATATAACCTGAACTGTATTACATTGCACTATAAGTGTTAAAGAGAACACTAAAACAATTTTCCAGAGAAAAAGAGCTCTATCTCTTAATTTCCTTTAGTTTGTAATCAATAGACAGATTGTATCTCTCTAACTAAGAATATTGTAAAATTAGTTGAGAAGTAGTGCTGGGAATTGCAAAAAAGTGATTGTCTCTTTATAAAGAAATGCCACTTTCAAGGTGATGCGTGGAGATACATAATTAATAATGCCCGCTTCAAAACCATTGCCATCTAGAGCAGGGATCTCCAACACGTCGCTCGCAAGCTAGTGGTAGCTTGCAACCCATTTCCAAGTAGCTCATTAAAAGTGTTAATGAATCCTACATAAATTTGAAAACTTGATTAGTCAAATTAGGGGAGGGCGATCTTTCCAAAAAATTATATCACGATCCACAATCTGAATTGCAATCTATCTTTTCAATGTGGCATACACTTAAAAGAGTATCTGAATTCAAACTCATCAAGACCCAAGTAAAACTGAATTCAATTGTTCTCTCGTTCACTAGCTAAGCAGGGATAAGGAACACACCCCCTCCCCTCAGCCCGCTACATCTTTCATGGATTTGTGCAAATAAATCGGTACTGCAATGAACTATGATACAAGGCGAAATGAAAGAAGTCACAAAATCAACCAGAATGTTCAAGCAAATTATACAAAAAAACAATCTAAATCCATTAAGTAGTTCTCTCGTGAAAAATGGACAGACGGATTGACAGACATTAGATTTTATATATTATATGTTAGTAAACCGTCAAAATAATGTGCAGTTAAAGTCTCAACAGCATTCTAAGAATTTCTGGAGCTTAATAGAGCCAGATTACTATAAGAATCTTCACCAAGCAGCTCTAAAAATGTCTGCTTTGTTTGGGTCTACATACCTCTGTGAGTCTACCTTTTCTGACATGAATGTCATGAAATCAAAATTCAGAACAAGTCTGACAGATGAACTTTTAAATGACTCCATAAGAGTGAACCTAAGTGGCTACACTCCACCATGCACCTCTCTTGTTGTCTCCATGCAGTGCCAGCCATCTGAATAGCTAAAAAACACATCACACATGCAACTGGACATGTGAACTGAAACAGTGACCTGTAACAATATGACAATAAGTCATATCTGTGTGTTTGCAATTTGCATTGTTTTGCTTTGACAGCATTCTTGTTTTAATTCAATAGTGTGAGATACACTAGAACAGGGGTGCCCACACTTTTTCGGCTTGCAAGCTACTTTTAAACTGACCAGGTCGAAATGATCTACCTACATTGAAAATTATATATATATACATATAATAACAATTAAATACATTTATGGCCACTACAGTATTTGGATTTAATAATCTTCATGTGGGAAAAGGCTGACTCGCATAAATAAATACAGCTGAATAATGCAGTCAAGGAGGTAGCACATTTCCTCATGTTTGGGTACTTTTCCTCTGTGAGTAAGTTCCAAAACAGTCCAAGAGCCCCAGACTTCAGCTGAATATCATCCTGTAGTGTCAAAATCTCATCCTCCATTGTAAAGGAGTTTTAGGTGAAACAGTGTTGCAATTTCTGATTCGAGTGAATCACTCTCAACATCTTCCCTAAATGGATAGCACTTAAATGTAGCAATTGGCTCATGTAAAGCTGAGTCTTGAAACCGTCTGTTAAAGTCTGACAGGCAGTTTTCAATCTGCTTTGTGTAGCGTATGTTGTCAAGTTGCAAACACGCCTTCCTTTGCGTCTCTAGCTCTGACGCGAGGTTTTGGATGTTCCCCAAATCAAGGTGCTGCAGCTTTGAGGACAGTTGTTGCATTTTTCGTTTGAAAGCATTAACTGAGCTAATCATATTGAACATGGTTTTCTCTTTTCCTTGCAGCTGTAAATTAAGCTCATTCAACATGTAGATCAGATCAGAAAAAAAATGCCAAGTCTAGCGGCCATTGATCGTTATTAAATTGCTTGTATTCTGCATGTTTAATGACAAGGAGAAACTCCTTTTTCTCTGGCCAGGGGTCTTGAAATCTCAGCAGGAATTTCTCCCTAGCCATCTGCCTCAATGAAGGCATCTTTTTATCATCTCTCCATCTTGGAAGGACTTCTTATGCTTAATGATCGAGTGACTCACCCGGAACGATGCTTCGGAGTGTCTGCCTTTGCGTTTGAATTCAGCCGAGTAAAAAATGACGGCTGTCTGATTAACTGCGATTTTAGTTCCCTCTCCTTTCTCTTTCTCAGATCACTTTTCGGAAGGAAGTCAGTTTCGTAGTTTTTATGAACAGTAGTTTTTTATGAAAGTGCCTTTCCACATTTTCGTTCTTTGGAATAGCAATGATAGATTAACAGATCAGACAAACGCACTTCGATTGTGACATTGTGAGAAAAAAAAATCCTCTTCCAATTCCACATCCAGCCCATACCCTCCCCAAACAATTTTTTTTAAATCCCTTCTTTAGTCGATATAAATTGGATGGCTAACTAGATTACAGCCGGAGTTTTGCAGTAGCTTGCATGTTTGATCGTGCATGCGGGATGACCAGTGTGTTAGAAGAAAAGAGATCTCAGACTGGCCGCCCTGTATGTTAATCAGGTGGCAAATGCCATAGGGAGGATATATGATAGACTAACGTTTAAAGAAATTTTTTTTTGAATGCAACGCAATCTACCTGCACTACCTTTGCGATCTACCAATTGATCATGATTGACGCATTGGGCACCCCTGCACTAGAGTATGCATACAGACATAAAAAATGCACTTGCAGGTGAACTAAATATTTTTTGTGATGTTTTAATGCAAAATGTGAGTTGTGGAGACCATTTTGTAAATGTTCAGGTAAAACAAGCTTATTCAGTTTGTTTGGGTTGAAATAAGCTATGAGAATAAGCGTTAGAAAGTATGAGGATCTCTCGGCCATTTTCATTTTGTAAAAGTAGCTCTCAGGGGAAAAAATGTTGGAGACCCCTGATCTAGAGGTACAATCTTTAGTTTTATTTCTGAGAGAAGGGGTCTTCTTATAATGTCAGTCATTAACTAAAATTCTAAAACAAATTCTCAAAAGCCTTGACCTTAACAAGTACAAGCAATGATTTTTTTTTTCTCACGATAATGGGCTGATAATGGGTTTTGTCTCATATTTTAGGACATCTGAGTCTGAAATAACCAAAACTCTGACAATATCAGCAACAGCCCTTCTTTAGCCGTCTTTGGTATTCTGTAGTGCTTGATTTTGTTTGCACAGGGAAATTCAGTGTTAGTATTTCTTTCTTTTTTTAACTCAAAGATATTTGTGGCTAAACCAACAATATTTTTGACCAAGTAGAAAAAATGGAGTCACATTCTTTTAAATCTTTTTTAAGCATCTGTTGCTCCACTTGAACTAAGTCCATGTTTTTTATAATACCATCCATTTCAGGATCCCTTATCGAAAGGCAAAAGCTATTGTATTATGTGTTGGGGCACATAAGGATAAGATGAAAAAGACCAGGAAATGCATGAGATTTACGAGGCATGGATGAACAATAACAGAGCACAGAATGGGAAGATCAAGAAAAGCAAATACCAGTGGCAAAACGTAATGAATAAAAAGCAAAGACATACAAGAATTGATGCTAGAAATTAAGTAACTTGTGATAATGTGTTTTTTAATAGTCTTTTTAATAGCTTGGTCATTTGACTCTGCTGACAGGCAGGTTCAAAGACTGGTGCACTTGCTGACATCATATGGTTGCGACTTTCTGTTTGTGCCACAGGCAACCCGACGAAACTTCCTGACAACAAAAAGAAAGTTGGCGTAGTGGCACGATGATATAATAACTTGGCAATTACAAATGTGATACATAATGTATTGACTCAAAAACTGAAAAATATTAAATTCTATAGCATGAAAATGCATTAAAAATGACATATGAGAAAAATGTATTGAATGAGAAGCAAATTTATAAGGAACTGTAGACAAACACAAGGTTCATGACAGGTTATCACCCTCACCTGGCCTGAGCCTTACACTCAAAGAAGAACTGCACTTTTCCCTTTCCCTTATCAATAATTGGTGGTTAATGATTCAAAATACCCTTTGTCTATTCTGATATCTTAATTCAATATTTAAAGATGTCTCTGAGGCCGTATTGACAACCCTGTGTTTTTAATAGATGAATTTGAACTAAGAAGAAAAATGCTGATATGAGCTTATGAAGTAAAAATAACTCTGAAAGCATGTGTGCCAGCTTTATTTGGACAGTCTTGTTGAAATGAACATAATGAATTGCTGCAGTTTTGCTGTCACTGAAATTTCAATATCAGGTTAGCATTTCCTGTTGAAACAATGACATTCTGCACCCAAACAAAAAGCTTTCTTTCAGCACTGACAGCTTCCAACCATTTCATTGTGGTAAATCTTTTTTTGTTATTTAGACCTACCTCATTTTAAACTATGCAATTACAGCTGCATCTGAAAAAAGCGTAAAATATGCAGATTTAGTACAGAATATGGCATATCATATGCTATCCCGATTCTTTTCATTCCTTACAGAAGTGCCTTTAGCATTCCAGGTGGCAACGTGAATAGTTCTACAGCTATTCCATGTGTCTTAAATCCCATCTTTACACAAGCATTTTCAAAAAAATTGTTTGTATAACAAAACTTCTGTTCCTGAGTATATTACAATGTAATTAAAATGTTTGTAATGTGAAAATTAAAAAAATTCTGCATCACTTCACTTTCAGGCCTATACAGAATTATTATAGGATATATTTAATATTTATTGTTAAAAGCAGTAATTCAAACATCCATCCACTTTGTAGCTCACTTTATCCAGAGCAGGTTCACAGGGAATTGGAACCTATTCCAGCAAGCATAGGCCACATTATAGGAGAAGTCCCTGAATAGGGCGGCAGTCCATCACAGGCCAAACACACACACACACACATCATAGCCAGCTTAACATAATCTATCCACCAAACCCTCTTGTCTTTGTACTGTGGGAAGAAACCAGAGCACCTGGAGGAAACCCATGCAGACATGGGAAGAATATGCAAACTCCACACAGGAAGGACCTGGTACGCAAACCCAGGTGTCCTTAGTGTAAGATAGCAACACTTCCACCAAACCTATGTGCCATCTGAACTAATTAATCTCATTTTTAATATGTTATACAAGCTTTATGTTTGTAATGTACACTACTTTTGTTTCACTAGCTAAAATAAGATGTGGTAGATCAGATGTAGAAGAAAAAGATTTTATTATGTTTCATGTTCTTTAAAATTGTTAAAAGGATTATAGACATTTTCATGTTAGTTTAGCTGTATGTTTTAACTACTGTATAAGTGTGCCTTTCTTTGACTTGAAAGCAGCTTGTCTAAACATAGGAAGAGGAACTGCTGTTAAAGACAGAAGGCTAAAGTATCAAAGTGAAACTTGCCAGTGTAACAAGGGCGATCAGGCAATATGAAAGATTACCTTTAAATGGTAAATTGGTAATTTTCTAGAGCATTACACATACGTGTAAAAGCGAAGTTCTCAAACCATTGTTCAAATTCAACACTCTATCTCCAGGTATCAAACAGGTGTAAAGATATGCTTTTAAGCAGAAATCTGTTGAAAGATAAAGTCTTAACATCTCTTCCCCAGGCAGGCATGTTTTGGGACTACTGCCCCTTTATCAGGGCCAGTCATAGTATAGCCTCAAATGCATAGATAAATATCATTTCTCTATAAAATTGCTATTTGAGCATATGAGAGTTTTCACAGTTTTAAAGTGTCCTTGCCTAATAAAGAGACAATTCTGTGAATAACTCCCTTGTTTATTTGTTAAATTAACAATATTTGAATAACCACCTTATCACCTTATCAAGCAACTTGATGTGATAGACTGTTTCTTTTCTAACATCTAATGCCTTAACTTCATCAGCATCTTTGCTGCATTGGCTCATTGTGCTGTCCAGCTAAATGTAACATAGTGTTTAACAGATATGCATAAAATTCATTCAGTGCCTAATTTGCATTATGTAGAATTAGTGGTTTGTGGGAATTTACATCGAATAAGCCACAGTCATACATAAAGGGTATTCATGTAATGTAAATTGTAAAATACTAACGCTAAGCTTGCATTTTAAAAAGGTTTGAAATTTTATCGGAATGAGGGTTGACATCTAATTAAAGAAAGGTTTACATTTTTTTTTTGATCCAAGCAAGGAATAATTTAGACCGTAAGTAAACTAAATTATGGGGATTACTTTTTGTTAAACACTAGCAATTAAATCTTAATTAGTGCTTCATTTAAAAATATGTTTCACTTGCAAAGCAATTAACAACATTTAATAATGTTCCACAAGCAGACTTTAAAGTATGCTGTAATTTCTGTGTTGTCCTATGTGTCAGTATTGCAGTAAGCCCGCTCGTTGAAGTTTTACACCAAGCAACATGATTTTTTCATTATTAAAATATCATACCCATCAGATAACTCTGCAAAGGTTAAGATATTAATTTTTTTTTCAATCGATCTTTTTTTGTATTTTGCCTTCATAGTTAATAACTTGAAATGACTTCATATATAATTCCATTCAAATCTTTCTGTCCAATTCAGGGTCATTAATATGGAAATGTGCAAATTCCACACAAAGAGTGACCAGCAATGATTGAAACCCATGATTGAATGAATGATGCAGCACTTTGCCAAAAATACTGTGCATTCAGATTTACAATATAAATATGTAAATCAGTACAACATACAGATGTAGCCATGCAAAATGCATTGTGTGGCATTCACGGTTTCAACCCAGCAAGGAGTTATGATAATTATAGAATTAAATCATACTAAAAAAGAACAAATTCTTAACCCATAAGGGCAGACAAATTGATAGGGAGGTAGTGCAGAACAGAGAGCCAGCAGTGACAAAACGGTCCACATTTAAAAAATACACAAATATTTGCTTTCTTGCCTTAAGCCATTATACAGATAAGCCCGGGCAATGCTTTGTACTGCAGTTATTACTTTATAAAGAGTTGTAATATTTCACACTTTTCTCTGAAAACTTGCTCTTGTTATTGCGCTTTTTAGAAACTACTCAATAATAATTATTGTATAATAATAAATTACCAATCTACAGAATGAAATACTACAAGAATGAGAAAAAAATTATGTTCATTTAGTGATATTACTATAATGTACTTCCTTTATACACATATTAATAAAGAGCTTTTAAGTCCATTTTAATTCTAGTAAATTTGAAAAGGAACGTTTTGGTTAATAGTCTCTTTGGGACCCATTTTTGTTCTTCTGTATAGACATACAATATTATTACAATCAACCTAAGTTTTCAATAGGCTGCAGTGCTTGTTTTTTGGAGAGTTAATTCATAACAAAACAAAAATGAGCAAAATACCTACAGCTTTATGCTTAAACAATCCAAGATAATTTATTTGTAATCAATGTGCTGATAAGAATTAACTTTGTGTTTGTGGATAGGCTTGCATTCAAAAAATTAATTCCAAGAAAAAATGTCTCTGCAATAAAATGTACCTTTGCTCACATAATTTGATAGATATTGTGCAGAAAGAAAACAAAAAACTGTAAGTGGAATGTATGATTTAATAGCTATGAATTATAGCACTTCATTTATACATTATATTAAGTATGGACAGCAATCCCCTTATCTGCAGTTAATAGATTATTACTGACAGCTAAAGCACAAATTCTCCACAGACTTCAAGACAACAACACTGAACAAACGGCGGTGGGTGGAAGGTAAAGAGAATTTTTTTCAATTTCAGCAGCAAATTATTACCTTTCATCTGTGCACTGACAGCTAAAAAGAAAATGACTGAGATTTTGAAACTTGCAGTTCTTATGTTTTTCCTATTGTCTCTGGTTCTTAAGAAACCTTGTACATATACTGTAAGTGTATATTTGTATATAATACATTTATGATATTTGGCATGTACAATGAGGTTTACCAATTGATTTTTCAGCCTTATGTGTTTCTGCTGAAAATGTTTTATGATTTAATAGAGCTTAGGTGTCACTGTTTCTTTTATTGGTTTTTACTTCATTGCCCTTTATTGTTTTCACACTGTATCTTTTCCCTTTGCTTCTCAGCATTACAAAATGTCCAAAAAACTACTGATTGTATTGGATAGTTTGGTCATTTTTTATGATGTTGAATCATCTGGACCATCTAGGAGTTACTGAGCTACATTTAGGGCTTTGGTAATTGTCAGTCTGCAAAAACTCTATACATACAAATACCGTATAAGCAAGGTTTTTACCAAGAACCTATCTTTTGTTTTCTGTTTACTGGCCAGCTAATAAGATCCAGTAGCAGAATCATTCCACATTAATGAAATATTCACTTCAACAACTGGACTGAAGGAAACTAGCTGCCAGGAAGAGCCATTCCACCAATATGAAAGATGGTGGTGGTTCTCTGGTCTGGCTCCAGTTTGGACGCCTGCAGGGCTGCATGGGACTTGTAGTTTGAGGACTCAGTCTTGTAGGTTTCCTTGGGAGCCACCAGGGGGGCATGCTGGGAGAAGACTCCCATATTGTATGGTGGTGGCAGAAGTGCTCTTGGCTCTGAAATAAAGGGGGCCAGCCAACCTCTTTCGGTACAACACTTGCTTGAGAGGAACAGAGAAGGAGCTACAAAATAAGGATTGGCATTTTGACACTTTTGATTAGGGTTGTGGAAAAAGAGTATTTTATATAATAAAAAAATACTTATTTGAACCCAGCCCCTAGTGGTCAGAATATACATATATTTCCAGTTCTGATGCCTGCACTTTGTATTTGCATGCTTAAATTCGACTGACTTATACTCAAAAATAGATGTTAATTTCAAACATAAATCTCATAACATAATGTTAATCTACAGAATCTAATGCTCTTCATCACTATGGGATATGTTGTGCTTGGAACACAAACTATCCATGCCCTGATTTTCCAATTTAGTGAAGCAAAAAGCAGAGAAGTTTTTTCATAATTGTGACTAATTGCAAAGAACCATAAATTCATTTTTGGAACATTTTGTTTTAATGTATCAATTGATACCATATTTTTAAATATATGTGTTTATTAAAACTTGGATCAAAACACTATTCATAGTAGCATTGTCACAAATAAGCCAGTGGACAAAGTTAAACCAAATTTAATATACAATAATTCACATGTTTGCAATTTCCAGGACACTTTATAATAATAAAAAAAAATGTCCTTGTAGTTATTTATATTCTGCATAAAGAAAAAATCTAATGCAAAATTTAATGAATGCTTTACTTGTTGATCGATTATTATAATGCAATTGACAGTGAGTGCAGTGGTAGTGCTGCTGCCTTGCAGTAAGGAGACCAGGGTTTGCATCCTGGGTCCTCCCTGCATGAAGCCTGCATGTTCTCCCTGTATCTACATGGGTTTCTGACGGGTGTTCCAGGTTCCTCCCACCATCCAAAGCCTGGCAGGTTAGGTGCAATGGCAACACTAAATTGGCCTCTGTGTTTGTTTGGTGTGTGAGTGTAATTGTGCTCACCCTGTGCTAAGTGGGATAGGTCCTCGCCTAAAGGCGACTCCGGTCTGGATTAAGCAAGTTATAAAATGAAAATGAAAAATGAATGAATTTCCTACTAGGAAGAAGACTCTTAATGATAGGTGACTTAGTATTTTTTTGAGTTTATATATCTTGGAAAAAAAGTGATTTTTGTGGAGCAAATAGTACATTTATTACAGAAGCAGTGAAATAGACTTGATCATGTTATGCTTGTTGCTTGAAATGAATGACAGAAACTGCAGTTCTTAGTCATAAGGTTTCCTGAGATCCCAGAGGAATGTAAGCTAATATCAGGCTGTAAAAGCAATCCTTTGGTGAGATTTAGGGTTTAGAACAACTTCAATCTCTTTTTTTCTAACCACTGTTTTTCTTTTTTAGTGAAGTGTTCTGTTTTCAAGCAAAGTTTTGAAATTGTAGTCACTGTTGTATAGCCTAATGTCATCTTTTCTTTTTTATTTTAATTTTGTTTGTATACTCATACTTAATGATCTGCAATTTTTTGATATTTGCTAAACTTCTACAACAACTACACTAATAGCAGAGCAATCTAATTAGCACTACTACACAGAATTAGTAGTTGAGTGGTTTCTTCATGTTAGTTCTAGAGAAGAACTGCCTATGTCATGCATGAAACATCAATAGTCATTTAGAAATATGTGTGAATTCTTAGTCAATGTAGTAAGGCATGGGGGTAAGATTGAATTTGCAGGGTAGAACAGTTAGTAGTGAAATAAAAAATATTTCTGTTATTATTCTTTTCACATACAAATGTGTTCAAGGGGACTGCCATGTGGCCACCCTTCGACAGTTCTGGGGCACCGATGTACCATCTTCTGTACAGATTTACTCTTTACATCATATCATCATATGCACGGGTATATTTCAGTTAACACTAGAATTGCCAGAGCCTATGAGAAAACTCGTAAATCTGGCCCACCTTAAATCCGTTCGCACCTCTCTGTCAGCATCTTTTGTCCTGTAAATGTGCCGATTAAGACAAGCAGCAAGCAGCCTGCTATTCCATCCCCCCACTGTCGCAGAACGTTCACAAACTTCTCCTAGCTCGTGCCTTGTTTGGTTATCTGGGAGTGAAGTGCTGGAGTTTTAGAGTGGAAATAATAGATCGTTATTTGGAACATATGCATTTCATGTGTGTTCTGTTTCTACAGTAATCTGTGTAAACACATGGTTAAAACAGAAACTTTTTCATATTTTAGTAATAAATGTTACAAAATGTAGGCATAAACTATAGAATGTGTGAAGCCTGAAGTCCAAAGATCAAATAAACACTTTCACAAAAGGTTCAAGGATGACCCAAAAGCTTCCTTGGTGTAGCGGTAAGATTTACAGACTTGTAATCAAGAGGCCACCGGTTCGATCCCCACGGTCTCCTATATTTGCCATTTTCAGTAGTGAGCTGCTCTTATGGTTAATATTATACAATACACACATACAGTACATTTGGTTTGTGTCTGTAACAGACGGTGTACATTTATAGTACTGTACTTGTAAAGGTTACCTTTTTTTTCACTTTTATTCTTTCAGTCACAATCACGGTACATACTACCGCCCTAGGGATCTGATGCTGTTAGTTTTTATTTGAAACTGGGAGTAACTGTAGATGTGAGTGGTGTTTTGAGGCAATGGAACTGGACATTCTCTGATCTGGAGGGATAAAAGCTGATACACAAATGCTGGTGAATCTGCCTTCTTCGTATCTCACAGTCACTTTGTTTTTTTTAATTCAGTTTTATTGAGTTCACTGTACTGTGCAAGACATGCACAGGGCCACTGTGAAAAGAAGAGCGTTCATGGCTCAACTTGCAGAGGAACTTCGTCATCGCATCTTACTAGAAAAGACGATGGAAAAAGAAAATGAGGATGCAACATTGACAAGCTTCTGTTCCAAGACAGCCGCTTCCCCAGGAAAGTAAACTGAGTCAGTGTCAAGTGCCCTTACAATGCACACGGTCTGTTACAGACGCAAACCAAATGTATGTGTGTACTGTAAAATATTAACAATAAGAGCAACTCACTACTAAAAACAGTTTGGTTGAGATCAAACCGGGGATTCTTGATTACAAGTCAGCAAATCTTACCACTATGCCACGGAAGCTGTTGTATCATCCTTGAATCTTTTGTGAAAGTTTTTATTTTGTTATTTGGACTTCAGGCTTCACACAAAAGACGCGGGTGGAGAGGTGCGAACAGATTTAAGGTGGGCCGTTTTGTCGTAGGGTCTGGTAATTCTAGTGTTAATTGTCCTTTCAGGGTCTCAGCATTCTGACATTCTAATTTATATTAATTCATTTTTGGAATTTTCATTGTAATTATTTTCTGTTATAAAATTTTATTGTTATTTTTTGTTTGCCACATGATGTTGGTATGATATCAGAGCACTGGCACTATCAGATTCAGTGGTGCTTATATACAGTATTTGTTTCCTCACCTTGGATTAATAAAACAACAACCTCCATAAAGTTTGGTTCGAGAAAACTTTTTAAAACATTAAAAATCAGGAATTTGGATTAATGTTAGGGCTTTGGTTTGGGCAAAGGAAAACAACAAGATTAAAGATTAAGTTGTGACCTTGTTCAAATCATAGTTGAATGAATGAAATCACAAATAGGAATACAGGATATGTGCCTATGGGCAGGCAGAAACACCTTGGAAATATCCTGTGATGGTCTCCACACAATATTTCATAGCCCTTCTTTAACAATGAGTCTAAACATTTATTAAAAGTAGCAAAATTGATATAGCAGTGTGTGCCAAGCAACAGTGGCATCACAGGCTGCCTAATCAAGAGCAGCACAATGCAACAAAAAACAAAAGACCAACAGTATGAAATATGATAATACTATTTCAAAGCACATTACATTTTTTATAAATATTTTTCTGCAAAAAAGAAAAAAACAGCCCTGATTGATGACTTTAGCAACTATAATTAGTTTAATTAGCAGTTTTAATTCTACATGTAGATTTTTCCTAAGGTAACTAAACCTACACAAGTGCATATAGGCTTAACATTAATTAGTTACAGTATTTTAGTTACAGTTTCCATAATTCAGTGTAATAATCTTGGCAAAGTTTTTAAAATAGTCCACTAGTAACAATTATGCTTTCTGTTTTTTATTGCCAAACAACTTTAAGTATTCTTACTGTTTTCTTGCCTGTGCAATTCATTCCATTTGCATTTCATTATTTATTCTGAGACAACTCACAAGAGGCTGTAGCTTTCAGAGTGGCCTGCAAATGTTAGAGCTGAAATTCTTGAACCGCTCAAGAGGAATGGAAGCAAAATCATTTCCTAAGAACAAAAGTCAGAGGTTTGTAGAAGATCACATACTATCATAATTCTGGCGACAAACTATGCCAACTGAAAATTTGGCAGCATTATTTATATCTGCTAAGCAACCATCTGAGAATGAGAAAGAGCCTTTAGACATGGCAGAACAAGTGTCACTACACCAGCAAATTAGCCTATCTTTATATAGTCAGTGTGCAAGTAAATTCTAATATTACTCAAAAATGTGTTTTTCTTTTGAAAGGTTGAAGAACCTTTATATGTTTAAGATTTATCAATGAAGCAATAGATTCTCCTAGAAAGTGGAAGTCAAAAACATGACGCATTGTACTGTAAAATCAAAAGAAACATAAAATACATATGTTGAGGAAATAAAGAAGCAGTCTTTTACAAGTACTTATAGTGATTTGTTTCCTTTCTTTTTCAATATTCAGGGGCATCTTGACAGTTATTAGATGGTATAAGGAAAATACTACCAGACAACTGAAACTGTATTATAAGCATCATTGTCATCTGAGCTCTTCATCACAATATACAAAGGATCACATTTCAGTTTGACATGTTCCTACCTTACATAATTGGATTGGGCTTGCACTCTCGGGGTTCTAATTTTCTTATTAATTGTCTTAATTATATCAGTATAATAGGTAAAGGATTAACTAGTTCTAGACATGCACTATATAACATATCCATTCTAATGCAGTGCATTTAAATACATACACACATTACCTGATTAAAGCAGAAACCTGGTTCCTTATAGGTTTCTGTTTCCAAAATGCACGTAGTACAGTCCTTTCCTTTAATAACGCAAGTATGTTCACTTCAATAAGATATGCTTTAGGCTACTAGTTACTTTATATAAGTTATCTGACTGCATAATGCGCATTAAATTTAAAATGTTACCCTACAGTTCTTGAGTTTAGCATTGTACGTTCAGCAAATCAACACACTGATTTCGAAAATATTGAGACAAATTATTTTAGCCAGGAGAATAAATAATGCGATCACCCGAACGTTTGCCTCTGAAAATGTACTGTGTAGATGTTTCTACCCTTTGTTGCTGAAATCATGTGCGAAGCAAACATGCACAGACTACAGAATCCTTAACAATAACTCAAACCAGGGTTTACATGTACATTGCCACATAATCGGTTATTTGTGGAGAAATCTGTCTCTGATAATCCGGTTCCACAGTGGCCAATAACGCAATTTCTTTATTTGGAATAAGGGTTTACTTGTGTTGCTTGCCCCAGGACCGTGGATTGAATTAAAATTGGTTTGATAGTGAGTGGATGAATTGGTGCATAAAAAATTATAAAGACGCTGTAGCTTTGTATTGTGATATAAAGTTGTAAACGGTGGAATTTTTTAGATTCCTGATCGCTAATAATAACTAACTTTTTTTTTCCTCCAAAGACCTACATACTGTATATCATTTCACACCCCAACCTTCTCATTTACACACTTAGTTAAAGGACCATGTAACGGTGCGGGTCACGCCACATTCCCTGTAGCATTTGGGAGACTCTTGAACCCACTACCATCGATAATGTACATGAGGTATGAGCCAGCGGATGAGGACACTCCCACAAAGTACAGGGTAGGTGCATAAAAGTGCAAAAGTGTTTTTATTAAAAACATTCAAAAAATCAAAAAAATAGTATCCAAAAATGCAGTGCAAATCTTCAATAAACAAATAATCCAATAAATAAATGAACAGTGTCCAAGTGGAAATTAAAAACAGTTCAATAAATATTTTCTTAAAATCAGATGTTAAAATCTGAGAGACTGTTCACTGTTTCTTAAAACTCACATGTTCCAGTGCTGCCTTCTAAAAGCCAACATCTCCTCAGCTTATCTAATACAGAGTCTGTCAACCAAGGAGAAACTCACCTGACAGGCGTAGTCAACCATTTTATCCAGGCTTGGAGTCCCATTGCCAGGCCCTCAGCAACCGTGGGCACCATTCCGAGCCACATACTGTACATCTCATCACATTTTTAATCTCATATTTTTCAAGGGGAACAGAGATAATGTTTCTGACAGAATGGGAGCCTATGTCGACCATCACTGGAAAACAGCAAACAATATCAAAAATCTCACATTGCTTATGTAGTATAATCCATATGTAAAGTCATCCAGGCATGTTCTTGCAACATTCAAAATGCTTGCATTTTCTGTTAAAATATTTTTAATAAATACACTGTATGCAAAAGTTTGTTTACACCTGACAATCATCTCTATTTGAGGTTGTTAAACATCCCATTTCAAAACAATAGACATCAATATGGAATCGGCTTCTCTTTTGTGGCTATAACAGCCTCCATTCTTCTGGGAAGGCTTTTTACAAGATCTTAGGGTGTGAACTATTGAAATTTTAGGTCAGGTAGTGATGCTGTATGAGAAGAGTTGCCTCACAATTGGTGTTTCACTTTATCCCAAAGGTGTTCAGTACGGTTGAAGTCAAGGGTCCATGCAGGCCACATTACTTTCATACCAAACTCATCAAACTATGTCTTCATGAGCCTGGCTTTATGCACAAGAGCATGATCATGCTTTCCTAAATTGTTTTTTAATGGTGTAGCTTCAACAGTACCCATCAAAGGAACTGAGGGTCCTAGCCCAAAACCTGAGAATCAGCCCTATACCACTATCTCTCTTATACCAAATTGTAGACACTGTGCAGTCTGATAAGTTCTCCTGGCATCTGCCAAACCCATGAATCACCCTTCAAACTGACAGATAATGTGATTCATCACTTCAGAGAACATGTTATCACTGCTCCAGAGTCCAGTGGTGGCATGTTTTACACCACTCAGACCAATGCTTAGCATTGCACATAGTGATCCTTGGCTTCTGGCTAGCTGCTCGGCCATGGAAAATCATTTGATGGTACTCTTGATGCATATTTCATGTACAGATATTGCTTCCAGAGACAGTTTGGAATTCTGTTCTACGTCAAAGAACAGATAACAGGTGATTTTTATGTGCTATGCACTTCAGCACTCACTCTGTGAGTTTACATGGTCTACAACATGGTGGTTGAGCTGATGTTGCTCCTAGATGCTCCCACTTCTCAATAATAGCACTTAACAGTTGATTGGGCAGATCTAGCTGAGCAAATATTTAACATACTTGTGGCAAATGTGGCATGTTTAAATTTGCTGAACTCTTTAGCATAAACCATTCTACTTCCAATGTTTGTCAATGGAGATTGCATGGCTATGTGCTTGAGTTTATGAACCAGTTAACACTAGATGCAGCTGAAAGATCTGAACTCAATAATTTGGAGGAGTGTTTGCATACTGTTGGTCATGTAATGTACCTCCAGAAAATAAAAGTAGTCCACAAGCAGCTGCACTTTTGAATTCAGGACAGGACTCTTGAACAGTGAATGAAGCCATCACAAACAAACCACATGGGATAAGTAACATATAAAAAAATCAACAAAAGAATAAAGGGATATGACATTGATAGTTTCTTCTTGTGTTCATATATATTTTCTTGGAATACTTTGGTTTCCTCCCAAGTACTATAGACAGGAAGGCAAGGTTAATTTGTGATGGAAGTTGACCCTGTATGAGGGAGTGAGTATATATATATATATAAGGGTGTGTGCCCTTTGTTGAACTGATGCCAAGTCAGATTTTATTCTTTTCTTGTATCTAATGCTTCAGGGATACGCTTCAGCCACAGCAAATGGATTAAGTGGGTTCAATAATGGATATGCATCCACACAAACCCAATTTATACTTCAACCAAGATATGGCCACACTCATCTTCATTATTTATTTGATTTTTTATTATGTATGATATGTGCATCACAGTGGTGTAATGGTTTCCATTTCTGTCTCTTTGCTCTGGGAGGCTGTGTTCAATCCCAGCTCAGCCATTCTCTGTACAGAGATTGTATGTTCTTCTCATAACTATGTAGAACATTCTCCTGGTTATTATCCAGCTTCTCTGGTTTTGTAGCCCTGTTGTTAAATCATACATTTTAGATTGATTGGTCACTGTAAATGAGCGTCAAAGACTCTCACTTGTTGGTATCTGTTGAGTTCATAAAATAAATGGATGGATAAAATGTTTCACATGAACAGGTACTTTTCATGTCAGGTACTGGGTTTACTTTGCGGTGCATGTTTCTTTGTTGTGTGTTTCCCATTTTTTTCTCTTAATGTGCACCCATTTCTTCCTGTCCAATATTTTTTCTCGTTCATTTCTTTATAGAAAACTAGGAAGGAAAGTTTAATTTTCTGTTTTTACATTGATCCTGCACATTATACAATTTACTTTATGGTTACTGCAGTAAAACCGAGACATTCAAATCTGCTACATATTAATGTGGACTAATTTTGGCAAAAACCAAAGTGCAGGAACTTGGTTGTAATAAATGTACATAAGGCTTTAATTAATTTAAAGGTTTACATTCCTTTTTTACTTTTATACCACTTCTCAGGGTGTTAATAAAAAATTAACATTCCATTACATGAAGTTGATTACACAAAAATGGACATTTATAGGTATCTAATAAGCTCAAGCTATTGTTGCAAGACATAAAGTAAATTGTTCAAGTTCATTAATAGCTTTAAAATAAGTCAGTTAGTATTCATAGAAGAGTACAAAAGGAAAATGACAAATTTGCTTTTCAATGGAAGATGTTATTTATTGCTTCTTACAATAAAACAATCCTATCTCATTAGGCACAAACAATATCAGTTTAGGAAATACCTCATCCAGCTATTCAGCTGCATAATGGTTTTAGTTCTGATTTTCTTTTTTTTGAGCTTGATGGTAGTAGTAGTAATGTCGCTGGCAAGACATTCCTTAGAGTCTCATCCCTGTCCATTTCGTATCATCACATGGAACTGCTTGCCCCAACCCCAGGGCTTTTGAGTTAGAAGTGAATGCTTACCTAGTTTTGCTAAAGGCAATGTCCTGTCACCCTTAAGAGCCAGGTGAATTTCTATTCTGAGGAGCCTCTCACATACCTTTCTCTTTGCCATTTTTGTTTCACTTAACCCTTTTAGCTACATGTCCTCCCTGACATGGTAAGAGCAGAACACAAACTCAAGGTCTTTGAATTAAACTGCAGCCTGCTTTACCACAGTGCGTAAGGGAAATCCCCTTTAGCAAAGCTGGGTAAGCAGTCACTTCTGATTCAGAAGTTTTGCATTTGGGCCTGTCTCTATATGTGAGCATATGAAATGGAGAAGAGAGTAATAAAGACTGATTATATGACTAGGCAAGAATAGACATAGTTAGGTGTTTATCACCATAACTGATTTTGAAAAGGCAGCATATTTTGCAAAAGTTTATTTGTGAGAAAAAAGAAAGTTGTTTTTTGTTTTTGTTTTTTCATTTTTAGAAAACCACGTATGTGGCAGCATTTACTAGAAGGCATTTGTCTCAGTGACTGCTGCTATTGTTCTTTCTACGAGTTTGTGACTGAATGTTAATTTTATTTCTCATAAATAGTCTAATACTAAGGAATTCTAGCATATATTTCTGTACAAACTCAATTTCTAAAATTACTACCTGTATATTTGCTGTCTTATTACCATACACTATGTTCTTGTTGCTTATTGAAATGTGGTATATAAAATTAAATTGAATGGATTGCCTTTTCTCCCCATATTTGTGTTTTTCTCTGGTTACTTGGTTTAACTTGCATAACTCAAATGCATGCTAGGTTACTTGGTGAATTTAAACTGTCCTTACTTGATCAGTTTGTGTTAAGTAGAATGCCAGTAGGATCTTGTTGGTCTTTTGACCTTGGACCCCTGCAGATATTTTTTTTTTCTCCAGCATCTCATCTGCTTGAATTCTGTGTATTGTTTCTGTCCTCCCTGGCCGTCTGACCACTGCATCAAACTTATCATTTTAATGAGAAAAAGGCTTACAAACTAGTGCAAAATTATTTGTTCTTCTTTATCTGTTACTTGTATATTTGTATTATTTAAGTGCTTAATTATTTATTATTCTTAATTATTTTTGTTTTTTTATTTTTTCATTCATATTTTTTTATTTCTAATTTGCTGTTTTCTTTCCATTTGCTCTCAAACTTCTTGTAAAGCACTTTGAGATACAGGCCTTGAAGGCATGGGCAATATATGAAATATCACTATATGAATGACACTGCATTGTTTGAAAATAAAGCTAATAGGTTCCACCAAACACAGTTTGTAGTGTGTGTTTGCTGTGGATTGGGGCACATCCTAAATGTGCCCCTTTTCTACTGCACTGGTGCCAATTCCCAATCTGGAATCAGTTCCACTTATAAAAACCCGGTGCTGATGCCATGCTGATTTTGCTGTGCTGATCCGGCAATAGGAATCATGAAACTTGGTACACATGTTTCTCATTGGCCGACTAAAAATACTGTAGGATGAAATCAACCCTAAGCCACCCCTTCTGGGTAGGGTGGGGAGTGATCTTGCAATCTTGTATGCATGTTATCATCCAGTTGATACTAGGAACAACCACCAGAGGGCGAACTGGAGGTGACTGCCAGCATTCTGTATGTTTGAGCACCACCGCACCCCTGTTATTTTTGAAATTAAATATAGTTGGCCAGTTCCGAGTGTCAACTGGATAATAACATACATACAAGACCACAAGACAAGCACATTAGTGAGTCTTCATTGTTTGTTAATTTATTTTAATTTTTAAAGTTGTGTTTTTTTATTATATTTTTCTCAAAAAATTAAACAAAAACACTTAATTTTCCTCCCGGGCACCGCCAGGTATTTCAACTAGTTAAATATAAAAACTGAGTGACTTCTTTTTGAGTAAAATTGGCCATGAAAAATATCAATGCACATTGGGTATCAACATTTGGTCCAAAAATATTGTGATTTGAATTTTGAGCCATATTGCCAACCCTAATGCCTTGTAGGAAAATGTGCTATAGAAATAAACATTGTGCCCCTCTGTGAGTGTATGTGTGTGATTGTGTGTGAGAGAGAGGGTGCCCAGCACTTCGTTTAGTGAGGACTGATATATAACAGCTCCACATGACCCTGAACTGATAAGTCTATTAAAAATGTATAAGATGGATGGCATAGTTTAAGTGATTGTGAGCATTAAAATTAATGTAAGTTGTTATTGTAACACAAGGCTATTAATGACTGTAAGGTTAAATTACTTGTTGAACAGTGTGTGGTAGAAAATAAATAAAAACCAGACAATCATGGAGAGAATTTGTTTCCTCCGCAAAGGTATGGATTTGAGTCCAGGATTCTTGAGCTTTTGACTGCAGCCCTAAATGCTGTTACAAGTACTTAAAATATGTGATACTGCAAAATCTGAACTGAGCAGTTTCTTAACTATAAGATTTTTTCCATATCCGGCAGTGCTATAAACTGGATCTTGTATACCAAATCAATCAAAAATATAATTTTTTCTTAAATGTTAAAATGTGTACAATTGAGATGCTTAATGGTGAAATTGGAAGAAATAATATTTGACTGCATTCTATTTGATTTAGTTACTTGTTATATTAATAAATATTCATTCTATAAAACTGGCAAACAGAGAAAAGGAGACAAAGAAAGGAGACCTGACGTTTAACCTACAGGAAGCATAGCATAGGTGCTTATTTTGGTGGTGAATTGGAGGTAGAGACATGATCCTAAAAATCCCAGATATAAATCAATCTAACAATCGTAATTTGGACTCTTTTTATTTGTGCAGTTTTTTTTTAAAATTGACATTAGGTATTATTCTGCATAGTATAGTATATTAATTAGCTTTTTCTTTTCAAAGGGTACTACTATTTACAATAAGTAGGGTATTGCAGGATAAGCCAGTTGGGGCATGATTGAAGGTAATACTGAAAATAAGTCTAATGTATAAAGGCATGGACAATATGCCTGTTAAATGCCATGTTCAAAAGGAAAAAGTGTAGCTAGGGGCAGAGATATCAGAGGAATTTATTAGAAAAATGTGACTGAAAATTGTACTTCAAAGTCTTTGCTTATTATGTTTGGCTGTGAAATGAGTCCTTAGAAATGTATGCATCATTTTACCATTAGATATAAAAAATGTATTTTACTTAAATAATGTAACCTGAATTTAATATATTTAACTCTTTGGCAATCAGAACACAATCAAGCATGTGACATAATTAAAGTACAAACTGTGTCGGGTCTCTTCTGTGACACTGTTTAATGGACACTCAATTTGCAAACACAATCTGCCAGATGGCAGACCTGAGTATAATTTGTACCTGTGGAAATGTTGATGGGTTAGCAGAAAGAAATACAGTAGCAAGACATAGAATTAACATTATAACATAATGATTAAAAGTAACACATAAACATAAACAATGTATTTACCTGTGTTAGTTATAAATTGGAAACCCTGTTTACTTTAAAGTCTCCTATACTGAGATTACAACAAGGTAATAAAAGCATTTGCTCAAAATCCCTGTGGTTTAATGTCATTACTCTAGTGCTGTTGGAGTTTGTATGGTTTACAAAGTCAACTAGTATATAAACCAAATGCAGGTCAAATCCCATTATAGCAAATACTGAAGTAACAAAAGTTTTCAGAATAACAAATACTTTTTGTTAGCCTGGACAAATGTTGATACAACATCATGTTTAACGGTTTTCATTTTAATGAAATGTAAATTTCAGTATAGCAAGCATTTTTTCAACCAAAAATGGCCGCTGAAGATAATAATATGATGTAAAAAATACTTAATGCTGTATGTATACTTTCACAGTCTCAGGAACCCTGCAACAGTTGGTCTCTTTCTTGTTTAGACCAAAAGAAAGTGACAGTCTATTGCGAAATTTCCAGTCTCTGGCAGTCTTGGCGAGGCTTGGCAAAGCTTGGCAAGAGTGTAGACACTACTTCATACACAAAGGCAAATTCTGAGTCAGTGCTCCATCGAACATCTTTGAGGGTAGTTGTGTTGTGGTTGAGTTTCATAGTACTTCTCAAATTTTTCTTTGCAATGAACAAAAAACTTAGAAATGGTGTTAGGTTACTAAAAAAAAGTTGTATCTAACATCTCATTTGCATTCTGTTTTCATACCTGTATTTCTATAACAAAAAGTTACATCAAATGTCTCATTTTCAAATAAAATATTTTTTGCAGTTTAAGAAGCATTGTTTTTAAACAGGTATTGTCAAGCTTGGGTCACAAAGTTACACAAGAGACAGAAAGGTGAGTCCAGGATTTCAAGCAAAATACAGGTACTTTATTACTACATAGAGAAGGCAGGCACAGTCTCAAGGCTTCATTCAAAATAGGAGCTGTTACTTCAGTACTCCTGATTTAGTTCCCATCTTCAGATTAGAAAAACACGAGGGGCTCAGAATCACTGCTGTGGCAGACCAGGAGAGTGCGAGGAAGAATAGTTCAAAGCCAAGTGTTAAATGTTCTAAACATCACGCAACAAGAATGTTACGCTCAAGCCTGATCCTGCATAGGACAACCAATTGCCGTAAGAGATGGTGAATCGTCTGCGACCCTGGTCATAATAGTCTACATATTTTCCCCATATTTGATATAACAAAATTTACATCATGACCAAATATTGTTATGGTCCCATGAGTTTTGTTACAACGGGATTTCACCTGTATGTGTTTTTTTTTATTTATATATGAAAATAAATCAAAAACAGTTATGCCAAAGAGTTGCAGTTTCAGTCTGAAAACCTGTTCAATTTTGGAATTAAGACAGAAAAAATAAATAGTACAAAAGGATGCAAAAATAAAGGATCAAGCCTACAAAAAGCAAACATTTGTATGGAATGGTCCATCCTGTACTGTACAGTAATATAAAATCAGGCACATTAACTTATATATTGTTTATTATGTACACAAATAAATGTAGAGTACAATGAACATGAGATTAAATCAAGGGAACATCTTAAATTTTATTTAATTTTAAATTAAACACATTTGGTCAAATGATTAAACAAGCTGCATAGACAGCTTGAATTATGAATTTAAAATTTTTCATATTAATACGCCTGGTCCCATGACCAAATGGGGCAGACTGCAAAAATCCCCATTAAATTAAATATTATCTTTGATAGTTATCATTTGACATAGGTCAAACCGTTTTTGAAGGATATTTTTGGACCATATTGTATCAGGAACGATAGACTTGGAGCCTGTTACACAATGCAACTTGTTTGAAGAAGATAGGTAAATTTTTTCTGGTTTTGATTGTACATAGGTCTCAGCATTTTTACATGATATTCCAGAAAGTGCTTGTAGTCATCCAAGAGCTCTGTACATAACACAAAAATCACATACTTTTTTGACAAAAATTACAATTTTACGGTCTGAAAATCAATTTCAGTTTTCCACAGACATCATGGTAAAATCAACTTTTCTCAATGATTTTAACATTGTACATCAGAATCTAACTTAACTCGATAAAAACATTTTCACCCTATCACCAAACTTCCATTTATATGGAAGTAAAAAAGGTTCTCCAAGACAGAAGTGTCTACACATGTGGGTCCTAAAATTAACTACCATCTTCCAGTGAGTGATTGATTTAAAAACCAGTCATGTGATGCATTGGGCATTAGATCATTCTTCATCTAGCTGGCATCTGTCTAATCTATAGATGTAAAAAGTGGTTTTGTTAGTGAAAGCATCTCCTCTCAACTCGGGGTGGTGTTGCTTCCCAGATGAAGTAAGACTAGGCAAATTCTTGTTAATATCAAATAGGCAATGACCATACGCAGTGCCATTCTGATGTATCTGCAAACCTAACCAAAAAGGAAAGAGAACACATCCAGGATAGACATGTTCAATATTCACCTGGTCATAAGGGAACAGGTGAGCTTGTCATTATAGGTTTATATGTCATTATGGTCACCTCTGTAGAGTACAGGGAAACTCTTACTTGCGTGTGCTATTCTACATGCAACATATCTACAGTATGTGCTATTAATCTACCAAATATTATTATTCAACTCCAATTTGGGCACAATGTCTGAGATCTAATTATGTGATATTTTACTCAATCTGACTTTTCTATTTAAACAACTGATTGTATTTGTTCAGGGCATCAGACCAAATTTTGATGTTTTTTAAATGTATCACTGTTTGAAAAAGATTTCACATTTTTCAGTTAGCTAAAAAAAAGCTAGTAATTAGTACTAAAGGGATACCTGCATTCCTCCTTGTTTATTTCCAGTCATCATATTACTGGCGCATAGTATTAATTCTTGGCTACCTTAGTGCATTTACTGGTTAGGATGTTCCAGAGGCTACAGGAGAACACACTTTAGTATATCTAAGGGATTCTTTCCCAATAATTGGATGACATATTTTTCTTATCTTACATTTTTCAAGCTCCTAGAAGTATATGATGAACATGTATGTTGCAAATGAAAGGAGAACATTTAATCCATAAAGCATCTCATACTTAGTATATAGCCTAGTTGTCATCATATTTCACCCTGATTTTTTTAAGGCATTCCACAGTCTCATCTTCAATTACGTGACACTTATGTTTGTTCCCAATTTCCAAATCCCTTTGTGTAGAGAAGCACTCCTTAGTTCCCTTCTTGAACTCAATTAGTAACCACTGGCATCCTTGAGTGAATGGTTCAGCATTTAATTGAAAGAATTTTGCTTGATCAGTTTTATTGATGCTGTTGAAAATGTTCGAGATCTGATGTAAATCCCCTATAGCCTAAAGAAGTTTAAAGGGGCTTAGTAGAATCTGTTCCTCAGAAAGTCACAGATAGGGTGGCTGATGAAACAGTCCTAACAGATGACACTACAGTTGTGACTCACTGGGCTGGCTACTTTGATCAGCTGTTTAAAGCTGATCGTTAGATATCTCTGGGTCCATGGTTCTTGAGGCTGGTCCTCTAATTACCTGTAAACCACCCAGTCACACTGAAATTGCACAGGTGGTGAACCAGCTGAGGGTAGGTAAGACTCCAGGGATCTGTAGTATCTGGGGTTAACTTCTCCGGGCTGGTGGTAAGGCTGTCTTACTGGCATTACGAGCAATCTTCGCTTCCATTTGGGAGACTGGCAGATAACACTGCTCTCAGTGCTTGGTAAGGTCCTTGCTAGGGTCGTCCTCAGTAAGATCTGTGATCACTTGCTCACCTACCAGCGACTGGAGCAGTCTAGTTTTACACCTAAGAAGTCTACCATAGACCGCATCCTGGCACTGAGGGTTCTCATGGAGCACAAACTGCAAATAAGTTTCTTTGCAGCCTTTGTCGATTTTCATCAAATGTTCAACTAAGTTGATCAAGATGCCCTGTGGGACATCCTAAGACTTTGCAGGATCCCCTCGAGGGTACTGGATATCATGGACGGCCTGTACACTGGTACTGTGAGTGCTGTGCAGAGTGCAGTCAGAACTTCTGCATTTTTCCCAGTTCCCAATTCTGAGGTTCATCAGGGGTGTGTTGTTGCTCCTACTCTGTGCAATGCTTGCTAGGACTGGGTGTTGGGCAAGGTCATGGGGTCCAGCGGGTGTGAGGTACCTGTTGATTCTGACTTTGCCAACGATGCTGTGATCTTCGTGGAGTCAATGGAGTCTCTGATTGGGGCTGTTGAGAGACTGAGCAAGGAGTCTGTGTGTCTGGGCTTGTAAGTGTCCAGGATTAAAAACAAGATCAGACCTTTAATGACCTCTTAGGCACAGCCAACAGTAGTGTGCCTGTCTGCAGAGAGTGTTGACCTTGTCAAGAGGTTTACTTAGCTTGGCAGTGACATTCATACATCTTTTGACTCTTCCTATGAAGCCAGTAGACGGATTGGGAGAGCATGGTGGGTCATGAGATCACTGGAAAGGGTGTGGCACTCCCGATATCTATACAAAAGGACAAATGTCCAAGTCTTCAGAGTCCTGGTACTTCCTGTCTTGCTATATGTTTGCGAGACATGGACGCTATCCAGTGACCTGAGACAAAGACTGGACTCCTTTGTCACTGTGTCTCCTCAGAGAATCCTTGAGTACTGCTGGTTTGACATTGTGCCGAATGAGCAGTTGCTCACGGAGTCCCAAATGAGGCACATTACCTGCATTGTGAGGGAGCGTCAGCTATGCCACTACGGCCATGTGGGGTGCAATTCCCTGAAGACTAACATAAAATCTTCCTCCAGTTTTGCAATAAATAGGTTTGCATAGTGAGGTGCAAACCAACAGCCCATTGCAGTCTTTATTTGTTGCAATTCGAAGTCTTATTCAAATGAGAATAAGTTGTGTGTCAGAGTGAATTTTATCATTTGTATAACTGACTCTGTGGGTAAATAATATTGTTTATTATACGTTTCCCATGCCAGTATGCCATCATCATGATGCCAGTAAAGTTCCCTCAGTGACGGGGCCTATAGTAGACAGTTTTTTAGGAAATCAGTGGTGTCCTGGATGTAGCTGGTTGTATTGTGGGTGAGGGGTTTAAGGATGTGCTCCATCCATCCTGAGACATTTTCTGTAAGGAAATCAATTCCTGAGACTATAGGTCTTCCTGGGTTCCCTTCTTTGTGGATCTTAGGAACCATGTAGAAGTAAAACATTTTGGGAGTCTCAGGAATTAAACTGTTTACGTGATCCTTGATGTCAAGAGGAAAGCTACTTACTATCTGTTTTAGTTCCTTCTTGTAGAGATCTGTGGGGTCTTACTGTAGTTTGTAATAATGCATAGTATTGGACAATTGTCTTTGTGCCTCCTGTATATAGTCAGATGTGTTCTTGATAACTAAGGCACCCTCATTGTCTACTGATCTCTGGATTTTCCCTTAGTGAATGTATGTCTCTCCGCTCATCAAAAGTAATGTTTTCTATCTGATTTTGCTGCCTGTTTAGGATCCCTGTTTTGACTCTCTGTTGGAAACAGTCTATATAATTGCCCAGGGTGGAGCATGTAAAGTAATTTTTAGTAGTTCTTCACTTAAACAAATGCTTTTATTCAATTAAAAATGTTTTTCAAAATGGTATTGGAGCTCGGGACATATTAAATATACAGAAAGGCAAAAAAAAAGTCAAATTTTTGTATGTAAATCAATTATTATCTATTGTATGCTGACTGTTTCTTAAGCAGTAGAAATAAAAGGGTTTGAACATGCCCATGACAGGGTTTCTTTCTCTTATCATAGAGAGATTTCAAAACAGCTCAATAGTAACTTTAGCCCTTTTTGGTAAATTAGGAAGCACCTGTATGTACTAACCTCTGTGAAAGACTTGACCTGACATAATGAATTCAGACATTTTTCACACAACTTGTGAGTGTGGTTGTACAAATTACAGGAACAATCTGGTTCAAAACACAAATATTGTTACTTTTCAAGTTGTAAATGACATTGTGAGCAAAAAATCTAAATAAGGAGAAAACATTATCTGAAACAACTGAATGGAATTATATTGAAAGCCTGCTCACACACAGACAGTATTCATGTTCACACAACCCCAATTAAGTTGCAAGTTAATGTCAAGAACACATCTTTAGGTTTGTTGGAGGAAAACACATGTAGACATGTAGACAATACGCAACCTCAAATAGGGCTGCCAACCGTCCTCATTTTCTCGAACATGTCCTAATTTTTAACACACCATGGAATTTATAAAATTTTGAAAATGTCCGAAACTTTGGCTCATAAAATTTGAAAGCTGTACACCAATCAGCATTTGCGGAAGTAGTGCTTACACATTTTTCTCAGAATCTTAACTTCCATTCTGGCAGTAAACAACACAGATATTGACGAGAATAGTCATTGTCTGTCCAACTTGCCATTTTCACTTCATCTTTTGAATTCAGCTTTATCTTCTTGGCAAGTAGACAGTTCATTATAAATGTTGTTCCATTCCTTGGTTATTTGTAATCGTAATTCACCATAACTAAGTGAATTTATTCAAAATCGAAATTACCATTTCACGTTCTCTATGTGAGATCTTAATTTTCGATTCTTCTTTCAGCAGCTTGGTTAAACAAGAAATTTCATACATCCTGGTACAGTCTGTCATATTTAAGTGCGAGTAAGTACTGCTTTGTAATATTTTAATGAAAAATATTGTTATTACCACCCGTTGTTCCAAAATGAATTTATAATTGTAATTGAATGAATAAGCTATTAAAGTTTCAGTTAATTAAACAAAATCACACATTTATTTTGTCATATAAATGCAATATCTTTTAAGTTATCAGTTGATCAAGTAATAAGTCACTTCTTCAAGTAATTTAATAATATTTTCATAATTCTTTCATTTACCTAAATTCAGGAATACCCATTATGTTGAAAATAAACCGCAAGTTCACAAACTACTTGAACAACAAATATCCTTGTTTTCGAAAGGGCAGAACAGATTCAATTAAGGGGCTAATGCTTACAAGATTCAATTTCAGTAGCATGCTAAGTAAAGATTTTTATTCATATTTATCCAAGAACCCAGATTTACTGAGAAAAATAGCTTCAGTGAAAAAATATAAAAGAATGTAGATAAATGTAAATAAACTAAATTGAAAAGAGTAAAATTATTTTTATTTTACTAGAAGTGACTTTGCCATGTGTATCATTTTTTACAGGTTTACGACAGTTAAGCTATCCAAATAAGAATGGAAGGAATGAAGTCTGTTAATTTAAGAGGCTTGACATATTCAAAATATTTAATGGGTTATTAGTTTGTCAGTAATTGTGGCCATCAGTGATAAACTGCTACTAAATGCTTATATCATTTTAAAAAACCATATAGCAGTTTAATGACGTATTATGGCATCATTTCCGGAGAGAGAGAGTTGGCAGTCCTAACCTCACATGGACAACTGGACACAGGACTGATACCAAGGACTCTTGATCTGTCAGGCAGCAGTACTATCCAATGTGCCACCATGCTGCCCAGAGTGCAAAACTATTGTACTTCATATATTAGTACAGAGCAGCTCAACCACAGCTGCAGTACATATTGAATTTAAATAAGCTTTTTGCCTTCTTTGCATTTTACTGCATAGTATCTGCCTTGTCTGATACTCCTTGTTACTCAATTGTAACGACCATTTGATTTTCCCATTTAGGGAAAATACAGTTTTACATTGACCTTGACCTTAATGTTAATAGTGTAATGTTTTTGCTCTCAAGATAATACTTTCTGAGGGAGTTTAACCATGGTTAGAAGTACTTAACCTATGACAAGAAGTAAGAGTTTGCAGTGACTTATTAGGTCCATGAAGCATTTTTTTTATAAATGTGTGAAATTGGTGTGGCTTGCATTTTAATTAGGCTGCAACATTATGCAAACTAACTTTCAAATTATTTACATGATCTGTTTGAGTTTGCATTTTAAAACATTGTTTACAGTAAAAGTATTATATATACAGCCGTATATGCTTTTAAAATATTTTGTTTTTCAATAAAGTCTGTAATAATTACAGGTGATGCGTATTATTTCATTTTAGTAGCAATATAAAGTGCATTGTTTTGCCCAAATATTTTTTTTTATCTGTAAGAACAAATTATAAGAGCCATTAGTTAGTTAGAGTGTGCTTACCTTTCACTTGTAAAATCATTTTTATTCAAGGTTACTTTAATGAATATGGACAAGTTTTTTTCAAAATGAAGAGACATCATCACTTTCCATAAAAATATAGAGCATTGGAGATGTTTGTTAAAACTTATGTAACTTTTGTTTTAATTTTACAGATACAATAAATGACATTGCAGCCATTAGCACTAAGAAATAGTTAGACTTACAACATTTAAACCATTAGATTACATTTTACTATGGTTGTGTATTATTTATTATTTTCTTGAGCTTTATTTGATGCGAGGCTGGCATACATATATTTATGGAAATATAATTTTTGCATATTATTCATTCAAATAAAAAGGCATACAACATACCATGGAAGACTATTACTATTTCTCTCTTAACTAGGAGACTCAGTATCTTTACATACTGTACAGTGTAAACTATAAGACAAACTTTCTTGATCAATAACTCTGCAGACCTACTGGCCTCAGGCTTTGGACAAGCACAAGCTGAAATGGCACAGAGGTTAAAGCACTATAACTGTTGCTGAACAGACACCTTATCTTTTTACTTCTGCAAGCAAAATAGCTAGAGAAGTGTTTCCCAGTGTGACTCTAGCCACAGGTTTCAATGCATTAGCAGCATGAGTAATGACAGTGGCAGTACAATATAGATCACTATCTTTTGGGAGTATGCCTTTAAAAATCAGAGTAAGTAATAAGTGAGTGTTCAGTGTCCTGGCTGGATGGTTCAGTAGTGACCAACAGGCACAGGTCACAAAGTTTGGAATCTTTACGGATAACCTGAAAATAAAGGATGAACATGTTATGCTCCTACTGGTTAGAGTGAAGTTAGAATGGGTGGACACCACTGTGCCATAAAATGTGTACATTTGGAGGATTAAGTGCCCTTGTGTTCCTTTCAGATTAGTGTCATCATGTTACACTCAGGGTCATCTATTTTTAAAACCTCTTTAACCATACTAAATAGCATATTTCACATTTCAAAACCAATGATCTAGAGCAGGGCTATTCAATTACAAATTCAGTTGTGCCAGATTGTCAAACCAAGAAGGTTAGCTGGGCCAGTCATTTTAGCGGCAAAGCAGCTCCTAATGACAAATTTTAAAACCAACACAAGCAAATTTATTGAAAAACATAAGGTTTATTCGTTGTTTCTCTTTTAACTTTGGTCAGTTTGCAGAGCAAAAGGTGCATACAAAAGAGCTGAATTAACAGAATCTGAGGTAGCCCCTATTTTTTCCACTTACAAAAGAAAAAAAACTGACCTAGGCTACATATCTGACCTATCTGATCACAAAGTGCATAAAACAAAATAGTGCACAGTAGTAGGCTATTAGAAATAACATTGTTTCCTTTTGAAACAAAATAAACAACTTGCACACATTTGACCCAGGAACATCTCAAAGTGCATAAAATAAAAAGTGCACAGTATTCACAACTATAACAACACTGAGGGAACATATTTTAAATCACCATGTGTGATTAGGCATGCCTCTGTTACACATCCCACATTATATTGATGTATTGTAGGCTACAGTTACCCTGCTGACTTAGTTGGAGAAATGATATTTTTTGTTTTGAACGAGAGCAGTGACTTTAGGCTCGTAATTTGTCAAGTTGTCAATGCAATTCGAAGGCATTGGTGGAGAGTATGGTCAATCAGGGAGCAATGAGAGTTGCTTTTTATGGAGTTCATGTGTGAAAAACTTGACTCACATGTATATGTTGATCCAAACATACTGAGCATGACGATCGCTACTTTCTTAATGTTAGGGAACTGATGTGCGTTGACATCAGTCCAAAACATTGCAGGCCCGTTAGTGGAAAGCTCCTGTGCCATGGTTACAGATGACTGCATGTCAACAAGTTCGAGTGTGAATTTCCCCTTGTCAATGGAAGAGACCAGTTTCTTAGCTCTGGCGGATAAGTCCCCTTCTATTGCAACAGTGAACGGGTCTCTGACAAAAACGGCCAACTCTGTGGGCAGATCAAGTCCATCCAATCGACCAGCAAAGTTATTTTTCAACATCGCAATGAAATCTGTCATCACATCCGTGATTTGTGCGGGGATAAGATGCATTTGCGGAGTGTCGGAAAATGCAGCATTCAGCCTGTGCTCAAATCATTTGCGAAAAGGTCCAGTTTAACTTGGAATGCGCGCATCTGTTCCACAAGGTTGATGACAGTTTTGTCTCTGCCTTGTAGTCCCAAATTGAGATTGTTTAGTTGTTTGAATATGTCGCTCAGAAAGCAGGCATCGGCCATGAAGTTGTCGTCCAGTATGCGACTCAAGTGCGTTTCTGCCTTTTTTTGCTTGCTGCGCGGAGGAAAGTTATGATCTCTTCTCTGAGACCGCAGAAACGCTCCAGTGCTTTGCCTTTGGACAGCCACCTCACGTCATTATGCAAAAGAAGGTCGTGGTGCTCAGCAGACATTTCTGACAGCAGCATGCGGAATAAGCGGTGTTGGAGGCTTGATGTGGAGCGAATAAAATTAATTATAGCCATAACGCTGTCCATTGTCGTTTTGAGCGCCCGCTTAGTTTTGCACAACACCGCCTGATGCACAATGCAGTGTAAGGAGATCAACTGAGGTGCAACAGCGGACCAACGTGCTGCCAAACCATTCACTTTCCCTGTCATGGACGGAGTCCCATCTGTCACAAGCATGCACACACGCTTCATATCCAGACCACTGTCTTTTAAAAAGGCAGAAATTTTCCCAAAGACTATATCGCCAGTTGTGTGTCCTTCTAACGGCAGTAGGCCGAGCAGCTCCTCTCGGAAGCATTTGCCATCAAAAAAACGGACATATATGCACAACTGAGCAGTATCAGTTTTGTCTGTGGACTCATCTACTGCTATAGACATAGTATCAGCTTTCATCAGGTCTCCTAACAGCGTTTCATACACATCTGCAGCAAGAATTTCAACCCTACAAATGTTTGAAGTATCTGACAGGGGTACGTTTTTTATAGCAGATACCACGCTCATTTTAATTTTATCGTCATTTATCACCTCATCCACGACAGCCAGCATACAGTCCTTCACGGTTTCAGAGTCTGTGAATGGCCTTTTCTTTTTTGACAGTATCCAGGAAAGACGAAGGGATGCTGCAGTAGCTCTCTAGTGGGCTGTGAATGACCGCACCACGGTAGTACTGCTCCGGTTGTAAGATGCAATCAAACTCTGCACTTTTACAGCCCTCTCTTGAGATCCCTCTGGAAAATTGGTGCGAAAAGTGTGGTGTTTCTCAACATGATGCCTCCGCACATTGTAATCTTTAAATACTCCAACGCACTCATTACAAATTAAACACATCGGTTTGGCGTTTGGATGTGACGGTAAAATAAACAAGTATTTGTCAGTCCAGGCAGGGTTAAACTTACGGTTTTCATTGGCAATTTTACGTTTCAGTGTTGAGAAAGACATATTGATAGTAATCTAAGCTACTACCGGCACGCTCTGCATTGTTTGCGTGTTGCAGGCTACGAATTTACGTAGGAATGCGCTTTTAGGGACCATAGACATAATAAATACTTTATATTTATATTAATCTACTATATTTTTATATGAATATAATATATATATATTTATATTAAATTATATTAAAATAACAATTTATGAATAATATATATTAATTTATTATGTATGGGCGGAACCACGGGCTGGGCCACTCGGAGGTTGATTCTGGGCCGCATGTGGCCCGCGGGCCGCCAATTGAATAGCCCTGATCTAGAGCATTAGAAGAATGTTAATGAGATCAGGACCATTCAGCCCAACAGGCTTACCACTTCTTGTCACATAATGACTTTAGGTCGAAATTTGACAGCCACTAAAGTGCAGTTGTTTACCACAGTACTTGGTAACTTACCATGCACCTGTGGTTCTCTGTGTGAAGAAAACATTGTGCAAAATCTACCCTTAACAAGTTTCCCAGTGGTGTTGTTCATAAATTTATTTTAAAGTAATAATTGAGAAACAAATTCTCTTAACATTAGCAATCCCTGAAGCCTTCAAAAAAGTATAATGTCAAGCCACCTTAAATTCCTTCACACCTCTTCATTAACATCTCTGTTTTGCAAATGTGTCAGTCAGCACTTGTAGCAAGGAGCCTGCTCACTCAGTGCCCTCCTAGGTAGTTGAAGTCAAGTCAGATGCTGAAGTCTGTATCTGGTGTCTGGAATTGTATAAGGTAAATAATATATTGTTATTTAGAATACATACATGCAAATTTACACCAGATGTTACAGACTCAAATCAGATGTATGTTTTTATTATCTAATAATAATAATAACAGCAGCTCACTACTTTAAAAGGGGACTGGAACCTGCAACCTTTTGATTACGAGGTAGCAGTTCTTACCTCTGCATCAGTCAAGCAGACATGTCAACTTTCTGTTGATTGATATTTGGGCTTTGGTTTTTATTCATTGACAGCAACATGTAAATTGAATGATTTCTGTTTCTTTGGTTATATTCTTGAATAAAAGTGCACTTGTTTCATTATACCTTTTGTGAAAGTGTTTACTTGATATTTGGACTTCAGTCTTCATACGTTATACACTTCACATGAGCATTTTGTCATTGTTACTATAGCATGAAAAAAGTTTTAGTTTTTGTTCAATATTTCTTGCCTCACATTTCCTGTCATCCTACATTTACCCAGATCATTGTAGACTCGGAACACACATGAAATGTATGTATTCCAAATAACAATATATTATTTACCCAATACAATTCCAAACACCTCACACCCAGATAAACAGACTTGAGCTGGGAGAACTTCAGCTGCGTTGGTCGGGGATGGGATAGCAGGCTGCTTGCTGCTTGTGCTGATCGACACATTGGCAAAACATAGATGCTGTTAAGGAGGTGCGAAGGAATTTAAGGTGGCCTGGCATTACAACTTTTTTTGTAGGCTTCAGGCATTCTAGTGTTAATAATTTAAAATAATTGATTCATACCATTTCTTGACTGGTGCTTGTTTAAACTAATAAGGTTTATCTCCTTCTCCTCACTCTTCCCTCATAGCTTTATTTCATGATAGAAATCAGTCAACTAAAAGCTCTTTTCTGTTACTTTAGTGTATTACTTCTTAACTAATCTCTCTAATGTTTATTAAATTGCTTAAAGAGTTAATAAGTATCACCTTAGAAGACAGAGTCAGGGTAGGTGGACCCCGGTATACTGTATACATTACTGTTTACCATTGACCAGACAACGTTAACAAGCAGCCAAGAGAGTCTACAGAAAATCTTGGATAGGTCGGCTGAGGCATTTGAAAAGTATTGTACAAGAATCAAAAATAAGAAGATGAAACTAATGAGTATAAGTAAAACTAATATAAATTAGAAATTCAAGTATTTAGCAAGAAGTCTGAACAAATGAAAGAGTGACTGATGCCTTTACAGAATCTTACAAAGGATGCCAGGTGCTGTTTATTTATACTTCACGCTCCGAACGTTTACGTGCCCGCATCATGGCTGCCATGTGTTCCCAGCATTCATTTCACGCGTCCTCTGAGCAGGTCCTCAGAAATTAGTGCGATGCATGCGCGAGTACCAGCAAAAAGTCGGGAGGCGCAGTGTGCTAAAAGTCGGAATGTGACTTCAGTATCTCTGTTTACTATCTACATGTGACAGAAAGCCTCTATGCAGATCCTACAGGATGAATGCTTTGATGTGGTGAAGCAAAATGCCGACATACAGATGCATTCGTGGTGCTTTTATATTCAAGCGTCGCATATTACCGATCGTAATGACACGATACATTTCAAAAGTCTCACATATCATCTTTTGTGTCGTCTTTTTTGCAACTTAACAACAGCAACATAATATATAGCGCTGTATTTGAGCCACTGAGAAAAAAATAAAGGACACGGTGAAAACGTGTATTTTGTGATTAAAATGGAAATTTCGACTTTAATCTCGAAATGTCCACTTTAACCTCGTAGTTTACTTTATCATTAATGCAGACCATCGTAAACGTCATCCCAGTTTTTAATCGCTACGAGCTTCTTGGACCTGACAGCGGCGGCAAACAGCAATAGATCACCACACAGAACACATGACATGTATGATATTCCAACTCTCTGCACATTTAGAATCTTTAGATTTGTACTTGATACCACATTCATAATGAAATGCATAAAAGTGTGTATGTTACATTTTACATATAATTTTGTTTAAATAATGAATACTGTTAATAATTACAGACATAGGGGTGTCACGGTGCTGTCTCACAGGGAGTTATGTTGCTGGTATTTCCTGCTTGTATTCCACACTGTGCTCCGGTTTCCTTCCAGAGATATGCAGATTTAGTAATTTGGTGCCGCTAAAATGACGCTAGTGTGTGTGAGTTCTTGTATTCACCTTACGATCAGCTGTGGCCTCATCCAGGGATTGTTTCTCACTCATGCCCAATGCTTGCTGGAATGGACACATCCCTGGATTGATGAATTTAATCAATAAACATAATTTTCAGAGATATTGCGGTAAGGTGTCATCAGAATTTAATGAGTGTTCCAGGCAATTCACAACACAGAGAAGCCGAACATGTTCTCACCGTGATAATATCTCGCACTGCCACCTGGTGGATTCCTCCAGATTTATGTAAAGTACACGCGCAAGTATAAACACTACAACGCTTGCGTAGATGAAGCGTCCGCTGCAGCATGCGTCACTTCGCATGAAGTATAACTCCGGCCTTAGGCAATGAACTAAGCAGAATGGCATAGAGACCAGGACCTGCTATTTTGAGGCAAAGAACTTGATGATAATGATGATGATGAAATGGTCACTGTTTAAATGTTTCAACTTCTAGTCTGGCTTATTGGTATCCTGGTTAGGTTTTTTTATGTATTTTTTTTTATTTAGTGACTAATGTGTCAAGCTTAGAAATTATGACATTCTCATATGCAAGAAGAGTTTTATTTTTTATATGACAGCAAGAAATAGCTATATGCCTAGAGATACTCTGACAATCAGGAGAGGGTAGTAACGATTCAGATAGCCTAATTTCAAAATTGTACATCATTAACAGTACCTAAGTTTGTGTGCTAAATCAAAGTGTTGCCTAATTTCAGATAGTGTAGTTTAGTGACCAAGGTGCTAACCTTTAAATACTAAAATTGCCAGTTCATTTCCTACTGGTAACTTATTGTATGATGGTGTTAAAATGGATTCCCTCTTGAGTCTGTTGCTTTTTGACAAAATAACACCAGAATAACTGGCAGCAAAAAGTTTAACAGCTAAGAATTAGGAGAAAGGTTCTCATTGTAACAAAGGTGACTGATTTTGTTTGTGTGGCACAGCAGATAGAGGCTGTACAAACTGGCATGAGGACCCATGTTCCTGGACATTTTCCCTGACAACTCCAGAAACATACAGAAACATCATGTCAGTAATGGGAAGTAGATCAGGTGGATATGCAGTTAATTGTGGCTTTCTCCGACAAATGTGACTGATACACAAATGTCAGATTGAAATGTCAGGCTGAAAGGGGCCTGACATAAAAATGACAAACCTGTTTTTCTATAGGCTGAAACATCACACAGAGGTAACTGTGATTGATAACATGTCAAAAAAGCAAATGCTCACAAATGACTTTAACAGTCCCCATTTCATCTTATTATTTTTAAACCAATAGAGGCACAGGCTATGTATAACTCTTTTCTCTTTATTTTAGATCCCCGAAAGATCCACAGCAGAAGATCATCAAGCGAGTCATTGCCCTTGAAGGGGACATTGTAAAGTAAGAATTTATTTTTGATGTTATGGTACAAAGCTTTTTCATTTCTCATATATGTAGAGTTCTGAGACATAAACATAATTCTTGACATATTGAAACATTCTTTCTAGGATATACCGTAAATATTAATATTTAGTATTATTTGTATTCCCTTGTTTTAGTATATGGATAGGAGAAAGTTTGCTGACATTTTTGTCTAAATCTCGAGCTGTTTTGCATACCCTTTACAGCCAGTCAGTGAACATCAAGTGCTATATACTTTTTACAAAGTAATAATTAACAAAATGAATAATAAATGTCCATTTCAACGACTATTATTATAAGTTCTTAGTATCATTTTGTGATTTTTTGTATAATATGTAAAGTGCCAAAAAAGTGTAAACGCAAATTAACTGTTCATGCAACTCTACCATCTGTTGAATTTATGTTCATAATTAAAATTTCTGTATTTTTGCCTGTTTTTGGCAGAGAATTGAATGTTTAAAATCACATAACAAAGAATGCTTTTAAAGAAGCTGTTTCCACTATCACTCAGTTACTCTAATCTTTATGTTGGCAGAGCTCCTGAAGTTATAGTGTATCAACAGATTTACATTTCCTAATAAACACTTGCAAGAAAGTTTAACTGGAGGCCATGTAATTTGTAATATCAACCGGGAACATATATAATGTAAATGTAAAGTGTGAAATAAAAAAATAAGAGTTATAATAAATAATACTGAGATAATTATATATAACAATTGTTATTTCTGTGCATTTTAAAAAATAAGTTTCAATTAGTTAAGTATGTGTACTGTACATTTATTTTAACTTTCCACAAGACAAACCCATCCATATTATACACGTTTTACTTAATGTGGCACCTTGAACAAAAAGAAAACAACAACAAAAAATACAAAACTCTAAGTGCTATAAAAGTCAGAAAGGTAACAAATACAACTGTTAAGATTGATTTATAAGCACCTATAGCAGAAATCAATTACATTTTAGATCTGAAACTCTCACTCTCATTGCTTTAGAGTGTCCTTGATAAGAAGAGCAGGATTCTCTTTGCAACAGACTCCTGTAGCATTACTTTGAAAGTGTGTGACTTTATAAAAATAAACCTTTATTTAGAATTTAGCCTACTCTTGACATTCATTGGTGATGATGACACTGGGACTTTCTTGATTTGAGAAGTTGATCCATAATCTCTCATTTTCTTTTGCAACTGTGAGCTGTTAGGTGCTTGTGAAGTCCAAATAAAACTGAAGTTTTCCCTGGCACTGGATTGTCACCTTCTCTGCAGTGCCTTGTATGAAAGCAGTTAAGCTCCTTTGTCTTTTTTGTTGCTCTGTCGCTTTTTGATAAGTATTCAAAGTCTCATCCAGCCTATCTGAGCATTAGTAAAGAACTCTAGGTCAATGAGGATACCACAAGCAGTAAGGTCCAGTAAACATAATTAAGCTAACATCACTTTGCTGTGATGCCCCATGCCAATGTGCATATGGCACAATCTCAAACAATTTTAAACCCAGGGCATCTAGTAGATACAGACTAAAAATAATGGGGGAAAATAGTGAAGCTTTTATTTACAGTGAGAATAAAGAATATTATAAAAAAGAAAACAGTGGTGTGGCATCAAAAAATATGATACAGTCTCTGATGACATAACAGAATAAGTATCACCAAAAAAAAGCAAAAATGTTTTCAAATATATTAAAATAAATATTTTTTTCTTCCTCCAGTTGTTAAATCATGAAAACAAAAGAGTTTCACAAAAATATATATATATATATATATATATATATATATATATATATATATATATAAAGCATATAATACCCACTTCCTCAGAAGTAAACTAGTGATATGGCCTGTCACACACTCCATCCCTTAAATTCCAGGTCACAGTATAAGAGTTAAATGCAAGACTACTGATTATTGCCCAAGGACAAATGGCAACAACCTGGAAACTACTTAGCAGGAGATACATAAACGGCACCCCTTAAATTCATAACAAGATCTCCATTTACAAGGCTCAATGGTGGTGACCTGTAAAAACAAAGAAGAAAGATGTCAATATAAAAAAAAATAGTATAATACTGCAAGCACTTTGAATTCTGTCCATTGACCGTCACACTTTTCTTCTTTTGGTGGACATCTGGGCACTCTGCCACTCATGTCATACCTGGAACAACAGTTCCAACAGTCTGGGATTCCGGGAGTTATAAGCTTGCATATCAGGTTAGATTGATCCTGACACCATTTGAAATTATCCACAACAAAATGCTGTTCTCTTATTTTATAGATGGTCTTGCACTGGAACTGCACAATTGACTGGGTTTCTTCTGTGTTGATAAGGAGCAAGCAGCCTGCTATCACATCCCCCACCGCCGCACAGTCTTCTCAGCTCAAGTCTATTTACCCGCGTATCAGTTGCTAAGAGTTGTATAGATTGAGAAGTCAACCAAAATGACACCTTTTATAAATACTATATCATTATTTGGAACACATGCATTAAATGTGTTTTCCATGTCTACAACAATCTATGTTTTAGTAATAACTGACAAAACGTAGACATGAAGTGTATAATGTGTGAAGCCTGAAGTCCAAATATCAAGTAAACACTTTCACAAAAGGTACAAATATAACAGAACAAGTGCACTTCTATTCAAGAATATAACTGCAGAAAAAGGACCAGCATTAGGGTGCAACATTGACATGCTTTGGATACGACCACTTTGGTGGTGCAACGATACCAACTGTTGATTGTTAATCATAACTTCACAAGTTCAAACCTCTGTTTTGAGAAGTGAGCTGCTCTTATTCTTACTATTTTAGAATAAAAACATATATTTGATTTGAGTCTGTAGCAGCCGGTGAAAATTTATGGTACTTGTAAAGGTTAGCTTTGTTTTTTTTTCCATTCAGTTTTATTCTGTCATTCGCGTTCATGCTTCCCCCGATCTGACACTGCTGTTTTCACATAAAGACGTGCTATGACAAATAACCAAAACCGCAATACACAGTCCATTCCCTTCCTTGGAGCCAGTTCATCCACCTCCACTCTTCCTCCCAACTCAGTCGTCTGAATGGTGGGACTGGCCCCTTTTTTCCGGGTATGGAGAAAGTGTGGCCAAATAAGGCCCTGGAAAGGTCCATGCGCTCCCTGGGGGTGGCCAAAGGTTCCAACAGGGTTGACCTCCTATGCTTATGACCCATGGCCCTGCTGGAAACCAGGGGAGAATACTCTCTACCCTGGTCCTTCTACACTCTATATATATAGTTATATATAACTATATATATATATATATAGTTTCATTGAGATATCTTGAACACAGCTTTCTGTACACATTTTTTTAAATATTATATTTCTCATTCACATTAATCACCAGACCAGATACTGCTACTGATGATTTTTGTGCCACTTGTTTTGGACTTGGGGTGCCAGCTGGTTCATCTCTGTTAATCCTATTATAACTAATAAAAAATAAGAAGAACTCGCAATGGTGATACAGGCATTTTAAACAGAACCAAAAATAAGTCTTCATAAAGTTCTCTCAAAGGTATTAACTCATTGAGCAGGTCTCCATTGGATGCTCGATGATGCTTGCAGTTTGGGTCTGAAATGAGACACCTTTCTCTGAAGTGTTTACTCTTTTATAGTTCTCTGGCTGACAGGGATGAGTCAATTGCCCACATTAGGAGTCTTCTTGCTGCTGTGGGTGACATAAGACACAACAATGTTAGTGAATGTGATTATCCAACACACATTCATGACAGACAACATGCTTATGTAGTTTTCAGGTGTAATAGTTAAAGATGTGTTTAGCATATTGTTGTTTTAGCTTAACTAGTGGGGCTTTTTGCCATGTTGATGCAGGATAGGAGTCAATAAAGAATAAGTTTGAACTGGGTCAATAAATATTGGAAAAGGAAGCTCTTAAAGAAATGACTGCAAAAATCAGCAAGTACTTTACTGATGTCCTTTATTTTCTCTTTAGTTGCTAAGATGCATTATTATTTTAATATTATAATTATATATAAACCCTTCACTGATTAATTCTTGGATTAGTCTGAAAGTGGTACCTCTTATTGAGTTCACAGCATTAATACACAAAGAGAGAGGAAGACAAAAAAATGAAATCAACTAGCATGCCATGTTCTTCATGTCCATTTCCATAAATACTGTATAAAAAATTAGCATGGGCACTTGCTAAAATGGGAAGATTGCTTACTAATCTTCGTTTGAAACATCATTAAAGAATGTTCGATGCATTAATAATTTTTGTAGCTTAATTAAGAATAATGAAATGTAAAATTATTTTTTTAATTTTCCTTAACTGTTATCATTAAATTTCCATATTACAGTTACTTACTAGTAAAAGATACCTCTACTAAAGGATAATTATTTTCAATGGACATCTGTCAATTCTTTTCTCACAAAACTGTGGAATAATATGATGTAGTCACAGCATCCTTCATCAATGGAGACAACTTATTTTTCAGTATGTTAAGATATGGGATGCTTTTCAGAATTTTTTTTTTTTGGTTTAAAAGTCTACTGCATTCCGTTTTTACAAAAGTGGCAAATTTGTGTTGGCAGAAACATTAATTGTAAATTGTTCATTAAAGGACTTGTCTTGACAGTTTTGCACTGCAAGGTGATCTTGAATTGAGACTCCAAATGGTTCACACTGGCAGAACTAATGGAGTTTTAAAATTGATCACCCTGGCGGTTATGAGATTCAAATGAGAATTGGGCTGAAATGACTATTATCTTTTTTCATTATTGTTGAGCAGAGTATTTTTGACACTGTTTCACTGCAGCAAATTGCATGATGAAGCTTCAGTGCATTTGTGCTTGCTATGTATTAAGTCATTAAGATGTGGATTCAGGAGTTGAATGAAAGGAAAGATTGACTTTTTAAACATGTTTCTGTCTGATACAAAGATAAATGCATAATTTTGCTTTGTAAATATGATATATATGGTTTATAATAATATATGGTGTATTGTAATAAATGGATTATGAAAGATTTTGTAGCTGAATTTTGTCACAGCAGTAAAGAGATTATAATTTTAAAATATGCACAACTACATGTGAAAAAACATGAGCATAATTTCCTTCCATCTACCTGAGGTCTATAAATGTAATTTTTTTGTGTGTTTTTGTGAGCAATTACAGAATCCTACTAATGTTACATGCACATTTTGGACAGCGGAAAGAAAACTAATCTGCCGCTTACTTACTATGCACAACTGATTTTATTTTGTTGCTAAATGAATGCATCATGTCTGTGTTGATTTGAATTTCAGTTAAACAGATTTTTTCAGCGGTCATATTTTTTCTGTGTGATCCTTTATATTCACAAACATTTTATCCATCATTTGAAAATCCTCATATTGTAAAATTTTAGGAGTAGCTTTTTGTCATCCTTTGGGTTTAATGGAAGAAAGCATAATACTACCATGAGATCTGTATTAGAAAAAAGGTATACAGTGGTGCTATCATGTAGCATTTATCTGTGTCTGAGGTAAATATGGATGTTTCTCAAAATTTAGGTTGTTTTTAGTTTTTTTGCTTTGAAACTACTTTATTTCTTTGTTAAAATCTTTATAAGCATATTCTTGTATATATAAATTTGTATGTTTTCTTTGTAATTATTTTCCTAATGAACACATAGTTATTGCATCACAGTGACTACAAACTACAACATACAGTAAGTGCTATGTCTTATATTACATCATAGTCATTTATGTAACCATTTCAGATATCTTCGGATTTTAATGATCAGATCAAACTCTTATGTGAGTAAATATGAATGATTTTTTGTAATTAAATAACGAGAACAATTTCAATAGGAGCAAACCTGTGCAAGGAATATACAGTAAAAATACTTACTGAGCAGCACAAATTTCACAAGACATAATTCTTTTTTTTAGGATCATGTGCTGTAATTGTAATGTTTTTCTTGCTGACTACACTTTATGTACCTCAATGTCATCTTAACCTAAAGGCTTTAAATATGCATTTTACAAACAGAGATTAGCTCCATAGTGACTATCACTGCTCAGTTAATATAGTGCCTGGAAATAGGTCAACTAAAGGTAATTATAAAGCTTTTCTGATTTCACAATGATGAGTGCAATGATTTGTGTGAATCTGAATTCCCAACAAAACTCTAATGTTTCACGTCATAAAAAATTTCATAAAATAAATTGCATTATGCTTCTAGGGAATCTGTGCCAATGAATTTAGTTCCTGCCTGGAAACATTTTCATGAATTGATTTTGTATGCATCTGCCTGACATTTAGTATTTAAATAAATATATCTCTAGTGGAAAAAACAAATCATTGGACAAAATAAGGCAATCGCTAGATAACAAGGAGTGTTCTTGGCAACAGTGACTTTCTGTGCATAGAGTTTTCCTGTGGTGAAAACAGTTCAGTCATTTTGTCATGAAGTTAAATGAAAACATGGCTACTTTGGTAAGTCCAGCACCTTCAGCCACAGAGGCACTTTGGACTGATGCTAATGAGCAGGACCCTCACAGACTAAATCAGTGACTGAAAATACTTGTGGGCAAAGCATTCTAATAAAATTGGCTTCCTTTTTTTAAATTTTGGTACAGTCACGAATGCTGATGTTGTTTTACACGTCTTCTCGTTGTGGGGTATGTCAGATTTGCCAAATGCAGTTGCTATTCTTGTCACTTCTCAAACCTGTTTGATTTTGCCAATGTGATTGTCTCAGCATGTCACACTATGCAATCAGTTTCACGGGAGTGTGCTGCCAACTACCTGTGACTTGCTAAGATTATGTAAATGAAGTCTGCAACTGAAAATTGATGGAAAAGTCACTTAAGCCTATGTATGAAGCCTGAAGTCCAAATAGCAAAGAAACATTTTCACAAGAATAACACAATTGCACTTTTATTCAAACATATAACTGCAGAAACAAAAAGCGCCTTAACATGCGACATTGACACCAGTTTACTGTAACTGACTCCGTGGTTCAATAGACTCAGCCCCTTGGGAATCAAGGGTCACGGTTCGATCCTCGCCCCTCCTTTTGAAAGTAAACTGCTCTTAGTCTTACTGTTTTAGAATAAAAGCATACATTTGATTTCAGTCTGTAACAGCCGGTGCAATTTATGATCCTTGTAAAGGTTAGCTTTTTTTTTATTCACTTTTCACTCTCTCAGTCGTGTTCAGAATCAATCCATACAACCCCATCTGACACGGCTGTTTTCACTAAAGACGCTATAGCTCTGCAGTGTACCACGATGCATACTAACGCAATCACAGCCCCGGTTCTGACACACAAGCGCTGGCGAAGCTGCCTTCTTCGTATCTCACCGTCACTTGCTTTTCTTTTTATTGAGTGTTCCTGCCAGTCCCGCATGTTGCTGTATGCTTTTCTTTTGTACTACAGGACATGCAGAGGAAAGAATGGTAAAGACCAGTAACCGGTAGCTATATGCAATCATCAGACACTCCCCATCTGCCCGTGTCGTTCAAACACAGGAACATATATTGGTGTAAAAGTATAACAAAAGTGCACTTTTATTCAAGTGCACTTTTTCCATCGCCTTTTCCTGTAAGAAGCAGTGTACACACTTCTCTCTATGCTGTGGTTTCTATTACACACCTGAAAGAAAGAGACAATATATGTGAAAATATAATCGCACTAATGCAATATTATTTGAAAACGAACAGCGTCAGATCGGGTGTGAATTTATGCAGGAACTGGAAATTCTCTGATGCGGGACCTTCCCCCAGGGAAGAAAGTACAGTGTCAGGTGCTCATTCAGTGTAATAGAAACCATAGCACAGAGAGGTGTGTACACTGCAACAAGTACACGTAAGTAAATGTAGGAAGGACGGTCCTTGGGTGTGTGGGAACTGTTAATATTTGAATGTGATGATTTTATATAGCGGAATGAAAATCTGCACTTCTTAGCATTGCACCATGCAAGATGTCGTATCAATCGCCTACTGTAACTTGCTTTCTTTTTCTTGGTTATACAGGTAGTTTTGAATAAAAGTGCACTTGTTTTGTTTGAGAAATGAAGTGTCTGCGTGCACTTTTCGTGGCATTACGTGTATTTTTGAGCATGCCCGTTTGAGCAGTATAAAAGTATTGAAAAGTATAACAAAACAACGGGCAGATGGGGAGTGTCTGATGATTGCATATAGCGCCGAACTTACTGCTCTTTACTATTCTCTCCTCTGCGTGCCCTGGAGTACAAAAGAAACAGAATACAGACGCGCTATAGCTCTGCGTTGTACCACGATGCATACTAACGCCCCCACCGGTTCTGACACACAGGCGCTGGCGAAGCTGCCTTCTTCGTATCTCACCGTCACTTGATTTTCTTTTTATTCAGTTTTATTGAGTGTTCCTGCCAGTCCCCGCATAAAAGTGCACTTTTGTTATACTTTTACACTAATATATGTTCCTGTGCTTGAACGACACAGGCAGATGGGGAGTGTCTGATGATTGCATATAGCGCCAAAGTTACTGGTCTTTACCATTCTTTCCTCTGCATGTCCTGTAGTACAAAAGAAAAAGCATACAGCAACATGCGGGTACTGGCAGGAACACTCAATAAAACGAAAAGCAAGTGACGGTGAGATATGAAGAAGGCAGCTTCACCAGCGTTTGTGTGTCAGGAAGGGGGTTTAGTGAAAACAGCCGTGTCAGATGGGGTTGTATGGATTGATTCTGAACGCGACTGAGAGAGTGAAAAGTGAATAAAAAAAAAAAGCTAACCTTTACAAGGATCATAAACTGCACCGGCTGTTACAGACTGAAATCAAATGTATGCTTTTATTGTAAAACAGTAAGATAAGAGCAGTTTACTTCTCAAAACGGAGGGGCGAGGATCGAACCCGCGACCCTTGATTCCCAAGCGGGGCTGAGTCTATTGTAAGTGGTTTGATAATGCTAAAAATTTAACAGTTCATTGCTTGTTTCCCCAATCTATCCTAGAGTGAGAACCAATTCAGTTTCAGTTTCAAAACTTTGATCATTGCAATTGACCACAGCTTTATACTCTATGTGTTGTTTCTTAATCTGTTGCTCAGCACTTTTCATGTTCCCTGGATTGTTGGATTTTTAATCAATCCTACAGTTCTGATTTATGTTCCCTTGCATGTGAGCTTCAGACATTAGTTTTTTTTTCTACAATAGCCTCAGATGTCATCCATGAGCTTCAAGACAATGCATCAAGAAGGAGATTGGCCGAGATAAACTTGTTAGAATATTGGAGCTGAAACTTGCCTGAGTGTAAGGCTATAAAATGTTCTAAAGTTTCAAATGTCTTTACTTATATAGCGAACCTAAATAATTCCATCTAGTGCACAGTTTATCTTTTTGTTTTTCCTCAAATATGTTTTAGCATTTTAGCAAACAATTTGTTCAGATCTGAAACTCTCTAATCTCTTTTACTGAAACCATGTATAAAATGTTGTGAAAGCTATTTTTCATTGGATGTAAGATTTTTTATGTTTTAATGTTTTTAAAAAGTTAAGTTTTAAACAAATTCATTCAGTTTCATAATGATCTATATCTCTAAAAAAACATGTTTATAGGGTTATTATCGTACAGAGTACAGTGATTTTGTTTTGCATGTGCTAATCAACACATAACATGTCGCCATTCTCCAGCACAATAATTAGTGATATAACTACATTACCTCAAAATTTCTATTTTTTTATCTGAGGAATCTCAGAAAATGTTTATCATTAACAGATGAACAGAATAACGAAATTCATATTTATATTTTAGGGTGTATTTCTTATGCTATTTGCTAGTATTCCATATACCTACTTATAGAATCTGTTTTACCCAGTACCTGTTTTTTGAAATTTGTTGTCAGAAAACATTCCTGAATGGGCACATGATTCACCAATGCTCATTCCTGCCAAGCCCATTTAATGTTGCAGGTTAATGTGTCTTTAGACTGTGTGATGAAATCTCAGAGATAACATGTCAGCTCCATAGAGATGTTTAATGTTTAATTGTTGCATTTGAAATTGCTGCTAACGCCAAATATTATTTGGTTACACTTAATGAAACATGCTAAATACAGTGGCTGCATTCAAAAAGGAGAGTCCTATGATTATACGACAAAAAAGCTAACTGACCAGATCCAGGAAATACTAAGGAAGTTCAGTGTTAGTAGTAGCTATAGAGTGTTTTCATTAGAACAAGTAGACAAGCACTTCATTAGCACTTTTTTATGACTGGTAATTTGAAACTAGTCCAAATAACATTATGGGATGGCTTTCCTAAAGACAGTGATGGAAGAGCATGCTGTTCTGTAGATAGAACAGATGTTAAAACAAAAGATTGTTTTACCTGTTAGGTTACAAAAGAAGGCTGGAGAACTCAATTTAAAGAGTGCACATTTTTCAGGCCAGCAGTTTCACTTAATTGCAGTGGCATTTAACAACGTAAAATGAGCTTGCAGCAGCATTGCCAATATTTTTCCTGTTCAGCACATCCAAATAAGTGTGTTCTTTAAAATATTGAAGGCAGTTGAAATACCAATGAATCTCCTTCAGTTCATCTTCTTGGAGTTTTCCAGCCTGTTCTTCACATTGTACCTCCTGGGAATCTATAGGTGTAATAGCAATAGAAAAGAAAAACCTGAGAGTAAATTGCATGTTACAGGATACAATCTTATTTTTACTAGATTCATTTGTTGTATGCAAGTTGCAGTATTAATGGCAGTTTAAGCTGTTATGTTTTTTCACAGTATATAATGCCTGCTCCAGAGCATTTTACCACAGGAGCAGGAATGTGTGTAGCTTTTTCAAGGCCCCAAGTGGTATTCCTATTTTGCAGTCCTTGCCTCTCTCTGTGTGGACAAGTAATGGCTTAGCTCTCTTATTCCATTTAATGGTCCTGACAATTTATTTTTTACATAAACAAAATTGCAGTATAATGCAACAAGGTAACAAATGTTAAGATTCCATCCATCCATCCATTTTCCAACCCGCTGAATCCGAACACAGTGTCACGGAGGTCTGCTGGAGCCAATCCCAGCCAACACAGGGCACAAGGCAGGAACCAATCCTGCACAGGGTGCCAACCCACCGCAGGACACACACAAACACACCCACGCACCAAGCACACACTAGGGCCAATTTAGAATCGCCAATCCACCTAACCTGCATGTCTTTGGACTGTGGGAGGAAACCGGAGTGCCCGGAGGAAACCCACGCAGACACGGGCGGAACATGCAAACTCCACGCAGGGAAGACCCAGGAAGCGAACCCGGGTCTCCTAACTGCAAAGCAGTAGTGCTACCACTGCGCCACCATGCCGCCCATGGTAAGATTCCATATAGTTAATTTTCAGATAAAGTTAATGGAAAGAAAGTTAAAATTGATCCAAGATAACATTTAGTAATGGTATAGTCACTTAGAAATACTAATTAATTTTATTGTGCAATATATATATATAACACATTAGATGAAAAGAAATACTTTATGATTTGTTTAAAGAGTCAAACATTATGTCAGAAAGGTAAATATGCCTAGTGCACAGTGATAATGATAAGTTCTACAATTTATCTCTGGGAACGTGTCCCAGGTGGTGACCAAAAGTGCAGAATGTCTGTAACACTGTATGTAACTTTGTCTCCAGAACAACAAACTCACAATGAATCTACAGTTGTATGTGCAGTCAACAAGTTTAGCAGATACACAGGATCAGGAGCAAACTAGAAGTAGGCCCTCAACCCTTACCTACTCGCACTGGTGTTTTGTTTTTGAACCAATCTGTTATTTTTGTTCAACATCCTTTTACTTAAACCTACCAGGAGCATCTGCTATATATCCTCAGCTTGATTCAGTACAAGTACTGTGTCACAATGGTTTCCCTCCGCTGTGTCCCCAGTCGGTTTTATGAGTGGATTCACAGTTGCAAGTTCCATATGGTGCATTTGGTACACCACGCAGGTACTTACGCATGTATGACAACAGTTAGATGTTCTTCTTGCAATGACTTTGTCTGCAGAGAACATTTAACAACTGAAGTGAAATGTGATACATGTGCAAATCCTGCAGTGGATGAAAGTGTGATCGGTGATGAATGAGCACTGGAGAAGAGGATCTGGTTTATTTTTAGATAGTTCTAGACTGTGTCATACTCAGTAATATGGTATTAAATTACATTAAAACATGTACAATTTAAAATTATTGCAATATTTTATATTACAACCTCAAAGCGTGCATATAAATAGCCATTTTAGCGCTGGTACATAATGTACACTGTGTGAGTACTTATGAGATGAGAAATGGTGCGAGTAGTTAAGGGTTAAAATTGATTACCTCCTTTATAGTTAAAATTAACTCTTCCACAAAATTAAATAAGTTAAAAAATTAGGAAAATTAATAGCACAGAGGATCAGTTGACAAATGTCATTACTGCTCATGTCCAGGAAACTGGGTTCATATTCCCAGCCTGGGCATTGTCTGCGTGACTTTGCACATTCTCACTGTATACATATAAAACACATATAGAAAGCTATTTTATTGTGGAACGTCTTGGGGAGACCTGTCCATGATCAACACATACTGTACCTTCTCTCATGTGCATATTGTTTTAAATGTGGCCCCACAATGTAATATATGAGCTCTTTTTATACTTTTGTTTATCTTTTCTTTCACTTAACCACCTTTTGGAATATACAGTTCACAGATGTAGGAAAGCTTGCTAGTAAAACCATAAGCTGTTTATGTGTTTATATTATCAAAATCACGCACAGCCTAGTAACACAGCAGCATTTCTAAGACCATTGATTTACAGTGCCTCAGAATCTTTAACGCTTTTCACTTGACATAATTATCAAAATATTCAAGCACATTTTATCAGAATACAAAGGCAAACACAAATAAGGCATATTTTTACTTGTAACATAGCAGGGTGTTTAGCATAGAAAAGGAAAAGTGCCTTTCTTAAAGACCTTAACTTACAGTTTAAGTATTATATTAGATGTTACAATAAAACTTCTTCATGCAAGAGCACCAAAAGCCAAATGTGTACTCTTGTGAAAGCATTTCCCACAAAACATAATAGGGAAAGATAGGGGCAAGGCAATATACTGTACTGTATAGAGTAAGACGTCGACTCTAACCTACACTACAAGTAATTATAATACAAGTAAAATGGAATCTTGTCTGGAAAACAAGTACAGACCGACCTTGCAGAATAAAAAAGAAAAAAACTGTTAAGAATTAAAAATAAATGACAACTATGCCATAATGCATTTCTTTCTCAACATAACTTAACAGGCCTTTCTATTTGCAGTTGAACTTTCTGTTTGTTAGCTAAACTCAAACTGTATAACACATAAAATAATACACTACTCCACACTGTCAAACTTCTGTCTGGTATGAGGACTAAGGTTGACATTAGTCCTAAAACAGTGTATGGTGCAAATATAGGGAGTTAGAGAGGTTGTTAAGTTTAGAACTGCAACTCATTTCAGCTCTTTATCAGCATTGTGTAGTGTTATACCATGGGTAAGCATTTTACACATGAAATTTATATTTCAAATACCTGAAAAATTAAACAATATATATTTAATTTTGTTGAGAATTTATTGAGATGTCAACAATGTTTAGTAGTGACTGGTGGCCAAGTATCCATAGAAATTCAAGTGGTAATGCACTTATTCTTAGGGTTGTATACTGTACATGCCAAAAACCAACACCATCTTGCCAAAGAAATCACAATGCATTTGAAGAACAAGACTTTTCCTTCAGAAACATCATTGCCTCTGTTGCGTCTAGGATGTGTTGCTTAGAAGTTATTCATTTACTGTGTGGAATCAGCATTACCATGCCATACAATAAAAGATTTTAAAGTACGGGGTGACCCATGAAAAAGTTGCCCAGCTCCAACAAGACAACTGCATTACATGGTGAAGAGAAAAATTATCAAATTTGGTACTCATATTTACAGAAAATGCTGAAAGTGATCTCCTTGTGCATCAATACATCTCTGTGGCCGTTTCAGCTTGTTCATCCTGTGGCCGACGAGATGGGAGTTGTATCGGTGGAGGCAGGCCACTTTTTCTTAGCCCATCCTGTATAATATTGAAAACCGAAGTTTGTTTTCCAAGCTATTACAATGCACACAGTAGTAAAAACAAGAATATCCACACTATCTATGACAGTGTCATAACTAGTTTTATTTACAAATATGTATGTTTGCTGTTTGGTTGACTGTCCCCCCAGAACTGTCCAAATGTCAGTGAGTGTTTGCATGTGTATGTCAGCTCCTTTTCTGCACCTACTTTTTGCCCTGGTGAAAATCATGGTAAGTAATGTAAGTGAACTGAGTCACATTTCATTTTCTTGGAATTCCCTGTCCATCTAAAACTGAGAAAAGCAAAATGTGCTCAGCTCCTAGAGTGCTTGGCTTCCCAATCATAGTCAATTATTAGAAGGCTTTGAACATCTCAAAAGTAAAACACAAAATAAGCAAGAATGAAAACATTTTGCCCCATCTTGTTTCTGTATAGCTCACACAGCAGACAACTTAATTTACACAGGTTCTTATGTAGAAAAGGTAAATCTGAGCTAAAATTAGAAACACAAGAGACCTTCTGCAAATACTTGAGGGATTACTAAAGTTCCTTCAATCAGAGGAGACTCTCACCTCTGCCATAATCCTGTCTTTGTATAAGACAAAAACAGCATGAGGCTGCCTCTAAATGTAATAATTTCAGGCAAATATGGTTCAGCAAGTTTAAATAACCTGGATATAGGATACATCATGAAAGATTATTCAGCAGTGACCAAATAGTGACCCTACATTTTGAAATCCTGATTTTAAAATCTGAGAGAAACTGTTTAAAAAAATTATAGCAGATTCATATGTTCAATCCATTACACAGAGCTGAAAGATGAAACAAAAGAATTAATTTTAGGTTCTATTAAATCAGACCTGTGATTAGGGTTAGTTCCTGCCTTCTGAATAAGGTTACCTACATTTTTGGAATTGTATTATGTAGGTTTGGAGTGTTATTTTATGTTAAATTAGAGCACTGATGAAATAGATTGATTCAGGTTTTTGATACAGTTAATGTGTTTTATAGTTTTGTAACGAATACAGTTCATCAATAGTTTTCTTGTAATGCAATAAATAAGCCCAGGCTTTTGAAATGCAATAGAAATGTGTAAGCTTTTCCAGGATTGCAAATTGGAGTATCATTTTCTCTTCTTATGCTGAAGAAGCACATTATCAGTTTTCAGCTCTGACAGGTCACAGTTAGGATGGCATTGCCAATGTGAGAGAACCATACAAATAAGTGCAGTATATTCAGAAAACCTTGTGCTTTCAAAGCCCAAAGCTATGCCTGAATTTACTGCATATAAACAAGTTTTCAATGGCCAAGTTCTTTTAAACCATTCACAGACTCCCACCAAGAGGCTGTCACATGTATATTGGGCAATTCTGATGAGCTGGACTATTTCCACATGTAATTTAATAAAATGGAGATACATTGTCTTCACTTTTCAAAACAGAGCAGGACTTTAAACTCTTTGTACTGCATGTTTTCTTAATGTGAGGTGTGTAAAGTAACCATCTTTCAAGGAAATAATGAGCAACCCTATAGCAGAACTCAGGGCAAGTAAAAAAAAAAGAAAAAAAAGAAAAATCAATGTCACTCAGAAGCCAGTCTCAGCAATCTTTTAGGCTGGCAGTGACTGCAAATGTTTGTCTCCTCCATTTCTAAAATAGAACCCACTTTTTGCCTTTGCTTAACTCTAGGACTTGTTAGTGGCCTTGTTCTGTCTTGTCATGCATTTTTAATGCAATTTTTGCTTTCTCAAGAATTTTTCACTAGAAGATAAACAAATACACAAATCTTTATGTGGTTCATATTTTAAGTCCTCAGTCATCTTTTTCTCATTAAATTGAATTCACTTCTATACACTTTTCTCTAACAATTTGGTTGCTTTTCGTAATACACCTAGGATCTGCTTCTAATGTGTGCGCTCTCCATCTATACACATACTCTTTTACCATGTGTCCTTCTCTTAGTGGCCCTTTTGTGAACGTCAATTGCAATTTTGGAAAAATTAAAGAGAAGCGTTATGCTGTACCCATGCAGCCAGTAGTTTTGAACCATGGTACAATATTGTAAGCCAAGCACCGGGTAAACAATAAGTAAGTTTATTTACAAGGTACAGTATGTGTCTTCCATCTGGCAAACAAGTGAATAAATACCCTCTTAATGCATTTTTAGGTTTCTGTTGTATATTTCAATCTAGTGTGGCAGCTTATCCGCTTCCTCACCAAAACATTTTCATTTTTCTCTTCCCAAACTTCTACTTTTTTTAATTATTTGACTTGTTCTAAGATAAACATTATTTTTGTCATATACCAAGTATAAGGTTGATTTTCACAGTTAAGAGAGAGTTCCCTTAATGAATGTTTCTATGATTAGAACAGGAGTCTATGAACACTGTGATAGGATAAGGATATTCATATCAAGCATACTTTTTGCCCTGCCAGACAACCATGCACTAAACAAAATGTGTTCCAAGAGATTTCTTACTATCCATTCATTCATTTCCTTACCATCTCATCCAGATTGGGGTTGCTAAAGCATATTGCTGTACTACAGACTTTTACATGTAAATGTCATGTAATGACAATGTAATGTAAACAACATTCAGCTGGAGGTGAAAATTAGATTATGCCTATTACTAATGTGTATCACAAGATTTTTTTATCTCAAAGACAGCAATAAATAATGAGCATTGAAGTTGTGTGTGCATGTGTTGTTTTATTTTGTAAATGTCTAATTTGTAATTTTGTATTATTAAAGAATATGGTAACACAAAAGGATGTTCATTATTCATCACGAATATAATTAACCAAATTATATCCTATAAGACATTAGTAAAGTCAAATAAAAACTCATATAAAATTGTATATGAAGACATTGAAAATGTGAGTCATTTACATAGTCAATTCTAATTCTTTTTAATGTATACTTTTATATATAAATAACAAAGGTGTTTTTATCTTACTGAAATTTTTGTGTATTTTGTTTCAAAACACAACAAATTCTAGTAATTTGAATATATAGTTTGCTTAATGGTTTTATGTGAAATGCCTTAAGATTTATAGGTTGAAGAGGACTATACAAATCAAATTGCTTGGATTGATTTTGGGTCATAATTATAGGTGACTCAGACCTTCAAATAAATCCACTTATACTTTGTATATATAACATTGTTCAACTCCTGGAGAGCTACAGTGGCTGCAGAATTTATTTCCTGTCACTTTTTCCATCATTGACCAGTTTTCTGTTGTTAATTGACTCCTTTTGACTTAATTGTAGTCACCTTGTTTTTGAACAAGCAGTTTTCTGAATTGCTTCTTTTTTCCTTAAATGGCAGCCAAACAAAATGAGATCTAAAGTGAGCTAACAGATTACCAGCTAAGTTGTGGTCTTAAACTCCAACCAATTTCACTCCCACCAGCTCCTTAATTAGAAAAAAATATTTTTGTTATTTAAACTTGTTATTTAATTCTGTGGTTTGTTGGTGTTCTCATTTTGCCACACCAGACATTTCTAAAACTGCTGTTATGCTTTTTTAAGACAACCATCAAAATGTTTTGCTGAGCTGAACAGTTTAACATTACTAAGAACTTCACCTTTCTTTATTTTCAGATATTCTTTGCAAGACATAGGTTCCTGGTTATTTGTTGACTCCTTTTGTACATTCAGCCTATAAGTATTTGAACAGCGGCACAAGTTTCATAATTTTGGCTCTGTACACAGCCACGATGGATTTGAAACAAAGCAATCAAGATGTCATTGAAGTGTAGACTTTCAGCTTTAATTTAAGGGGTTTAACAACAATATCATACTAGCTGTTTAGAAAAGACACAGATTTTTATGCATGGCCCCTCTATTTTCAGGGGCTCAAAAGTATTAGAACAAAATAATCATAAATATAATGATCATTTTCAAACTTTGGTTGAAAATCCTTTATAGTCAATAACTGCCTGAAGTCTGGAACCCATGGTCATCTCTAAATGCTGGGTTTACACCCTAGTGATACTTTGCTAGTTCTTTATTGCAGTTATTTTCAGTTACTTGTTTGTTGGACTTTTTGCCATGAATTTTGTCTTCAGTAAGTGAAATACATGTCCAATTGGGTTGAGGTCAGTTAATTGACTTGGCCATTGAAGAATATTCCACTACTTTGCATTGAAAAGCACTTGGTTTGCTTTTGCAGTATGGTTTGACTGACTCATTGTCCATCTGAACTGTGAAGTGTTGTCCTATCAGTTTTGCAGCATTTGGCTGAATCTAAGCAGATAGTATAGCCCTGTATGCTTCAGATTTCATCGTTTTACTTTTACCATCATATATATATATATATATATATATAGTCATATCATCAATAAACACTAGTGACTGACTTCCATTCACAGCCATGCATGATCTTGCCATAAAACTACCTACACCATGTTTCACAGATGATGTATTACCCATCAGATCATGAGCCATTTTTTCACTTCTCCATACTTTCTCTTTCTAATGTTCTAGTATATATTGATCTTAGTTTCCTTTGTCAATAGAATATTTTTCCAGAACTGGATAGACTTTAAAAAAATGTTTTCTAGCAAAGTCTAATCTGTCCTTCTTATGTTTGAGGTTCACCAGTGGTTTGCACCTTGCGGTAAACCCTCTGTCTTTACTTTCATGAAGTCTTCTCTTGATTGTAAACTTTGGCAGTGATAGGTCTACCTCCCAGAGAGTGTTCTTGGTTTGGCTAAACGTTGTGGAGGGGTTCTTCTGGTTCTTCATCAAGGACAGATATCTGCAATTATCTAGCACAGTTGTCTTCTGTGGTTTTCCAGATCTTCTGGTGTTGCTGAGTTCATCAGTGTGTTCCTCCTTTTTAGGAATATTCCAAATGGTTGATTTGACCTCTCCTGGGGCCTCATGTATAAATGGTGTGTACACACAAAAATGTTGTATATACGCCCTTATCCACACTCACATCGTGATGTATAAAACCTAAACTTGCCATAAAGCCATGCACATTTAAACACCAACTCAAAACATTATGTACACAATTACGTTTTTGACTTGGTTTGGCTAACTGGCCCTGTGTCAAAGAAGTGTTACTGTTCCTGTCTGGTTTACCTTTATTTTTCACATTCACATCCCTGATGCAGCTTTATCAAATACACTGAAAATTAACTGCATATCATTTATTAGTTTAAGGCATCTCATTGTAATCATCCATCCGTCCATTATCCAACCCGCTGTATCCTAACTACAGGGTCATGGGGTTCTGCTGGAGCCAATCCCAGCCAACATAGGGTGCAAGGCAGGAAACAAACCCCGGGCAGGGTTCCAGCCCACTGCAGTCATTCAATCAACCTGTAACAAATACCATAGCTGCTTTAGCGTTGTTACTCTCACTGTACCACTCAGAGTATTTTAACCCATTGTATCCGAGTGTGGAATCACAGCTCTACAGCAGCTTAATGGAAAGAGAATTATTGGGATACAGCATCTAGCACACTCTGCCTCAGCCATGCTCACAGTCTATATGAAATACTCCCATACGGCAAATGTTTCAGAGCCTTTCCTGTTCACAAACAGTTTCATCCCAAGAGCTCTAAATGCACTCAATCATTCTATCAAGTGCTCCTGGTAGAACTGTTTGTACTTATAAGTACAATTACCTCACTGAAAACTTGAACTACAGCTCAATCAATCAACATTTATTTATATAGCACATTTTCATACAAAAAAATGTAGCTCAAAGTGCTTTACAAAATGAATAGAAAAATAGAAGACACAATAAAAAATAAACATAAGTCAACATTAATTAACATAGAATAAGTAAGGTCCGATGGCCAGGGTGGACAGAAAAAACAAAAAGAAAACTCCAAATGCTGGAGAAAAAAATAAAATCTGTAGGGTTCCAGACCAAGAGACCGCCCAGTCCCCTCTGGGCAATCTACCTAACATAAATCAAACAGTCCTCTTTGTATTTAGGGTTTTCATGGAAGGACCTGATGATGATGGTCACGTAGACTTCTGGCTTTCAGTCCATCAATGTTGGTGCATCATGATGCTTTGAGTAGGTGGTGGTGGCACAGGCCGCCACCACAAAGAAACCGGAAAAAGAAACAGAAGAGAGAGTAGGGGTCAGTACAGATTTTGGAGCCACTGTGAATACTTATTATGATGAATTGAACATACAGAGTATCAGTTTTAAGTTAAAGTGAAGTTATAAGAAGGCCATGTTAAAGTAATGTGTTTTCAGCAGTTTTTTCAAGTGCTCTACTGTATTTGCCTGGCGAATTCCTATTGGCAGGCTATTCCAGATTTTAGGTGCATAACAGCAGAAGGCCGCCTCACCACTTCTTTTAAGTTTAGCTTTTGGATTTATAAGGAGACATTCATTTGAAGATCTAAGGTTACGATTTGGAATATAACGTGTCAGGCATTCCGATATATAAGATGGAGCGAGATTATTTAAGGCTTTATAAACCATAAGCAGTATTTTAAAGTCAATCCTGAATGACACAGGCAACCAGTGTAGTGACATCAAAACTGGAGAAATGTGTTTGGATTTTCTTTTCCTAGTTAGGATTCTAGCAGCTCCATTCTGCACTCGTTGCAAGTGATTTATGTCTTTTTTGGGTAGTCCTGAGAGGAGTGCGTTACAGTAATCTAGTCGACTGAAAACAAAAGCGTGAATTAATTTCTCGCATCTTTCAATGATATAAGAGGTCTAACTTTAGCTATGTTTCTTAAGTGAAAAAATGCTGTCCTAGTGGTCTGATGAATATGCGATTTAAATTTCAGATTACAGTCAACAGTTACCCCTAAGTTTTTTACTTCCGTCTTAACTTTTAATCCTAATGCATCAAGTTTATTTCTGATAACCTCATTGAATCCATTATTGCCAATTACTAACATTTCAGTTTTCTCTTTATTTAGTTTAAAAAAATTACTATTCATCCATTCAGAAATACCAGTAAGACATTGTGTTAGTGTATCGAAAGAGTCAGAGTCATCAGGTGCTATTGATAAGTACAGCTGTGGTAACTCACGTTGTAAAATGAGATAATCTGACCTAACGGAAGCATGTAGATTGAGAACAGCAGCGGACCCAGGATAGAGCCTTGTGGAACACCATATCGGATATCATGTGTCTTTGAGATTTGATTACCACAACTCACAAAGAATTTTCTACCTGCCAGGTAATATTCAAACCAATTTAAGACACTGCCAGAGAAGCCCACCCATTGACTAAGGCGATTTCTAAGAATATTGTGATCAATGGTGTCAAATGCAGCACTCAAATCTAAGAGGATGAGAACAGATAAATGGCCTATGTCTGCATTTACCCGCACGTCATTTACTACTTTAACAAGTGCAGTTTCTGTGCTGTGATTTGTTCTGAAGCCTGACTGAAATTTATCAAGAATAGCATGTTTATTGAGGTGGTCATTTAATTGCAAAATGACTGCCTTCTCTAGAATTTTACTTAAGAAGGGCAGGTTAGAGATGGGTCTAAAATTTTCAAAGGCAGAGGGGTCGAGATTATTTTTCTTGAGCAGGGGTTTAACTACAGCAGTTTTAAGACAGTCTGGAAAGACCCCCGTATCCAATGACGAATTAACTATGTCCAGAATATTGTCAATTAGCACACCTGATATTTCTTTGAAAAACCTTGTTGGTAATGGGTCAAGGACGCAGTTGGAGGGTTTCAGTTGAGAGATTATACTATGTAATTCACAGCAGTAATATTGCACAACCTGAGCCACTTTATGAACCATTTCACTATCTTCAGTATATATACATGCTTTCATATTGTAAAGTTTTCATTGTTTTTCTTACCATATTATTATTATTATTACTGTTACTTGATCATTTTATAGGAAAATAAATATTGAATTTCATTATGCCATACAACAACAATAAAGGAATTCAATTCAACAGAAGAAATCGTGTACTTACAGATGAGGACAACAGGCATCTAAGTCGATTTAGATTTAGTGCTATCTTCTTGGAGCTCTTTATCAGTTTTAAGATGAAATGCAGTAATGTATGTATATTACATTATACAGATACATGTTTAGCTTCACCTAAATAATGTAAATTGTTGATAATTAAACATGTAAGAGTGAGGTTGCTCAGCGGTTGCGATGAGCTGGCTCCCCGTTCAGGGATTGTTCCTGCCTCATGCTGTATGTTTGCTGGGACTGGCGCAACCCTGGATGGATAGATGAATGGAATAAATAAGCATGTACTATGAACATATTTCATTGTTCTTTAAAAATTTAAAAAAAATGGTGTTCTAAGCTTACAGATAGCTTGACATTTACTACAAAGCTGATTGTGTGGTGATTGGTTATATGGAGAAAGAAAAGGAAGGACAGGAATTGGGGGTTAGTATGTTTGGAGGAGACAGTACTGCTGCAAATAAATTATTTTATCAAGAGTCGCACACATCGCAGCAAGCATCTTACGGGAGACAGGAACAATCTCTGGAAGGGGCTCTAGCTCGTCGCTACCACTGCGCCACTCTGCCCTGATGTTTAATACATGCTTTAATTCATATCATCATACATCAGTATACAACTTAATATTTAAATTGTTCAGAGAGCTGTAATATCATGAATGTAATGTATTCTGTGTCCTGTCGGCATAAGAGAAAGCCCGTTAAAGAAGCACATAGTGATTCAAACACATAGAGTACATAGAAGAACACATAGAATACAAAGCATTTAACGTGCTACTTTAGTTACGATGGTATTTGAGAAACTAGTAAATTAAACAATTTTTAGATTAAGTTTATGATGTTCTACTTTAATGACAAAATAAACTACGTGATTAAAGTGGAAATTTTGAGATTAAAGTTGACATTTCAAGATTTTTTTTTCACTGTGTCCCTATTTTGTTTTTCTTTTCTCTGTACCCTTATACGCTTCCATATGACACTCTAACGGTGGACTATGACTTTGATATCTGAGTACTTCTTTTTTTTTTTCAGGCACTGTGCAACTTTCTGAACTTGAATTTTCGAGTTTCTCCACCACTCTATGTCACTCAATCAACTTCTTTTTGTTGTTTATACCACTGCTTAAACCAACAAATAGTATGTTTTTCCTTGCCTCCACTTGGTATTCGCTAAAATTCTTCTTTTTTCCCACTGTGCTTTTTCCATTGTTTTTTAACCAAACACTGAAAGGCTAGTTATATTGATTTACATATTAAAATATGCAAAATTCTGGGAAGAGTTGGGGTGGGACAGCAGGTGCGTGCACAAGCGTTACTTTTCACGCTGACCGGGATTTATGTAGCAGAAGTGTGTGGAAGTTGGCTTACGCATGGTTTTGTGCATCTGAATTTTTTTGTGCGTACGCACATTTCAGCTTTTGTTCATATGCATATGTTTTAGTGTTAATTCTACGCACAGCATTATGCATGAGGCCCCTGATGTTTAGGCTATCTCTCAGATGGGTTTGTTTTGTTTTCTCAGCCTAATGATGGTCTGCTTTTACTTGTATGGACAGCTCCTTGGACCTCATATTAAGAGTTTACAGTGACAGTTTCCAAATGCAAATTTCACACTTGGAGTTAATTCCAGACCTTTTACCTGCTTAATAATTAATGTAATAATGTGGGAACTATTTCCACCTGGTTATGGAACAGCTTGTCAGTCAAATGTCCAAATACTTTTGAGCCTCTGGAAATGGGGGGGTTATGGCTGTCATTCCTAAACGGCTCATATGATATTTTTGGTAAACCCCTTAAATTAAAACTGAAAGTCTACAGTTCATTTACATAATGATTGCTTTATGTCAAATCCATTGTAATGGCATACAGAACCAAAAGTATGAAAATTGTGTCACTGTTCAAATATTTATGGACCTGACTATATCATTATTGTTTTGTGGCTAATCAATAAAAAACAGTTATGGGGCCTGAGACAATTAGGCAAAATCAATTAATTTGTAGCAAAAACTGGTCACTAATTAAGACAAGGATTAGAATGGCAACTTACGGCCACCAAAGCCCTTTCTAATTTGATAATTATCTCACATAAAACCTAGTCAGTAGTGAAATAAAAATTTATTATACCTGGTATTTGCTTACGAAGATAAATTTGAAGTAAAGTCTTCTAGTTAAAATGTCCATAAAATATCTTACAGATTTTGTTTCTTTGTCCCACCCCAGTGGTAGTACAACATAACACTGCACATAGTGAGTGGGCATTCTTTTTGAAACATGTTGACTGTTAAATAAATAGGAGCTGTTAAAGAAAAAGACATCATGGTAATCAATTCAAATACAACCTTAAGTACATTTTCACCTAATTGTAGGCATTACAACTTTATACTTTTCAGCATTCCTGCAAACATGATTTTAAGTTACTATATACACCTTAATACAAACATAAAAATATACAAAAAAGATTTTTTAATACTTTTTTAGGAAGTGGTAGATACTACCCAGAGCCTGTTTACCCCATGTCTGCATGTATTTTTTCCAATTTTCTCCCACCTCCTAAAAACATTTGTATTAGGTTAACTGGCCCCCTAAAATTTGTCAAGAATCAGTGACTATTAGTGGCCATTTGCCTGATTATGTCCTACCATCTAGTTCAGGAATAATTTCTGCTTTGAATACTTGTTACTTCTACAGTCCCTATGAATAAAACACATTAAAAAAAATTGATATAATGCTAAAAATGGAAAAGGTGAAGTCATATTAGTTAAATAACAAAATTAAGTGAAAATTTGAGCAAAAATAAGAAAGAAATTTAGAAAATGTCACAATTTCAAGATTTTTCACAGTATTTACATATAATAGAGTTCCTGACAGGTGATATTATAGTGGTGCTCCCTGAAAAAGTGCTATATGAAATATGGATTGTCTGATCGATTTAACTGCCTAAAACATTTAATTGATGCATCAAAAAGATATGTGTTCATCATGAATATATGGAACACCAGTAGCAGAACTGTTGATGAGCAGTAATGGCTCATTGGAAATTCCTTGAAGGAGGTCATGTGAGCGCTAAAATAATTACCAATATTTCTATTATTTGCTTATGTATGGATTCATTTATTTATTTTAATGCTTGCTAAATATAAGTAATGTATTCGTTTTTAAATGTCTCATTGAACTGTTTCAAAAACCAAGCAAAAAAGGCATTGTCAGAATATAATAGTTCACTTTTCATTCAGCACTCACCTTAATCCTCTTGTTGTAGTGTCAAGGGTCTGAAATGAGTATCATTTTGTTTGCTTTGCCTTAGTGGTTGCAATTAATTTAAATGTCTTACTAGCTAAGTCTTCAGTAATCTAAAAATAATGAATTGGGGCAGAAAAATTGCAAAGTGGAGCTTGGAGACTTCCCAATAAGGCTAAAAGGATATATTGAAATATTATACAAAAATTGTATGCCACATCTCTTGGGTTTTGTTATTTGGAATTCATTATTAAGAAATTTAAACGACTAATGATATCTTACATTTTAATAATATTAATAATTGAAAAACATATTCATTTAAATTATCACAAAAATATTTAATTATATTATTTATTTAATAATATTTTTTATTTATTTGTGCAAAGACATACCAGGCAAACCAAACTGGAATTTTTCAATCTTGCTACTGATCCCTTCCAGATGAACACCATGTCCTGGCAACCCATATCTAGTAAAGTGAATTTGATAAAGGTTCAAAGGTTATTGCATAAGTAAATGTGTATGGTGTGTGATGGACAGCCGGGTCCCCTGCTGCATTTGTTCCGGGGGAGCAACCATGGGCAGCTCAGTACCTCCCCCGGGATGTTTGGTGGCAGCCTCCCTGGCCAATGGTGATCCCCCAACCTTTCACATGTCTCCATGGGAGATGGAGTCTTCCGCAGCGTGATTGGGAGCTCGGATGGCTGCTAGGGGGAGCTGCAAGGAGTCAACAGCCCGGTTGGACGAGTCTTCAGCCCCACCTGGAAGTGCAATTAGGACCAGGTGGTCAAGCACCTGGAACGCTTCCGGGTGGGCTATAAAAAGGGCCAGGCACCACCACACGAGAGCCGGAGTCGGGAGGAGGACGACTAAGCTTGGTGAGGAGGAATGGTGGAAAGAGAGTGTTTTGGTGGTGTTACTTGAGCTTTGTATTGAGACTGTGTTGGGCTGTGTGACACGAGGAAGACGTGTCCCACGCTGAAGAATAATAAAAGCCTGTGTTCATTTTGTATGTGCCTCTGCGTCAGTCTGTGCTGGGTTGGGCGCTATATAGCGTCCTTATTACAGGTGTTTACGTAGGAAAATGACTGTCATTAGACCATGGAGTCAAAAATAATAAAATATGCTGTGAAATCTATAGTATCCTTAAAAGCAAATATTCTTTAAAAACAAGGGGAAAACAGAATTGCACTTCAGTTCAACCAGAAATACTCTGCTACTTAATTTCAACAGTTTGCAAACATTACTTGAACTGCTGTTTTCATGTCTTACAATTTTCATTTCATTTTTAATGTGTTTTGTAGATTTTGCAATTTTGTTAATTGCATTTGTATCATGAGTTGTAATGTAAGAAAAACATTTTTGCTAATGATGAAGTGTTATCTGTGGACAGTGATAATCATGGCTTAAGAATGCAATTAAACTGCTTCAAGAAAATTGCTAATAACATAAAGCATGAATTAAGAAGCCAAATTAATTATGTGTTCTTCCATTCTGATGGTATGATCCTAATGATGATGTGTTTCACTATTTGAGATGTACAATAGTTGAAACAGTTATCATGAGCCAGAACAATTACAAAATCATGCCTTTTGCTAAGACATACTTAATTATATAGCTACACTTTAATATAAACTGATTCAAGTCATGATACACATCTAGACAGCACTATGCAATACAAAATATAATCTGTGTATCAGACTCTTTATTTTCTGAATGTAATTTTTCATTGTAGATCTTAAAAAATAGTTGTGTATCTACAGTATGTAGGCATTGTATATTCTCAATTATGAGAAAGCATGGTGGCACAGTGGTAAGCAAGAGTTTGATCTCTCTGCTGATTCATTGCTTGCATGGAGTATGAACATTCTCCTTGTGTCTGCATAGTTTTCCTGTGGGATGTGTGGTAGGGAAGTGTGTGAATATGTATAAAAGAGGCCTCAGGATTTGTTTCCTGCCATATATCTTGTGTTGTGAGGAAAGGATTTAGTCCACCTTGACTGTAAATTGGATTAACCAGGTTCAAAATTTTATATTCTCAATTAAACGATAGCATGGTAGCTACCACAGCTGCATCATACTTCCATGGACCTGAGTTCAGTTTTTGGCCAGATCATGGCATGAAATTTGCCACAAAGAAATATTTAAATAAATGTTAATAGAAAGATACATAAACTCAATGGATCCCAGAGAAGGAAACACCAGTCTATACCACATACCATTCCAAACCCACTTAATCCAATTCACAGTTTTTGGGGACTAGAGCTTATGCCAGCAACATTGGGCACAAGGCGGGAAACAACTCTACAGGCAAACCAATACATGCGCGCAGACTCACACACACACTCAACAACAACAACAACAACAACATTTATTTATATAGCACATTTTCATACAAACAGTAGCTCAAAGTGCTTTACATATTAAAGAATAGAAAAATGAAAGACATAATTATAAAAAAATAAATCAACATTAACATCGAATAAGAGTAAGGTTCAATGGCCAGGGGACAGAAAAACAAAAAACTCCAGACGGCTGGAGAAAAATAAAATCTGTAGGGATTCCAGACCATGAGACCGCCCAATCCCCTCTGGGCATTCTACCTAACATAAATGAAACAGTCCTCTTTGGATTTAGGGTTCTCACGGAAGGGCTTGATGATGGTCACGTAGACTTCTTCCTTTTAATCCGTCCATCATTGTTGGAGCATCATGAAGCTTTGAGTAGGTGGAGGTGGCGCAGGCCACCACCACAAAGAAACCGGAAAAAGAAACAGAAAAGAGAGTAGGGGTCAGTACCGATTTTAGAGCCACCATGAATAGTTGTTATGATGAATTGAACATACAGAGTATCAGGATTAAGTTAAATTACGATTAACTCACACATATGCATACCTATACCCACATCCACACTCACACAGGGCCAATTTAGATTTGACAGTTAATCTAACCGGTATGTTTTTGGGTATGTGCCCAAAGGAAAATCCTCAAACAGTGATTGGATGTAGACCTCCAGTTAAGGGTGCTAGATCCTTCAAGAGTAGTGCTACCCACTATGCCTCCATACTACCCAATACTTGTCTAATAATTTCAACTTAATAAAATTAAGAAATCTTAGAAACCAAGCAGAAAGTATGGTGTCATCGACCGGTAGTCATGGCAGAGGTTGAGGCTGAAACAAAAGGGGTTGTAACAAAAATAAGAAGTGTTCGATGGAGCAGAAATTAACAGAAATATGTCTAGCCATTAACTAACATAAAGATGCTTGTCTATAGCAGTCAGGCCTGTGGCTCGGAGCTCTGTCTTATGGGACTGTCATGTTACAAATGAGACTCCTCCTCTGGGGGGCACCCTGTTTTCATAGCTCTTGGATCAGAAGGGGAAGAGTCAGTTGCCCTCATTGGGCAAATTCTCAGGTCTTTTGGTGGAAAAGGAGACAAGGTGGTCAGCGTTGTACCTCCCTGGTGTCCCAGAGTAGTAATGCTTACTTTTGACGAGCCTGGAAAATTACCCTCTAATACACATGCGTGACACTAGCCAATGGCGAGATTAATAACGCAAAACTCCCAATAGTATTATGATTTCAAGAAAATAAATTTCTGTATAATGTACAGTCATTTGTCACACGTAAATAAATACACAAACTGTAGATGGCAATAAACAGCAGTCAGCCTGAACTAACTCAGTATTGGAAGGTTTCCACTTTCCTATGAAACTGTGTCTTTCTGTCTCTTTTGCTCTTTTTTGACAAAGATCCTTTCTTCCAAGTAGGTCTTACCTGAGCCTGTCATTTGACTATTTGGACAACTCCATTATGTACCTTTTCATGCTGCCAGCTTATTGTGAGCTAATTCTGTACTGCAATGAAAAGAACTTGGGATTAAAATTTATTCCCTTCATATTAACTGGTGGACTAATGAACTGTGCCCAGCATGTGCAAGTTTGTTTGTTGTAGAAGCCATTTCTATTGTGGAGAGCAGCTTGTTGCTTGTTGCCCCGGGTCGCAAACCTATGGAGTATGGTTTTGAGACATTTTTGATGGACAGACTGTTATGTGGATTTGTCCCAAGTTAGCCTGATGTTTGTTTTGGATCTAAGTAAGATGTAATATTCTGTGTCAGCATCTTGTAATTCATAACAGAGGATGGACTAGAGCAAGTGAGAACACAGCAAGTTGAAGGTACAAAAGTGCAATGCATATTTATTAAAAGCAATTCTATCAATTGTGTAGTAAAGTTTAAATTCTTCAATAAGTAAGTATCCAAAAAATAATCCATAAAGTATTGCGGAGGATAAAAATTAATCAAAACCAATAAATAAATTAGATCCAATCAATAGTTAAAACCAGGAATAAAAACAGAAATTGTCTTATCCCATTTTGTTATACTAGTATGCCATTCTCTGTCTTTCTCTCTCTCATCACTTCTATCTCTTCAGGTATAATCAGCAGTTGTAAGACACCCATGGTCCCTTCTGGATTACTGTCCCAGCCACCTCTGTTGATACACGCTAAGTTTTCTCATCATACATCAATATCTTTCTCTCGCTCCTCGGGTCTGATCCACATTCCTCCAGAAGGGCACTCATCACACACTCCATATGGCTTCTCCCTACTAGTTCCCTGTCTCACTCACATACAGCTTTCCATTCTACATTCTTGCCTTCATTTTTACCAGTCTTTGCTTTGTTTTTCCTCCCCTTTCTCTATGTACTCAGACCTTTACACCCACTAATATAGGTGCTGCCCTTAAAGACTCAAAGACCCACTGATGAGTGATGGCGGTGCTGATCTTCCACACGTATGTGAATGTATTAATCAGCCCATTCTTCCATTAAGTCCTCATGGCAAACCCATCATTACTAAATATGAATCTGATTTGCAGTCTTTTAAGAGAAAACCTGCACTTTGCTGATCCGCCATTGACCCAAGACACACCATGCCACAAAACCATGCCACTAGTTTGAGGTACCACGCCCACCTGCATTCAATTTCTTTTGTTCCTCATAAAAAATAATAGCATGGACACACACATGACGATATCTTAAAAGGTCAGATATTACCACAGATCACTTACCTCTGTTAGCCTAATCTATCCCGTGCCTCTGATCCTACTGACTACCATTGACATGATTGGACATGCAAAATGTGTTAACTAATGATATCAGTAGGTCGTCTACTTATGTCTGTTACCATTTAGACTTTCTTGCTTACAATTTGATTACTAATAGTCTTATTACACATCCTGATGAAACACTAACACAGGCTTTAATAGAGAGAGAATGTTTTTGTCTGTAGTGGCTGCATTACATTGGGTCTTCAAGGGAGGTGAATAGTTGTTTCAGTAAGACCATATGATGGTATCCATTATTTTCAAAATTGCTTGTAATGCTTTTATGGCATGTAGTTTGATTGATCCGCTTTTCAACAATATTAGGTTTAGAATATAGAACAACAGCCAATATTAATGGACGTGAAGAGTATAATGTGTTTTCAGTGTGTCTGATTGAGGAAATTCTCCACTGATTATACAGTTAAATGTGCAATTTGAATTGTAATAAGGTGTAACTCAGTTTGCAATTTGACCAAAAGAAATAAAAATATGGCCATTGCCGCAATAGCATTTCTTATATTAAGCCATATTTATCTATAGCAATAAAATGTACCTAAATATTTATTAATGCATACAATAACTTTAATGTGGTTTTAGAATGGATTCATGTATCACTATGGAAAAAGTAATGGACTTGGCTTCATAAACTGTAATTAATTTTGTGGTTCTTGAATTAATGTGTAAATCAAATGGCCAGTTAATAAATTAATCATTAATTAATTGAAACATCATGATATTGTACTTTTTATTGCACAATTAAGCAAAATTATTAATGATGTCAGTTTCATTTGCAAAATTAATTAACTTCCATAGGCTTTCTTGAATACTGAATCTTTCACGTTATTACTTCACGTATGGATTTGATGTCCAAGATAATGAATTTCATATACAGTACATTAATATAGAATATGAATTCAGAAAACCAAATAATACAAAATATAATCTGTGTATCAGACTCTCCATTTTCTGAATATAAGTTTTCATTGTAGATAACCAAATAATGTTACCTTTAGCTATCTGGTAATTTAAAAATGAAGGTGCTTCACTTAACTTTGCCAAAATTTCATCTTTTCAGGTTGTTTTTAAGATTGCAATGTTTTCTTTTTAGCTTCTGAATTATGAGTTAAGTTTAAGAAGTAGTATATTGCTTGTGTATTTCATTCTGCAAGCTGTCTTTTTAGAGTTTGCTCAGTATGCCTTTATCAGCATGGGTGCTTCTCCCAGTAGTTTGGTTTTCCTTCCACATCAAAGAAACATTTGTGTTAGTTAACAAATCTGAATTGGCCTTGTTTGAACTTCACATGTGATGGACTGCCATCCTGCTGCTAAACAGGTACCATATCTATCTTAATTATAATATCTTCTGGCTAATGTTAGGTCAAAAAAAATTATTCTATGTGTGTTATTTAATAACTTTAATACAATTTAAGTCTTATTCAAGAACTGCTTGGAAACTTAATTTGGTCAAATATAAATTTAAACAGTTCTCTGTTAAGAATATCCTGAAAAGGTGAGAATTTTGTAAAATGAATGACTAAGATTTATTTTTACATTACCAGATCACTTAAAGAGAAAGCTTATAATGACTGCAGACAGTAATATATAAATAGAAAAGCAATTTCTGGAATGTTTCTTTGAGCTTCAGAATTCATCATCATTTAGCTACAGTCTGTGGGAATTTAATCAGGTTACTTTATTCAGTCATATATTTATTTTTGACTTAGTTCAACAAGAGGCAGGCATGTTTACTTCTAGTTCTTTTTGACTTTTATATTGCTAATAAATTATTTGATTAAAAATAATCTTGAATACTCCCAGATGCACTTTATCTGCTTTATTTTCAATTGCATAAAGAGAAGGCACCATTTTATTTCTTTGGACTTATTTTTTGAAACAGAGCTGTTTATAAATGAAGTATAGATCACAGAAATAAGTGTTGAACTATCAAATCTCCTGCGTTATCAAGTCCTATTGAAGAAAGAAAGAAAGAAAGAAAGATAGAAAGATAGATAGATAGATAGATAGATCTTGCGCCAGCCATATTCTCACTTGACTTTGTGAGAGAAGAGCAGACACATTCCACATCTGCCCTAAGTGGCTTGGCTGTAATGCATAAGTTAAGGGACGATAGATTGATCCTATATGTATGGTTATCTAGCGACAATGATAGTGACCAAACAGCTGACTACACACTACAGGCATAGAAGAGCATCCAATAATATTACTGATATTGTTACTTAATGGTTTATACAGGGCGGCATGGTGGCGCAGTGGGTAGCGCTGCTGCCTCGCTGTTAGGAGACCCGGGTTCGCTTCCCTCCCTGTATGGAGTTTGCATGTTCTCCCCGTGTCTGTGTGGGTTTCCTCCGGGTACTTCAGCTTCCTCCCACAGTCCAAAGACATGTAGGTTAGGTGTATTGGCGATTCTAAATTGTCCCTAGTGTGTGCTTGGTGTGTGGGTATGTGTGTGTGCGCACCCTGCGGTGGGCTGGCACCCTGCCCAGGGTTTGTTTCCTGCCTTGCACCCTGTGTTGGCTGGGATTGGCTCCAGCAGTCCCCTGTGACCCTGTAGTAAGGATATAGTGGGTTGGATAATGGATGGATGGATGATTTATACAATTACTGATACCTGGCCATTGTAAATGTTCACTTTACTATAGTGATAAATTTTAAATTTCATTATTATAGAGTACAGCGACTTTTATCAGAAAAAATGGCTTATGAAGATGAAAGATGAGATGAGTATTGTAGAGTTCTCTGGTGCTTGAGATAGTTCTTAATTTAATCTTCCACTTATATTTTTAATAACTGCATCATGTTTCCATATCACAGCAAAACTCAGAAATCAGACTGTTCAGGCGCCTCCCAACACCACTTTATAGATCTCTAGCTAATTTTGGAATAATCTAGATTTTTGCACAGCAAAATGAAAATCTCAAAATCTCTTTCCTTGGAAAAGCAGGGAAAATGTAGACTAAGGAGAGTCTTTTAAGCATGTTTCTTCTTTTTGTGATTTTTGGAATGTGTTAACTGATTCCCAGGATTGTATAGGAGGTACAGTGTGTGCTGTGTTGTTTGGCTCTTTTACGTTAATTAGCAAGGTGATTGATGATTTTCTTTTGTCAGTGTTATAGTTAAAACCTCTGTAGTTTAAGCAGTAACTTTCTTGTATTTTAGTAGAAGACTTTGGTGGTGCAAACTGCTGACGCTGGCTGCTATTCATTATATTCTTTTAATTTCAAACTTGACTTAGCAAATTGATAAAATTTACAGGCAAAGGGAACAGGTTGATGTCATCAAGTGTGCAAATAGTCACACAATAGGTGACTCTAAACTGAATAGGTATGATTGAAAATAGATGGACGGTTAGCTTGAAAGTAATAATCATCATACTGTTAGCTACCCAGACTCATCCACAAACACAATAATTATGAATATATACAGTAAAATTTACTAGCTATGTTAACCGGCTTCACCTGGGAAATTTCATAAGACAATGAGCTATCAGTTAATTGGATGTTTCAGAAGCAATATGTCAATAAGTATTTTTCTTTTGTAGAGTTTTTACCAAAGGCTAATATTACAGGCAAGCAGTGTGGTGTTATGGTTAAGGCTTTGGACCTAGAACTTCATACCTTGAGGTTGTGGGTTCAAATCCTACTACTGACACTGTGTGACCATAAGCAAGTCACTTCATGTGCCTGTGCTCCAATTGGAAGAGCAAAACAAATGTTACCAATTGTACCTTAAATTTAGTAAGTCACCTTGAATAAAGACATCATTCAAGTAATCAGTAATAATATTATTATTATGTTATTGGAGCTGCTTACTCTTGAACATGCCATACACATTTTTCCATGAGTAAAATATTCCTGCATTCCATCAATTTCTGCTTTTCCTAGTGAATTGGCTTTTGTTGATGGCCCTTGCAAAACGTGGTTTAACAGAAAAGTGTATTCTTTTGCATTGAAACGATAAGTAGGAATAATATGAAATTTGAGTATATTTTATTATCACTTTTAGATGTTTATTATTTTCACTTATTTATGTCATTCACTCAAGTATTTTATTGTGTTTTTCATCAGTTGTAAGTTCAACCTTGCTCCTTTTTTTTTTTTTTTTGCCATAACCATAGACGGACAGTAAAGTTCTAACACATCGTGTTTCACTTTAACTTAATCAAAACAGCAATGACATTTACATGCCGCACATTTAAGTGACCCATGTAACAAATAAAATGTTTTTACTTTTGGGGTTGTTTCCCATAGTTCTTAAAGTGGAAGAAAAAAACTGGCAGTACTGTGTTTTGGAGAGCTTTTAAATGATCGGGGGTCCCCATTTAAAGTTTATGGAGTGATGAAAGGGATGTTCAGACAAACATGTAAATCTAAACGGAGGGCGGGAGGGGGTACCCTTTCAATGTCAATACTTGCACATAGTTATCCATGTTCTTGTAAATTGGGTTGTAAAAGGAAATGTATCATTAAACTGCTTTACATTTTGAATGTCCTGGGGTAACAGTTAACCGAGAAACATGGCATGATTTGGATGTGTGTCCAACTTCACTCATGTTCATACCACAGTATATATGATTGTCTGTTAGAAGTTTCCTTTTCTGGTCAAATAAATTGTTCCTTCTTAATCTTCCTCAGTATCCTTTCATTCTTAACCCAATTCTTCCTCCATCGTGTGCAGCAATGTTGTTTTTCACAATAAAATCATTGAGTTAACTTTGACCTGTAATTATTGAGTGTGATCAATTAGCAGAGAGTGCTTGGCTGTTTTACTGGTGGTGCTCATAGTCTGACAACTACTTCATCTTGGTAATTTTTACCCTCCAAGGTACAAGAGCAAAATAGCTGAACAAGTTTTTTTTCAAGATACGTTAAATGGGGTTTAAAATAGAATGTAAACTAGTATCTAATGATATCAAGTGACTAAATAATTCAACACACACATCACTGAAATTAACAGAAAATAAATATACATTCTGAATATATATTGTAGTTGTTATTCCAACCTGGAGTGAACTAGATCTCTATCTAAGGTGGGTTCCTCCTGGTTCTGGTCCCGACGACACTGCAATACAAATTATGTAGTAGACTGATATTTGGTGTGCCACTTAGTGTTGAAACCTAATCCATTATTTTATTTTGATGATCTAGTCATTTTTTATGTGCAGAATATTTGTGTTAATTGTAGAGAATAATTAGCACCCGTCTTAGAAGAGTATTAGAATGCCATGACATCTCTTTGCTACACTCCATATACATACTGCACATCACAGATATTGTTTTTACAATTTTTACCTTCTGATAAAAGTGCAATAACTTAATAACTTTATCCACCACAAAATGGAGGAATATTTTTTATCAAAATCTTTTTACTTCTGAAGTGATTTTAAATTCATCCTTTAAACTACACATATATTGAATTTTTCAAGTAATTGTGAAACAGGGAAGCATAGTAAGTACAGCTGTCTGATTTACATAAAGTAGTGACTAAACTTTTCTTATTTTTAGTTTGTTGCAACTATAAAAATCACATTATTCTTGAAATTCCCATGATTGAATCTTTATATAAGTCTTCCATCCCCTGCTTCATTTTGTTAGAAAAATGAAAATATGTTTAATGAATTGGAATAAAAGCAGAAGTCACATGTTCTAATCTTGTTGCATAATTTTTAAAATATACTTTACCAAAGCAAAAAAGCTTTAAATTACTGGAATTATTATTTGTGGATGTTCAATTTAGTCATGTACCCTGTAAATAAGATCTCTGTGACAATGTAATATACAGATTATGTATTTAATGTCTTTATAACACATAAATGAAAAGTCTTTCCATCCTTCAATTTTGTAAACCTGGTTAATTCAGTTTGGGGTTACAGGGAGCTGGAAACTATTATGGCAGGAATGTTTTTCAGGACAGGAAACATCCCTGTGTAGAAAGCACAATTATACTGGGCCTGTTTAAATTTACCAATTAACTTAACAGGCATGTGTTTAGGATGCAGCAGGAAAACATAGCTTTAAAATGTGAAACAGCAGCACTAACCACAGAATCACAGTACTGATCTAGCATAGAAAAATGTCTCCATTAACAAGAGGATGTCACACGTGAAACTGTTGGAATCCTGAATCCTCTATGATGAGCTCCAGAATCCAATTCTCAACAGTCAAAATGCAATCCTATGAGGTGCTAAGAATGTCTTTAATTTGAGCATGCTTACTGTATATTGCAGTATTCAACTTACTGTACATAAAAAAGCAGTAGGATTACTCTGTGATTTCAGTATGTTGAGAAAAACAATGAAAGGCTCATAGAGTTAACGATAAGGATTTTATGATTAATGCATAAAGTGGCTGAAATGGGCTTGTGTCTGATCTGTGCAAGTCCTTAGCATTGCTGGGATAGCTTTCAAGAATTATAGGATTACAGGAATGCTGTCTATTAAATGTATTTTCATTAATTCTTATTCTGGTGCATGTCACACTGCCCTGACAGCAATATAAATAAGATTGCATAGACATGAAGCTGTGGTTAATGCACTAACAATTTAGAAGTCACAATATACCAAAACAAACACAGAAAAAATAAGATTAAACAAAATAAAATGTAGCTTATACCCGATGTTAGACCAGGCCTTGTAGTGGACTGGGTCTCTCTTCCATTTCACTTGGTGTTGTGTGAAAATGGCTGTGGCTGTCTGAAGCCCTGAATTGGATTAAGCATGTTTAAGAAAGTTATCTAATGCCATGTTATGTTATATGATTTATTAATCCAAGTTTTTATTTTTATTAACAAACCATTTATTTTATATAAAATGAACAGTTTGATCTCTAGCTATTTTGACTCAGAACTTTGATTAGATGTACTTAAATATTCCCGATCTGCACACTCATTAAATCCATTTTCTAACCTGTTTATCTAGTTCAGGACTGTGATGTTTGGCACATTTGTGAAGTATTTCAATGGAGTGCCTGACCAATTCAGCTTATCATAGGATGAACCTTGCCTCTTTAAATTATTGGATGTGAATTTATACTTGTGAAAGCTAATTAACTTAATGAACTGGTGCTACAGATTCATGAGCTCAGATGGATCTATGACATTGTTGTTATACAAAGTCAACAACAGGCCTCATATTTTGCATCATTCTATAGAAGGTTGTAGTGATGAGGAAAAGTAACTACATTTAATTACATTTTAAAATTCAAAATATATTAGTAAATTTGCCTTTATGCTTTAGAAGAATGAACTAAAATGTAAGTGGTGTTTACAGATTTTATAGAATTCTACAGCACAAGCTAAAGTGAAATCAGTGGCCTTTCCTGAAATGTAATTGAAACTATTGTTTAACAGTTTAATTTACTCCATTATTAAAACCACTTCACTTGGTTCAGAATGATCAGGGTTTGAACTCATCACTGCATCATTAGGTGCAAGAAAAGAGACAATCTTGGACACAAGACACTTGTCATGCACACAGTTTTCACAAGTAGTGCCAATTTATAGTCATATATTAGCCTAACATATGAAATCTTTGGAATTTGGGGGAAAACCTAAGTCTATGGAGAAAAATATGACACTAATAAGGGTAGAAAGTGCCAGCTCTGCATAAGAAGTCCCCAGGCTGAGATTCAAGCCCAGGAACTGAGAAGCAGTTGTAACAGACGGCTGGAGCCCTTGTGATGGAAGGACCAGGGGAAAGGGCATAATCAAAGCAATACCTCCCCTGGAACACTAGAGGACAACCCCCCGGCTCACAATTGAGCCACAGGTTTGAAGCATAAAAGTTCAACCCTGCTGGGGTCTGTGGTCACTACCAGGGGGGTTCCTGGACAGTTGCTGAGCCCTGGGTTGCAGCACTTCCACCACACCCAGAAGTGCTGCCAGAAGAAGATCTGGGAGCACCTGGAGCACTTCTGAAAGCCCTGTAAAAGGGACCACTTCACTCCATTTAAAAAGAGCCAGAGTCGGGAGGAGGTGGATGAAGCTTGTTGGGAGAGGAGTGAATGTGGTAGACTAAGGAAGAGAAGAAGAAGGTACTATGTTTAGTTTCTTATACTTCTGTACTGTGGTTTGTAGTGGGGACTGAAGAAAAAGCACTGCCCCACTTGGAATAAAATGTGTGTTCTGGACAGAATTTGTTTCTCACGTCACAGTGGTCCACACAGTACATATACATTTACTTATTTATGAAAGTGAACTCAAGGAAAACAGTATGTCTATTGAAAAGAATAACTATAAGCAGAGAGGCTGGCAGAATTTTGGCTTATTTCTGGTAAGATAGATGTTTTTACAGGTGTAAGAGCCATTTGCTAGTTAAAGTTATATTAAATGTTTGCCTATATATTAGTGCATAGTCTATGGGAGGTTCTTATAACCCCCATAAGTTGAAATTAATTGGTATATTCTAACTATTTCTTGCCCCTCTGACTATAGAGTAGTCTCAGTTAGTGACCTGTCTTGCCGTGTGTAAGTAATGGAGGGCACACGGTTTTAAACCATGCCTTTACATGCTCAATAGTAAGAAAGTTAACATGCTCTATTGAACAAGCAGTGCCGTACGTTTAGAGCATACTGAAGACGGAGTAAAGCATCTTTAAGTATAGGAACAACAGAGGTTTAACAAGAAAAGCTAAGTTTATAGAAGAAATATTTTTTTACATTTTATTCTACGTTTGTAACAACCGTTTTTCTTTATTCTTGTGTGGACTGTTTGCTTTGAATTGTCACTAAATCTTTTTAAACAAACTTTTTGACTGAGAGATATCTTTCGGCACAAGTTTCACCCGTGCTTGATCCTACCTTACTCACCAGCAGTTACAATAGGGGTTAATGTTCTCAAAAGCCTGTGTAGTTTCATTGTGGTCTTTTCATATGCCTGCTGTCTTTACGTTGAAATGTTACGTCACTCCCAGCTTCCTGCAGGGCTCACATTTCTCACACAAAGGTATGTGCCCAATATACTAAGACACCTTTGTAAAATCAAGCAGCAGTCCTTTATTTTTGATTTCTTTACAAGCAGGAGTGCATCCTTTATGAATGTTAGACAGAACTTGAAGGCATAAGGTTGGAAAAATATTCTGCTTCTCTGTGTCACCCTAAAGAATATTTGATGGAGTTTATAGGACATTACTTTCAGCTAATAGGATCCGAATCTTGGACAGAGGAATTGAACTCCCCATTTAGGGAATTTCAAAGGTGATATGACATTAGTAAATACTTAAAACATAGGGATTTTGGTGTTCTGGCTTCTCTTGAGAAACAGCCTAGCAGATTTAATTTATTTGTCCATTTTATACACCCACCTTGCCCAGGGCAGAGAATTCATTTGCTACTTTTTATAGGGTACATCTAATTAAACAACATATATTTCTAGCATCATCTATCTAAGTTTAAAGTATGAGTCATCTTGTGTGCTTTTATTGGTAAAAAGAATAGCCAACTCTTATCACAGGAGTTTACTAATTAATGTTCATGAAAGTGCAAAATGCCAGCCACTACTAGCTAACTAGTCAGGATTGAGGAACTGAATGGTCTTCTTACAACACTTATGATATTTTTGTAAAGGTTTTTATTCTTGTAAGATTTTTTAATTTCTGCAGATATCTCACAAGAATACATTTGGTTCTACTGGCATTAAGTAATGCAGTACAAATATTCAGGTATTGACATCACTTAATCAACAGGAGGCGAGTTTGGCCATGAATACATAACAGTATTTAATTTGTGAATGCTATAGTGGTGGCATTTAAAATTTTATATCAGTGACTTTTCCCATACTACTGTATGTAATCTGCAGTGTTTTTGACAAGACATTTCCATGGCTACAATCTTGTACCTATTTTGAAGCAGAGACTACAAAAGCATTATAAAAGCTACAGTGGTGAAAATTAAAGAGGGGCTGTTTTAATGCTTAAATAACTGAATATTACAAAATGTGTTTGTATAATTTCTATACAAATAGTAAAATTGTTCTTCTGTTTTATGCTGCTAAACAATACAACATTGACAGAAATACCTCTTTTTATAGTTAACATGCTTGGTACATCCACGTGGCAGTGCAAATATAATACAGAAAAATAAGCGATTATTGTGCCAAACAATTAGCACAATTAAGACTGTTAAAACAGTAGCAGTAACATTAATATACAGCAAGAGTTCACAAATTCTTTATGCTTCTGAAATGAACAGTGACAGTATCTATTACGAAACCTTCTCTAATGACTATCTTTGTGTTGGAGGTGTTATATCTCTCACTGCACTGAACTGAAGACTAGAAGTGTCCCTACACAGTAGCATCACTGTGCTTATTGGAAGCATTCAGGCACCTCTCAGTTCTACTTAAATACACCGAATGAAAAATGAGACAAGTGAGTCTAGAGAGATAAATGGAACTCTAAATTCAAGGCTCATTAATTTCAGTCAATAATGATCCAGCAAGGAAACATTAGCTCATTCGTTGTCAACCAAAATGCTGTGGAGTCACCTGTTAAGATTATTTGGTCTCTACCCAAGAGTGGTACCTCAAGAGTTTCTGAATGTACTGTACCTAGTAAGCAGGAGTCCTTTGGCTGGTTTGTTTCTTAAATGGTTCTTTGCTGTAAAAGTTTTATTTAAGGAAGGTGCATAAAAGGAAAGTTTTTTTAGGCTTAACCCCAACAATGTTTGTGAGTAAATATCATAAATCTACTCTGCACTATGTACTACTTTTATTAGATACTTTTGGCTGTTGCATGAAATTTCTTTCAAAATTCCTCCTTTTTTTCTGATGTGCTTCTGAAAATATTGCATGCTTTTTATTCCCTCTGTCATTTACAGAAGTGATAAAACAGTTAGTAAGTCAATATAATATGTTTAATTTAAAAACTATTTACAAACATTGATGCATGCATCCATCCATTTTCTGAACCCACTGATACAGCAGTTAGTTTCAGTTACATTACAGCTGATGAGAGAAGGACACAAAGCCCTTTGTGCTTGTTAATGATGGCTGTACAAATGATGAGAACTTCCTGTTCATGGTTGACTTTTGAAGCTGACTGACTGGAAGAGCAGGTTCTGGAGGCAAGGTCACATTCTTGTATTTGCTCTTCTTCGTTTAATGCAGCGGTTCTTAACCTTTCTAGTGCTGCAACCCTTTAATACAATTTCCCATGCTGTGGTGACTCCAACCGTAAAAATATTTTCATTGCTACCTCATAACTGTAATTTTGCTACTGTTATAAATCGTAATGTAAATATCTGATATGCAGGATGTATCTTCATTGTTACAAACTGAACATAATTAAAGCGTAGTGATTAATAACAAAAACAATATGTAATTATATATTGTGAAATATTTATTTCTAATTATAAATAAATAAAATTTTGTCTTTATAACTTATGTTTATTTGTTTTTCTTCATTGTGTATTGAGCTGTATTCACCATATTCATGTTGTATACTTATGTGAAAATGTGAAAAGCATGGCGTAGTATGGGTAACAGTCTTAATATAGATCCCCGCAACGTAACATCATGCTGTTCAATGTACAGTAATGTAAACAGTTAAAAATAATAAAGTTACGACAATTAAAACGTTTGAAATTATTCTGATTCAATTATCTGCAACATCTATCCTCGAATGACAATTATAGTAAAAAACTAGTAACTATCAATGGAAAAAAATTGTACAATAACAAGTTTTAAACATTAGAATCGACAAAACCCATATTTCCAATGGTCTTAGGCGACCCCTGGCAAATCGTCATTCGACCCCCGACGAGGTCACGACCCACAGGTTGAGAACCGGTGGTTTAATGGTTAAGAAATAAATGGAAGATGGGCAAGTCACTGTGTCACTCCCAAATCCTTCCCCTGGGGTAGATCTTTAAAATTCTTCCCCATATGGGGCAGTGCAACGGATGCAACTCAACAATATGGATTTAAAATTTCATCTAGTTACACTATATGTGAACTCTGTAGGGTCTTTCTTGTGCATGTCCTGTATACTCAAATTTCCTCACTGATCTCTTTACAATATAACGCCGGGCCATCTTAACAGCATTATATGCCTCCAGGCAAAGCAGTGCACTGGGGCCCCTGCCTACACAACCACTCAGCAAGTCACAACATACATAGATTAGCATGGGGCCACTATGCTTGTGGGGCCCCCGGGCAACTGCCCAGTGTGCACATGCGTTAAGACGGCTCTGATATAACAGTAACTAGTACCTATAATTTAGAAATGTACAAGTAAGAGTTGGTGTGTTTATAAGTTGGCATTTGATAGATTGCTGTCTCACTTGTATTGATTGAGGCCTTTCGCCTAGAACTGACAATGTATACATTAACTCTCTGCAACTCTCTGTTAGGCAAACTTAAAATCATAGTATGTGTTTGTATACAATCAAATATGAGCAAATAATCTACAACATGTCAAAAAGCTTAAACATCATTATTGATGTATAAGGGAAATTTCACAAATACTATGTCTTAAGGAACACAGTTGATATCCTATCACTTATCATATTTATTACAACCACAGAAGAACCAACTTGAAATAACACACTGTTTAGTTGCTAATGACCAATGCAACATTACACTTGATAGAAATCACTGCTGTTTTGTTAATTTGAAGAAGCCTGTACAATGTTAAAACTCAGCTTTGGGTGCAGCACCACTTAGACAATTACCAGCCACCATCTTGTAGACAGAGTAGCTGTTTGACCAATGATGAAATGTTTGTCAAAACACAAGGACAGTTTCAATTGGACCAGAAGATAAATTCGAATAAGAAAATATAGCAAAGGTGAAAACCTGATAATCAATCCTAATACACACCCAAAATGAATTAAGCATAACAAAGCCAGAGATCAAAACTACATTAAGACATGCCCAAGCAAAAATGGCAATTAATGACAAACTTGGATAAAGCTTTCCACACAGCACTGGCTTAAATTGCATCACATTAAAGGTGTCCCCTGCTGCTACGTCCAGAAGTGCAAAGCTCAGCAACCACTACACCAAATGGCAGCACAATAAAAAACAAAAGGGTAACAATATAGTAGTGAAAATAATTGTAGAATAAAATAATAAGTCCAATAACAAAACAAAGAAATAAAACAAAAGTGAAAGTTACATTTCTAAATTTCACAGTCCTAGAAAATCTTTACAAGCTTAGACAAAAATGTATCCTTCTTAGGAAAAATTCTTCTTCTTAGGTAGCTCCACAGCTTACAGCTAAATGCTCTTTTTTCACATCAGGCAGGCATAATGTAGCTTGGTTACCTGTAATATCACATTCTTAGTAGCAACAATGTACATTTCCATAGCCTTTAGCAGGGTGAAAATTTACTGTTTTTGTTCTTTTTTTGATGTGGGGCTTCTTTTACTTCGTCTCTGTGATCAAATCTGGTAGTCTATATATTTTGTATGCACCTTTTTTGTGCATTTTTATTTATTTCTGCTTTAATCTATTCCTCAGGGTATTTAGAGTGTATAAAGCTCTTTTATGTCCATTTGGTGAACAGCCATCGACTACGCTCTTGCAATTCTCTCTCCCCCCTTTGCTTGTTGGTGTTGAAGTCACGATCCTCATCTTCTGATGCTAAAATGCATGGCAAACAAATTTTGGACAGGCTCAGCTGGAAAGTCAGCAGTTTCTAAGTAACTATAGTGCTAGGATCATTCCTTGGTGCAAAGTTTTAAGAAGCTATTAACAAGGAAAGCCCATTGTTATCTTTTAGACTTTGTGGTTGCTAATGGAGTGACATGGGTGGGGCAAAAATTTTGATGGGAAGAATAAAATTATTTTTGATAAGAGGGAGAAAAACATTTTTGATGAGAGAAAACCTTTATTGTGATGGGAAGAATAAAAACGTTTTTGAGAGGAAAATATCAATTAGAAGAATTATTTTTGATGTGAGGAAAAAGCATGTTTTGTTGAGAGAAAAGAGTATTTTATTAATGAAAGGGAAAAATTTCTTTATGAAAGACAAAAACACTTTGGTGGGGGGAGGAGGAAGATTAATTGAGACACTTTTGCATTTTCTCATAAAAGTGTCAAAAGCATAAAGTTTGAAGATATTAGGAGAAGATAATGCAAGCAACCCAAAATGGCCGAAACACGCCACCTCTTAGCATCTGCTGTTACAGTAACTGAGACTGTCCCACTAACACTGACACCCAATCATCTTTACTGTCTCTAAGTATATCTTTGAGCAGTCCGCAGCTCAGAGTGGAGCAGAGCGTTGGAGATTTGAAATCACAGTTTCAGTTATTCTCATGGCAAATGCAGTGTTTCAGTCAACATGATGCTGTGCTTGCATGGTCCTGTTTCAGTCACCTTGTTGTTTGATTGTGCTCTCTGCTGGGAGAGGGACCTTGCATGTTTGTGGACCAAGACTGATTTGTCAGTCTGTATGAACACACGAAATGTTAAAAAAGAGAGTGAGTTTAAGCTTTTGATAAGGCCAGTGCTAAAATAATTGGCACTTAGTGCACATGTAAGCAATGGAAATTTCACCTACTATGAAAACTTTAAACAATAATAATTAATAGCATTAGTCAGAAGTATGGGAAATTTACCTTTTAAACTGTAATAAAAATTCCACCCAAAACTTAACAAATGACACTTTCATGGGAGCTTATAAAGAGGCCCCTCTTGCCTCCTCTCCCTACAGTTCGCACCATGCACTCCTGGGGTCTAGCGATATTATGCACATTATATAGGCCATTTACTAAAGTTTCTCTGTCTTGTACGTCATTTTTTCTAAGTCAGAGTTGCCACTAACCAAATTCTTCCCCAGAGGGAGGTTCTAATATAGTAGCTCAATAGGCCGAACATTGTATTAGACATTCTCTAAGGGTACAGCAGGATAAGGGGCTAAAAGTGAGCCAGACCTGCAGTGAAGGACAAAATGTGGACAGTGATGGGGAAGATAAAAGATGACAAGTGTTTGAGAAGAAGTGTTTTGGCAATTGAAGAGGACAAGATGTGAGCAAGAAGACATTTTGCTCATTTTGAACTCTGTAGAGAAAAAGAAAAGAGCAGAATGTCCTTGCACCTGTTAAGAAGCAATGGAATTGCTGGGCTTTTTAATACAAAGAAATTAGAAAAAGATGGAATTTCATGTTAACTACAGACATCATTACAAAGTACACTTTTATCCATGTGATAATAAAGCATTTGTGTAAATATTAAAATATTTGTAAGATTTTCTCACAGAGTAATTTTGTACATTTTTAGAGGCCAAGACACAGAAACACAATAGTTATGCAGTAATAATTTGCTTTAATTTATTGAATAATCCTTGGTCCAAATTCAAACATTATTGACAGATTAATTTGTTGTATTCATTGTATTAGTTAAAGAAACAGCATTTTTTGTAATTGTAATAACCTAAGTCTATATTGTTAAACTTTTCAAAAAGGCCAAGAAATATCTATAATCATAGGCTGAGAATATAATAAGACTGTGCTACTGTATATGCAATTCATTTTGTCTTATATTTTGTAATTTTGTATATGCAGATTTAGTTATTTTGCTTTTGCAGCATTTTCAATTGAAATCAGGTAAATGAAATGAGTCATTGTGATAAGAAAGAGTTATAATTTGTGATGTGACCTTTGTGTAAAATATAAAAGCAAAATCTTGACTAGCTGCTGTAAAATCAGCAGTAACCACAATCATATAATGTGGACATTCTTATAAAGATTAATTATTGGAACAACAGGAAATAATTTTACTCCTCAAATCCGAGTTGACAAAGCAAACAGTTGTAAAGCTTAACACTTATTTGCGAAATCTGGCAACCTGTAATGCAGAGTGCTGATTAAGAATTCTTTTGAGGTCAAATGTTCCTTGTTTTTAATTATAAAGCTGCTGTTATTTAACGTTATCATGTTGTTTAAATAAGTCTGTAGTACGATGCTTCTTGGGGAAAAAAGACCTGGAGAGGCTTCAAATGATAATTTTCTGTGAATGGCAAGCAGTCAACACTCTACTTGCATAGCAGCAGTCAGATCTCACTTGTACTTGCTGCCAACAACAGAAAATAGAATAAGAGAGTTGGTTTACTGTCAAGTTTTCTAAACAGGCAACCACTTAAAGGAATGCTATTAATTTTATTAAATGACACAGAATTTTCCAACATAATTGAAAAACAAAATTTTAAAGTTCACTTTACAAATAAGTGTTTCTGTTTTTCAGGTTTCAAAAATTTAATTAAGCGTTGTGTCAATATATGTACATTTGGAGTGGAAGCATCAGACTTCTTATAGTCTCTATAGTATATAGTTTTTTGTCCTGAAAAAAAAGTCACAGTTATTTTGCAGAGTTTTTTCAATACGTAAATTACAAGAGTACCACCAGACCAAATTTGGATACTATACTTTGAGGTTAAACACATTTTTTGTTTTATGTAATGAAACCTATTTCTGTTTTAATACATTCTTCCTTATGTTGGCGCTAAGAGTTGCGATACAGTATGTTGCATGTTGCTTGAACAGGCAAGTAAGTAGTTCACTACACTCTGTATACATGGCAATCTTACTACAACTGATATTATCTTCTTTTAGTCCAGTCGTATCTTTTAAGTGATTTGTATTTGAAGAACAGTGAAAGGGGTTGTAAATAGCTCATCTGAATCAGTTATTGTTAACTGAATTTGAATCATCTTTAAAAGTGAAATGGGTTTCTATAGACTGCTTACAATAGTGTTGGTAAAAGAATGGATGAAGAGTAATTGAACAAAAAATATATTTTCGCACAACGTTGCATTGGCATTCTCCCTTGCCAACTCAGAAGGAGAAGAAAAAAAAATATACATATATTCATATCAATTGTTTTAAACAGTAGATAATAGTCCAATTTCTTGTCTTATCTACGTCTACTCTTTAGCAAAGTGTGGTTCTCAAAAAGTTTAACTAATACATACGTATCGTGAATCTTTTACCATGTTGTGTCATGGGACCCTGTTTTCCTTACACATGTGATTCCCAGTAATCTGGTGTTCAAATCAAAAACGTAATCAGCTTGAAAATGCAATAATAATAATTATATTTATAATAGTGCAACTCTATATATTTGGCCATTCATGCTATTCTGTTTCAAAAAAACAGAAGTGAACCATTTTCCAGCTGGAATCTTTAAAGGAATATTTTAACAAAAAAATATTTCCTTTTTAACAGTTACTTATGTATTGTCTGCAGTGATGGGCCAGAAAAATGTTTAATCTCACATTTTTGTCAACAACACAGAAAGTAAAATCCCTGATATTGTGTCTTCAACAAAAAACAATATCAAAACGTTATGTTATCAACTTGTCTGGTATCTAGTTGTATGCTTACAATCTCACCTCAAATATCACTAAATCAATAATTTCTGGAAAGTCATCTTGTACACAGCACTGGGGAAAGTTCAAATAAAACCCTGTCTTAAGTTTTTTCTACAGGTATTGCAGGTTTCCTCCCACATGCCAAAGACGTGTAGGTTCAGCTAAATGTGCTCAGCAGTCCTGAGTGTGCTTGTGTGCATGAGAGTACCTTTGACTGGTTGGTCATTTGAGGTGACTTAGAATTTAATGTTGCATCTTTTTTGGGATGTTCTGTGCTTTTTTTAGGAGTAGTGAAATGTTATCATTACGTTTATTTATGTTTGTAATACCATTTTATATGTTTCTGGAGTTTTGTAGCCACGTTGTTGTTACCAACTTTTTATAAGATGGCAGTGTCCTCCATTTTGGATCTGTGAGAAAATCTACTACACGTTTTACTTTTGACTTCAGAGTATGGCTAGCCTTTTGGGTTTGGAATTTAGGCACATTTTGAATTTTGGTTTTAACTTTGAATTTTTGACTTCTCATCCCCTGGTCTTTTTAAATTTCTCTTAACATTTCCTTAAAAGCAGAACATTCACAACTGTAACCTGAATATGTAGGTTGGAAAATGGATTCGTATATTAGTGTTATCTCATATAAGTTTTGTGAATGTTATAAAAATAGGTTCCTGTATTTAGTCATAAGTTTCAGGGGTTTTCATAATAAAAAATGGCATTTAAATAAATTATCTCTAAAGCATTTCAGGTAATGTTTTTCTTTCTGCTTTGCAAAGTTTTCTTCTTTTCATTAATGATCAGTTCGTCTTCCCACACCCCCAATTTTTCTTTTCCTTATTAAAGTATAATGTGCTATTGTGGTTTCACACTGTTGAGTGAAAAAATGTTGACATCTCACAAATTTCATAGTGAGAAATGTAACTGAGAATCTGTTTTTCACCTCCATAGCAGAAAGCTTTTCCTACTGAAAAAAATTGTAAAAACCTTATAAATATAAAATTTCTCTACCTTCACTACTACATTCAAGTAGCTAACCAAAACTCCATACTGTTCTGCTTTATTTAATGTTAAATGAAGGAAGCCTAAATGTTTCAAAAACCAGAATATAACAAATTTAGGAGAAAAACATACAAAACAGACACATTAAAAGAGCAAGTGTTGAATTTGTCAGTAACTTGATATTTGAAAGCACATGCCCAGCAAGACATTTAACATAGATGAAAGGAGGAATAAGCTTCAGTTAACACTTTTTTGATAAGAAAATGGAATTGAATAATTCTCATTTAACAAATAAATAAATTCAGCTTAAACTAAGCAGTTTAATTTCATGCTGGATCAACTTATGATAATCTATTTTCATTTAACCCATTTAGCATATTTTGTCTGATGAGTGGTTATGCAAGACTGAAGCGTAGATATTGCATGTTAATGTGGAAAAGGTTTTCCTGATTTTTTTTCACATCTGCAGTGCAGAACCCCATTTCCATATATTTTAAACTTCATTTTTGTTGATAGTTTTAACTACAAAGTTGACTGCTAATTTCACATAAAAATTCTATCCGTGATTTTCAGTAAGCAAAATTGAATGCAAGATATCAATTTGATGCCCAATCGGAATTTATTTTTTGGTGATTATTTTTTTATTGAATTTAATAATAAGAAAAACAACAGTTATTAAAAAGATCAACAGAAATAACAACAAACCCCTCACAACATCCTCCCCAAGCCTGAAAGCAAAGAGAAGAATTGGAGATTAACAGTTGAAAAATGACATGGACCTGGATAATCAGTCTACTTCTCTATATTCTCTATATTGAGGCCAGAACCTTTATCAACCTGGGACACGTAAAGCAGAAAGAGAATTTATACAAATTTGCAGGGAGAGAAGACCGATTTCCAGTGATAGTCTAAGATTAGAATGCAGCAATGGTATCCAGACAAAATAGCCTCTGTTGGATAAAAGGAAGAGTAAAAGTAGATGTCCAGGAGAGGAAATATATTAGACAAAAGAGAAACAGAGAAAAGCAGAGGAAAACAGTTAGAAGTATCAGAACCAAAAAGCATAAACTTGGGGACAGTTCCAAAGCATATGAAGAAACGTGACAGGGACATTTAAGAGGCACAAGTGATAAATGATATTTCCTTCCAGATGCATAAAGTTTTCTAGGGATGAGGTAAATGTAATGTACTAATTTAAACTGAACATGCTGATAATTTGCGTTTTAAAGGATTCAGACATGTTGTTAACTATGGCTTTCTACCAGAAGGTGAGAGAGGAAGGGAGGTCGTGTTGACAAACTGAAAATAAAAGTAGAGGTCCGGCAGATGACTTATGTAGATGTGCATATAAGGATCTCACAGGTTTAAAGTTTGGAGATATCAAACAGGAAACATTTAAAGGTTTAGGAATCAAGTGCATAGGATATTATAACTATGTTTGCATTATGGACTGATTTGAATTGAAGACTGAAAAAGAAGGAAGAAAGAGGAACATGGACCTTAACAAATGGAACAATTTGAATTCAAAGACATCATAATTGTCCCCAAGTGTCATGATATTTTGACCAACCCTTTGCAAAAGATTAGAAATAAATTAAATAGGCTTGACATCCATCGTGAAAGTAACATACTGGAAGATGCTAAAAGACGACTGGTTGTGCCAAACTAGAGAAGATCAGGGATTTTTAAAAAATTTCTTCAAAATCTAGGGCCTCGTGTATAAATACCCTGTGTAAAACTAACACTAAAACATGGTGTACAGACAAAACGGGAAATTTGTGTAGGTACAAAAACAGTCCAGATGCATAAATCTGTGCATACACCAAGTTCCATGAACATCCCATTTATAAATCCCAATGAACATGAAATTTAAATTTAATATGCCCACACCCCATATTCAGTGTTTTGTTAAAAGACAATGGCAAAAGCACATGGAAAAAAGAAGAATTTCAGCAAGTGCAAAGTGCAGACAAGGAAAAATGTACCATATGTTGGTATAAGCAGTGGTATAAGCAACAAAAAGAAATTGATGGAATAATACAGTGTGTTGCAGACATTTGAAATTTCAAGTTCAGAAATTTGCACAGTGCCCAAAATAAAAAGGAAGTGGTCACATATAATGGGCATTGTGAAAAGGTGAGTTGCCGCCCACTGTCTGTTTATTTTGTTTCAGACAATATTGCAAATGCTAACCCCTGTGCTAAGGACATGACTCCAGGTGATGATGGTGCTGCTGTGCCCAGCACATCATCGGGCCGTGGCTGCACATGCACCTCTGCCTTGGAAACTGCTGGGTGACCATCTGGCTGTGGGCTGACAGACACTCTTCTGCAGTTACAAAATACAATAGTGAATGCTGTAAGATATGTGGCTAATGAACTAACAAATATTAAGTCTGTACTATGTTGTACTGGCCACAAATTAAATTAATTGGTTAAAAAATAAATGTTACATCTTATTACCGGTTTTTACATTTTGCTAATTACATTCAAATGAATCTCTAACGCTGTACGATTCGACTTATCATTTGGTGGGTCAGGGTCAGGTTCATCATACTGCATCTCTTCAGGTACAGCCAAGCAATGATTGTATGCTACATTAAACAGCACACTGCATGCTTGCACAATGCAAACACTTTCTGTAGACTATAAAGCATCACATTAATAGAGTGAAAATGCTTTCTATTTACATAAGCAAATTCATTCTCTACAGGTGCCTTTATAGTGTAGCATAGGCATAGAGTGCCTCAATGCATAGATTCTTTGCTCTTTACATGGCTGTTTGAGGTGGCTCGCTTTTCCTTAAATGGACTTCTTGCCCTTTGCCAAACTAGTTGGAAAAAGCATCTGCAACTGTGGAGTTGCCATTTTTATAGGCTCTCCTGCTATAGATGATGTAATGCCAGCTCATTCTTTTGGTGATTCTTCCCCGGCTGATGTAACTTGTTCAGTGCTGTTGCAATAGCAATGTGCATGCAGTTGACCGCTTCAATTACATTTGGAAAACTGAACATTGCTCTGAATTGTGCTTTGATTTTTCCCAGTTCAACCACACTGTAAGGAAATCTTTTTATATCTGGATGACAAGCGGATAACACCATCCTATACAGCTGGCATGGCGTGACTCAGTGATGTTTGAGAAATGCCTGATCATCAGCAAGTTCATGTTGAAAAGCTCCTGTGGCTAAAAACCCAAGAGTGGACAGAACTTGAAAAGGAGCAGGTAAAGCACAATTCCTCAAAATCTGTAAAGTTCAGCAAACCGCTCTTAGAAATCCATATCAACTGATAAGCCAGCCATCATCATCCATAATTATGCACTATCTGTAAGATTTTCTAACAACTCTGAAGCAGCTATGGTAGTTGGAATAATTTGACCATTCCATACACCATTACATTGTTACAGAATGATTACAATCAAATGAATTAAATTTGAAATGCTATGCAATTAATTTCTGGGTATTTGATAAATTCTCCATCATTAATGTAAATCTAAAAAAGAAAGGGACACCACACTGAAACATTAGCACTGCTTGGTGCTCGGTGTTGCCCATTTGCAAAACCAAGCAGAAACTTGATTACGCACAGTGTGGGGCTGCCGTGAAAACATGCATGGCTTTAAGCTGTTTAGTTTTTATACATCTTGAAGTGAACATGGAAATGAGCGTACAGAACAATTTTGTGTGTACACACCGTTTATATATGGGTCCCCTGGAGAGTATATTAGACCAAGAGACATAAAGTAAGGGAACATGAATTTAATTCAAGAAAGGTGAAGGGAAGAACACAGAAGAATTTGGGTGAGACCATGTTGTACTCAACACGGAACCAGAACTGGTTAGTTAGTGGGAGATGAAGTTGATGGGTAAACACTCAATGATATAACTCTAAGTCCAGCAAGCTTATCCTCTTTCTGATAAATCAGATTAATGGAAGGCCTGTTACTATTATAAAGAAAAACAGAAGGAAAAGAGATATAATTTCTACCATTATTATATGTGAAAAGACACGGAGGATGGTTTTAACAAAGTTAAAAAAGGGGACTTCATTTATTTTTATAATCACCAATCTAGAGTGGAATAACTGTGGAAGAAAGGACAGTTAGTAAAATGATTCATTGACACTACTAATGATCCAAAGATAATTTGACAATATAATGTCACGCAGGAATGGAGAATAATTGATGCCCAAACCTTCAACTAGTTAGCCAAAGGCACTTACTGCAGGAAGACCAACTAACATAATATGGAATTTAACAGAAGGAGAGCAGACTTAGCCCAGTTAATTTAATAGCAAGACAGGATCTCAAACAAATTAAACATGTTTGGGAGATCAAAGGGTACCATTACCAAGCATAAGCAAAATATCATCAGTATGTAACAAAATTTTATGATAGGAACCATGAGCTACAATAGGGGTGATAAAATCAAGGCAATGAAGAGGAATAACAAAAGACTTAACAAAGATATTAAAAAGCAAAGAGAACGTGGATAGCCCTGTCTGGCACCATTTTCTTCCAAAAGGGTTCAAAAGTAGTTGAGTTGGTGAGAATTGTTGCGAATAATGAGGAATATAAAGTTTTGATCAAATTAATTTAATTTTTACCAAAACCCATTACATATAAGGCTCTTCAGAAAAACTCCGGTGCATGTGGTTAAAGGCCTACTCTGCATCAAGTGCCAGCAAAGCTACAGGTTTTGTTGTAATATATAGAAGATAACTAATGTTATGTGATGACTGGTGGAAGCTCCAGGTGAATTATTTTGTGACTAACCAGCTGAAGATTGTGTGTGAGATGTTAGGTGTCAAGCAAACCTATAAAATGTATAAAAATGTCTCTCTCGCTCTACTTATGACAATAGCAATATCTTATATGAATTTATACTGTACATATAACAATTCACTCTTATTGTCAGTGCAGGTCCTTTAAACTGACATCACTACAACCGAAGGTGAGCTGCAGGGCTGTAGTGTACCAAGTCAAACAATAAAACCAGTAAAGCACGACTGCGACTGATGGTTTGAACCTTTGCTAGAGTACAGGTCACAAGAAACTGGTGTTTTATTATATAATAGCTTAATCCAAAACAGATAAAAATAAACAGCAAAATCTTGAAAAGAGCATAGCATGCTAAAAACACTTAAACATTAAAAGTAAACAGATTAAAAAAAAATGTAAAAAGTCAAAAAAAATTTTAAAAGTCAGTAAGATTAAAGTAAGGGCTTATGTAAGATCAATCAATGAAGATTCTAGAGGAAGGACTTCACACTTTACTTTTAGAGCACCTCCCAATATCTTAGAGACGCATAAATAATGTTGCCTAGCAAAACACACTGACACGAGAGGATGGAGCAAAATGTGAGTGAAATACACCCCACTCCTTACACTTGTAAGTATAAAAGATAACTGTTATTACTGAATATGAGGCTAAACTCTCAGAAGCTAACATGCCTTTGAAGAGTTAATGCAGAATGTGTAATGACACATTTCTATGCTTTCTTGCACATATCCCACATTTTAAGCATTTAAAACATTTCCAAGATCAGTTAAACAGACTTAATTTAACAGCATTATGAGTGTTTGAATATAAGCTGGTGGTAAGTTATTTGAATCTAAATGTCACTATTTGAATGTTTGTACATTAAGAAGATAATAAAATAAAATATGTTTAAGAAATACCCATTATAGGTTTCTGTTACTTATAGATTCCCTATAATTATTGTGAAGATGCTTTTAAATAAAACAGCTTACAAATCAGAGATGCATTAAAGAAAAATAAGCATAATATAAATGTTTTGTTTCTATTATATGCAATTATTAATTAAAGGGTAGAATATTATGTATACCTCAAGCATGCCTGTCTATCTGTCCATTTATCTACATAATTATCTGTGCATAAATAATTACTTGTTTCATCATTTTAGCCTCTGTAAACCATTTAAATAAACCTTATATCTAAGTAAAATGAGCTTAAACAATAAATTATTTATTAAAAATTTTTATTTCATATCAAACAACATACATTAAAAATTATTCATTAGAAAAAAATTATTGTACATAAGAAAAATTAAGACACACACACGTAATGCCTTTTAAATATATTTTTCAGTACTTTACTATTTAAATGTGGTTATACTTTTTAAAATAAATTGGTAAAGTCTGAAAATGCTTCCTATATCTTCTGGTCAGGTCAGGTTGGGGAGCATGCCCTGGTATAGCATGTTGCCATATCCACCACATAAGAAAACAACTTGGGATCCTGGTTGGCAACCCCCAAGGCAGACACACAATCCAGCCCCACCCTCTAGAAATGACCATCTGTCTGCTGCAGCAAGGTGTTATATGGGTATCTCCTTGACCTGGTCCAGCCGCTCAGGTCCTCAACAATAAGGATCCTAGAGGGCGGATCACCATGGCCGTAGTGCCGTAACTGACTCTCCTTCGCAATGCAGGTAGTGTGCCTCATTCGTGACTCCATGATCAACCACTCATTCAACACGGAGTCAAATCAGCAGTACCCAAAGATTCTCTGATGACACACAATACTGAAGGAGTCCAGTCTTTGTCTCAGGCCACTGGATCACGTTAATGTCTCACAGCCATATAGCAAGGCAGGAAGCACCAGAACTCTAAAGACTTGCGCCTTCATCCTTTTTCAGAAATATCTGGTGCCACACACACCTTTCCAGCAACCTAATGAACCCCCCCTGCTCTCCCAATCCGTCTTTTGACTTCATAGGAAGAGTCAGCAGAGACATGAATGTCACTGCCGAGGTAAGTAAACCTCTCTATAACATTGACACGCTCTCCACAGACATACATACTGATGATGGCTATGCCCAAGAGGTCATTAAAGGCCCGGATCTTGGTTTTTATCCAGGACACTCACAAGCCCAGACACTCTCTCTTGAGAGCCCAGTCAGAGCCATTGACTCCTCCATTGATCACAGCATCTTCGGCAAAGTCAAGATCAGCAAATCTTTCTTCACCAACAGATGCCCCACAGCTGCTATATCTTCATCATTATTAAATAAGCTTAGTATAATTTTAACTATTGATAATGATGGAAGACTAGGAGAGCTAATATTCTTCAAATAAAGTTTTAGTTTATGCATAGTAAAATCAGTCTACTACTGGAAATTTATATTAGAGGCACCAGTGTTTGAAGAAGGCATGCACATTATCAATATAGAGGTCTCTAAAGATCCAGAGGGTGAATTAGGTTTAGGGTGGCTGGAAGAAATAATTGTCCACAAAAAAGAAATCCCTTTAGAAGTAAAGGTAATATTTAATACTAGTGCATTTCCCAAAAACAATTGATCTTAGTGAATAACAAACAAGACTGATGTAAGTGTTTCCTGGAACCATTTTGCTATCTGAACACATAAGTTTAAAGTACTTCTTTGCTGGGTTCCTCCCCAGTGTCTATATCAGAAAAGCGGAACACTGATCCCACATATTTAAACATATTTGTTGTACCAGACACGGACAAATGTAAAAAAAGACAAAATAAAAACCAAATAAAACACACAGAAAAAACACAAAATAAAGAGATTAAAATTTTGAGTAATAGGTAAGATGACTGTCACCTATTAGTCAAAAATCTATAAATGGGCTCAAAACATGATGTGGCTTCCTTGCAAAAAATGAAAAAGCAACACTTCCTGTAAGAGGAGTTCAAATAAGTGTTGTTTTCCAAGGCTCATGGATGCTTCCAAAGGACTCATCCAGAATTGCATCTTCCATGTGCATAGAACATTCTCTGCAACAGTGAGTGTACTTCGGTGTGTGGTGTTACACTTCTCCTTAGCCATGGTTTGAGGATTCAACACTCGAGTTAGCAAGTATTTGTGAAAAGGATGCCCACTGTCTCTCAGACACCAGCCACCAGCAAACTCAACTTTCTTTGCCATTTGACACACTCCAGATTTGGACCTGATATACGCATCATATGTAGTCTCATACCACTTTGCCACATTGTCAACAAAAAGTCACTAATGGTCGGTTGCATACCACTTTGATGTTTACTGCTGAGAAACCTTTTCCACAGGTGACGATGGGAATCAAGAGGCTGGGAGTGTGGCTAGGGATGAGCATTCTTCCAATGCACCTACAATGTCAGGTATGCCTGCAATGGCATGAAAAACAATTTTAGGGTTATAATATATTATTATTATTATTATGTACTTATTTGGCTGAGATCTTTATCCAAGGTTGTTTACAACATGGTGATATACAATATACAGTATATAAAGTGTATAGTCTCTTTGGTTAATGGAACCTGCTAAATGAAAATTTTGTTGTACCGTATACACTAAGTACTTTGTAGACATGACAATAAGGTTGAGTTTCATAAACATGATGTAATAGTTATCTTAATCGACACTGTATGTGCTGTGCCACTGTGCTTTACCAAATGAAGAAAGAAAAGTTCATATGAAACAAAAATAAGATTAGACAAATACTAAGTAACTAAGAATAAAGTAACGTTAGATGACCAGAAGTACAAAAATAAACAAAAAAAAAAAAAAACTCCAGGTGGGCAAGATTAAAAAAAAAAAAAAATTTGCAGGGGTTCAGAGGCCACGGGACTGCCCAGCCCCCCTGGAGTGTGTCATAGATGATCTAAATCAGTCCTTTTGGCTTTCAGGCTTCATGTGCAAGAATTTGATGATGATGCTCATGAGGACCTCTAGCTTTCAATCCATCAATATAGGGACTGCATGGTGCCTTGATCAGGTGGTGGTGGGGCAGAATGCCACCACAGAAACACAGATAAAGAACAGCAGAATATAGTAGGGATTAATATGGATTGTGGAGCCTTAATGAAAATACTAATTCAATGCACATACAGCTTAACAAGGATACACTAAAATGTAGCTATGAGAAAGCCATGTTAAAATAATGGTGTTTTAGAAGTCTTTTAAAGTGCTCCACCATATTAGCCCTACGAATTTCTATCAGTAAACTATTCCAGATTTTAGGTGCATAACAGCAGAAGGCTGCCTCATCACTTCTTTTAAGTTTATTTCTTGGAATTATAAGCAGACACTCATTTGAAGATCTAAGGTTATGACTTGGAGTGTAAGGTGACAGGCAATCCAAACTATAGGACGGAGCGAGATTATTTAAGGCTTTGTAAACAATAAGCAGTATTTTAAAGTCAATTCTAAATGGCACAGGTAACCAACGTAATGACAGCTGCATTCTGCACTAATTGCAAACGATTGATGTCTTTCTTGCGTAGTCCTGAAAAGAATGTGAAGCAATAATCTAATCAACAAAAATCAAAAGAATTAACTACATTGTCAGCATCTTGCAAAGCTATAAGGGGTCTAACTTTTTTTGACTTATATTCCTTAAGTTAAAAAATGCTATCCTGGTAATCTGATTAATATGTTATTTAAAATTTAGGTCAGAGTCAATAATTACCCCTAAATTCTTTACCTCCGTCTTAATTTTTAAGCCTAATGGATCAAAGTTATTTCTAATAGCCTCATTATATCCATTTTTGCCAATCACTAAGATTTCTGTTTTCTCCTTATTACTACTCCTCCATTCAGAAACATAAGTAAGACATTGTGTCAGTGAAACAAGAGAGTTGGAATCATTAGGCGCTATTGATAAATACAGTTGTGTGTCATCAGCATAGCTGTGATAGGTCAAGTTATGCCTTGAGATCATCTGACCTAATGGAAGCTTGTAGATCATGTGGAAGAAACCCCCCGAGGAAGACAGGAATAGTTCAATAAATTAGATTTTTATTCAGTCAAAGATGAGTACAGTGATCTCTCCTTGATCGCGGGGGTTGCATTCCAGAATAAAAGATGAAAATCCGCGAAGTAAAAACCATATGTTTGTATGGTTATTTTTATATATTTTAAACCCTTATAAACTCTCCCACACTCTTATAAACATTTCCCTCACGGTTATACAGCATAAACCCTTTGTATTCTCTTAGATATTAGATAAGATTCATTGAAATTATGTATGTAAACATACTGTTTATATACAGTATAACCTAAATATTATTTTAAAGATATCGAACTTCTCAGATATCACATATGTTACAGCCATTACGATAGACAGGCCACCAGCAATAAATATGTACTGTACAATGCAAGAAAAATTGTATACAGTAAAATGTGTGTACAGTGACACTAAACATACGTACATGTACTAAGTACTGTACATAGAAAATTAATTATGGTTACTCACCATTAATGACACAACAACTTGTCTGATAACGATGAGTTTAATTTTACTGCACAACAAAGGAGAGCATTACAGCTCTTCGAAAAGGGCCTCTTCAGGCGACTGTGTAGCACCGCCGTTTTTCTTCTTCCGGCAGTCTTCAATCCAAATCCCTAAAGCAGATTCCACCCGGACTACTGCCTTATTACATCCACTTACAACTCATTTTGCGCCCTGGTTAAAGGACACTGAGGCCAAAGATCTTATATTATTTTCCTCCTTTTTAGATAAAAAAGAACAGTGGACTCATTGATGCCGTAATGGCTTCCTACTGCGGTGTAGCTGTTCCCTTCCTTCAACATATCCAAAACTTTGACCTTTTCGGCAATCATTAGCATCTTCTGCTGGCGCTTGGGCATGGCCCCTGAAGCAGTAGCAGGAGCAGATCGTTTTGGAGACATAACAAAGGGCTTGACTATGCACAAAGATAAACACAAAAGAGCACAAAAGTTAACTCTTTACACAGCGAAACACGTTGATGCTGAATGAGCAAGACGAGATTTCCTGGTTAACGCAGCAGAATCGAATTCAACGCTCCGTCGCTGAGCCAATCAGCACACAGGAACTTAACCACATGCTCTGATTGGGTAGCTTCTAAGCCATCCGCCAATAGCGTCCCTTGTATGAAATCAACTGGGCAAACCAACTGAGGAAGCATGTATCAGAAATAAAAAGACCCATTGTCCGCAGAAATCCGCAATCCAGCGAAAAATCTGCGTTATATATTTAGATATGCTTACATAGTGAAGCCGTGAAAGTCAAAGCGCAATATAGCGACGGATTACATGTACATGAATTCTACAAGGTTGCAAGGCAGAAGAGCAAAGTTCGATTTTTCGATTGGCTTTTTATAATTTCTCCTTCCTCCCCCTTCCCCTTATTTATAAAAAAAAATATTGTTTACTTAAGCATTTTATTTTATTACGCTAATGAGCTAGCTGTTCTTATTTTTTTTACTTGTCAGATAGACCCTAAAGAAGGAAAGGTCATTTTTCCTGTGTGAAATAGAAGCGTTCCTAAAGAAACTGGAAATTGTCCTAGGTCAGCTTATTACACCCTGTCTTATGACAGACATCTGTATGAATAACCTGCCATTATATCAAAATGGCTTTGTCAGCTATTAATCCTAAGTAGCTTGCAAGCAGTTATTTTTTCTTTCACATTCACAACTAACAAAGAATTTTCTACCTGTTAAGTAAGACTCAAATTTAAGACATTACCAGAGAGGCCCACCAACTGACTAAAGTGATTTTTAAGAATATTATAATCAGTGGTATCAAATGCTGCACTCAGATCTAAGAGGATGAGAACAGACAAACAGCCTGTGTCCGCATTTACCTACAAGTCATTTACTACTTTAATGAGTGCAATTTCTGTACTGTGATTTGTTCTAATACTTGACTGAAACTTGTCAAGAACAGCATGTTTACTCAAGTGATCATTCACCTGCGTAATGACTGCATTTTCTAGAATTTTACTTAAGAAATGCAGGTTAGAAATAGGTCTAAAATTGTCAAAAACAGAAGAGTCAAGATTATTTTTCTTGAGCAGGGGTTTTAACAACAACAGTCTTAGTACAGACTGGGAAGACCCTCGCTATCTAATGGTATGTCAAGCATGCTATCAGTTAGCACATTGGATACTTCTTTGAAAAAGCCTTTTGGTATTGGGTCAAGGACACAGGTGGAGGGTCTCATTTGAGACATTATTCTACATAGATTGAATAAATTGATCCTAGTGAAAGAATTTAATTGTCTTATAATGGAATACCTGATTTATTAGGATCAGCTTCGGGGGGGGTGTACTATATTATTTCTAATATCATTCATTTTGTGATTTAAAAATATAGCAAAAGCCTCACATGTTTCACTGGAAGTTTTTTGGAGGCATACCACTGAGTGACCTGGGTTTAGCAAATGATCAATAAAACTCTTGGATTACCAGCATTATTATTTATAATTTTAGAGAAGCAGCGCTGCCTCTCCTGACAGACTATGTTGTTATTTTAGCCTTCAATATTTCATAGTGAACTATCTTTAGTTTTTCTCCATTTACGCTTAGCTCCCTGGTATGTTTTCTTTAAATCAGACACTCTTTGGGTCTTCCACGTTATAATACTTACTTACTGCCTTTGCATTGAGTCTGAAGACAATTACAAATGAAAAATATGCTTTGAGGAGATTTTGGCAACATGTACTTTATACATTTTGTCTATAATATCTAGATGTGGAGCAAAGAAAATTCTTACATCTTCTTACATTTATTGATGCACATAACCGTAGTTTTTTATGAAACACTATTTTCTAATTCCCATTAAAAATGTTACTGTGCTTTTTATCTTTAACTGCTGTTTAAATTGTCATTTATGTACCCAATGTGTACATGCACCACAGAGTGGCTATATTTAGCAATATGTCAAAATTGCCATTGAAAATTACACTTTATTTTCCTTTTTCCTTGTCTGGCAATCCTTTTTTTTTTAATGTGCAGTTTTAATGTATAATGCCAGATTACTTGAACATGGCTATTGCCAAGCTTTGACAGATGTAGTGCAAAAGAAATAGGCAGTAATTATTTTTCTTTTATTTTCATTGTGTTCTTGCTTGTCCAACCTGTAATTAACAATATACACTGTAGCTCAAAAGTTCAGTTTCAGATCAATTTTTAAGAAGCTTCATGGCTCATTGACTGGGGTATGGAGTATCACAGTGCTTGAACTCAGGACTTATTCCCCAATACAGTGACCATAATGGGGTTTACCTGTCTTTCCCAAATCTTTTTCATCCACAGACCAAAGGCATGTAGTTAGGATAAGAGTGTGGGTAAGCATGTGTCTGCAAACCTGGCCAGGATTTCAAGGGTTTAGAAAATAAATATATAATTTATTTTTTCATTTTTTATTGTGCTGTTCTTTCATGGTTTTGCCTTCTGTATTCATCTTTATTCCTTATGCAAAATACCATGTTTATGTAATCATAATGATATTCTTTTAGATCTGCTTATTTTAAACCTCCTTACACTGTAAGAAATGACATTTTTCTTAACTTAATGTATTAATTCTATTAAGTGAACCCAGTCACCAGTTTAAAATATCAGGAGGGAACATTATTAGAAAATGTTCTTTTTTTTTCCAAGAAATAATTTTCAATTGTTTTTTTTTTCTGTTCCACTGAACAGTGCCCTATTTTAACAAGGAGACACTTTCATTCTTTAGTAGGATCATCTTGCCAGTGTCATATAATGTGCGGGCAAATTGGTGAACTCTAGATTTAGCTATCATCTTAACTCCATTTATTACATATAATTATAATTTTATTGTGAGCCATTAAGATGTGCGTAAAAATGCAAGCAAAATTCAAATACTAATCTTGACACAGCAACCTACTAGTTTGCATTAGCAGATTATATTATGTTAAGTCTGGAATGAAAAAGCTACAGCACCAGGAAAAATTTTATAAAGAGCTGCACTTTTTTCAGAAATTCTAAAGATGTAATTTGAAGATTAATTTTGTGTTGTTTTAGGTAATACTCAATATATAATCATACCTTGTGATTATTTTTCATGTGGTGGGGGACAAGGTAAAGAAGAGAAGTAAAGGTTGTAATCAGGTGCCATCAGGAAGCAGATTTCCCTCCATGACTCCATCCAACACCTTCTGGCCAGTACGAGGCATACAATCTAGAATTTGCTCACAACCAATGCCACTTTAGGGTTAATATCTAACATGGGGTGTAGTTATACCAAGGGCTACTAGAAGGAGCTCTAGCCAGTTTTCCCTCTCTATATTCAATATACTGAGTTAAAATAAAAACTGATTAAGGGGAGATTGGAAGTACCCCTGTGAGGAGCTTAAAAAACCCACTTGATAAAGAATGTGGAGTAAGCAGAAGGTCTAGTGATGAACACTCAAATACAGGAAGAAAGAGAGGCCAAGAGTTAGAGACAAAGAATGGAAAGTTGCCATGTTTGGAGCACAGCTTGGAGATAAGAGCAAGTGAAAAAGGAAGCAGCCCCTAAGAGGAAATAGGCATTTATTATATTCATTCTATTACTATTTTCCTTATTTTTTCCTGTGTTATCCCTTTCTATTCCTATATATCAAAAATAATCTGATTTAGCTCAGTGGGTTCAGCTTTGTGACATTATTGTGAATTTTTAGGATGCTACAAGTGTGTCTCTTCTACTCACAGTAATAGTAGCTCTGCGGCAAAGTATACCTCTACCGTGATAATAGTATGTATACAGTAAATATATTCTTAGCTAAAAATATTTTAATGAAATTAATAATGCATTTCTGTCTTAGATGTTTTATATTGTGTTTTTCCCCCATAAGAGTTTTTTAACGTTATAATATTTATTCCCTTGCACCAGTTTCTATTCAGTATTCCTATACTTATGAAATTTTGCTGTACATTGATGTAATAGTAATAATAATAATTAATTAATTACATTTATATAGCACTTTTCTAGCTACTCAAAGCACTTTACATTGGCAATGAGGAGCCACTTGAACCTCTGCCAATATATAGAATCCACCTAGATGATGTGAAGGCAGCCATTCTTGCGACAGTACATTCACCACACCTTAGGTGTTAAATGATGAAAGAGTGAGCCATGACATTGAAGTGCTCACTAGTTGTTTGAAAGATTTTCAGGGATCTTTTATAACCATGAAGAGTCAGGACGTTGATTTTATGTCTAAACTTATGGACAGCGCCAGTTTTTACAGAACAGTGTCCCCATCACTGCACTGGGACATTTTGATCCACACACAGACTGCAATGTGTGTGCCCCCTACTGGCCTCACCAACACCTCTTCCAGCAGGAAACCAAGCTTTTCATAGGTGGTCTCCCACCGGAACATTATTTGTTTCAGGTGAATTACTTGGTATGGCTACTGGCCATCATAAGCCGTTTCTGCTTTTTTTTCCATCCATCCATTATCCAACCCGCTATATCCTAACTACAGGGTCACAGGGAGCTAATCCCTGCCAACACAGGGCGCAAGGTAAGAAAAACAAACCCTGGGCAGGGGAACCAGCCACCACAGAGCGCACTCAGACCCACACACCAGACACACACTAGGGACAGTTTAGAATCGCCAATGCACCTAACCTGTATGTCTTTGGACTGTGGGAGGAAACCAGAGTACTCGGAGGATACCCATGCAGACACGGGGACAACATGCAAACTCCATGCTGGAAGAACCCGGGAAGCGAACCCGGGTCTCCTTACTGCGAGGCAGCAGCGCTACCACTGTGCCACCCATTGTTTTTTTTTTTTTTTCCTTTAGCAAAAATGCAAGGTTTGACCTTTTGCAGGTAAATCTGCACATGTAAATGTTATGAAAGCATTCCCGGGGGAGTCGTGGGCTTGGGGTGTACACAGCCTACATATTACAAGTCCTCCCTGTGTTGTCTAGATTTGCATCTAACAAACAAGTATGTGAAACCCAGACAAAACAGCCATATTTAATCCATTTCAGGGTTGTGGGTGCCAGCAGCACAGGGTGTAAGGCAGGAAAGAGCACTAAGCAAGGCACTAGTTTATTGCAGTGCTCACCTAGACTTTCACATAGGCCAGTTTGGAATTGCCAGTTAACCTGACCTGTGTATCTTTCAGACTAGTATTAATCGTCGTAGTGGTGATATTAATATTGTCAAGTGTACAGAGTACAGTGAAATTCTTCTTCTATGTCTGACCCACATGCCAAATGTTGCCATTCTCTGGCACCGTGATAAACATGAATATATTAAAATACAGAACTTCATTTTAGTTTTGAAAGGGTGATTTAAGTTTTTGCATGCATTCACATGGTGTGCATAAAGGTATGTGAAAGAAGGGGTGAGGAATCCTTATGAAGATCTTTGTCAGTATCTTATCCAGGCAAAATACTGTCATATAATTGCATTATCTAGTTTTAGATGGCATGAATGAGATGTATTAGCAGCTAGTAGGTGCATATTAATGTGGAGCAGTGAAGTCTGGAAAAAAAGGAAATTTACTTGTCCATGAAAAAAAGAAACAGAAGGCATGTAAAAGAAATGGTTAAATAATTGAGCATGAAGAGGAAACAAAAAATAATGTGACAAGATAAGATGAAGTACAGCATTAAACCATCCATCCATTTCTTGTACCTTCTTATTCCAATCTTGGGTGGCAAGGGGCTGGAGCCAATTCTACCAGCATCAGTAAAGATGGAAGGGCTAATTTAAGAGTCTGAAGCACCTGGATGGCACCAAAGGAAAACCTGGAGTCAATTACTAAATAGGAAATCAGACAGATCCCTTGGCAAAGCTGCACATAATTCACTACATTTGGCTAAAGCTGTATATTTCAGCGTGGACAGCTACTCACATATCTACTCAAGATGTAATGCCTTCTGTACTTGGGACTAAAGCGGACCTTCCACAGCTCACTGCTGTGTCTGCTTCAAAGCCTTATTGTTTTCAGGAAACATCATTCCCCAGAGCCATCTGCAACCCTTTCACCACCAGCTCTGTCACTACCAGCTCCTGCTTCTGTAGCAGAAAATAACAATTGGCAAGCTCCTCCAGTGCTGGCTACAGAGGTACCTACTGCAGAATTTAGAGCAAGATCTGAAAGACTTGTGCGTCCACCTGTTCATCTCAGGGATATGATTCAGTACTGAAAAGTACATCTTTGTTGTAGTAAACAGAAAGAAGGAAAAAGGAGAAGGAGAGGAGGAAAAGAAACGAGTGTTTGGCATGCTTGGTGCACAAGAAAAGAAAAGTAAAGGCTGAAAAGGAACGCACACTTTCAGTGTTTTTACTCATCCATTATAAATTATATTGATGGCGTGTGGTGGGATTCGAACCAAGCCCCCAAAGAGACTGGGCGTGTTGGGCTCACAACTGCAACTGCATTCACACTCATGTGGAGCTAATTAAGAGTCACCGATTGAGAAGAAAGTAAAAGCCAGAAAAGCCAGAAGAAGATCAATGCAGACATCAGGAGAACTTGTAAGCTCCACACAGGCAGAAACTACAGATGATCTGATTTTTTAAAAAAAAACTCTCTTTCTTAGTATATGCATATGTATTATAATTGAAAGTAAAACAAAATATGATAATGATCTTGGGCACAAACAGTAATATTGCTAACAGATACCTTAGAGAAATATAACATCAACATGAACAGAAGGTATATTTAAAACCTTTGCATCCATGTATTGAAGTCTTAAAAGACAACAAGAACTACAATAAGAAGTACCTCACCACTTTTTTTGTTTTGTTTTGGCTCCATGTAAAGAAGATAATCTACTTGAAGCATTTTATATAAGAAAAGGAAAAGGAATACATAATGTATCTTAAGAGTAACCCCTTAAAATCTTATTATCCTACTTGATATACATATTTATGTTTTGGGTAATAACCTACTTTCAATTTAAACTGTATTTTTTCTTTATATATTTGATTATTTTGTTACAGTTGTCTGTTCTGTGTGGGCTTGTGATGTTTTTGTAGGCTAGTTCTGCACTGTATGTGCTATGTGGGATGTGCCTGAATGTTTTGTTGTTAGTAGATGAAGCATCTGCTGTGTAAATTGCTGAATAACTGTTAAAAAGTAGTCTAATTCTGTAAAGGGGACAACTATGGTTCAGTAAGCAGACTTTAGATTTAGCAAACTATGATCAGTGACCATTTTGGCTGCAAACCAAATAAAAACGCTCCACTGTGGCAGTATAATTATTATAATTATGGTTCCAGTGGTTAAGAAATCTCCTGTGGTAGACACGATTGACATTTATTATGTAAGGGTTTCTTCTTTTATTTTTATAGAATTTCATTTGGTAAAATTCACCTATAAATTACTTTCTATTCTATCAACCTAAAAGACATTCTGACACTTCCTACTCTACCAGTCCATGTTATTATATTTACATTAGTGAAACAATCTGAAAACCTTTGAGTGGCAAGCTTTTGTTTATTATAAAAGTCTGTGGGAGTGGGTTTTTATTTTGTAGCTACTTATTTATGACTTTCAGCAAACCTTAATGGTGATGCTTAATTCTGCATGATCAGGGGCCTCATGTATAACGCCGTGTGTAGAACTCACACTATAACATAGCGTAAGCACAAAAGTGGGCATGTGTGTACGCACAGAAAAATCCAGATGCAGGAATCTGTGTGTATGCAAACTTCTACTTTCTTCCACTACATAAATCCCGATCAGCGTGAAAGTAACGCACGTGCACGCGCCTGCTGTCCCGCCCCAACTCCTCCCAGAATTACGCCTCTTTAAATATGTAAATCAATATAAATATCCCTTAAGCTCAGCGTTCTGTGAAAAGACAATGGCAAAACCACAAGGAAAAATGGAACAATTTCAGCAAATACCAAGTGGAGGCAAGGAAAAGTGTACTATTTGTTGGTTTAAACAGTGGTATAAACAAGAAAAGGAAGCTGATCGATTGACATAGTGTGTCGGAGAAACTCGAAAGCTCAAGTTCACAAAGTCGCACAGTGCCCGAAATAAAAAAGTCGCATATCAAAGTCGCCGTGAAAAGGCGAGTCGTAGCCCACCGTCTGTGTGTCATATGAATGCTTATTAGGGTACAGAGAAAAAAAAAAGGCACACAGTGGGGAAAAAAGCACGAAATGTCAACTTTAATCTTGAAATTTCCACTTTAATCATGTAGTTTATTTTGTCATTAAAGTAGAATGTCATAAACTTAATCTTAAAATTATTTAATTTACTAGTTTCTCAAAACCCATCGTAACTAAAGTAGTACGTTAAATGCTTTGTTTTGTATTTGATCTTCTATGTGCTCTATATGTGTGAATGCGTGCTTCTTAAACCGACTTTTTCTTCCTCTGACAGGACACAGAATCCATTACATTTGTGATATTACAGCTCTCTGAATAACTAAAATACTGAGGTGTATACGTGATATCATTTTCATGATTATAGGAGTTAAAGCATGTTATTAAACATGGGAACACGGTGGCGCAGTGATTGTGCGCGACCTTCGATGAAATCATATGTTGCAGTAGTACTGTTTCTTTCAAACATACTGACTTCCAATTCCTGTCCTTCCTTTTCTTTCTCCAAATACCCAATCGCCACACAATCAGCTCTGTAATAGACGTTAAGCCATCTATAAGCTTATAACGGCAATTCTTCAAAACTTTTAAGGAACATTGAAATATCTTCGTGTAGAAGTATTCTATCCTTCACCCCAGTCCCAGTGAAGCATACAGTGCGAGGCAGGAACAATCCATGAACGGAGCAGGAGATCCTTGCTAGCGTAGTGACACCATTATTTAAATAAAGTTAAAGTTTTATCTGTATAATATAATAAACATTTTGCTGCATTTCATCTTAAAAATGACATCGTCATCATATGTAAATATGCGCTTTATAAAGTGGCACAGGTTGTGCAATATTATAACTGTAGTGCAAGTTTACAGTGAGGTGATTGTACTTATAAGTACAAACAGTTCTAGAAGGAGCACTTGATGGACTGATTGATTGCGTTTAGAGCTCTTGGGATGAAACTGTTTCTGAACTGCAAGGTCCGTACAGGAAAGGTTTTGAAGCGTTTGCCGTGTGAGAAGCAGTTCAAATAGGAAGCATGGATATGGCAGTGTGTGCTTGATGCTGTATACCGATAATTCTCTTTCCGATCAGCTGTTCCAAGTGGTGCAGTGAGAGTAATATGGAAAAAGATCTGCTGTGGGAACCCCTAACGAGAGCAGCTGACAGAAGAAGAAGAAAGTGCAGTGAGAGTAACAACGTTAAAGCAGCTATGGTATTAACAATAGTGTGACCATTCTGTGGACCATTATATTGTTACAGGTTAATTACAATCACATGCATTAAACTAATAAACAATATGTGGTTAATTTCAGTGTATTTATAAAGCCGCGTCAGGGATGTGGATCTGAAAAAGAAAGATAAACCACACAGGAACAGTAGCATTGGTTTGACGCTGGGTGCCGCCAGTCTGCAAAACTGAGCGGAGAACTTGCGTACGACAGGGTATGGGCTATTGTTGTAATGTGCGTGGCTTTACGGCAAGTTTTGGTTTTGTACATTGCGATTTGAACGTGAAAAAATTTGTACACAACATTTCTGTGCGTATGCACCGTTTATACATGAGGCCCCTGATCTTCTGATTAGTCACCTTCTCTTCTAAAGGAGAAGTACTGTATATGGTGTGCAATTTAAACAAGAGACATAGCAAACAGTCAAAAAAATATTTATTTAGAACTGTATTGTTTAAAAGGGATAATACAGCTAAGCAAATCCTGTAACATAATTTTCACATGTGAGTCACATTTTGAAAGAAAGGCATATAATGCTTTTCGCAAAGGCACCCCACTATTCATATTTGCAGAGTGAAATTACTTTCAAAATGTGAAAAAGAACTGTGATTAACAATAAAAGTATTTAAGAATAAAAATGGCAAATGCAGTAATCCAATGTAATAAATATACAGTAGTGAGATCAGGAACCTTTTTTCTGTATCTGCCCATGCAATGTGTATACTCCAAATTTGATCAATAATGTTTTATTAATTCAAATATGAGTAAAATAAAGAGTTTAGTATTCTCTCCTTGATTATCTTCTTATCACAATAACTCTTTTTTACTCTGCTCTTTTTATGAACATGTTCAATTTAAAATGATGTGATGGTGGTTAGCACTGTGTGATTTTCAGCCTGGTCTCTGTCTTAGGCCCTGTCCTTGCAGAGTTCCCAGCCCTGGGAAGAGATAGACAGTCTGCCCTACTCGCTCTGAGCAAAATGGTAGATAGTATGTCTAATTCTGGGTGTTTAATTTTAAGACACCTTTGATTTGGATTTTTGAAAATCTGAACTGCAGGCTGGACAACATGAAAGAGTATCTTTACCAGGTTTGTTGCTTGCATACATGTAGTCAGGGCTGAATTTCAAATACAATATTTTAGAATAACTCCTCAACTAGGTGAAATTAAAAGATGGACATTGAAGCAATTTGAAAGAAAATATTTAAGGAATTTAAATAAAAATACACATGATGAAGAATGTAGAGAGAGAGAAAAAAGTGACAGAAAGACTTGGAAACCATTTTAGAGCAAAGCTGATTTGGTTTAATAAAAGTAAGCCAACCGAGCTGGAGTGGGTATTAATAAAAAATGAAATGCAAAAAATACTCTTTTCCTGTTTCGGAAAGAAAAAAGGGAGAGTTAGAAACACAATAATGACTAAATCTAGAAACCTGCCTTGCCTGTGTTGCTTTGCTATTTTTACAGTATATCTGAAAACCTCTAAAATTGGCCCTAGCAAGCTTGCAGCGAGTAATTGACAGTTAAAAAAAAGAGATTTCAGTGGAACTGCAAGAATTGTCTGGCTAGATTTTTCTACATTGCTTGGCTGACCAGATAAATACATTGCTTGTCTGATCCAGTCCACATAATAAAAAAATTAAAACTGCCAGCAGTTGAAGCCAGCTGCTGCCAGGAAGTGAAATAACATAATCAACCTACGCATGTTGGATGTGTAGTACTGTGCCATGTTATTATGTGAAAATCCTTTGATTTTTTTTTAGAATTAACTGCATGGATTAGGGCTGAAATTAAAAATGTGTGCTGTTCTCCACTCACATGCCGAGGAAATGACTCATACATGTGTACATACACATTCACATTCGCCAGATGGTTTTATAAAATTTGAGGACCTTAGGTGGGATGAAAAATAATGAAAAAATAATTCTGTGATAAGTAGTTGGTGCCTGTTCATTTACAGTTTTGTCAATTCACATGGAATTTAGTATTAATATGCAAAATTAACAGTGTTGATTTTTAGACTTTTATCATTAACACCACTGACATGTAACCCTAATTTGTGATCAAGGACTGAAACCATTAGTCCTGTTTTTGTTAGTGTATTTGTTTTCTTCTTCTTCTACTATCTACTAACCATAACTCACACTAAACTGAAGCATTTTGATATATAAAATGTAGTAAAAAAAAACAAAAAGTGTATTAAGATGTCCTTTGAATTGCCATATTTTCTATTTACATTTTTATAGAGGCCCAATGCTGGTGAAAATGAATGGATTTAGAGCTAAGAATTGCAAATTGTTTCTCACATTAGTTTAGGTTAGGTTGTGCATCACCCAATTATACTGTACATCACACAATGTAAACTTTGAGTAGATTGACTGTGAAAGATTAGTTTAAGCTTATACTGTACATATTGAGGTACCTTTGGTGCAGAGTTGTTCTGTAAATCTGCATGGGGTTCCTCTTAATACTCTTTGCACAGTTCATAAAGATGCAGCTACATTTTTGGGCCAGTTTAAGTTTGGCTTGTTGTGAATGCCAGGATTTATACCTTGTTTTAGGCAACATTGTATTCAATAAGAAGCTCTATTCTATGTTAAGCATTGGAGGACAATACCTAATAAGGTATATTTTTAAAATTAGATTGCAATGTGTCAGATGGACTACAGAGTCAAGTGATCAGAAAGTCAGTGTACTAGAAAACTGTGAGCAGGAACAAAGGAATCACACACAGGTAAAAATCAGGCAAAATAGTCTCAACATGAGAGAAATGGAAGCAAGAAACATATTTAGAAAAAGGAGTTCACATGGGTTCTCTCAGTAACCCAGTTTCTTCTCACATCCTAAACATGCGCAGGCTAAATTTAGTTGCGACTCTGAACAGACCCATGAGAGTAAGAGGGAGGCATGTTTCTGTGCACTGTAGAGGTGGACTGGTGCCTTGTGCGGGGCTGCGTCCTTTCTTATCTTTGATGTTGCCAACATAGATTTTGGCCCACTTTTCTTTTGGAATGATCAAATTCAAAAACAATCAATATGAATATTTATCATTTTGATTAGTACGTTTGTGTTTTTATTTTATTACCACAGTTGTGCAGTTGTAGCATTACTGCCTCACAGTTCCAAATTCTAGGTAGGTTAATATCTATGTGGAGTTCATGTGTTCTCCAGGTTCTCTGTTTCCTCCCATATCCCAAAGATGTGTTGCCTTAGGCCTCCCAATGAAAATTCTGGAAAATGGATGAATAGTGGTATTTTTATTAATTTTATAATATACTGTGTGAAAGTTCAGCCTGACTACAGTCAGACACCAGGACACACAGAAGTCCAAACACACACTTTTATTTTCTTTTATCAATACACAGTTCTTTGCACAGCACATACAGTGCACAACCCACCAGCACTATTGCTTACAATCCTTTCTTCACCTTTTCTTTTCTTCTTCTCTGCCCCCCTCACTCCTCCACTCACAAGCTCCGTCCTCTGCCTCCCGACTCAGTCTCCCTGAATGGAGTGAGGCAGCCCCTTTTATAATGCATCCGGATGTGCTCCATGTGATCCCTGAAGACCTTCCTGCAGCACTTCCTGGTGTGGTGGAAATGCTGCATGGGCACCCGGAAACATTCTGGGTGTACCTGGTTCCTGTTCCGGCAACACTTCCTGGTGTGGCGGAAGTGCTGCAGTCCAGGGCTTAGCCAATGTCCATGCACCCCCTGGCGGTGGCCACGGGCCCCATAGTATTGAGCTTCCAAGCTCCTTGGCCCCCATGCAATCCAGGGGGGCTGCCCTCTTGTGTCCCGGGGAAGGTACTGCCCCTCTCCCGGTCCTTCCCTTCTCCAGGCGTCCCAGTGGGGCAAGGTCTCCGGTCGTCTATCACAATGCATTGGCAAAAGGAGACTTGAAAGAAATACTGCTAAGTTATTAAATAGATTCTTACTCTTTCATAATCCTTGAGGTACATTTTTAAAGGTCTGACATAGTTGTTTATTTATTATCCTTAGAATGAATTAAACTCAGTTGATACCCATTTTAAAATTAATTTCGATTTTAAAGCCTTGTAAAAGGTTGATGCTTCAGTTAACCTTTTACTATCAATAAAATTCATGACCAGAGATATTGCCATTTTTATAAAGCATTTAATAATCAAAAATCATTGATGGTGTAGTAATGTATTATAAAAAATTATACCATTAAAGTATTGATTGATTGTTGAAATAATGTAATTGTAAAGTCATCCCTAGATTTTTATTTGAACACGCCAAACCAATAAAACTTTTCCATATCCATTTTCATTAATTATAGTACAGTATATACATTTCCATTTAAACAAATTTTTATTAGGCATTATTTTGATTTAAAAGACTTGTATCAAAGAATAAATAGTAGTGCCCTTGAGAACATCCGTATATTTGTGCTGACTCATTCTGTTATACATTTTAAATTCTTCTCTATGTATTGTATGGAATCGTCCTGCAATGCATTTCAAGGAGCAGGAGCACTATTAAAGGGCAGTGCACAGTCCTAAGTAGGACCTCCTAAAGCAAAGGGGAACCACACTGGCACTCACTTTAGTAGCTCTGTGAGATGTAAGAACCAGCCAGAGGGCTATAGACTGCAGCAGTATGCCCAAAAAGTAAAACCTCCAAGGGCACCAGGTGCAGGGAAATCAAAGCTAGAGACCACACTTACCAGCAAAGAATCACTCGGAGTAATGCTTCTACTGTTTCTTGTGGTGAACTCTCAGAGATGGCAGAGGTGCAGTGAAAGCACGGGGCACTGGGATCACAGCAGTGTGATGTACAGCAAAAAATAAAGAAGATCTTCTAGCATACCTTAGTTGTGAAGTGACCAGCACATACAACAAAATTTACTCTTCTCTCTGCTAGTTGCAGGCATCATTTGTTGCTTTTACCACATTCCTAAGCATTCCTAGATAAGTTTCCAGTTCTTACTTGTGAGATATTGTTCAGTTTCATGGTCACTTTTCCTCTAGAGAAAACACATGACATTAGGACTACAAGCAGGTAGTCCTACTAGTGCACTAAAGGGAATTTCACTTATGCAACAGCAGTTATACGGCAGCTAATCTGTGATGGGGCTTTTCCTGTGCAGCAGCTCTTTCTCAGCAGCTCCTGCACATGTCACAAGCCACCATTTGTCTTTTAGACTGGGATCTTTTTCTTTGATTGAACTGCTTAGCACATCACACCATGTTACAAAAGATATCTGTTTGAGAAATACTGTACATCAAAACTCCCTGGGCTCTGAGGGTGAAACTACTTGTAAGCCACAAACTGTATACTTCTGTCTGTGTGATGTCAGGCTACTTCTTTCCCAGTTCCCTGCTTCTAAAGTATGCATGGCTGTACCCTCACCATTTGGTTCTGTATTATGCTATCATTATTTCATATAGGGACTATCATTTTGTGGAAACCCTGTATGATTGCTAGGGAGTTGTTATCCTGGGATGATGAGAGTGTGTGTTGCATGATGCCGTCAATGTGACTGTATAAAGGTTAGTACCTTGCACCTTAACCTCCTAAAAATTTAGCCTATGTTTTTGTTTAGCAATTTTTTCCAAAAGACTTTTGTACTACAGACTTTCTTTTATAATTTATGGTCTCTAATTCTGGTTTAGACAAAAGGTAGGACTGACTCCTTGTTTCAAACTTGGCCAGGTTTTCAGCTTATGTCTCACCTTGTGGTCCCTGAAATAATTCTTACTGCCTTTTTACATTGTGCTAGTACATGTTTGAGTTACAGAGAATCTCACTGAGCAAAGGGGAGATTCTTCTAACCCACAGATGAGACCCACAGTTTCTAAACTGCAAGAAGCATGCTGTTCTGTGTGCTACATCAGTATGGCTCTCTCTCTGCCCCCTGTGCTTCCAGAGAGAAAGGCAATAAACAGCTAGGATAGGGCCACAGTTTCTTCTTGCCAAAAGGGAATAGCATAGTGGTCTTAGGCTAGTCAGAAATCTTTGAGTTGCTACTAAAAATTGTTATGGAAATTAGAAGATTCAAGAACTACCAAAGACTCAGGTGCAGGGACACCAGCGACACTTTTTCACTAACACTAGAAATTAGAAAAATGTTAATGACCTGTTTCTAAATATTTCATTATTATAAAGAGGATATTGGATATCAGTAATCCCAATAGAGTATTATACTTGTATGACCAATAGTACTTATCTATGCACATTATTCACTAATATATAATATCTAATAATATTTCCTACAAACTGAGTGCTAAAATAAAATGTACAGTAAATGCTTGGTGCAGTTGTCTAAATGTAAGACACAATTAGCTGCAGATCTTGCTATTAAACCTTGATTACACAGAAAACAGAGCAGATATTGATAATATGTCCTTAAAAAATTTGTAAAAAGAAGTTTCAGTTTATTGATGTGCTGCTCTTGGTATCTTGATGTTTCCAATGGATATGAGTGCTTCCCTACAGAGTTGTAGAAAACATATTGAACACTATCACGTCTTGAAAAAACTTTCAGTTGCCTTAGGTGTGCACCAGAACAGAAGAGGTTTGCAATCTGGTAGGCATCAAACTGGCTGTACTTCATGTTATTATTTGACAAAGCTATCTGATTGGCTTCCATCAAGGTGCTTTAAAGGTACTTAGTTTTGGTTTAGGAGAATTCTAATTCTGGTGTTTATTTAGCGTTTAGAATTTTATTTTAAAGTTGAAATTTGTTAACATCTGTACAGTATTTTGTTAATGCACACAACATTGTCTGGTATGTCAAGTAACCAGGTGAATTGCACTGTTGAAGCCACGGAAATGATTGTATGAATATGGTGGTGATTGCATTACACGATATCCCTTGGTGTATAAAACAAAACTCGCAGATCTTTAGTACTTATTCTGAGGTAGGACCTACTGGTAGGATTGTTGTTTCAGTTTCGGCCTCACTTTGCCTTTGACTTTCAAGTATTATCTTGTCCTTTTGCTTTGTGGTAACCTGGTTATATTCTTAATCTTGCAATTCTGACCCTTGGTTTACCCGATCATGTCTTCTTTTTGTTACCATCTCCTGGAATTTTTCTGTGCTTATAATAATGTCTGAGTCATTTTAATGTGTCCTGAACTGATGTCCTTCTTTGAAATCATTGTTTATACTGAAATGAAATTAATGAGTCAGAGTAAAGACATCTTCATAAAATGCGTGTTACTATTTATTTCAGTTTTTTTTTTTTATTAATTTATTTGTTATTTTGTATAGGTGTACTGAGTAAAACAAATGAATCTTCCTGTTTTTCACAAGTAATAACTTTACAAAATATAAAAATACTACATTTTACTTCTCAGTTTAGGCTTTCAAAGAAATATGCAACTTTAAATGCTTGTGAAAAAATCACAAAAAATCTTTAGTCAGTTTTTTGAAACCTGTTGCATAATATAAAGCAAAACAATAAAACACTTGTCACCTCTAAATGCATTTCTAATGTCCATTCTTTCATTGTTTACATGCAAATCTATCTGGAAATGCATTTTCATGTAAAGTCCTGTATTACTTTGTCTGTATGCATGCAATAAAAAATTTGAATACGTCACACACATTCATCAACCACAAAGAATTTTCCTTTCATCAAATAGTCTCAGTCCACATAGTTTGCTGGATTCAAGACAGTAAAGGGAATTAATTCTCCCTACAGAGTATAACTTGTCGCGCAGTTAAATAAACAACAAGAAGTAGAGCCTTGTAATAAATTATTCATTGAAAATGTATGAAACAAAAGACTTTTTATTTGAATTGAGATATTCATATGTAACTGTTCCATCTGGGATTCAGTGACTTATAAAAAGTTGTGGACCATTGCACTTAGGGTTTGTTTGTTTGAATATTTGTTCAGAAATGCCTAGTAGCTCATATGCAGCATGTAGTATACAACAATGAATTACACTATACCAGCCTGAATTTTTGATAACAATATCAGTTTAATATGATCTAATAGTGATTTGACTCACAGGCTACATATTAACCAAAGGATAAGATAAGCTAGATATGAAATAATTTACAAAGCATGTTAATCTCCATTTACTGAAAACCTGTATTTTAAGATTATTTATTACATGGGCACTGTTAATATAATGCAATACTGCACTTTATTTAAAATGTTTATTTTTGATTAAACACTTAAATTATTAGAAAAGAATTTCTACTCTAATTGCATAATTTCATATAAATTTCTATTTTAGTATGTGCTAATTGATTAAACTGAGCCCAAAATTGTTAATTTACTGTTAGTAGTGTACTGAGGAGTTCATATGATTATTTATACCGCTTTATAACAATGTGGACCTATGGTCAGAGAAAGATTTCATACTCACCACTGAATCACATTGCAAAGTGCTTTTAATTTACATAATTAAACAAGAAGGAAATAAATCTAGAATCCATCTGTCAGCCAGCTGACATAATAAACCAACACATGGACAGAAGGGAGAGAGCAGTTGGAAGTGTTGAGCTGAATGGTGTGTAATTAATTGACAGCATAGCCAACAAAAATATTCACTAGAAATTATATACAGCCTATAAGCCTTAACAAAATGTAGCTTATTTAGAAATGTTTTGTACCTACCATTGCAGAGAGAATACCATTCCATGTAGGGCTGATCATTGCATTGTGTCCAGTGCTGGCAGTAATAGGCTCCAGTATGAGAATAAGTAGGTCCAGGGAGCAGTTGGTGCAGTATCTAATTGTTTAATGTATTATGTCATGGATCCATGATAGATAGATAGATAGATAGATAGATATGGCTTTTTACAGAAGCTCATTAAATAAATGCTTAAATAGGAAAATAAATATTTACTATATGCATATATATATATATATATATATATATATATATATATATATATATATATATATATATATATACTAATAAAAGGCAAAGCCCTCACTGACTGACTGACTCACTCACTCACTCACTCATCACTAATTCTCCAACTTCCCGTGGGGGTGGCAGGCTGAAATTTGGCAGGCTCATTCCTAACAGCTTACTTACAAAACTTGGGCAGGTTTCATTTCGAAATTCTACACATAATGGTCATAACTGGAAGCTATTTTTCTACATATACTGTAATGGAGTTGAGCTCGAAAGCCGTGGGGGGCGGAGTTTCATGTGACATCATCACGCCTCCCACGTAATCACGTGAACTGACTGTCAACGCAGTACGTAGAAAACCAGGAAGAGCTCCAAAAAGCACTGAAGAAAACATGCATTATATAATTCAGAAAGCAGCGAAACAATAAGAAGCGAGCGAGTGACATATACAACCATATTCATGAGTGCTGCTACTTCGGAAACAAAGCATGGTGTAAACCTAAAGTTTAAATTAAGTTCATAGACAGGCTGCCGCTGGCGTTTGTCATTCCCACGGGTAATGCGGGATACAAGTTTAATGAGAGTGCACAGGATATAAACGAGAGTTTTGATCACTTTGTAGCTAAGTTAAAATTGCAGGTGAGGGGCTGTGCTTATGCAAATTCCGAGAGACTGTGTTTGTTGGGGATTGACAGTTCAGGCGGGTTGGGGAGTCACGTCATCATCTCCCCTCCCATTCACCTCATTTCGCTCTGAGCTGCGCTCCGCAGTGTTACGACTTTGTGACGCTGCCACCAAATACTCACAGAAAAATCCACAAGTTAATACACACGCTGTGTCTAGAGTTTCTCCACACTGAATCCTCCAGGCACTACTTACAAAAGGTTACATTGACAATCGTGTTATTTTTAAAAAATCACGCATTTAATCACAAGCAAAGGGGAACTTCTGTCAATGCATGATTTCCTGGTACACCGATTACATTGATCAGTGCTTCCCGATTCATTTTACCCTCGCACCATCTTAGTTTGAGAAGAAGTATGAAAAAATATGAGGTTAACACAGAAAAACCGATCACCAATTGAAGCTTAATGAATAATCGATTCGCCATCAATAATTGTTTTGGTAAAGCCATACTCAGTGTAATCCTCCTTCCATTTTATAATTTTTCCGCCACTAGCCATGATTAAATGAACGGTAAAAAAGTAAGAGCAAAGCGAGGGTGATTTATTCAGGCAGGCAGGCGACAACTCAATAGCTCGAATTTGGTTATAAGTAGCTTCTATTTAGTCGCCAGAAATATCTTTGTTAGGAATGGAAGTTGAATTTAGTCTTTAAATTTCTATGGTAAAGAAAAAGTTATGCAATGATGACTACATTTAACTATATAAAGTCAAAACTTGTATATATAAAGTCATTCGCAAATATATAAAGTCAAAACTTGAATATATAAAGTCAGTGCTGGAATATATAAAGTCAAAACTTGAATATATAGCCTAAAGTCATTCCCAAATATATAAAGTCAAAACCTGAGTATATAAAGACGGCGTTGGAATATTTCGGAATATATAAAGTCAGCGCTGGAATCTATAAAGTCAAATCTTGAATATATAAAGTCAGCGTCGGAATATAGGCTATAAAGTAAGCGCTGCAATATATAAAGTCAAAACTTCAATATATAAAGTCAGCGTCGGAATATCCATCCAATTCCCAACACGTTGAATCCGACCACAGGGTCACGGGGGTCTGCTGGAGCCAATCCCAGCCAACACTGGGCGCAAGGCAGGAACCAATCCTGGGCAGGGCACATGCATCATTTTCAAAACATTAACCGAACAGTGTTTTTTTAATTTATTTTTCTGAATACGTTTTTGTTAACTTAGTTCAGTTCAGAGTCGTTTCAATCAATATATTTTGACTTTCACTTTATATATTCAGGAGTGAGTTTATATACTCTGATGTTGACTTTATATAATCAGGAATGACTTTATGTATACCAACCCTGACTTTATATATTCAGGTTTTGACTTTATATATTCGGGAATGACTTTATATATTCAAGTTTTGACTTTATATATTCTGATGCTGACTTTATATATTCACAAAATCAATTTATTTGCCTGTTTGGCACCCCATAGTATATGTGTGTGTGTATATATGTACACATGTATGTATGTATGTATATATATATATATATATATATATATATTGTAACAACCCGGCAGCAAGCGCTGGCGGAGTGACGCCTCATGGGTAATTTATGTAAATAGTTTGGGAAATTATGGGTAATTTATAAAAAGCTTATTGTATGTCGGAATTTACGTATTGTCATTTGTGTTGTAAATAATGGTGTGTTGTATTTAATTGGTTGGGTGGGTTTGGGTTATCGCCGTCCGGGGGTTATTTATTTTGTAAAAAGTACCAATTTATTGAAATGTGTCTTCGTGCTTGACCTTGGCAATGGCCGCGCAATAATGTTGAGCTTTTGTTTCTGACTATCTTCTGTAATAAAAGATACAACAGGACAGAGCTGTTTATTTGCTAAGATGTTATCTAAGCAAACTACCGAGACACTCGAGTCGTGCGGTGTATGGGGCACGAGTGTTCTCTTTCTTAAAGAGCTGGGTGCAGTTGCGTGCATGACGCTGGCAAGCCGCTAGCCGACAGCCGGAGAGGTGCACGGCAGAGTTCGCTCGAAATCTTAAAAGACTCCTCCACGGTCGCTACAATATATATATATATATATATATATATATATATATATATATATATATATATATTGTAATAGAATAAGTGCTTGCTCGCACCCTTGTACCCTCAGACTATACGTCAGACACCAGATAAAAATCCAATAATTATTTATTATAATAATAATTGTGCACAAAGCACCACCTCTCCACAATTCTCCAATAACAATAACAATAAACCAATCCTCCACTCCCAGACGCTTAGCCACCCTGACTCCCAACTCAGCTCGTCCGTCTGGGATTTCCCATGGTCCTTTATACTCCTTGACCCGGAAGTGTTTGTCCCTCAGTCCATGTGACTTTCTATCACTTCCGGGTCAGGTAATACTCTCTTTTCTTCATCCCGAAGCACGCCATTTCTTCTGTCCATGTGAGTGGGACGTACTTCCGGAGTGTAGGGAAAATAGTCCCTGGGCCTCCCTGCAGCGACTCCTGGCGGCCCCCATGGTATCCAGTAGGGCACCTCTACGCTGCAAGGAGGGCTCCATCTGGCGGCCTGGAGTTATTGGCGGGGTACATAGCCGCCATATCTTACAATATATATATATATATATATATATATATATATATGCCAGCAACACTCATGACAATGACAAAACAATTACATTGTCAATCATGTTACCTTATTATTAAAATGTTTCCTCTTTTGTTTACTTCTCCGCTGCCAACGCTGTATTTTGATATATATATATATATATATATATATATATATATATATATATATATATATATATATAGATATGACAACACTCATATCAAAGACAAAACAATTACATTAACAATCATGTTACGTTATTTTTAAAATTTTTCCTTTTCTTTTTCATAACTTCTTTAACACACTACTTCTCTGCTGCGAAGCGCGGGTATTCTGCTAGTATATATATATTATGTAAAAAAAATCCTGCGATGTGAGAAGAATTTTTTCAAGTCCTGCGAGTTGAGACCTTGGCCATGAGATTTTTTCAAGTCACGCCCTCCTCTCAACCATATTCACATTGGCCATGTGATTTTTTTCAATTCACGCCTTCCTCTCAACCATTTTCAACCACGCATACGGTCCTCTCACTTCTAATTTGTGAGAATGCTTTTGACAGACACAGTTTCTTCTCTCTGAACTCTTATAAATTTGAACAATTTCCTCACTTTTAAGTTCCCTTTTAAAGAAGACGCATTATGTCCAAATCTTATTGAAGAATTTCATCACAAAGGGTTATCAACAGAAAAAATGAGTACACGGGCAATCCTATCGTTTACACGGCAAGTAAGTTAAATGCGTATCAATAGACTATGCTGAAACAATCAGTGGTGGTTGTGCAGTAGATAAAATCATCAGCTTACAATATCCCGAAGAATATCTACAACTGTTAACACCGTCCGGTCTTCCACCGCACAAATTACTGTTGAAAGATGGATGTATCCAAGTAAGGTAATGTAGTACATTTTCCGAAGATAACATTACACAACAAAGGAGATCTTGATTAGCCATTTATATTAAAATGTTAAGAGTTTCCCATTAGAATAGCTTTTGCAAAGACAATTAACAAATCTCAGAGCCAAACATTTGAAAAAGTCGTTTTATTTATTAGAGGGAAAGAAATGAAATTAAATCATGGGCAGTTATACGTTGCATTGTCACTATGAAAGTCCAAACATTGAACCAAAATTCAATGCAATATTGATCAAAATTTTTAAATATTGTTTTTACTGAAGTTTTACAGTAAACGTGTAAGTTTAAATGTATTTGCATGTTAATTTCAAAGCCAAACAGAACAAAATCAAACAAAAACTCCCATTAAAATAAAAATCTGTTTAAATTGTACAACCGCATCCCCATACATGAGGGACAGAACCACAAATAGCACAGGCACTGAATTTGGCGAGCAAAGCAAGCAGGGGGCAAAGCCCTCTAGTATATACTGTATATGTGAGTGACCCGACATTTGTGCGATAGACATATGCGCGCCAACAAAATAGCGCAGATTAAAACGCGCCGTCAAAATCACAAAAGTTTTGTTAAATATGAATTACTAGTTTAAAGCATATATAATAATGTTTATTTTAGAAGTCAATATTATGATATGCAGCATGCCATCAGCACAGCACGCAGATAGTCCTTAAGATCACGCCCTGCATATGTAGGAAGAATTGCAGCAAGGGCATCCCACTCTCTTGGCCTCTCTCGCGCATTTGTCGAAAACCAGTTAGCGGGTTTGTCGCTGCTCATTTGTCGGTTTTGTCGGGGCACATATGTCTATCGCGCTTTTGTCGGTGAACCGTATATATGAAAGGAGATGAAGGTCTGTCATATGGTTTGCATATTCGTAGCTGGAAATCCACATGCAAAAAGTAAAGACTTTGTGACCAACACCCTCTGAAACCCACCTCATCAACCCCCCATGTGGTATGGTATATACTCAGTAACACTGAGGTATTATGCAGGCATATTGCTGTTGGTATAAAAGAGCCCCAGTAGGGTTTCTTGACACACTTCTGCTGAATAATTTGTTGACTGAAAGACCACCGTGTTAGTATGCCAGAGGTAGGATGTACAGCATTCCTCAAAATGACACTCAGTTTAATTTTCATTCTCTCCTTTACTGCTATCTCCAGGGGTCCAGAGTGTATCTATCCCATAACTGAACTTGCTCTTTTAATTAGCCTGTTGATTCAGTGGACCTCTCTTAAATCGATGTTACCAGCTCAGCATGCCACAGCATAGAAAATTGCACTGGCCATCACAGAGTTGTAGAAGAAGTGAAGGATGTTATTAAACAAATAATAAACGCAGCCTTGTAAGGAAAAAAGGCCTGCTCTGCCCTTTCTTATATAGTATCTGTGTGTTCTGAGACCAGTTCAGCCTGTCTACATCTACGTCCTGAATAATGACTGGACATTGAGGCTCTTAAAGTCAACTACCAGTTCCTTGTTTTTGCTGATGTGAAGATGGAGACAATCTTCTTTGCACCTAGAAACAATGTTCTCCACCTGGCATCTACACTGTGCCTCATCCTCCCTTATCAATATACCCCATAAGTGCAGAATCATCTGTGAATTTCTACAACTGACACAACCTGGTTTTATATGAGGTTTATAGAGTAAAGAGGTATGGAAACTGTTGTATGTGCTCCTTCCAGGTGCTGGAATAGATGACAACGTCATCCAGATAGGCAGCACAGAGCGAGTTATGGGGCGGAGCACTTTGTCCACCAGGCGCTGAAAAGTCGCAGGCCCGTGTAACCCGAATGGAAGGACACGATACTGCCAGTGTCCGCTAGGAGTGCTAAGCGGTTTTTCCTTCGCGGACTCCGTTAAAGGAACCTGCCAGTACCCCTTTGTCATGTCAAGTGTAGTCAAGAATTTGGCTGGTCCCAGTCTCTCGAGGAGGTCGTCCACGCGAGGCATGGGATAAGCATCAAATCGGGAAACTTGGTTGAGCCGACGGAAGTCATTGCAAAACCTCCAACTGCCGTCAGGCTTAGCAATCAAGGCGATGGGGCTGGACCAGGGACTACTACTTTCCTCGATCACTCCTAGTGCCAGCATTCGCTTGATTTCCAGTTCCACTTCTACTTTCTTTGCCTCCGGGAGTCTGTAGGGTCGCTCACGGACGATCACCCCGGTCAGTCACTATGTCGCGCAATCAGAGAGGTCCGACCTGGTTGTTCACTTACCACCTCTGGGACCGGCGGATAGCTGCTTGAGCTCCTGTCTCTGTCTGGGAGATAGCTGTTCGCGAAATTAAGGGCACTTACTTCGCGAGAGAGAGCAGGGCTGTCGGAGGAGGGATCGGGATCCCTCTCCTTCCACGGTTTCAGCAGGTTTACATGATATATTCGCTCAGCTGGTGGCGATTGGGCTGTTTCACCAAATAGTCGACCAATCCCTTCCTCTCCTTAATTTCGTAGGGGCCTAGCCAATGTGCGAGCAGTTTAGAGTGTGAAGTAGGAACCAATACCATGGCGCGATCCCCGGTTGGAACTCCGGAGAGTGTACGCGGTCATACAGGCGGGCCTGTGCTGATTGTGCCTCCTCGATATGACTTTTAGTATAGGTCTTATTACATCAAATCTATCGCGCAATGGGCGATATACTCCAAAATGTTAGTGGAGGGCTGTGCCTCCCCTTCCCAGCCCTCTTTTAAAATATCTAATAAGCCCGGGGCTGTCTTCCGTATAGTAATTCAAAGGGAGAGAACCCGTAGAGGCTTGAGGGACTTCCGTAGGCAAAGAGGACAAGGGGGAGGAGTTGGTCCCAATTCCTCCCATCCTTGCTGACTACCTTACGTAGCATTTGCTTGAGAGTTTGATTGAATCTCTCCACTAGCCCATCGGTTTGAGGATGATACACGAGGTTTTAAATGCTTTATTTTCAGTAACTTGGCAGTCTCCTTGAGCGTTTCCGAGGTGAAAGGCGTTCCTTGGTCCGTCAGGACTTCTCTAGGAATGCCCACGCGTGAAAAGACTCCTACTAGTTCCGTGCAATATTTTTAGTGGTAGCGGCGCAATGGAGCGGCTTCAGGGAATCGGGTTGCATAATCCACGAGGACGAGTATATATTTATATCCTCGGGCTCCTTTATCATCTATAACGAGGCCAAAAGCTTTTGGGAATGCTTTCTAAACTACAGTTACTGTCAGACCAGTTTGTCCCCTACGGTCCGCCTTGTTCCCGACAGGTCGCAAGCCAGGCGGCCCGGCGACTTGGAACAGGCTCTGGATTGCGTGGAAGGGACTGCTTTAGTGGGACATAACTCCCGGGTAGTCCACAAAGCAGCTGTTCTGCCCTCCCAGGTTTCACAGCCGGCCTTGGGGTTTAGGAGCTGTAGTGTTAGCCTGCTCTGACAGCCCTTTACTGGGTTAAACTCCCAGTTTAATATTTCTTTACCTGCTGGCCTGGGGATAACCCATCATTAACAGGGACCTTGGTCCCGATGGGCGCTCGGCTTTCCTGCCCAGGAAGCATACTGAGCTACTCGTGTGTGTTCCCCAGAAGCCAGCCCACGCCTGTGGGTCCCCTCTACTTCTCCACGAGATGGGTTGGTAGCCCGGGTTATGCTCGTGGAGCAGAGCCTGCACCGCGTCCTTCCTGACCCCGGCACTCCCTGCCCGAAACTTCGGCCCCGGTACTCACCCACCTGGTTCCTTGTAAGGTCGTGTCCCGGGTTCTTCAGGGACACCATCCTGCCGACTACGCCACTGTAATAAGTAGAGACTTGAGGCGTGAAAAGGTTTGGGGCAGCCACCCGTTTAATTCGGTTTCCTGGCTGCAAAGCTTTGAGGACATCATAGTCAAGTTTACACAACAGAGTCCAAAACAGAACTGCCTGCCTAAGCAAGGCAGTGAGCTTTATAGCTCAGAGGGCGGAAATGATGTCGTCCTCTGGGCGGAACTGGAAGTGACATCACCCTTGGGGCGGAACCGGAAGTGACCTCATTCTTGCTCAGAGAACTCATTGAAACAATGTTCTCCACCTGGCATCTACACTGTGCCTGTTTACTGTTCCTTGTGTTGCTCCATTGTTGTTTACATCTCTATCAGAAACATATACCTTCAGTCTCACAAACTACGGTCTTCCTGACAGATAGTATATTATCCAGAACACTGTAGGCTTATTTGTCTGCATATCCCTGAGCTTACCCTTTAACAGGGATGGCTGGATAGTATTGAAGGCACAGAGGAAATCAAAAAACAGTCCTTATTGTGCTGCCAGCTTTGTCCAGGTGACAATTAGCCGTGTGGAACAGATAGTTAATTGCATCTTCTTTTTCTATTAGACAAACTGCAGTGGGTTCAGGTGGTCTGCCAGAAGAGGTCTCATATACAGTAGATCAGGACCAGCCTTTCAAATGCCTTTATGAGGTAAAACATAAGTGCCACTGGTCTGTAGTCATTATGCAAAGAGAGTTCTACCATATTCCAGTTTAAAAGACAGAAGCACGGAAGAGCCAGTACAATGTTCTGGCCCATTTCAAGCCATAGGTAATAGTAATCTCATGCCTTAGTCGATTTAAACTCTTGCGCAGCTCAGTTAAGTGGTCCGATTTATGATATTATTTCTTGTCACCTGTTTTTTTTTGTGCAATGTTTAAAACATTAGGTTCATCACATCTGCAACCTGTAAACGCCAATGCCATACGTAATAAAAAGTTAAAGTAAGAGAGTAATGAGCTCCAGTGAAGTAATTAGTCCTAGTTTAAAAACAAAATCAAGAACAAATATTGTACACAAAAAAGCACTCCTTTACTTTCATAGTACTTTTGATACATCCAGTTAACCCTCGGCACTATAACCGAGGCCGACTGTCTTAGGAAATATCCCAGGTGAAGCCAAGTTAACACAGTTAGTACACTGATAAAAGTGACTCATGCTCTATTTCCTAACATTTCTGGATTTTTAATACATTAATTTTAATACAAACATTAAGAAATAACATCATGTATATAGAGTAAATGACAGAAACACTGAAAGGAGTGTATTTTCAAACATATTTTTTTTAACAAATGCAATAATTTTTTTAAATATTTTTAGTAGAAAGGAGAGAGTATCTTGTAAAGCGTGATGTATCTTCCCACAAGTTATGGTTTTATAATAATGTTTTTCTTATTTAATTTTAATGTGCTTATACTGCTCCTTATACTTGACAGTCTTAAAATTCAGGATCACAAAAACAAAACAGTAATCTTGATGTACCTAGTTTAAAATTCAGAAGTATTTAAGTTAATTAGGAAATAGACAGACCATTTCTAAAAATTGGAGAATGTAAAATTAGTCGACCTTTTAATTCTTCAGTAATAGCCTAATAAAATAGGAATTAACCTGATGAAAGCTACTAAGTCACAAAGGATATTTTTTTTCTGAAATTTTACATGTGTCACCCACATTATTATGTTCCATATCTTTTGGATTCATTTGCTTCAAAAAGGTGAGCGTTCCTTTCAGGTTTCAGCAGTGTTTGTTTAGTTGAAACCAGATAGTTTGCCCAACTTTGACTCCTCCTTCCTTGGCCCTACAGTTTTTAGATCTAGAGTTTTGAAAAGGAAATGTATTATTTTATTGGGTGATGAGTGGAACAGTCAAACATAGTCATTTGCTTAATCATTTGCATTGAGTTCACCCCTTTGTTTAATATACACTTCATGACAATACAAATGCAGCTACTGCCTGAGCTAGTACTACTACTACTACTTAATGACACTGCATATTCAAACAGTGATAGTACGCCAAAAATTATACTTTCATGTTATGCCACCATTATCAATAATGTATGAATAATGTGTTTATCTAGGTAAGTGTATAATTAGTTAAAGAGGTAATCTCTATATGCATATTATTACACTACAGATTCCAAATTTAAGAATTTAGAAAGTGAAAATATTGTTTGATAAAAGCAGTATATTGTCTTCTACTTGTTTTCTTTAAAGCAGTTATATAATAACAGAATTATTTGCTATTTTTTGTACTGGATATTATCTTGTGCTTAACCTGCAATAATGCATTGCTATGCATGTTCCTAATTTAATTTTTTTCTGTATTTTGAATTGTTCATTTATGGATTTGCCCAAGTATATAATGTAGCAAGTACAAACAGTAGGTACAGTATATACATGTAAGCAAGGTCTGCTGTTGTAAGTTTGCATATACACTATGTATAAATTCTGGTAAGAACATCTGGTAAGCTCTGTGGCAGGTGTTATTATTGCACTGCAATTAGCTTCATAATTTAAACAGCCTCCTGGCCGCAAGACTTGAATGTTGAGTCCTTCTAAAGTCTTGTCATTTGTTGAGTGTTGCTTTGTTTTCCTTTCTTGTTAATGATCTTTTTTTGTTTTGGATTAGCCCTGCTACTTCTGTTTTATTGCCTTCTTTTTATCTATGATTTTGGTTCCTCACTTCAATCCACCTTTTTCCCCAGCCATGTTTTTTTATGCTTTTGCCTTTTGCATTGTGATCTATATATTCTCACACCATTTTAAGGAATGCCACTAGCGACTTGCATTGCTCCTCTTTAGTATCAATCCCCCATGACTGTTTAAACCCAGTCACCCAGCTAAAAACAAATTAGAGTACATTCTTAGCATTATGTTTCAGCTAGATAAGATGGGAGTGTTTATACCAGTTATTGGTATTAGTGTCTTAAATATGTGTTTTAATCTTAATTTGTTAATACGAAAAGCTGAACATTTCATAATATGTGGAAGTGAAGTACAGTCCCAAAATGTTTAATATAATTCATTATCCCATGTCTTTTTAAATTTTATTTATTGTTTCTACAACTTTCTATTTGCTCACAAAAATATTTTTCTGGAATGTCTTTATTTAGGGACACTTTCCTATATAAAAGCAGTCCATGTATTTTCCTGCCAACTCATTCTTTTAATTCTTCTTTGTAATGTCTTGCCAACCCTGCCAAATACAACATACTTTCTATGGCCAAAAATGCTAAAACATTTGTCTATTTCTTTTTTCCTTTTGTCCGTCCAGATATTGTCAAATTTGCATAATCCAGTTCAGGGTCACAGGGTGCATTGTCTGTAACTGTAAGAACCAACCCTGAACAGGGAGCCAGTCTATTGCCAAATACACTAATTTACACAGTTACAAGTTCATTCATGCCACACTGATTTGGAGTCTCCAGTTAACCTACCATATGGCGGTTGCTTTTTTTCTTTAGACTATCATTATAAACATTGCAGAGTTGTTGCCATATATAGTAGATTCCAGGTAAAATAAATATTGTTATTCCAACTTTGTCTTTAGCCAACTGACAAGGTACTAAATTTTATGTTATATTTAGTGAACACTTACTGAGTATTAGGAACACTACATTAATTCTGGGTAGGACCTCCATTTACTCTCAAATCAGCCTCAGTTGTTCATGGCATGGTTTCCACAAGGTGTCTGAAACCCTTCTTCAAGATTCTGGTTTGAGACAAATTTTTATTACTGAAATGGTGCAATTTAATTCTGGAGCGTATTAGAAGTTGAGTCAGTTGTGGCCTTGAAAGGATGCACATGGTTAGCAAGAATACTCAAATAGCCTATGGCATTCAAGTAGTGATTGATTAGTATTGAAGGGCCCAAAGTGTGCCAAGAACTGACACAAAGTAAGTTGGGTACATGGATTCATGGCTGTCAGTGCCAAATTCTGACCCTACCTTCTATGTGCTTCTGCAGCCTCAGCTTTCTCTTCTTGGCTGACAAGATTGGAACCTGACATGGTCTTCTGCTATTGTAGCCCATTCACTTCAGTGTTCAACGTGTTGTGCATTCTGAAATGCTTTTCTGCTTACCACAGTTGTTCAGAGTGGTTATCTGTGTTACTTTTGCCTTTCTGTGATCTCTTTCATGATTTAGGCTGAAAATTGGTGTTTTGCAGACTTCCATTTAGAGAAACCATATTGTGTACCATTGTCAGGGTCACATCCTGCATTTCTAGGGGTGTGGACTTGACCTTGATTTAATAAGTAAATGCCATAAAAAGTTAGCCTTTTGCTTTGAGCCTTATTACATCTGTGGATAATATTGTTATTTACATTTATGACCTTTTGTGCAATTACTTTTCTTGTGTTGCCTGGATTTGACTTGTGTGTGTCATTTGACTTTGAATTTTGCATCTTGTCTGGGTTTTGGTCTCTTTGGTTTATTTTTATTTTCATTTGTTTTCCCTTTTTATCGCTTCTCCCAGTTTACCCAGTAAACTAGTTTTCTTTTTTTCCGGCTGAATCAGGACAAGCATGAACCAATCTGGCCACTCTCCTTTGCCTTCTCTCTCAAAAAGTCATTTAGTTCTGTAAAACTGCCTCTCACTGGATGGTTTTGTTTTTCGCACCATTCTAAATAAAATCCATAAAAAAGACTGTTATGCATAAAATTCCCATAAGATCAGTTGTTACAGAAATGCTCAAACCAGGCTGTCTGACACCAACAATCATTCTATGGTCGAAATCATTGAGATCACTGTCTCTATTCTGATGTGAACATTAAGTCAACCTCCTAACCTGCATCTGCATGATTTTATGCATTGTCTGAATTGCATTGATAAACAGGTCTATAGGTGTTCCTAATAATTTGTTTAATGAGTGTATTATACAGTATATACTTTGATGCAGTGTTCAGTTTTACAACTGCATTCTTAGTGAAACACTAGCAATTCACAATAGGTATTTTCAACCAGTTTTTTGGATTTAGATGCCTGAACGTGACATTCAAAGGTTAATTAAAAAGACTTGCACACAGTTTTGGGTGTTGCTTATAATTAATTGAAGGATTAAGGTTTTATTTGTGCTTTCCAGAAGAAGGAAATGTACATGATATTTCTCAAAGGGAGGCTATACTGGAGAGAGCAGTATGAGACTGATATCATCTCATATTGCCTGCCCCTTTCTCTGTGTACATGAAAATTTTGTTCTCCAGCAGCGGAAGTGGTAGCTGTGACGATGTGGGTTCTGGCTCCACACTCCCTTTGCTATTGGAAGCACTTGAACCCAACACCGTCGATAATGTTGCCGAGTGAGCTAGTCAGTGAAGGCAATAATTGAGCATCTTAGCAAGGGGATGGTTAAAAGTGAAAACAGTGCTTTTATTAAAAACCAACAAAACAAGTGTTCATAAATAGTGCAGTTCTTCCAAATTCATTAAATAAATAATCCATAAAAAGAACGCGTGGAGGTTAAAAATCAATAAATAGAAAAAAAACACATCCTTAAAAACGAGAGGTTAAAATCTTCTTTTAGGAAGCAGTCTTAAAAACCATCAAACAAATCTGGTGCTCTTCTGTTAGCGTCTCACCTGCTAATCCCGTTTGGGCCAAGCAGCAGGCAAGACGCTCTCTGCAGCTGCCCTCCTACAACACACGCATGAGACTGGAGACCTCCCGATCCCTGGCTCCGGTATGGCACTCATCCCAGTCCCCGAGACTTGATTACCCCAATAGCCAGGTCGCTCATATTGGGGACTCCACCACCAAGCCTCCCGACTTCCGCTGCCTTTCCACGGCCTTCTGCGGCTCGTCGCTTTCCTCTAGGAACTCCCGCTACCTGCTCACTCAGCGGGAGCAACCTCAACACAAACACGTGGGTGTCGGCCTAACACCCAGCTTCTACGCAGCTGCCCACGAGTGCTCATTCGCTCGCCCGTCCGCTCGCTCTTCGCGGCTCTCTCTCTCACCGACCTGCTTCCTCTACTGCTCCCGATAACCTCCGTCCTCTCCTTTCCTTTCTCTCCGATCGATTCTCTCTCCGAACGTTTCTTTCTTTTTCCCTCTTTAAAACCGACTCGCGCTTCTTTTTAAAATGTGAGGGGCCATCACAGCTGCAGCATTAGCCACGGGAGCAATCACGAATGTGGGCAGTTCCTCACCTGTGCACACGGTGAGAAACGCCCACATCGACGACTGCCCCGCTGCTCTACTAACCACGCCTCACTCAGCCGCCTCGGGTGCGGTGATTATTTATTTAAAATCAATGGCCTTTTCTCCACGAGCTGTGGACCCATAACACCACAGTAGCACACAGTCTAAATATTTTATTTCTTTTTTATTTTCCTGGCCCAGGAAACTGCATGGTAATAGAGAATGAGATAGGAAATGTATAACAAAAATGCTTATACAAATAAAATATAGCTTTTTCTTTTGCTAGTTATGACTTTGTACAGACAGTAAGTTCTAAGACTGCGGTCACTGCTAACAATGAAGCACTTAAACCACCTCCCATATTAACTGTTGGAGGCAGGCCTAAATGCACAAGGAACTGAGGTCAAAGTCGCAGTGATATTTTCAGTCCTGCCAAAAAGATGACAACAAACCACTTTTTTCAGGCCAAAAAAAATCCACAAGGAAAGTCACAAGATGAAATGTTCAGATGTGTCAGTGCCTTTGTTCCCGTTTTGCCAGATTCTGTTGGATGAAGACAGAGCAATATGTGAGAGCATTGTATGATAGCATCCAATGTCAGGACACCACAACACCGTCTAAGTGCTTGGTGACTGTGTGCCTGCTCTAACATCTGTAGGGTTGCAGCTGCTAATTTACTAAAAAGCTGGCAAAATTATCTGAGTTTCGTGTGAAATGTATACAAAGTGTAATTTAATGTTTTTTGATCATTCCTCATTGTTGTTGTGCATTGCGATTACTTGTTTTGTTTGATACATGTTGCAAGTTTCTATCTGATATTTTTGAATTTATTTTTTACATTTTTTTAAATACAATTGCAAATTTATTGATATTTCATTGCTTTGTTATTTGTGTTCATGTTTTAACAAGTTCTGTATTGGTGCTGCAATTTTCTGCATCAGTGAGGCTAACAACTTTTTACTGAACTCTAAAGTATGATGAGAGTAAATTGAGCTGAATTGAATGTAATAACCTCAAAATATCATTGATAGATAGATAAGGAGAGGCTAATGATAGATAGATAGATAGATAGATAGATAGATAGATAGATAGATAGATAGATGCCCAGAGGGGACTGGGCGGTCTCTTGGTCTGGAATCCCTACAGATTTTATTTTTTTTCTCCAGCTTTTGGAGTTTTTTTTTTTTTGTTTTTTCTGTCCACCCTGGCCATCAGACCTTCCTTACTCTATGTTAATTAATGTTGACTTATGTTTATTTTTTATTGTGTCTTCAATTTTTCGATTCTTCATTTTGTAAAGCACTTTGAGCTACATTTTTATGTATGAAAATGTGCTATATAAATAAATGTTGATTGATTGATTGATTGATTGATAGATAGATAGATAGATACCAGTCACAGTGAGGCATTATAAAAGTACATTACTGTTTATATAAAAGAGCTCCATTAGAGTTTCTTAACACACATCTGCTGGATAATTCATTGGCTGAATTTTTTTTAGTGCTGTTAAAATCAATCCTTGTACAAATATTAAAAAAATTAATATTATCAGATGTCTCAAAGTTGTTCCTGGAGGGATATAGTGGCTGCAGGTTTTTATTTCCACCCAGTTTCTTCTTATTGCCTTTGAAACATCTATTACTTAAGTAACATTTTTATCTTTCATTTTAGCTGTTTTAAAATTCCCAAACCTTATTTGGATATTTTAGTATTGCACAGCTGCATTTGGTGTTTTTAATTGCTGATTATTAGAAATAAGAAGCCAAAGACAAAGGAACCAGCAGTTCTCCAGCTAACTTGTTTCCATTTATACATGTGTGTATTCATCATGAGCTATCTGGTTTAATAATTTATTGGGAAGTAAACTAAATAGAAAAAAATCAAAAGACTGAGGATGGCGTATCCACTTCATGGCTACAGATAATTTGCACGATAACCTTGGAAATTAAACAAATCTAAATATAGATTTATATAAGATTAATATAAGGATGACCATACATGCATGACAGAATGAGAACACTAGCATACTATAAAATTAATAAAGACATGTTATTGGCGAAAATTAGTTTCTAATTAAGCAATTAGGTTAGAAAAAAAACTGCATTCTATACAGCATGCCAGGGCCAATGTTACACACTACTAATATTAGTATTGTCTACAAATAAAGAGGAAAAATTATTAGTCATTGAAATATTCCCACAGTTTACAAATGTATTTGTCTTACAAGGTTCACATTTAAACATTCACATCTATTCATCTATTTGCTTCACTTGCTTAATCCAACTGGGTGTACAGTAGAAATCAAACTCATTATATTTTATGCTATATCATTTTATTTATTTATTTTTTGTATAATTATTATTGTCAACATTGACCTTGTTTTTATTATTAATTTCATTATTTCATTACAATGCCATTTACGGTGATAGCTTTTATATTGGCACTTCCATTTCAGGCATTGTATTATATTTTTACCATCATTTGGTGGAATAACAGCAATTGCTAGTCATCACAGGACCATTATCAAAGACTAGCATAATTAAAAACTTGTTAATTAAAATGGGCACAATAATACAATAGTAAGTCAATTTGTGTCAGTCAGGTTGTGCAGTTAGGAACCTCTATTCACCTGATATGCTAACCTTTACATTCATCTTTCTTTGTGCTCCTTGTTGCCTTTGTTCAACCAGGAATTGCAGCCCTCTTTTTGATGCCGGACAACATTACACCTGTGCCCAGACATCACACGTTTTCTGGTTTTATATAAATAATATAGGCAGTCACTAATTGGCATCTAAAGTCTGGAATAAAAAAAAAGAAAAGAACCGGGAATAAAAAAAGAAAATGAGGATTTAATCTGTTTTGTACTTTTTCAGTTTCAACTACAAGTTTTAGTTTGCATCCTGGTTTAATTTTTGACTTCAATGCTATAGCTTTTTACTTTACTACTAACCATTCTTTCAGATTATCCTAAAAAACTACATCTGTCACTATATTTTTTCCCATAAGCATATCCAGCTAGCGTGCAGTATTTAAAATAGATAAATGAGATCTTTAATGTTATGTAAAAGAGATTTAGATCTGTAATTAATAGATACATTTAAAATAATACATTTTCAATAGGTTTCTAAATGTCAGGAATTCCAATTTTGAATATTGTTTGCTTCAATTGGGGGATTTTATACCCTAAGGTATTCTTTTGCTTAATTTGTTTTTAAAATATAGTTTTTACTTTGATTTGTGATTTTGACCATTATATTGCCACCATTCCCATGGTGTTATTGTTGATGTTGTTACTAGGACCATCTGTAGAGGTTGTGTACATAAAGGTCATGGCCTGGTATCATAATATGATGGGATAAAAGGTTATCCAGAGGTGTGCTTCCCCATCTGACTACAGGACTCCAAAACCCTTCAAACTTTTTTGAAAAAAAGTATCTGATTTTTTAACTCTCTGCACTCTTTCTGACTTTGATTTATCTTGTGATTCTTGGCTTATCTGTTACTGATATTTATATTCCTGGTTTAGACCGTCACTATGGTTTTTTGACTACGTCCTTATCTTCCAGTTGCCTTCTGAAGCCTCGTCCCAGGCATAACTATAAGTTTACAGACTTGTATATACTGTATTTTACAAAAAAAAATAAATAAACAAAAAAAACTTAACCTTCTTTACAATGATGCATATCAAATTAAATGAACTGAAAAAAAAATGATGTAGCATGCACTATATAATGTTGTAGGGGTTTCTGTTCCTAGTAATGAAGAGGGATCAGTCAATCTGAGATTTCTGAATGCAGAGTTGGAGTATTTTAACATTGCACTAACATTAATAGGAAGTCGACTTTTTTTTTTATTTAATTCCCAGCACTCTCGGGATCAGTGTGTCACTAGACAGCTTCGGCTGTTCACTCTGGGACTACTCTTAGAAAAAAGAGGAAGTCCTAGATTTAAAAAGGAAGCCATAAGAAGCCAGAGGAAGAGGATGGCAAAGAAGTAGGATAGTCAGAGAGATGCAAAAAGTAGGCAAGAGTACAAGGAGATAAGGCACAAGGTGAAGAGAGAGGTGGTGAAGGCTAAAGAAAAGGTGTATGATGAGTTGTATGAGAGGTTGGACACCAAGGATGAAGAAAAGGACCTCTACCGATTGGCTAGACAGAGGGACCGAGCTGGGAAAGATGTGCAGCAGGTTAGGGTAATAAAGCATAAAGATGGAAACATACTCACAAGTGAGGAGAGTGTGTTAAGCAGATGGATAGAGTACTTTTAGAGGCTTTTGAATGAAGAGAACGAGAGAGAGAAAAAGTTGGATGATGTGGAGATAGTGAATCAGGAAGTGCAACAGATTAACAAGGAATAAGTAAGGACAGCTATGAAGAGGATGAAGAATGGAAAAGCCGTTTGTCCAGATGACATACCTGTGAAAACATGGAGGTGTTTAGGAGAGATGGCAGTGGAGTTTTTAACTAGATTGTTTAATGGAATCTTGGAAAGTGAGAGGATGCCTGAGGAGTGGAGAAGAAGTGTACTGGTACTTTAAGAATCAGGTGGATGTGCAGGACTGTAGTAACTACAGGGAGGTAAAATTGATGAGCCACAGCATGAAGTTATGGGAAGGAGTAGTGGAAGCTAGGTTAAGAAGTGAGGTGTTGATTAGTGAGCAGCTGTATGGTTTCATGACAAGAAAGAGCACAACAGATGCGATGTTTGCTCTGAGGGTGTTGATGGAGAAGTATAGAGAAGGCCGGAAAGAGTTGCATTGCGTCTTTGTGGACCTGGACAAAGCATATGACAGGGTACCTTGAGAGGAGTTGTGGTATTGTATGAGGAAGTCGGGAGTGGCAGAGAAGTATCTAAGAGTTGTACAGGATATTTACGAGAGGAGTGTGACTGTAGTGAGGTCTGCAGTAGGAGTGATGGATGCACAATGGAGGTGGGATTACATCAGGGATCGTCTCTGAGCCCTTTCTTATTTGCAATGATGATGGACAGGTTGACAGATGAGGTTAGACAGGAGTCCCCGTGGACTGTGATGTTTGCTGATGACATTGTGATCTGTAGCAATAGTAGGGAGCAGGTTGAGGAGACCCTGGAGAGGTGGAGATATGCTCTAGAGAAGAGAGGAATGAAGGTCAGTAGGAACAAGACAGAATACATGTGTCACTGCATGAAAAGAGGTGTATCTGTACTAGGAAACTCCTGTATACACCACTGATTTTCGGAAGTATCTACAAGTACCACTGAGCGTATAAATCAAATTCCACCAACCTAGGATACTTTCGGATTGATACCAATTCGGATGTATCTTGCTGAGAGATTCTTCCATGGTACAGCCATTTGTTGCCTTGGCAAATAATCCACTCAAGGCTCTTTAAAGGAGACATTCACACCTCAAGAACCATTTGCATTTTACACCTCTGCACAACTCTGCTGTTCTACATTGGTCTTTTATCTCAACATTGATTGGTTGATTTAAAAAAAAACAAAAAAAAAAAAACTTCCATTGGTCACACTTTTTATTCAGCCCAACCCAAGCCCTCATAGCTTAGTGACATGATTGGTTATTAGGCAGGTATGTAGACGGACCATATACACTCCCCACCCCCACCTCCACCCCCCACTGTACTATACATCCCCCGCACCGTTTAAAAAATGAGAATAAAATTGATTCAGAAATGTTTTTATTAAAATAAAACCAAACGCTAATAAATATACAATGTAAGAATAAGAAAAAAACTGAAAATATGGAGAAAAAAATTTGCAAATATGATGGTCCAAGTAAATTAAAAGCAATGAAACAAAATGAAACAAACACATGCACCAGTGCTTATTAAAGTTCCAAAAATGAATCTTCTTCAGGCACGATTCCATCAGCTCTTACACGCTGACGGTGTGTAAGAGCATAGCGCATATCCGCCTCCAATCTGGACTGAAGCTGCTGGCAAAGCTCAGACAATTGTGGGTTCCTGTGAGGTGGAGACCTCACAACCCACACCGGTCTTCCATCAACGATGGCATCCTCTTCATCGGACATCAGGTCCAGAATTGCAGTCTGCCACAGTTCTCTCTCTGCATCTGTTTGGATGACTCTAATCTTCTCTGTATCGTTCCAATTTTAGTATATGTGCTGCCGAAGCGACTCTAGACTTGGACTCCAGCAACTGCAAAAACACACCATATGTTAACCCCTAAAAACACCCAGAGATGTACGAAACTTTATATATATATATATATATATATATATATATATATATATATAATATTAATTTGTAAATTTACTCGTCTTTTCCTTTGTCGGTTTTTAACCCCTATCTTAATAGAGTCTCTTAGCTGGGACTTTCCTGGCTGAGACAAAGAGTATTTCCTCCTCAATGTCTCATAGTAAGTCCTACAGCATGCTGAATAAAAAAATAATTCATGTAAGTGACAAAACCAATTCAAATTATTAGAGGGACAACAATAAAAGGGACATGAACATAATTATAATAACAATTCCGCTTTATATACAAATATTAAGTGTATAAATTACCCTTTATACACTCAGGGTCTGCATCTGCAAAAGTCGTCTTCAATTCCTCCAGCAGATATGGCATTACTGCCTGGTTATGAGGTGAACTTATTCTGTGTGGAAAGAGAGTAGTGTCATTAATTACATTTAAAATGATTACATAAAACCCCATACATAGCATATAAAAAAAAAAAACACTGCTTACCCAGTTTGTGGATGATATTTATGCGGGCTGTTTTCCGAATTATGGAGGCGCCTTACAGCTTCCTGTAACATTGAATTAAAAACGCTTTAGTAGATACACGCATACATGCATGGGAAACAAAGAATTTTCAAACAACATCATATAATTCGGACGTGACAAACTGTTAAATAAGCTAGACGCAAGGAACAAAAGTAGATGTGTAGCCAAGCGCTAACTTAGGCTAACTTGGCGAGGTATAATTTTCTACTATATTGTTGGCTAACATAAAGCTCAACTTACCGCAATGCCCATGTTATGCACCCTCTTGACTCTTTTAAGCACAAGGCTTGACTCTTCCTGCGGACGCTGTAGCCTCTTCAGGAAGAACAGTATGCAGCCTGCTGCTAATCCCCACACCCGGCTATGATAACAAAGACAACACCTCTACTTGATAGTCATTAACATATGAAAGGCTCCTACACCTCACAGCGATCACACCTCATTGCTAGCTGTGAGGATTCTTTAAAACTTCCAACGATTCCTGTATACATCCACATACGTAAGGTATCTGGTTGTTTCACAAAATTTCCTTTTGCATGCTACCTTTCCAAGCACTCTACCTCTTCCATCTGGCAAACATAGAGTTTAGCGGAGATTTCCTATACCATATTTGTCCAGATACAGCTCTTTTCATGCAGTGTGTGTAAATGAGAGGGAGGTCAGTGGAATCGTGAGGATGCAAGGAGTAGAGTTGGCGAAGGTGAATGAGTTTAAATACTTGGGATCAACAGTACAGAGTAATGGGGATTGTGGAAGAGAGGTGAAAAAGAGAGTGCAGGCAGGATGGAATGGGTGGAGAAGAGTGTCAGGAGTCATTTGTGACAGACAGATATCAGCAAGAGTGAAAGGGAAGGTCTACAGGACGGTAGTGAGACGGTGGCACTGACTGGAGGACGTCGGGCCCTCAGGTCACCCTTAATGAAGTCTGTTTCTGATTGTTTGGTCAGAGACGCTCACATCAGTGGCCTGCTGAAGGTCATTTTGTAGGGCTCTGGCAGTGCTCATCCTGTTCCTCCTTGCCCAAAGGAGCAGATACCGGTCCTGATGATGGGTTAAGGACCTTCTATGGCCCTGTCCAGGTCTTCTAGAGTAACTGCCTGTCTCCTGGAATCTCTTCCTTGCCCTTGAGACTGTGCTGGGAGATACAGCAAACGTTCTGGCAATGGCACGTATTGATGTGTCATCCTGGAGAATTTGGACAAACTGTGCAACCTCTGTAGAGTCCAGGTATCGTTTTATGCTACCAGTAGTGACACTGATCATAGAAAAATGCAAAACTAGTAAAAAAACAGTTAGAAAAGGAAGGAGGGAAAATGTCAGTGGCCTCCACCTGTTAAACCATTCCTGTTTTGGGGGTTGTCTCATTGTTGCCCCTCTAATGCACCTGTTGTTAATTTCATTAACACCAAAGCAGCTGAAACTGATTAACAACCCCCTCTGCTACTTAACTGACCAGGGGCCTCATGCATAACGCCGTGCGTAGAATTCGCACTATAACATGATTTAAGCACAAAAGCCAAAATGTGCTTACACACAGAAAAATCCAAATGCAGGAATCTGTGCGTACTCCAACTTCCACGTTCCTCCACTCCATAAATCACGGTCAGTGTGAAAAGTAATGCTCGTGCACGCACATGCTGCCCCGCCCAAAATCCTCCCAGAATTATGCCTCTTTGAATATGCAAATCGATATAAATAACCCTTAAGCTCAGCATTCTGTGAAAAGACAATGAGAAAAGCACGGGGGAAAATATAAGAATTTCAGTGAATACCAAGTGGAGGCAAAGGAAAAACATACTATTTGTTGATTTAAACAGTGGAATAAACAACAAAAGGAAGTTGATCGAGTGACATAGCGTGTCGGAGAAACTCGAAAGCTCAAGTTCACTAAGTCACACAGTGCCAAAATAAAAAAGAAGTCACATATCAAAGTCGCCGTAGCCCACCGTCTGAGCTTATTAGGGTACAGACAAAAAAAAAATAGGCACACAGTGGGGAAAAAAGCATGACGTCAACTTTAATCTCGAAATTTCCACTTTAATCACATAGTTTATTTTGTCATTAAAGCAGAACATCATGAACTTCATCTTAAATTCATTTAATTTACTAGGTTCTCAAAATCCCATCGCAACTAAAATAGCACGTTAAATGCTTTGTTTTGTATTTGATCTTCAATATGCTGTATGTGTGTGAATCACTACGTGCTTCCGTTCTTTCGTGATATTACAGCTCTCTTAATAATTAAAATACTGAGATGTATACGTGATATCATTTTCATGATGATTGGAATGAAAGCATTTTATTAAACATGGGAACACGATGGCGCAGTGATTGTTCATGTCTCACACAAGATGCTTTTGCGCCATGCGTGACCTTTGATGAAATAATTTATTGTAGCTGTACTGTCTCTTTCAAACATACTAACCTCCAATTCCTGTCCTTACTTTTCTTTCCCCAAATACCTCACAATCAGCTCTGTAATAGACGTTAAGACATCTGTAAGCTTACAACGACGATTCTTCAAAACTTTTAAGGAACATTGAAATATCTTGATAGTACTTGTTTAATTATTCTATCCATCTATCCTTCCAGTGTCGCGCCAGCCTTTGCAAATATACAGCATGCAAGGCAGAAAAAATACGTGAACTTGCTAGCGCTGCAGCGCCGGGTCCTCACATGTTTAATTATTAACAATACAGATTATTTAAATGAAGTTAAAGTTTGATCTGTATAATATAATCAACATATTTTGCTGCATTTCATCTTAAAAATTATATCGTCATCATATGTAAATACGCGCTTTATAAAGTGGCTTAGGTTGTGTCATATTATAACTGTAGTGCAAGTTTATAGTGGGGTAAGTACAAACAGTTCTACAAGATGCAATTGATTGAGTGTGCATTTATAGTTCTTGGGATGAAACTGTTTCTGAACTGCGAGGTCCGTACAGGAAAGGCTTTGAAATGTTTTGCTGTGGCTTTGGCAGCATGTGCTTGATGCTGTATACCGATAATTCTCTTTCCGATCAGCTGCTGCTGTGATTCCCCACTCAGATACAATGATATACCTGTAAATACTCCAAGTGGAGCAGTGAGAGTAATATGGAAAAAGATGATCCACTGTGGCAACCCTTTAAAGGGTGCAGCTGAAAGAAAAAAAAGAAGAAGAAGATGGTGTAGTGAGAGTAACAACGCTAAAGCAGTTATGGTATTTGGAATACTATGGCTATTCCCTGGGCCATTATATTGTTACAGGTAATCTACAGGTAATCAGATGCATTACACTAAGAAACAATATGCGGTTAGTTTCAGTGTATTTATAAAGCTGCATCAGAAATGTGCTTCTGAGAAATAAAGGGTAACCACACAGGAACAGTAGCACTTCTTTGACGCTGGGTGCCGCCAGTCTGCAAAAATGAGCGGAGAACTTGCGTATGGCAGGGTATGAGGTACCGTGGAAAAGTGCGTGGCTTTACGCCAAGTGTAGGTTTTATACATCACAATTTGAACGTGGAAATGTTCTTACGCAACATTTCTGTGCGTACGCACCGTTTATGCATGAGGCCCCAGATCAGTATCCCAGACATTTCATTGACTTGATGCTACACTGATTAAAAAGTGTTCCTTTAATTTTTTTTCCCTTGCACTAATATTTTAAACATGTGCAGTAAGTCAACACTCACACACCGCACACACAACCAATCCTTGACTCCTACTTCCTGATGCTGTAGGCATGTGAATGTGCTGCACCAATCTGTGAAGGCAGAGAATACTTGTAACAACGGTCCATCTCTTATATTCTGACACTCCTATATCCAGCCTGCCAGCTAATTGTTTCTGCCACTTGGATGCAGACTCTGAAAGTCTGCTTACTTGTGGTTGCTTTATATCAGCTCCTATCTAAATTTGTTAAATACTACTCACAACAAAGACTATAGCAAGTGAAACAGCAGCTACAAATTCAAGCTTCTTTATGTTCCTGAAGAGCTGAGGAAAACCAGAAATCAGGAAGCATTAATTCATTTTTTAAATCATAAGCTCCAAGATCACCAACAAAAATGCATTCACCCCTTATTCGACTTCTCATATAATACAACACAAAATTTTCAAAGCCACTTCACCTAGTTCAGTTATAAATAAAAAGCTAGAACATAGTAGTGTTAGTTTTGTCGCTTCTACAGAGTACAGACAAATTCTCACTTGCATGTCAGGCCAGCCTGCAATTACTTTTCATCTATTGTCTTATTTTTTTTTTATTCTGCAAAGTATTCAATAATTATTATTTTGTTTTGTTGCGTTGCACTCACTATTTTTTATTCAACAAATGCTACGTTCTATAACATTTGCATTTACTGTTAGTCAGAAGTCTAGATATTTCATGTTTACGAGAACAGGCAAACCACCAGATATGTGAAACCCACTGTCTTCATATAAGAAACACATAAGAGAAAGGAGTGGAACTGTTCCAGTGTCAATCTCAGAAAACCACAACATGGTTGGGAGAACTTTAATGATCAAATCAAACATTTTATACAATCCACCATATTTTACTTACTGAGATTTACAATGTCTCCCTGTCAGAATGCAGTTTAATCAGGTGTTTGAGTGCAGTAAGTCATAGTTATTGACATTTCATTTTAGTTTTAGTCTGAGGTTTATTATTGCATGAGTTGGACCAATTTAAACACAGTTTATATTGCTTCCTAGAGTGCAGTGCTTGCATTTATTGAGCCGTCTGGTTAATATCATTTTCAGTAAATTCTTAAATAAAGGTAAGATCTCAGTAATATCTCTTAAAGTGACATGTCTTCAAGAATAATTTAATAACAGCTTTGGCAAGAATAGGTCTTTTAACCTTACATTGTTTGTCATTTGCTATTCATGTAATCTTTCTGTAATATTATTTAGTATAGATTTGAAAGTCCTGTTATGCTGCTTTTAACTCCAATATTTATTAATTATATTAATAGAGTAGCTGTACGGCCTTTGTCCTATGTATGTTTAGTTCTCTGTGTACAGACCTATTTGGAGAACTATTTTTTCAGATGTGTGCAATAATTAATGATAGGCTCTCTTGCATTTCTACTGTCATGTTCTTTTTTGACCGTATCATTTACTCTTTTTTACTTTTCAGTTTAATTTTACTTATTGAGGCTTGTTGATGATGTCACTCTTTTTTCATGTTTCCTTTTGGTTTCAATGGACAAACACCCTTTGCAAAGTAACTGCTGCTCCTCATACATCAATGATGACACATAAGACACCAGCGAAGGGTTGTAAATACTAATCATTTGTACTTTACATAACACTAATGAAAACACTTTCTTAAACTAAAACCATCAAACTGAAATTGCAATTCTTACCATGTTTTTCTGATATTGAATTTTTTCTTTTTTAACACTGATTTGTGATTTTGGCCTATATGACGAAGTTTGCCTGATCAATTACAACTTTCTTGACCTATAATTCTGATAGAAGTGTTTGTATATTTACTTCCGCTACCTGTGAAGTAAAATAAATTAAACCACCAGAAACGTGCCCTTTTTATTAGAAATGTGTTCACTGGTTACATTGTTTAAGACAGAATTATTGCCATCAATGTTACTAGTTCAATGCCTGTTTTTTAAATATTATATCATGTCAATCCTCATTCTCAGTTTGCTTAATGCTAAAATGTTTACTGCCTTCAATATTTACTCTTAGCTCATAATAATTTATTCCCAAAATTAGTCTATCAGCATTTCTGTGTACTTCTTCGATGTTTTTTTGTCTTCCTTGTATCATGAAAACTAGAGCTGTATTTGGTATTCCAGATGTGGCCACTTAAGTGGTTTCATATAGCTTAAGCATAACTTGCATTTTTTTTGTTGTATTTTTACTTCTGTAGGTATTAGTCCATGATTTAATACATCCATCCATTACCTTATCCAATTCAAGGGCACAGGGCACCTGAATTAGTCTACTCCATAAATTTAAGTAATTTCTTAATTGCATCATTATCTACATCATTCATATAAATTATTGAATGCTGAAGTCCCAGCAGTGGTCCTATAGGACTTCATTTTCAGAATCAACAAATTCTGAAATTTTTCATTTATTCCAATGCATTGTTTTCAATGGTTAAGCTAATTATACATCCATCTGCTTATTATTCCTTATTGTCAGTTCACAGTCCATGTTATGCTTGGTTAGAATGTATACTTGTGCCTAAAAGAGGATGAGTTAGAGATGGAATAACACAAAACTCTATAAGATTCTAGGAACTGATTGTAAACGTTTTGTAGTAATGGCTTTATTTAAAGGGTGGGCAAGAAATTAACAGCAGGTTGATAGTGGAGTGCTTACGTGTACAGTCCCTCATTGATATATATTAAAATAGGAATTAGTACATCAAATCAACCTATTAATGTCAACCTGCTACACAATGATGATCAAAGAATTTATTATCAAGTTTCCATTTATTCATCTCATACTTCAACAACTCATCTCACCATCTCAACCGGCTCCTGTTGATCTGGAGGAGCAGCAACTTAACTCTGAGGCTCTCCTGACACCTTCACATGCTCAGCTGTGCCTTGATATTCTGTCTATGAAAACCACAAACAGTAGTGGTGATAAGACACAGCCTTGACAGAGACCAGCACCTACAATGAATACATTCAATGTAATGCCAAGTATTCAGACACAGCTCACACTGAATTTATATAGGAAGTGAAGAGTACGAATAGCATCCCATAATCCTGCAACACCTCCTACAACATATGCTGAAAGGCATAGTCAAATGCTTTCGCCAAATCTACAAAATACATGTAGTTTGGGTTATCATACTCTCATACACCTCCCAGGGAGAAGAACAGGTCTCCTGTTCCAAATCTAGGACAGAATGCACACAGAATACTATTCCTGTATCTTTGGCTCAACCCTTCTTCTCTCCAAAACCCTTGCATATGTCTTATCTTAGAAGCTGAGGAATGTGATACCTCAGTAACTGGAACACACCCTCTGGTCAGCTTTCTTAAATATGGGGACCACCACGCCAGTCTGACATTCCAAGTGTGCTTTACCTTTCCTCCATGTAACACTTAATAGACACATTAACCGTGTTATCCCAGTGATGTCCAGTGCTTTCAATATGTCCATTCAGTGTTCCTTCCACCGCTTGACAATTTCCCCAGAAGAGATCAACACCTCTCCATTCCTACTTACCACAATGTGGGCAAGGTCAGGCCTTTCCCTCCTGAGACATAGAACAGTTTGCCAGTCTTTGTCCATATCCTCTCTGAACACTTCTCATTTTGCTTCCACAACCACTTTTGCAAAAGTCCTGTTAGCCTATCAGTGCCTCTTAACTGAATCAGGAGATCCCATAGGAAATATTTCCCTGAAGGTCATCTTCTAAAATTTGACAGCTGCACTCATCACAGGTGTCCACCTTTGGGTCCTGGGGTTGCCACCATAAGATTCCACAACCATCTTAAGAGCTTTTAGCAGCTATTTCCACAACTAAAATCTTGAATAGGATCCATTTGGACTCTTTGTCTCTGACCTTGCTTTGCACATGGGAGACACTCTTTTGGAGGTAGGGTTGAAATCATCATGAATACAAGCCTCCACACTCATCTTGGCTTTGTCTAGGCATCCCTAGGTCTATCTGGCCTGCACCTCTTATTTAATACCTAAATCATTTCCAACTGGAGATCAGTTGACAACTCTCACCCTGTCTTAACCTGAGTCTTCAAAACATATGGCCTCAGTTCCGATGACACCACTACACAGTATGTCAACCCCCAGTCCAAGGTACTCTGATACCAGGTATACTTATAAGCTTTGTTGTGCTTGAACATGGGCTTTGTTATGGATAATTTATGACGAGCATAGAAATCAAGTGGTAACTCACAGTTTTTGGTTCATATGTGGCAGACCATTGCTACCAAACACACAATTCCAGGAATTTCTGACATTCCTGACATGGGCATTGAAATCACCAAGTAAGACTACTAAGTCAGTAACCAGCATCCTTTCAAGCACTTCACCAATTTCTGACCAAAAGGCCCTCACCAGTGAATGCCACCCCTAGGACTGGCTCCAGTAATGGGTCCCCATATCCCTATTTTGAGCCGGGTAAACTTTTTTATCTTCTACCTTTATGAGAGTCACTGTGAAGCATTATTTGTACAAGAGGTACAAAGCTCCAAGTCAGCTAACACTGACCATCACTAAAGTTCACAAGCCTTATCTCCACATCAAAGGCAAATGGTCCAGGGTGGAGACTGCAGCAACATGTACAGCCAAAACTTGTACCTTGAAAGAAATGTGTAAGACAATGAAGTATTTTTAAATTTCTGTTTTGTCATGCAAAACCTGGCTCTATGGAGCACCTACATTATGCATATTCTGTCACAACCAATCCCATGGAAATAGCATTGTGAATGCAGAGCAAGATATTTATATACTGGGCTTAGATTTACTGCTGAAAATCCCACGTCAAAATAATTGAGAGATGTGACCACTGGGGCACTTGAGAAATAAAAAAAATCTGAATATAATTTAAACCCAGCCATGGTGGTATTTTGATTTATCAGTTAACTGAGCGGGGAACTTTTATTTTAATCACCATATTTTTGGCAGTTTGTCATTTCTGGGATGTCTGGAATAATCACTCAGCCAAAATTCTGTCTACATAATGGATGGATCACAGACTGTTAGTCCTTTCCTTTGGGCTTCTTTTATATCCTGCTTCGAACATACTACCCAAAGGGGTAGTTTTCTCACTTTTTCTCCTAGCCTCTTGTGTTGGACTGGTTCCCCATCACTTACAGGATGTCCGTGTGTCACTTCCCAAGTTTTTAAGACCCTTTTTAATGATACTGTTAATGCTCTGAAAACATTTTCCAAGAGGTTGTTGAAGTTGTGACATCGGATACTCTTTTTACCTCTTCTGTTGATTATGAATCAATTTTAAAACTTTTTAGTGAACGCTTTGAAAGTACTAAACTGTACTTCAGGCCTATTATGAACGTTAGTGATAACATTTTCACCCAGATTTAACTTTCCTGTTGCAACATTACATGTTGCCCATACTATTTAAGTAGTTTTTATTTTTCCTATCATTTTTTACCCTTCCTTTGCAGTTTGCATAGGTAAATTTCAAAGAAAACGCTCCTGAATATACTGATATTCATATTGGTAAGCACATATTTTCATGTGGCATCTCTGTCTTCTATATTGTACATCCATGGTCAAGACAGCTAAAAAGCACTGAGTTCTAACAGGATACTCCATGGTTCATAAATTATTTTAATTACTTCCAATATGAGAAACTATAGGCAATTATATACAGTGAGTCATTTTTAACTGTTCATGAACATAATTGTTAACAATACATTGACACACAACTGAATTATTTTTGTGTGCTATGTGTATTATTAAATATGACTTTAAGAAAAGTGTATAATAATGAAATAAATGCAGATAATGAATTGGTAAAATATTTAAGTAATTCTGTATTCAACATTGTAAATACTGCATTTTTAAGAAATGAGTAATTTACTCACTAATCTTTTATATTGGTATATTTCATCCCCATTATATGTCTGAATATACTGTAACTTAGTGCCCAGTACTTGTTATTAAAACTTCAACAAATATATGCTGTCAAGTGGATACTTCCTGCTTTATGCAGCAATTAGTTTATCTATGATTTGTGTTCATTTTTGAAATATAATGGCTTTAATATTTAAGAAATCTTGGTCTCTTTTTATGTTATAATAATTCATGTAAAATATGAACATTCCCAAGTTCCGTAGCTCGTAGCCTGGAAAGGTAATTATGCTATTCATCTAATTTTTTTAATCTCTGCTAAAGCTTACAGTATGTGTTTTCTTACTAGGAGTGCCAATTTATATAATGAGAGAAACATCCTCTAATGTATTTCTTTTATTTCCTAAGGGAGCAGAAAACCAAATGGCCATCATCTTGGTTCACTATAGTTTAAATCTTTAGAAGGAGCAGATAATCCTTCATCTGTGAGACCACTGATGAGACAGCCCCAGAGGAACTGAAAACTCTTTACCATATTTGCCTTTATAGTATCTGCCGTTAAGCTGAGAAGGGACAAGAGGCGGCAAATATGTGTTTGAGTGATCACTGAAGTATACTACTTCTGAACAATTACACTCAAAATCCATTTCAGCAGATAACAGTAATCTCATTACTGATCTTTTAATATGTTTAAATTCTCAGTTATAGGATTGATTTTTTTTTAAATAATATATATGCCAATGTATTTCAACTAAGGATATGTAAGACTAAATGAAAAAGAATACCCCTCCACATTCATTATTGTTATTATTATCACCACCAATTGCTTTGATTTAATAATTTACAACCTGCTAAAGCAAAGTTCTATTCACTTTCCAAATAATAACTCGTAAATTTCTATGACAAACATATTTTGCCTTAATTGTTAGATGACAGCAATTAGTGTTGTGACCACAAGGGGATGCAAGAGAGCCCCAAACCACAGACACAGCAATATTGCACACAATGTATGAATAAAATAAAGGATTTTTAATTCTCACAAGCACCTCTTCACAATCCTCCAGTAATCAGCCACAGAAACAATACAAATAAGTTCCACAATTCTTCCTCATCTGTACCTCCTGCTGAGTGTTGCCTGCTGCCTCCTGACTGACTCCTCTGTGTGTGGGAGTGGACTCCTTTTTTAAGCCAGACCCAGGAATGGTTTCGGTGCCATGCTGTATCTTCCTGGAAGTATTACAATGCCATGGAGAAGGTGGGGAGGAGGGTCCTCCCTCAACAGTGCCCTCTATCAGTACATAAGAACATTCGTAAGGCTGCCTTTCCAGACTCCATCTCCCAGGCACAACTGCAGTTGTCCCGACTGGGTTGCCGTATGAAGACCACTGCCACCTGGCGTGTGGGGGATGAAACAACGCCCTACTGTTGGCTTCCACTGGTCTATTTATTAAATAATTCTGGCCAGATACTAAAGTATTCTCCTATCCCGCCAGCTGTGTTATCATCCTGGCGTCCTTTCCAGGTAATGAATTATTCCCCAGTCTGGCCAGAATACCTTTTCTTCTTCTACAGTGTACAGACCTTCATTTTGGGGATAGCTGAGGATTTTTTTTCTTTATAAAAAAAGTGGGCAAGACTTGATGCTCATTCAATTTATTTTTAATGTTTAGTTTTTAAAAACAGTAATTATGAAACAAAGATGTGCAACATAAAACATAGTGTTGAACATAAACACAGTTCTACAAGTACCTGAGGGTTAACATAAACAACAAACTGGACTGGTCTGACAACACAGTGGTGCTGTACAAGAAGGGCAAGAACAGATTGTACTTGCTATGGGGACTGGCCTTTTAATCTGTGCAGCAAGGTGCTGGAAACGTTAGTAGTCAGTAGTCAGTGTGGCGTTCTACACTGCAGTGTCCTCGTGAAGCAATCTGAGCTAAAAAAAAATTGTCAGGATAGCCTGATCCATCATTGGGTGAACCTTGGACATACTGGAAGCTGTTGTGGAAAAGAGGATGGTGACAAAATTGGATACCATCGTGAAAAATGCCCTCCATTCTCACTAGGAGTTGCTTTCTTAGAGCACTTTTAGCCTCAGGCTCATTCCATCACAGTGTGCTAAGAAGTGCCTGTGGTTGTCTTTTCTGCCCACTGCAATCAAGCAATTCAGTGATTCCTCCCAACATACTCTATGTTCATTTTGAAATTTCAGCACATTATTTATTTATTTGTTTGTCAATTGATTGATTGATTAATTGGCAGTTTTTTTTTTGTCCTGTGTTTCTGTATCCTTGTGTTGTACATTTCTGCTTTTCTGTGCATCTTATTCCCCTTGGAATAAATACAGTTTGTCTAATATAATAGAATCTACATATACTGCAATATGTATAACAAGTTTTAAAAACAATTTTTGGGTAGCCTAAGACATTTGCACCCAACTGCTTATAAAGAATGGCATTAAGTCTGAATTCCAACTGTCCTAGGTGAGCCACATTTTGATAAGGTAATTTCCTTGGGCAAACAACAGGTTAACTTGTATTGCATTTGAGTGGAAGACTCCTGAAAACAAGTCCATCATTTGTCACAGCACATTGTTTAAATTTCAGACCAAGTGCTATCAAAGATGTAGAGAAATGGAAAGAAAATGGACTTAGTACTGGCTAATCAATATATATATAAATAAATAAAAGATATATAAGAATGCAATATAAAACAACTACATACTTGTTTCTTTCTGCTTTTAAACCTTATTGCCTTGCTGATTAAATTATTAAACATTACAGTGTGTTCATTGCTTTATCTGACATTTCGCCTTGTAAAAATTGTACATTAGTTTGTTTCTGTCCCCTGAGCTGTTGCTGCTTTTCATGGCAATATCAAGGAGAGTAGGAGGCAATCCTTACCTTAATGTAAGAAGCTTTGCATTTTAAGTAGTGCTATTTGAATTATCTCAGTACTCCTCCTCTTTGGAATCTTGGCAAGTGGTGCTGACTTACAAGATGCAGTCAGTTATAAATGTAAAAAAACAGAAAAGATTAATTGGGGAAATGAATGTGTTTATTCTACATCAGCTATTTAATTATACTCTGCCTCCATGTTTTCAATTCAGTTGTTTTCACATTTTAGTACAATTGTGAAGGTTGTGTTGGTCAAACATGGGGCACTACTGGAAAAACAAGGGGCTTTGGATTAAACAGTACAGGATAGTGGCAATCTCATTCTAAATTATTGAAGGTCCCAAAGTTACCAGGTGGCAGTGCAGAGCCACACCACACTGTAGTTGGGTTCTGGCAGGACAGCCTGTTTGGGGCTTAGCAGAGATTGTCTATGGTAGCCTAAATCTGGAAGTACAGGAGTGCTTGAGGCTGTTAATGAAAGCTCCTTATGGAAGGCTTCAGGACATTCTTACATTACCTAAGACTACAGAAGTAATACCCAGGATGTCCTTGGAAGTAGTAATAGTTTAGTGTGTAAAAGCCACTCTTAGGCCACAAATCACTGAGTGGTTGTTGCTGACAGGTACTGAACTGGTGGGATGAAGGAAGGTCAGGGAGGAGAGGAGAGAGGCTGTTAAATGAGGACAGCAAGAGAGTGTATATAAAACAGTGGGTAAGTGGACCAGCCACCCCTCTGGGTATAGTCTATTATTGTGTTAGCAAGGCCATGAATATTTACATTTTACTGTTTTCACTTATTTGTATTTATTCCCAGCTGTTATTGCTTTTTATTTTGTTAATGAACTCAGCTGATAAGAATGCCTTACGTCTGCACACTATATTTTGTTTATAAAAAGGCTATGATGGACTGTTTAACACTAGAATTAACATAGCCTATGAGAAAACACATAAATCCCGCCCACCTTAAATCCATTAACAGAAACTTTTTCATATTTTAGTAATAAATGTTACAATGTTATGCTTTACATATTCTATAGTTTATGCCTACATTTTGTAACATTTATTACTAAAATATGAAAAAGTTTCTGTTTTAACAATGTGTTTACATAGATTACTGTAGAAACGGAACACACATGAAATGCTTGTGTTCCAAATAACGATCTGTTATTTCCACTCTAAAACTCCAGCAGTTCACTCCCAGATAATCAAACAAGGCATGAGCAGGGAGAACTTAGTGAACATTCTGTGACGGTGGGGAATGGAATAGCAGGCTGCTTGCTGCTTGTCTTAATCGGCAAATTTACAGGACAAAAGATGCTGACGGAGAGGTGCAAACGAATTTAAGGTGGGCCAGATTTACCAGTTTTCTCGTAGGCTCTGGTAATTCTAGTGTTAAAGGGGACCACAAATGACTTCATATGAAGGATTGTTTTAAAATTGAAAATTGTGCAAAATGTGAAAGTCAATTAATCTATCGCAGTGTTTTATTATCTTTTAAAACAAAGTTACCAAAACAATGTACCATTTTATTTACATATTACCAGATTATAGAAATGTACTGGGTATAAACTGTATGTTAAAAATGCATGCAAGTTTGTTAGGAAATTTCGTTACAAAAGGCTAAGCCACTTCCTTCTGAAAAAATTCTTCCTAGTACCAATCTAAAACATTAATCTAAATGACAATTTCCGTGTGGTTTTTGGCTTCTTGAGTTGAGGGGTTGTACAGAATGTGGTAATATCTCTTAAATTTTTAATTTAAGGTTATGTCTGTTTAGTAATGATTTTCACTTGCTTCTATGATTACTAAAAATGTTTACTTCTTTCTCTCATAACATGTTAACTTCATGATATATCTATGGGTAATGAAAACAAATTATTTAAGGGGTATATCTTTTGTCTTGGGGAAAGTCACATTATTAATCAAACATAGTAACACAAAGATCAATTCAAGTACATACACACACTAAATGTAACTGTTCGCTGTTGCATACAGCATACACTTCAGTTATACTGGCTTCAGTTACACTCTTAGCAATACACACACTGTTTGTACAGTTTGGCCATGGTTAAAAATTTCCCTATCTTTATCTATATAATGTATACATTAATATATATATATATATATATATATACATTTATATATATATACTGTATATACTGTACAGATTTTTTGTTGTACAACATAAAATCATTCTGCACAACACTAGGCTCCAAATCAGTGCAGCACATTGACATTAGTACATTATAATATCTCTCTGTTTAATAGACCCAGTACTGACTTTCCATGTTTCTCTCAGCCCCATTGGTTTGTTTTGATTTATCATTAATCTGATCATCTTGTAGGCAGGTGTCCTCATATCTTCACCGTGGTATATGTAGCAGCATTGCCATCTGCAGGAGCTTACCTGGTTGTACAGTGTACACCTTTGCTTGCACACTGGGGGTTTTCTTTGTGATTTGTGGACAGCTCAGTTGAACACAGAAACACTAATGTAATATGTGGATACAAATGTATATCTCTTCTCTTTTCTGCTGCAACTTGATGAGAACTGAAAGAGCTAACATATTTCACATTTACGCTCATTGCTTTTTAACTAAAACGTGACTATTAGTAAGCTAAAAAAAGAGTTTGATCAACTTGCTATCACTATTCACGTCTTTACATTTTTGCATGATGCATTTAACGTATTGTCCCAAAATCAAGAGTAACTAGCGTGTCGAAGTACAACCTTTTCTTGTAGCATTTTGTCTGAACACCAACAAAGAAATTTAAGAACTCAAAGAAAACCCATACATAATTCTCCATACTGGCAGGACCTCAGCAGGTATATGAATTCTTTTGCATAGTTTTTCAAATGAATTGAAGAAAGATGCAATTAGTTTGCAGGTAATCAAGCACATACAGTACATAGTCTCATAATAATAAACGATAAAAAGAGTTCAGTATTTGACAGTGTCATCTCCGAAGAATGAGCTTAAATACTAGGTTGATCAACAATTGTGAGTTCTCTCTTTATTTATTTTGTCTTTCTCCTGGTACAACAGTTTTCTTCCTACCTCCCAAATATGTTACATTGGTGGGCAGCACTAAATTGGCACTATATGAATGATTATGAAGGTGTTTAACTGTGTGCTCTGCAATTGAGTGGTGCCACTGCTGGAACAGGATTAAGCTGGAAATGGAAGGATGTATGGCTTTACTGTGGGTTATTCTGTACATATTACAATAAATATATGTATTAACTAACTGTTTTAATGCTCAAAAGTGGGTCAGGTGCTGAAACCATCAAATGTTCTTCTATTGCAAAATGTCATGGTATAACACAGCCTAGGGAACACACAAGAGAAAACAGAAAATAAAGTAAGAACAGAGTCATTACCGGGTATGTCAATGTACACATTCACTCTTAGTTTTGAAATTCACCTAAACAGACAGATACACCAAAAGCATTTTAGTAATTCTGTAAACTATACTTGATTCAGGATCAACTCCCTATGTTGAAAAGCCATTTATCAATCTTCAGATTTACTTATCCAGTTTAGGGTCTTTTCGTTTCTATCCCAGAATTATTAGGAATAAGATCAAGCCTGTTCATCGCAGGGCACATACAGGCTCATTCACAAATGCAGGCACACAGGCCAATTTAGACTTGTCACACAGCCTAGTTTGCTCATGTTTTTGGTTGTGTGAGGAAATCTAGAAGAGCCAGTGGAAAACCCAAGCAGACATTGGGAGAACTTGTAAGCATCCACAGTGTTATACACTAACATGCGGATCCACAATCCTAAAATACAATGCAGATAAAAATCAAGTTAAAGATAAGGAGCTGTTAATACTACTTATGTTTTCTAAATGGTTTGTTCTTTCAGTTCCTCTGGAAGTGTTAATGTATTACTTCTGTTGACCCATCTATAGCAAGGTAAACTTTTGAATTTTGGCAAACCATTGTTTTGTTTTCAACATAAAAATCCAACTTGACATTACTAAGTAGTGGTCTTCAAAGAAAAATCAATATAGGGATGCTTAAGCAGTGCTTTCATATGGTCAAAGTTTCAGCTAATTGACAATCTTCTCGATTGTCACCATGCATTTCTATATCCTGGACTTTGTCTTGCATGCGTATTGGGCACCGTGTTAGTCTGCTACTCAATTGGTCAATATTCAGAAGTACCTCTTCCTACTAATGTGGTTCAGCATCTTGTTATCATTCTTGTATTCTGTATCCTGCAACTAACACTCCGCAAATGGCATTGTGTTATTCTTCTTTTTCCTATTATGGTGTTTATTTATCACATAATTAGCCACTGTGATTTATTTGACATTCTGCAAATGTTGCTGCTGTTCTTTTTATTTTTGCTATTATTCTAGAGCATTTCTTTGCTCTCACTTTGCAATTATAAATCCACAATCACATTTGCTGAGGTTTCCACTACCTGAAGTTTCTGAATTTCCAGAATGTATAAGCTCATAAGCCTTGGATTAAGGCCAAGACCAACATTGCAGTAGTTTGCAAGTAACCATCTGACAGACAGAATTACCTTAGCATTTTATTATATATGACTAGCTGAGGTAACCATTCTTCACACAATCTAAAGATTTACTCTTTGGATGCTACTTAAAATCAATGTAAATAATTTGTAAATGAAATATTACAGAGCAGTAGAATTGTTGACATTGTAGATATACAGGCTAATATCTTAAGTTTGCCTTTGGCCATCAATATATTATTTAGATATTCAAAGAAAATAAAAAGTATAGTTAAATCAACTGAAATATGTAACATACTGTATTAGGTTGCATGTCATTGCAGCTTTTCCTCATAAATTCTATTTTTGTTATTTTAGGGGCACAAATAAATGATTCCCTAGTTGTGCTCACCTTTGAACAAAGGTGTCTGTGTGAGAAGCAGCTCCTGCCTAAGGCCCTATACCTCTTCATAGCCATTGTGAAGTTGACGCTTATAGGGAATTGGTGTGCCGTAGAATGAATAATTAGAATGTGTTAAGATAATTCAGGAGATGAATACATTCTCTCTTACTGTGTCCTGTTAAACTGTCACATCAATCACATTTTATTCTTGGATTTTAACCTGAAGTCATGTCCCATTATGATATTTTGAAAGTCCTAACTTTTGAAACCTTTATACTATTACTCCAGTGTTCAAATCAGTGCCTGTTCATTCAGTGATTTATTTTTTTTGGATAATGTGACAATTATGCATTGTTTTAATTTTATTTATGTAAATCACACAATGGAGGATTTTCAGGCAGATTGTACACCTTATGGGAAATGTTCACTGGGTGTTAATAAGCTATGCTAGCTTTTAAAATCCTACTTTATGTCATACTGTTAGGCAACAGGGGTTCTGGGCAAAAATAAATGACATAATATGATTCATGGAGACTTGCAGAAAGCCTTTGATAACAGTTCTTCACAAAAGATTGATCATTAATCTATAAGCCACAGGCAGCTCTGTGCTGATATTTAAATTGGACTGAATGTTTGCTAAAAAAGAATCAAGAAAAGGAAGAGAGTGCTTAACTTAGAGACATATCATTAGTGCAGAATCCTCCATGGAGTTTCACAGGAATTCTAAGCAGTTCTTAAAAATGATGTGTGTGTATCAGTGTATCAGCATAACTTTATTCTATATGTATTGAATAAAACATTCCAAGGGTAGTTAAGTTTTGCTATATTGCAGAAAAAGTTCACTTTTATAAATGAAGGTGCATTATGTGCAAACCAAAAACTCATTAGTGAAGACAGTTTTGTGAAGTGTTATGCACTACTCTGCTAATCAGACTCCAAAAGATATGTGATATACCGCTATATACTTCATTAAAGAACATGTAGGCACTATTTTATACTCCACAAGAAATCACTAATAATTTTAAGAATAATGGTTATTTATACAATTCTTTTAACTGCTAACATATTTTTGTGTGATGAAAGGCATTATTTGAGTCAATTTGAAAACATTAAAATAATTGTAACAAGCATAATTAAAATAATTTTAAGCTACGGTAAGTTAAATGTAAAATGTTCAAATGCAGCTTGTTATTTAGTGTACCAAATACAGTGTCATTTGGTATTTATTACAACTTATTTTATGTACCTACTGTTTGTACAAATTGAACATTTTCTTTATCTACAGGACAAGAGGTTATAAAAACAGGCATGTGAAGATCCCAGGTGGCCATTTTTGGATAGAAGGTGACCACTATGGCCATAGTTTTGACAGCAACAATTTTGGACCTGTAAGTAACTAAATCCAACAGATATTTAAGGGACATGCATGCATTATGAACTTTATTCTACTGTCCAGATTTTTTCATGCACTGCCAGTTTTAATTAACATGCATTTTAATATCCCCAGTTAATTTGTCTTAGCAGTAGACTATAAAAAATGTAAAACAAATATTGTTCATGGAAAGGATTTTTCTCTTTTAGCATCAGAAATTGCCATTTTAGCCTATGGACCTCTGACTCTCAGTGGAATATGTACTGTCTGCCATCTGTGTTTACTGTCTTTGTTATTCATTTATTTGGAGATCTTGCATATTTGCTTTTTCTGCCTGATACTAATTTTTGTTTTTCCACTTATGAATTGCCCTGTCTACAAACTGTTTATTTCCTGTTTTCTATTTGCAATAGAAAATCTGCTCCTGATGAAATTCTTTAATTATGCTTATTAATATAATTAACAATTAAAAACATTTCACTGGTACAGTTAAAATAAGGGGGCTTCTATTGTATGCAGTATACAGGACAAGATGCTCTTCTGGGAAGATGCAGTGAAAAGGACATAGTAGTTACCTTCAGCAGTATTCCTTTTATGTAAAGAACAAAAATAGAATGACTCGGCTATTCAAAAATATGGTATTTTAAATAATTTCATGTTTTGTTTAGATAATTCCTTTGCTTTCAATATAAGGTTGAATGTTAACAATATACCTACACATCAGCATATTAACTTTAAGAATCAGTACTTAATGAAAGCACATTTCTATTTTCAGTTCCTTTTGTATCACTTATAATGAACAGCATTTGTTATAGTAAGAAAGAAATTGTTTCTTGGTATTCTTTTTATTCATTGTTTTGGTTGTTAAGTGACTTACAGTATATTACATCACACATGGAAAGGTTAGAACTATAGTAGAGTCATCTTTTAATATTTCAGGAAATGATGTATGCAGTGAGAAGTCAAGCAAAATGACATCTTTTGTTAGCTAACTGAACAGATTGCAATATGTACGGTTTTGAGGCAACTCAAGTCCCTTCTTCAGTACTACAGGAAATTATGTCAAATATTTTTTTTAGTTATTATGTGGCATCATAGAATTTTACTTTCTCAGTCAATAAAATCCTTTTTAAGGCATTATTGTGTAGGCAATCTGTTTGTGAATTCTTTTTATGACCAGTAACGCGCACTGCACGATAACATGCAAAGAATACACTTGACTTGAGCATTCCTAGTTTTCATACTCTTTCTCTGTACGTTTAGCATTCGTTTGCTCAGAGCAGCTCTTCTTTTCTCCACCCTAGCGACCCACTTCTCCTCTTTTTGAGTTTGGCATCTTTTTCACGTTAAAACTGATTAAGTCAGTGTTTGTGTTGCAATTACTTAGTACGTTTTCCTTAATTTTTCACTTAAGCTGACACTTAAGTCTTCATAGCAGTAGAGTGTTGTACCGTGTTAGCCTTAGACTGATACAGGAGAAAGTAGGGTGAAATGACACCTTTTATTGGCTAACTAAATAGATTACAAATGCAAGCTTTCAAGGTAGCTAAGGCCCCTTCATCAGGCAAGGTGTAACAAAGAAACTGAAAAATACTCTAGCTTATATTGGAACAGAAAAGTGATTTTTTTCTTTCATCTTAGCAAACTTTTTGTTCAAATGTTAGCAAAATGAATATACCTGAGATGAATTAACCCTGAAAGAAGAGGACAATGAACTAATAAAATGTAGAGATAAGATAACCATCACTAGAGAAAGTCCTGTAAGGTTTTTTTGAAGTGCATTGTCTGTAAGATAGGCCACTGATGTGGTCAGTGGATCAATCAGTCTTAGTCCACATATGTGGTCATAAAACTCTTGTCTCTATTTAGACCATTTCGTAGAGTGTTGAATTTAAGCATATGTTTGTATACCCATTCTCTCCGCTCCTGTTGGGTCTTGAAATTACTCATAAGCGCAGTGACGCTCAGATCCTTTATGCTGTGGCCATTACTGTTAAAGTGTGCTGCCACCGGAAGATCAATACTGTTCTGATTAATATGAAATCTATGTGAGTTCATTCGCTGGCGTAGTGTTGACCAGTTTCCTCTACATACAGTTCAGTGTTTGTCACCTTATGCACAAGATTACGTAGACCACATTAGCAGATTTGCATGTGAACGGACCCTTTATTTTATGCTCCTGTTGGCAATGTGGTATAAGTACCTGATTTGTCGTGTAGATATGTGCACAGGTGCCACACCTGTTTAGTAGGCAGGGAGATGTGCCACTTGCTGCCGAGCCACACATAGAGGTTTGGTGGTTGCCTGTATGCAGGAAGGGGAGGTTCTGGGAATACATCCTTCAGTTTATTGTCTTTTTGTACCATGGGTTGAAGCTCTTTCATAATTTTGCAAAGTGTTTCCAGATGTGGATGATAAGTTACAACTAGTGGGACCCAGTTCTTGGTTTCTGCACCTTTGTATTCAAGAAGGTTTTCTCTGGGTATAGCCATAGCTCTCCTGATTTGCAGGTCTGTTGATTTGGGAGTGTACCCTTGTTTGATGAAGTCTGCCCTCAGTTTCAGCAGTTGTGTGTCCCAATCCACTGGGTCTGAGCAAATACGATTGTAACATATTGCCTGGCTGTAGATGATGGAGTTCCGTATATGCTTTGGGTGGAAACTGTCATTTCTTAGATATGTCTGTCTGTCTGTTGGTTTGTGAAAAATAGAGGTCATAAGGGTACCGTCCTTTATGCGAATGGTAGTGTCCAGAAAGCTGATTTCTGTTTGTGAATAATTTAATCTGTTTTATGTTGGGGTGGAATGAATTGTAATTCCTATGGAAGCAAAGAAGGTCTTTTTTGCTTCGATTATAAGAATGTCATCTATGTAGCGAAAGTAAAGCATTGGTTTTATTGCGCATGTTGACAAGAAGTCTTGTTCTAATCTTGCCATGAATAAGTTTGCGTAATGGGGTGTAAAACGACATCCCATTGCAGTTCCTATCAGTTGTAAGTAAATGTCCTGACCAAAAGAAAACACATTTTGAGTTAGTAGGAATTTTATCATTTGTATCACTGGCTCTGTAAGCCATGATGTCGCAGGTACATCTGACAGGCCGTAGTTCCATCATCATGGGGGATGTTTGTGTATAATGCATTCACATCCATTGTAACAAGTTTTTTAAGAAGGTGGGTGGTTTCCTTTACATAGCTGGGTGTGTTTCTGGCAAGGGGTTTGAGAATGCTTTCAACCCATTCTGAAATATTTTCTGTCAGTGTGCCAATTCCTGAGATTATTGGCCTTCCTTGGTTACCATCTTTATGGATTTTGTAGAAGTATCCCACTTTTGGATCCTCAGGGATCCGACTACTGATGTGGTCCTTGATGTTAACAGGTAAGTTGCTTAACAATGTCTTCAGTTCTTCATGTAAACATCAGTGGGGTCCTCCCGTAGTTTGCAGTAATAAGTGGTATTAGAAAGCTGCCTCTGTGCCTCTTTTATATAATCAGATGTGTTCATGATTACTAAGGCACCCCCTTTATCGGCTGGTTTGACAATGATCTCTGTGTTTTCCCTTAGTGAATGTATGGCTTGCTTTTCTTGTAAACTGATATTGTATACCTGGTTCTGCTCTCGGTCCAGGTTCCCAGTTTTGACCCACTGTCAGAAGCTGTCTATGTATCTGTCCAGAGTGGGGTTTCTTCTGGGTTTTGGTGTCCATGTGGGTTTTTTGGTGGAATTATTGTAATCATGCTTGTTTCCTGTGTATTACTGTCCTTCTTATTATGGAAGAATTCTTTAAGTCCGAGCTTTCTGAAAAAGTCTTCCATATCACTGCACTGAGTCTGATTGAAAATGAAAATGAGATGTCAGTACTCTCAAAGGACTTCTCATTCTGTCTGGCTAAACCTATCGACAAAATCAGACTCTGCAGTGATATGGAAGAATTTCACGTAGACTATTTAGACTATTTGTTTGTTTTCTCCCTTGCTCATCTCTACCGCTCCATTGTCATTTTTTTAACTGTTTTGCCAAGCACTAACATTTTTTTCTGATTTTATAAGTCTGTTTGGTTAATGACACCCGCTGAATGAAAATTTTGTTGTATCATATACACTATTTACTATGTACACAAGGCAATAAGGTTGAGTTTGATAAATCTGATTTAATATATATCCTAATAAACACTGTATATGCTATGCCACTGAGTAATATGAACCACTTTTTGGTTTAGTTTATTAGGGCCTGTCAATAAAATTATTCATCTTCCTTTTTTGAAGATAATAACAAAGAAAAAAGTGTCCATTATTGTACCATGTCTTTGGTTTCTGCATGGGCTCAATCTATATTAAATAATAACAAAATCTGCCACTCAAAACCGTGTGGTTATAGTTACTGTTTCAGTTAAAGGCAACATTGGTTAACGTGATAATTCAATATCACTAACTATATTAGCATTTGCATATATTTTTAAGAAGTACTAAATGACTACTGTTGATTTGCATCTTGTACCGTTACCAGTTTTGTAAATTATGGTTACATTTTTAAGGACTTTTGTCAACATTTAGCAAACATGAAAATCATGTTCTTGTAGATGTCTAAAGATTCAATTTTACTGTAATGTTGAGCACTAGATAGTGACAAACTTAACTTAATGTTGTGGGTTTCAGACTACCTTTCATTTTGGAAAAGAATTCAGCCAAACTCTTCGTATTGTTAAAATAAATGCTAGTACTTTTATTAAAACTGGTTTTCAACATCCTATTATATTTATAATGTATAATGTAAAACAATGTAAAAGTTGGTGATATGCAACAAGTGTCTAAGGCAAAGGCTCCATTTCCAAACACTCACAAGTGTTGTAATTTAGTGACCTTATAATCGTGCGTACTTAAAAACAATTATATCTTAAATATTCTAAAAGAAAAAGTTTCAATATCAACTGTCTATAAAGTAACAATTAGAAGATTTTTTTTCGATGAAGCATGTTTATATAAGCTTATATACCTTTTTTTAGGATCACAATGAACACAGTGCGAGCCAGTCAACGATAAATCATTTATTTCAAAACCATATGCAAGAAGTGATATCACTCAGCCTACATGTGCTTTTACCTGAATCTATCTACCTGTAAATCTACTGTAGATTAAAGAAATGTGTCAGGAAAATAAGCTAAGATTGATGAGCAAAAAACTGGAATACACAACTGTAACAGACACGTCAGTTCACAAATGGGTGTGACATCAGCAATTAACTGACATTTATAAGGTCTTAGCTTACAAATATATGTTATACTTAATTCTTTGATACTCATTCTGCAGTCTATATCTATCTATCTATCTATCTATCTATCTATCTATCTATCTATCTATCTATCTATCTATCTATCTATCTATCTATCTATCTATTTTGTTAGATATTTTTACAATGTTTTTACTGTAATAAAACAATCAAATACACACTGCTAATTAGAAAAAAGTACGGTGGGCTGGCGCCCTGCCCGGAGTTTGTTTCCTGCCTTGCACCCTATGTTGGCTGGGATTGGCTCCAGCAGACTCCCCGTGACCCTGTAGTTAGAATATAGCAGGTTGGATTATGGATGGATGGATAATTAGAAAAAAGGTCCAGTCATAAATACAATGAAACATATTAAAGAAGGATAAGAAGACAGTTAACACTAGAAACCCCACCATTACCTAGTGTGAAAATCCATCTCATACCAAAAAAGTATATTTTTGCTAATTAATTCAAACACTTAAAGTTAAAAAATAGAAATTAGCATAGCAGGCATATTTTAAAATAACATCAATAAATTCTTGCCAGATTCTGAAAAAACTCTGCACTGTTCCAAGTAAAGAAAATTTGATTGTTTCTGCTGTGTTGTTTTTGCTACTCCGGAAATATCTGTAGGAACACTCTGCGAAAAACTCAAAGCATATCTAAGGGTCCAATTTATTTCTTATGTCTCTAATTAAAATAAATTGCTAACTAGAAGTTTGTACTAATTACGGATATCTCCAAGATTGGTAAAGAATATGTAATGATATGCTATACAAAAAAAATTACATTGCAAATGAAACTCAATCTTCTGACTATAACACAATTATTATGAGCAAAGGCTAGTAAGATTCTAGCACAACAGATACATAAAAAAGTGACAGAATTACAATGATTAAGAGCACAGTTGGAAGCAAACAAAGTGAACGGTAAGAAATAATGAATGTATTTAAGAAATATTATAAGCCTTTATACACATCAGACTGCAATGAAGGAGAAGCCTAAGTAATCAGTTTCATCAGTGAATTAGACATGATCAACACACTGCTTATAGTGCAACTGAACAATCCCATGAGGCACATCAAAATTTAAGTTCTGTAACTTCCCTACAAAGCAGGAAATCCATGATTCAAGATAGTTACCCTCAAAATTTTATAACAAGTTATTTGTTAAATTAGTCCCATTAATATTAGTTTAGGAAGCTCCTCTTCATATCTTTCAGTTGCTCCCATTTAGGGGTCACCACAGTGGATCATCTGTCCCCATCTATCCCTCTGATTTCCTGCCACACTGACTACCATCATATCCTTCCTCACAACAAACAAAATCTTCTTCTTTGACCTTCCTTTTTTCCTCTTTCCTGGCTGTTCCATTCTTAACATTCTTTTCCAGATGTACCCCTTATCTCTCTTCTGTACATGCCCAAACCATCTTTATCTAGTGTGATGGACAGCCGGGTCCCATGCCCGGCCGGGACGCCTCTGCTACATACGTCCCGGGGGAGCCACCATGGGCAGTGCAATGCCTCCCCCCGGGTGCCTGGGGGCAGCCTCCCTGGCCGGGGGTCCTACCCCAGTCTTCCCCGTGGCTCCATGGGACATGGAGTCCACTACAGCCCGGTTGGGAGATGGGGTGGCTGCTAGGGGGTGCTGCGGAGAGCCAGCCGCCGCAATGGACGAGTTACCAGCCCCACCCGGAGGCTCAATTAAGACCAGCTGGTCAAGCACCTGGAGCACTGCCGGGTGGACCATAAAAGGGCGAACCCTCCTTCATTCGAGGCCAGAATCGGGAGGTAGAGGACGAGATTGCCTGGGAGGAGTGGAGGTGCCAGGAAGAGTTGTTGGTGCTCTATTTTAAGTGTTTTTGGGACTGTGTTGGGCCTGTGGAACATGGGGAAGATGTGCGTCCACAGGCTGAAGAAGTGCAATAAAGCCTGTTGATTTTACATGTGCCTCTGCGTGGTCTGTGCCGGGTCAGGCGCTATATAGAGCAGCCTTCACACTAGCCTCTATCACTTTGTCCCCAAACTACCATACTTATGTTGTCTCACAATGCTTGAACTCTCTTCTTCACCTCCCTGCTGCACTCTCCATTGCTTTGTACTTGTTGAACCCAGGTATTTAAATTTGTCTACCTTCACCACCTCTAATCCTTGCTTTTGCACCGTTCCGCCATTTTCCCTCTCATTGTCACACATGTGCTCCATCTTACTCCTACTGACTTTCATTCCCCTTCTCTCCAGTCAATACCTCCACCTCTCCAGGTTCATCTCAACCTGCTGTCTTCTCTTGATCACAGTGTCATCCGTGAATATCATAGTCCACAGAAACTCCTGTCTGACCTCATCTGTCAACCTTCCCATCACCATTCCAAACAGAAAAGGGCTCAAAGCCAATCATTGACATAATCACACTCTCACCTTGAACCAGACTGTCATTCCTACCACACACCTCACCGCAGTCACACTGTCCTTATACATATTTTGCACCACCCTCACATACACTTCTGCTACTCCTGGTTTCCTCATACAGTACCATAACTCCTCTCTTGACACCCCTTCATACACTTCCTCTAAGTCCACAAACATGCAATGCAATTCATTCTGGCCTTTTCTGTACTTCTCCATCAACACTTTTAAAGCAAACATCAAATGTGTAGTACTCTTTCCTAGCATGAAACCAGATCACCACCTCTCCTCTCAGCCTAGCATCCATCACTGTTTCCCATATCTTCATGGTATGGCTGATCACCTTTACACCCCTGTAGTCACTGCAACACTACACATCTCCCTTTTCTTGAAAATTGGTACTAATATACTTCTTCTCCACTCCACAAGCATCTTCTCGCTTTTCAAGATTTTGTTAAACAATCTACTTAAAAACTACTACCTTCTCACATAAATATCTCCATGTCTCAATTGGTAAATCATCCAGTCCAACTGCTTTTCCACTGTTCATCTTTTTCATAGATTTCCTTAATTCAGCCATGCTGATCCCTGGTACTTTGTGATTTACTATATCTGCTTCCTCCAACCTACACTCTCTCTTATTTTCTATATTCATAAGTTCTTCAAAGTACTCCTTCCACATTTTCAGCACACTCTTCCTGCTTGTCAATAAATTCCATCTGCATCCTTTATCACCCTGACCTGTAACACGTTCTTTCCTGCTTAGTTGCTCGGTCTGGCCAATGCAAGTGTTTATCCTTCCTTTGTGTCCAGTTTCTGGTATAGTTCATCTCCTCTCTCTTCACCTTGCACTGCTTTTTGTACACCTGTCTGATTTTGTCATCTTTCTGCTTTTCACAATTCTTTTTCACTATAACCTTTTTCTCTTTATGCTTTCCTGTATTTTCTCATTCAACCACTAAGTCTTTTTGTCTTCCTTTCTCTGTCTAGATGTCACACCAAGCCCCATCCTTCCCTCTCCCTTACCACTTCAGCTGTGGTGTTCCACTCATCTATCCTCTCTTCACCACAATCCAGTGCCTATCTCCAAATTTTACACAATAGTATTCCTCTTTCAGCTTCCACAGCCTGATATTTAATTCCATTCTCACTCTCTTCCTGTTTTTCACCTCAAAATTCATACTGCATACCATCAATCAATGCTGTCTAGCTACACTATCCTCTGCCACCACCTTACAGTCCCCAATCTCTTTCAGTAGTCCACCTGTATTCACCTTACTCCACAGTTAATAGTTCTTCTTTTTCTTCTTCTTAAAATATGTATTTACCACTGCCAATTTCATCTTTTGCAAAGTCAATTACCATCTGCAGTTCAACATTTCTCTCTTTAACTTTGCCCATCACCTCCTCATCATCATTCCCTTCACCAACATGTCCATTAAGGTCTACGCCAATCACCACTTTTTCTTCTTTGGGTATACTCTCCACCATTTCATCTAACTCATTCCAGAAATCTTCTTTCTCCTCAATCTCACATCCCACTTGTAGGGCATATGCACTGATGACATTTAATATTATCCCTTCGATTTTCAGGTTCATGCTCATCACTCTGTCAGCAATTCTCATCACCTCCAAAATTCTCCTAATATACTTCTCCTTCACAATTACCACTGTCCTATTTCTCTTTCTGTCCACCATGGCACCCACCTCTGATGCTTCTGGCTTAACTTTCTTTCCATCTTTTCCCATTCTGTCATCATAGTGCCAACATTCAAAGTTCTGATTCTGAATTGCACATTCTCTCCCATTGTCTATGAACCTGCTTTCCCATTCTTTTTCTCCTTCACCTTCTTTGCCCAGCAGTATTATAGTTTCCACTCATACCCTGCTTGTTATAGATTAATAATGTCCATGTATTGGCAAAAGCTTTATCAAATATAATGGCTTCTTTCAATAATATCAAAGTATCCAACAGGATTTGTCAACAGCTATTGTCAGACCTTAGATGACTATTTGATGAGCTCTACCACCTTCATCATGTGAAGTTCTACGTTCTTTGGATAAAGAAAATGAGTTTGGTAGAGTAACATATGAGATCCCTTTTGCTTTACTGGTTTTGGACATCTTATTTGTGCATGGACTAACTTTACTCAAGCACAGAAGCCCTACTCCAGCCAAACATAATAAATTCCAATTACTTTATGTTACTTCAGAACTACATTACTTATACAAGTAGCATAAGGTATGTAGTATATGTTGTCAAAGCAATCAGGGGAGGTGAGCTATATACCAAACATAGATTGGTAATAAAGGATTTGAACATTCAGAAACCAGTTAAAGACAAAATAAGAAAATACGCAAGAATTACAATCATTAAAAGAAACCAACAAAAGTCAGGAATACACAAGTAGACTTAAAGAAACATTTGAAGCAGCAGAAGAAAATGAAGATAGCAGCAAAGGAAAGTGGGCCTTAAATAAAAGATGGATAAAATTTAAGGAAACATATCAAAGTGTTACATGCATCTGCAGAGTTATGACAGTAATAAAGGACCTAAGAGAAAAAGAACTAAATGGTGGAATGATGAAGTGAAGAGCAAGGTGGGAGAGAAAAAGAAGGCATAGAGAAAATATTTAAGCACAAAAACTGAAGGTGTCAGGGAAGTATTCAAATAAAAGCACGGAGAGGCTAAAGGAGATTGTAAAATCATCAAAGAAAAATGTTGGGAAGAATTTGATAAAAAAAATTGAGGAAAATTTTATTGAAAATCAAAAACAGTTCCGGAATATAGTCAAACAGTTAAAGGGAAATCAAGCACAGAAAATCAGAAGAATAAACAATTCAAAATTAGAATTGCAGACAGAGGTTGCCAGGGTTCTTAAGGCCTGGAGAGCCCACTATGCAAAATAATTGAAGAAGGGATAACGTGGGAAGAAAAACAACATGAAAATCTATTTGAGGAGCGGGGGATGAAGGAAGATAAAGCAAAAGAATATTGAGGAATTACGGAAGAAAAAACAAATAATGCCCTAATGGAAACAAACAACAGCAAACCAGCTGGGACAGATGGGATAACAGATGAAATGTTAAAGTATGGCGGAGCAACAATAGTTAAATGGCTCAAAAAATCTTTTGGCATTTATGGAATACAAAGGGAATACTGGATGAATGGGAAAGAAATATAATTATACCAGTATATAAAAAGGGGGATTCCATAAGCTATGATAACTATACAGCAATACATTTGTCATCAGTGGTATTAAAATATATTCAAAGATAATAGAACAAAGTTAAGAACAGCAATGCAGAATACATTAAATGAAGAGCAAGCAGCACATAGACCAAGAAGGCAAACACAAGATCATATTTCCTTATAAAAACAATAATTGAGAAAAGATTAGATAAAAATAAATATGTATACCGATTGTTTCCTGATTTAAAAACAGCATTTAATTCTGTACCACAAAGATATATACAGTATGGGAAGCATTAGATACAATGAAAGCCTCAGAAAAATTAAAAAGGATCAAAGTATGTATTTGTCAAAAATGTGTAGTAACGGTACAATTAAATGGGCAAGTATCAGAGAAATGGAATATTGAACAAGGTATCAAACAGGGAGATAGTATCAGTACTTTACTATTTGTGATATATATGGATTATATAATCAACATGGGCAAGAAAGAAATTAGAAATGCAGCTTTGGGATACTACAAATTAAGGCCAGTATTGACTCAGGGTCTGATATATGCAGACAATATAACACATTACAATAAGTGTGCAACAATTACAAAGGAAATTAATGACATGGACATTCAAGCTAGAAGCGAAAGATATAATAATAAATACAGAAAAAAGTAAAGTAATGAAAATAGCAAGGAAACAAAAAGAGAGAAGGCACATTTGGGAACAGGTAGATGGAAAACAACTACAAAACATTTAAATGTATGAGTACCTGGGAATAATCATAAGTCAAGATGTAAAGACAGATGAAGAAATCAGAAAAAGAATAAATAAGACAAATAAGGTATACTATCAAATTAATAACACCTTAACAAGAAAGAATTAAGTATAAAGGCGAAGATGCATCTATATAAAACCATATTTATACCAGCAATCTTATACATGATAGAATCTTGGACAACACTGGTTAAACAAAAATCTAAGAACAAAAAGAAACAGGATAAGAAATAAAAGAATCCATAAAGAACTGGAAGTGCAACCACTCACAGAAACCATAGAAATAAATTAGTTATTGTGGTATGGTTATAATATAATGATAAGTGAATCAATATATCCTGTAAAGGTATTTGAAATGAAGTGTGAAGGAGAAAGACAGAGGGGAAGACCTGGAAAGGTATGGGATGAAAATGTGAAAGTAGCAGGGAGAAAGAGAGAAATGACCATGGAACAAGTGAAGACCCTGACAAAAGATAGAAAAAAATATAATCAATGGTTCAAGACCCGAACACTGTAAAGTATAATGGGAGAAGATTAAGTAAGTTTCTTTAGAAGACAAAACCGAATAGGGCTGTCCCTTGTCACCAATGATTTTAGCAATGGCTATTTAGCCACTGGCTTTTTGCCTTTGAAAACACTCAAAAATAATTATACTTCACACAAACAGATGTGCAGATTAGCAAAGTATTCAACATCTGATTATATGGAGACACATGTGAAGTGCTATACTCCTCGCCCAATCAGGTCTGCCACAGAACAGTGTCTGGTGATGTCACCTCTATGTGGCATCCAGTCTTAATTCTGGCTCTTTTCCTGTGTTGTTCCTAGTTGGTAAAATGGGCTGCCCTCAATGTATTTAAGAAACAACTGAAGGCCCATGTCTTCTGTGAATATCTGTCAAATTGATGAAGGGAAAAAAAGCTTTGCTCTGCAATATTTTATATTCTTGGTTAATTTGATTAAGTTTAATTGTTTCCGTGACTGTAAATGAACATTAGCCCATTACAACAATCTAGACGAGAACAGGCCATTCAATCCAACAAAGCTCACTAGTCCTATCCACTTAATTCTTCTAATAAAATATCAAGTGTACTTTTGAAAGTCCTTAAAGTCTTACTGTCTACTACACTACTTAGTAGCGTATTCCAAGTGTCTATGGTTCTCTGTGTAAAGAAAAATTTTTGTTTGTGCAAAATTTATGCTTAACAAGTTTCCAACTATGTCCCCCTGTTCTTGATGAGCTCCTTTTAAAATAACAGTCTCAATCCACTGTACTAATTCCCTTCATAAATTTAAACACTTCAGTCATGTAATCTCTTTTGCTTAAACTGAAAAGGCTCAGCTCTTTCAGTCTTTCTTCATAATTCATCCCCTCTGTAGCCCTGGAATGAGTCTAGTCATTCTTCTCTGGACCTTTTCTAGCACTGCTTGTAGCCTGGAGACCAAAACTGCACACAGTACTCCAGATGAGGCCTCACCAGTGGATTATAAAGCTTGAGCATAACCTCCTTGGACTTGTACTCCACACATCATGCTATATAACCTAACATTCTGTTTGCCTTCTTATTGGCCTCTGAACACTGTTTGGAAGTTGATAGTCCACTACAACTCCTAAATCCTTCTCGATGTAGTCTCGATTTTCAGACCCCCCCATGGTGTATTCAAACATAATATTTTCACTTCCTATGTGTAATACTTTACATTTACTGACATTAAATTTCATCTGCCACAAATTTGACCAAGCCTGTATGCTACCTAAGTCCTTCTGTAATGATTTAACAGATTCCAAATTATCTGCCAATCCACCTATCTTGGTATCATCTGCAAACTTAACCAGCTTGTTAGTTATATTCTTATCCAAATCATTTATATATACTGTATATATTAAAAATAGGAGTGGCCATACCATTGACCCCTGTGGAGCACCACTCTTCACATTAGCGACATCTGATAAGGTTCCTCGCACCATCACCCTCTACTTCCTGTGTCTTAGCCAATTCTGCATCCATCTACAAACATCATCTTTTAGTCCGATGCCCAACCTCTCATTTGGCACCTTATCAAATGCTTTCTGAAAGTCAAGAAAAACAATATCATAGACTTCATTTTGATCATATCCTTTGTGTTTCCTCATAGAATTCCAGCATGTTAGCAAAACATGACGATCATCTTCTGAACCCATGTTGACTGTTCAGTAAAACTCTTATTCTTGTCATGTGGTGTTCAATCTTATAATTATTAATTCCTTCTATTAATTTTCCTGTGATGCATACTGGCTTTTAGTTGCTTGGATCTGCCTGGTCACCCCTTATAATATTTATAATATTTGCTATTTTCCAGTCCTTTGGAATCTCCCCAGTGTGCAGTGACTTCCTGAAAATATGTGCCAAGGGTTTATATATGTAATCACTCGCCTCCTTAAAAACTCAAGGGTAAATATTATCTGGTCCTGGTGATTTCTTTGATTTCAGCCTATTTAATCTGAGCAGTACTTACCCTCTACAATTTCTAAATCCTTCGGCACCACCTTAGTAGTCTCATGTACGGCTTGAAAGTTATCCACTTCCTCACTTGTAAAGACCTCAGAAAAATGCAAGTTTAGAGTGTCTGCTGTTTCACTGTCTGTATCTTTTAATTCCCCTTTACTATTTCTGATGCATTTCACCTCCTCCTTGAGTGTTCTTTTACTAATAAAATACTGAAAGAACTGCAGTGGGCTGGCACCCTGCCTGGGGTTTGTTTCCTGCCTTGAACCCTGTGTTGGCTGGAATTGGCTCCAGCAGACCCCCGTGACCCTGTAGTTAGGATATAGTGGGTTGGATAATGGATGGATGGGTGGATACTGAAAGAATCTCTTATGGTCATTTTGCTTTTTATCTGCTATATTCCAACTGTCTTTTAACCTCCATAATACCATTTTTAACACTAGACACTGTGTCTACAACAATCTATGTGCAGTAAACATAACGTTAAAAAAGAAACGTTTTTCATGTTTTAGTAATAATTGACAAAATGTAGACATGAAGTTTATAATGTGTGAAGCCTGAACTCCAAATATCAAAGAAACACTTTCACAAAAGGTAGAAATATAACAGAACAAGTGCGCTTTTATTCAAGAATATAACTGCAGAAAAACAACAAGTGTTAGGGTGCGACATTGACATGCATTTACTATGACTGCTTCGGTGGCGCAACTGTATCAACTTTTGACTGGTAATCAAAACTTTACAGGTTTGATCCGTAACGAGTCCGTTTTGAGAAGTGAGCTGCTTTTATTCTTAAAGTGCGTCTTTATGTGAAAACATCAGTGTGGGGGGTGGGGGTAGGGTAGGATCGTGAACGCGACTGAGAGAATGAAACTGAATAATAGTAAAAAAAAACAAAACTAACCTTTACAAGTATCATACATTTATACCAGCTGTTACAGACTGAAATCAAATGTATGTTTTTATTCTAAAATAGTAAGAATTAATTATTACTAAAACATGAAAAAGTTTCTTTTTTAACGATGTGTTTACTGTACATAGATTGTTGTAGACACAGAACACATGAAATGCATGTGTTCCAAATAACAATACAGTATTTATAAAAGGTGTGATTTTGCTTGACATCTCTCTCTATACAACTCCAAGCAACTGACACGCAGGTAAACAGACTTGAGCTGAGGTGGGGGATGTGATAGCAGACTACTTGCTGCTTGCTGCTTATCAACACATTTAAAGGACAAAAGACGCTGACGGATAGGGGAGAAGCGATTTAAGGTGGGATGGATCTACGAGTTTTTTCATAGGTTCCGGTAATTCTAGTGTTAATGATTTCTCTCATGTTATTAGTCTTATATGCCTTATACAGTTGTTTTTTCCTTTGCAACTTCTTTTTTTTAAATCTTTAGTAACCCACTGCAGAATTTTCTTTAAATTTCCTATTAATTTCAAATTTAGGTATTTACGTGTCTTGCATTACATGTAAAACATTTTTAAACCTATTCCACTGCTCCTCGACTGTCTCCACACTTAAAAGCTTATCCCAGTGTATCCTCCTTAGACTTTGCTGCATCTGCTCAAAATTTGCCCTACTAAAGTTTTTACTGGTGGCAGTCGACTTTTGATACCTATTCGATTACACGTACTGAAAAAATGGGCCCTACCCTAATGTTACTCGATTGTTTACCTCTTTTGTAAGTTGCTTTGGATAAAAGTGTCTGCTAAGCAAATAAATGTAAATATAAATGATGTAATAACCTTGCAACATGCAAACAAGCAAGATCAATGTCATAATTCACATCTTTTCTGCCAAATTGTTTACTTCAACTTCCTCTACCATGTTAACAGTTATATATTAAAGTTGGCAAAAGAATTAAAAATGTCAGACATAATGTAAACACAAAAGGGGTCAGAGTCTCCAGTGCTTGGCCTCTAGTTCAAGAACTGATATACTTTTCATTTGTGTAGAAAGATGTTCTTTTTTAAAATTAACATGTTACATTTTTTCATTAAAAATACAGTTTCCTGTACTAAGAAAAAATCAGCCAGATAGATTCAACTTTCATTGTGTTGTTTAAAGTGTTGTATGCTTATTTACTCATAGTTGTGATTTCTGCTTATTTCCAATTTTCTAGCAGCCTGAGATATCAATTCATTTTTCCTTCATTCTTAGTGAACACAAAAGTTTTGCTCTCACACAAACACATGGGCCCTGCTCTGGGATGGTTCTCTATCCAGGGTTGGTTCCCCCTTTGCCACATGCAACCATGTACTGGATAAATTGGTTACAAAATGTATTAATGGATAAATACAGAACTGTATGAATCTTTTTAGTATTCCCTACATTTATCACTGTACTGTCATTCAGATAAGGATGAGAATCGTTTTCTTAAATTAGTAGTTGTGTATTAAAGCAGCACTCTAGGAACATTTTTATCTTGATATCTGAAAGCAGTTTATGCCTTGAAATTTAAGTGTGAATGAAAAAAACTTGAAATCCATTAGATTTATGAAATATGTGAGACAACATGTGAAACACTTGAATAGATACACATCTGAAAGTAATGAATTGAAAAAGTGGAGTTTTTCAGTTGCAGGCTTGCATGTACTAAATGCTTTGCAGTCTTCCCAATTTAGAAAATGAGGTTATCAATTCATCTGCAAATAGCCATTTTAATCATTAGGTTCACTATATAGAGAATTGTATATTTATCATTATAAATTTGCAGTATAAAGATAAAGAGAAGGCCCTACGCAGTTTATGGAATATCACACAGTTAGTGACCAGTAGACTCAAGCAGGAATGACTTAACAACAGTGCTGACACATCAGTTATTTGCATCATTTGCAAATGATTCAAACTCTTCAGAATCTACAACACACAATTTAGACACATTTAAAAGTATTTATGAGTACAGCTACATTCAAGTCAAAAATACATTCACAGATTATTCATTATAGTACTGAAAAGTTTATTGAACTGTAATTCAGCTGTGCTTTTAAAAAACATTTGGTTATAGCTGGGTACACAGTGGAAATGTGCAGCAAACATTGGTGCCAGGCGATTACCAAGAGCCTACTTTTAATCACAATGTGCCACAAGGACATTATATTGGACACATTTGTCAATTTGTCTGGTCCTTTTAGCAAATTCACATCTGGCCTTTCTAGTTTTAGTGCTGATCTGGGGTTTTCTCTTTATCAATCAGCCATGGAAGATTTTTTTTGTGTGTGTGAACAGTAGTTTGTAATACTGTCATGTCACAACTGTTTTTTTCACTACCTGTGTTAGAGATTTTCTTCACAGCTCTTATAACTGTTCTGTCATCCACAGTCACATTTTTCCTAAGGCAACCTGGTCATTGTCAACTACTAAGTGCCTGTGTTGTTTCATTTTTCAGGATATTCCAGATTTCTTATTTTGTGCTATAGTTTTAAATTTCTTCCCTTGTTCCTTCACCTTAATTGACAGCTAAATGGTAATAGTATTTTAAAGATCCTGATCCCAAGACATCAAAGGCACATGACAAATTTACAGTGGTTTATGGTTGCACAATCAATGTGGCAGGAAACTCCTGATCAATAAGAGGTGTGTGTATCTGTACATGTGACAAAATAATCAGTCTGTAACTGGGATTTGTACTTTAATTGACTTTTCTCTATTTATGCTATATCTTGCATATGCACATATAAGTGCTTAGATTGTACTGGGAAAAACATCCTAATTAATTTTAGGTGGTAACTAAGACTCATTTTTCTTTCCTAACCAAGCAACATTTGACATAAGATGGGATCTAACCCTGTGTGGAGTGCCTGTCTATCATAGCATACCTTTATACTGGGCCAATTTAAAGTGCACAATTAATTTAACGTGCCGGTTTTTGGTATGCTTGAGGAAAAAATACAAACTCCTCATGGACTGTGCCAAGGAATCCAGAATACTGGAACTGTGAGGTTTAACAACAACAAAAATTACATTTATTTCTGTGTGACATTTTCATATAAAAAAATTAGTTCAAAGTGCTTTACAAGATGTCAAAGAAAAAGTTGCAAGAAAAAGCAAAATGCTTCAGAAATAGATCGATCAATGGACAATTTGCATATCATTAATCACACGGCCCATTGTTAGTCAATGGTGTTAGTTTGGTCATTAGGCCAAGGTACTGTTTGTAAGGTTGGAGAAACCTGCAGTCAACTGAGACTGAGGAAGTCACAGATGAGTGATGAAACGTATCGGAAAAAAAACTATGTCCAGATGAACAGAATCAACTTTCTAGAATTTCCTTACCTGGATCATTGAGCATGTATCGAGACAGGTAGTAAAGCTGTTTTATAGGAACAAATACATGATATTTCACTCAAAGTTCTAGTAATAGAAAGAAATAGGTCCAAACAGGTATGTGGAGTAGCTAGAATGAACTACATTCATTTGTGTAAATAATATGTATATACAGTATATACGTATTGGGGCTGGGCAAGTTAACGAGTTATTATTGTGTTAATGCATTAATTTACACCGACAATTATTTTAGATAGATAGATACTTTGTTAATCCCCAAGGGGAAATTCACATACTCCAGCAGCAGCATACTGATAAAAACAATATTACTTTGTAATTAAAGAGTGATAAAAATGCAAGTTGGAGAGTGCGAGGCAGGTATAACAGTGTATAATCTTGTATAGTGTTAAAATTTACCCCCCTGGGTGGATCTGAAGAGTCACATAGTGTGGGTGAGGAATGATCTCCTCAGTCTTTCAGTGGAGCATAACAATGACAGCAGTCTGTTGCTGAAGCTGCTCCTCTGTCTGAAGATGATACTGTTCAGTGGATGCAGTGGATTCTCCATGATTGACAGGAGGTTGCTTAGCACCCGTCGCTTTGCCACAGATGTCAAACTGTCCAGCTCTGTGCCTGCAATAGAGCCTGCCTTCCTCACCAGTTTGTCCAGGCGTTAGGCATCCTTCTTCTTTATGCTGACTCCCCAGCACACCACCGCGTAGAACAGGGTGCTCGCCACAACCGTCTGATAGAACATCTGCAGCATCTTATTGCAGATGTTGAAGGACGCCAGCCTTCTAAGGAAGTATAATCAGCTCTGTCCTGTCTTGCACAGAGCATCAGTATTGGCAGTCCAGTCCAATTTATCATCCAGCTGCATTGCCAGGTATTTATAGGTCTGCACTCTCTGCACACAGTCACCTCTGATGATCACAGGGTCCATTTGGGGCCTGGGCCTCCTAAAATCCACCACCAGCTCCTTGGTTTTGCTGGTGTTCAGTTGTAGGTGGTTTGAGTTGCACCATTTAACAAAGTCCTTGATTAGTTTCCTATACTCCTCCCCCTGCCCACTCCTGATGCAGCCCACGACAACAGTGTTGTCAGCGAACTTTTGCATGTGGCAGGACTCCGAGTTGTATTGGAAGTCCGATGTATATAGGCTGAACAGGAGCAGAGAAAGTACAGTCCCCTGCAGCGCTCCTGTGCTGCTGACCACAGTGTCAGACCTGCAGTTCCCAAGACGCACATACTGAGGTCTGTCTGTAAGACAGTTCACGATCCATGCCACCAGGTATGAATCTACTCCCATCTCTGTCAGCTTGTCCCTAAGGAGCAGAGGTTGGATGGTGTTAAAGGCGCTAGAGAAGTCCAGAAACATAATTTTTACTGCACCACTGCCTCTGTCCAAGTGGGAGAGGGATCGGTGTAGCATATAGATGATGGCATTCTCTGTTCCCACCTTCTCCTGGTATGTGAACTGCAGAGGTTCGAGGGTGTGGCGGACCTGTGGCCTCAGGTGGTGAAGCAGCAGCCGCTCCATGGTCTTCATCACATGTGACGTCAGGACGACAGGCCTGAAGTCATTCAGTTCACCAGGACTTGATACATTTGGGACTGGGGTGATGCAAGATGTTTTCCAAAGCCTCAGGACTCTCCCCTGTTCCAGGCTCAGGTTGAAGATGCACTGTAGAGGACTCCTTAGCCCCAACACACAGGCCTTCAACAGTCGTGGTGATACTCCATCTGGACCTACTGCTTTGCTGGTACAAAGTGTCCTCAGCTCTCTGCTTACCTGGGCAGCTGTAATTGTGGGTGGGGGGAAACTCTCTCCTATGCTGGTATCAGTAGAAGGATGGGTGGAGGATGCAGTACTCTGAGGTGAGAGTGGGTAAGGGTGGTCAAACTCGTTAAAGAAGTTGTTCATCAGGTTTGATCTCTCCATGTCTCTCTCAAATGTGTTAATGCAGGTTTTGTTATTATTATTATTATTTTGAAAGCCTCAGTCTCGCTAGTAATTGATAGAGATCAGTGATCTTCTTGTTACAACACTTTTCGATATGCTTTTGATAGAAGGAAAATTAACTTTGTTGATTTGACCTCGATTCCCTGCACGTGTATGAATAGCAAAGAGCAAACAACTTCTAAAATGGCATGTGGATAGATACCAAAATGAATGCTCAAAGCAAAATTTTTTCGTATTATCGCCGAATCAGATTCTGATTTGTCGGACTCCGATTTTGATACAAGTGATCTGAAGATGTAGATTGAAAATGAAAGTGAAATACTGGCATCAGCTGATCGGTCCCCAGCTGATTGTGGTGCTGAATACATTCATGTAGCTGATGCACCTATGGCAAGCAGATTTAGAAATGTTAACTTTCTGTAGCTTGGAAGGTGCCTGTTATAATGTTGTGATCGTGGCTCTAGACTCTGAGTGTAACTTGTTTTTCTATAACAAACTAGATAAATCATTAATGGCCTGGCAGGGGCAGATAATTTTGGTCTTATATTTGATTTGATTACATTAATATTTAAGTTGAGATTTACAAGAAATATTTTAACTGCTACTATGTAAAGGGAATGCTGCCGTTAAAAAGCACCTTATTTGTTTAAAATGTTTGCAAACCAAATTCATGCAAAACACTACTTTTGAGTTAATTATTGCATTTTGCACATAACAATGTGATTGTTGTGATTGTCTGCGATTAATCAAGATTAATTGCAGACAATCGTGATTAATCGCGATTAAAATTTTTAATCATTGCCCAGCACTTATATATGTTTCTATATAATACGCTACTTTCGTTTGTCTGTCCAGGATTTTAAATCACCTGTAGCTCGCAAACCGTTTGAACTATTGACCTGAAATTTGGTACAAATATACTACGTGACATCTATTATCCGCTTTCGGGGTGATGATTTTTATTACTCTTTTTATTTTTATCTTATTTTATTGTAGAATCAACTCTGGGCAGCGCGCAGCAGTGTGGCCATGCAGCGCATGCGTATGGGTGCCGTTCTCATTCCCTACCACCTTCGCTAATCATTCTTGAGGCAGACTGAAGACTTAAGTGCTAGCTTAAGTGAAAAATTAAAGAAAACATACTAAGTAATTGCAACACCAAAACTAACTTAATCAGTTTTAACGCGAAAAGATGCAGATGAAAGAAGAAAAGCAGTGGGCCTTTAGCGTGGAGAAAAGAAGAGCTGCTCAGGAAGCAGCAAGCGCATCAACCCCTGAGCAAATCAATGCTAAACAGAGACAGAGAAAGAATATGAAAACTAGGAATGCTAAAGTCAAATGTATTCACTACACGTTATCGTGCATTACGCCGTTACTGGTATGTATATATATATTTTGTTTTTGAATAAGCTGATAAAAAGGAGAAGCTAACACGGCTTGCTGGCTGTGTCACAAAGGTTTCCATCTCACCGGTAATTCTGCAATATTATCCAGCCTTTGCATAGATTTTATAAAAGTCAAATCTGAAGAGTCAATTGCTACAAGAGAACAGTATCCATTGTCTTATTTTTACTATTGGATTGGACATTCTTGTTCTTATTATATACTGCCTTCCTCTGCTTTAACAGTTGCTGAAATTTCAGCATAAAAGTCAAGTTAAATGCTGTTTTATAATGTTCAGTTATTTGTCCTGTTGCTACTAAATTGAGGTTGATTTGTTTCAGCAAGGATTTGGCTTACAGCTAGTGAATGTGAAGAAAACGGATATGTTTCAGGAAGTGTTTAAACAGTAGTCTGTTATATCAAGGCTGATGCCTACCTGAAATAGACATATAGGAAATAAAAAGTGGTGTTTCTTGAAAATGTTAAACATTGTATTTTTTGCCTTATATTGATCCATAATCTGAAATGAGACATAAAATGCATACAGCAAAAACTGTCCTAATTCTTATGAACTTCACTGTACCAAGCCCAGCAATGGTAACCTTAAAGAACATAAAAATTCTGTACTATAGGAGACCATTTGGGTCACTAAGCCTGTTTGATTAGTTGTTCCATTGGGATACTTCTTAAAAGTTGTCAAGGTTTCTAATTGGATGTGAATTATAAAAATGTACTGTATTTGAATTTTGTTTCTCTATTGTAGTCATTCCCATCATCCACCTGCTCAAAACCAAAAACATGTACAATAACAGTTATTAGTCTATTGGACACCAGTGTCATCTTGTGTGTTTTAAATTTAATCAGATATCTGTGTATTTTTTAATATGTTTTGTTATGATCATATTTGTGATTGCTGTTAGAAGATGGACTGTGACAACAGGAAAAAGGACCTACCTACATATGAATACATACTGTGCATTTTCATACTCACCTCAACCAATTCATAGTCCTGTTGGGAGTCTGTCCCAGCAGCACTAAGTGCATGGAGGGCAACAGCCTCCATCTCAAGTCCCTCATGCATACATGGACCAGTTTAGAAAGGGATATTGAAGTACATGGAGGGAAACTCTTGTAGACATATTCAGAAATCAGACAGACATCAGCTGGTTGTGGGATTCAAACTTATTTTGATGGTTATTTGACATAGCAGGCCTAACCCCTTCACAGCTGTGCTGTTCACAAAAGGAGTTGTGCTGAAGTGTTAGTAAATGTTTTTCATTTTTAGAATTGTAGTTCAGTCTAGTAAGTTTGGTAAATGAAAAGTTTTATTCATTGCCATTTTTGTTCAACTTATTGACATCCTCTCAACTAACTTGCACTCTTGCCCTGCTTGTCAGTTTTAATTTTTTCTTTCTATTCCTTCTTTTGATATGATTGTCCAAGTATATGTCTAACACTGTGGCAGTGACATTTGAAGGTAGTTCTGTGATCAATCAGTAATGACTTCATTTTTCCATTCTGCTTTAAGCATACACACCGTAAATTAGAGAAGATGTTAAACTACTAGGGTGTAACTGTGTTTTGTATGAATATTGTATAGAAGAGTAACTTATTTTACATCCTAAAATTAAGCAGGCATTGGCAGTTTCATAATGTTGGCTTATGGCAGTGTAGCATGGGAGTTTTCAGCAGACATTTCTGCCTGTGTCAGAAGAAATATTTTTATTTTCATAAAATACATGTCAGGTTATTTTGTTTAACACAACTGTCTGTTAAATTTATTTACTGTAAGCAAGTCAGTTGATGTTTTTTTGTTGCAAACCTGTTGTCATAGGATGATTTAAAAGTTTTCAAATTATATTAAATATCAAGCATATAATATATCATCTTGCCATATGCTCTTCTAAACTAGCTTAAAGCAATTGTAGGATCACAGGCCACTGAAACCTATACCTACATCATCAGCAAAATGCATAAACCAACACTGAACAGGGTGCCAGTCCATTTCAGGGCACACTCACACATTGAGCTATACTCACTGAGCCACTTCAAAAATTACAATTAACAGAACATGCAGGACCTACTGCAGAACACACACAAACATATGTAGAATATGCAAACTCCAAAAAGTCAGTGACTAGGCCCAGATTCAAAATTAACTGTGCCTATTAGGTGGTATTACTAACAATTTGTGCCACTGTGCTGTCTTCAAGTTACTGATAGTTTTATACATGTCAACTGCTGTAAAGGTCAAACAAGACAAGTTAAATTAATGTTTTATCTGAGGAGGTATCTTCAGGTTTAGCAATTCACTTTCTTTAAAGCTGCAAATGTGGCATACAGTAAAGATGTACAGTATGTAAGGTAAAGGCAGTAGAAAGACAAATGTTAACATGTGACAAAAGAAGTACACAAAACCACAAAGTGGGAGATTTTAGGTTTAAGTTATGCTCTGATGCTAAGTACAGTAAATGGGTCAACCTAGACTGAGAATGAGTTCAACTTTCCTTATTTTTCCTTCCTAAATGTTTCGGAAATGTTTCTGAGCACAGAAAACAGAATAGTTACAGGTAAAATAAGTACAGTGTCTTACTTTTTGAGTATTTCAATGGCTAAAAGTGAATTTCACTAACATTTTCTTTTTAAATTCCATAAACATTACTGTAGTGAGAAGCTAAGCAAAATTACACCTTTTATTGAGAAAGAAGTCTCAACTTTATGTCTAAAGTCTTATTTAATTGGAGATAATCTCATTGCACTAAGCACTGCCTTTATCTTATGTTTATTAATACTGTATAACAAGATGATGGTGTGAATAAAATCATCAGCAAAAACATTTTTGTAGCTTCTGATATGACATACTCTAATGGTGTTGCTAATCTTCTCCTGGTGTGTATCTACTGTATATGTACATGTTTCCACAGGAATAAGTAAATGTCATACAGTAGTTAATTACCGGATTTATGTGACAGATTTACTCAACAGACCAGTCTCGACTTCATGCTTTTGCTTTTCTAAATCCAAAATTTGTTCACATATTTGCAATATAATAATGCTTTACAGACACTGATGAAATTCTGTCATTCCTGCTCCTTGTGGTGTAGCTGGCATTTCGCTGGATATATAATTACCTGGAAAGTGCATGATTCCCATACTTTTCTGTTATTTTTGGTCAAATGTATAACTTTTTATTGTTTTCAAATGTTACCTATTTCAGCATAAGGCTATGAAGTGATAATTTCTACTATAAATATTTAAGTGGCTTCAACATGGGAAATGTGCCATATACAGTAAATAAATAATAATAATTATTATTATTATTATTAATTGAGCGCATAAGTAGGTGTGCTGGCAACATTTATTAGAGCCTCATTACATACAGTATCTGATTAATGATCTGCAAAAATGTTCCATTTTTCATGTGCTTTGTATTATACTTTGTAAATAAAAAATATAGAATCACAGGTTTTCAAATTAAAATAGTCAATAGTTTACCAAATAATTGCAGTTTTAAAATTAGTTTTAAAAAGTAATTAATTTTCAGTTACATGAAAATACTTAAAAATACATTAAATATGACTTCTGTTGGTATTGTATGTGCTATTTACTGTAGAAACTGCAAAGACTTAATTAACATTAACCAGTACATCTGCACTTTTTCTTAGTGTTCAGATTCCTCCCACAAATAATCACTGAATCAATGAAGAAGCCTGCACAACGTAAATATGTATTAATATTATTATTATTATTATTATTAATATTATTATTCACCACTTGTTTTACATCAAGCGTGATCATAGGTTCCATCTTTGATTCCATCTAGCTTCCATCTGTTCTTTTCAATTTAATTTCATTTATATATCTATGGTCAGGTCCAGAAGTATTTTGACAGTGACACAATTTTCATAATTTTGTCTCTGTACACCACCACATTGTTTGCAAAATATAGAGCTGTTTAGAAATGACAGACATTTTTCTGCATATACACACACACACATGCACACACACACCATTCCCAGGGGCTCAAAAGAATATGAACATTTGACTGACAAGTTGTCCCATAGTCAGGTAGATGTGGTTACCTCATTATTTCATTAACTGTTAAGCAGGTAGAAGGTCTGGAATTGACTCCAAGTGTGGAATTTGCATTTGAAAGCTGTCGCTGTGAGCTCTCAATATGAGGTCCAAAGAGCTGTCCGTACAAGTAAAAACAGGCCATCATTAGGCTGACAAAGCAAAACAAACCCTTTAGACGGATAGCAGAAACATGAGGAGTGGTCAAATCATCCATTTGGTACATTCTTAAAAAGTAGGCACGCAGCAGCAAAAGTTTTGGAAGACCACAGAAGACAGCTGTGCTGGTTGATTGCAGAATTCCGCCGTAGGTAAAGAACCTATCCTTGCCGAACTTTACAATCAAGAGAAGACTTCATGAAGGTAAAGACAGATGGTTTTCCACAAGATGCAGCTTTTATGGCATGATCATGCATGGCTGTGAACAGAAGTCAGTCACTAGTGTTTATTATTGATATAACTGCTGGTAGAAGAAGTGTATAGGGCTATACCGTCTGCTCAGATTCAGCCAAATGTTGTAACTGATAGGATGACATTCAAAGTACAGATGGCCAATGATGGCCAAAACATACTTCAAAAGCAAACCAAGTACTTTTCAGTGCAAAGTAGTGGAATATTCTTCAAAGGCCAAGTCAATCAACTGACCTCGACTCAACTGACATGCATTTCACTTGAAAGACAAAACTGATGGAAGAAAGTCTAACAAACAAGCAAATGAAGACAACTGTAGTAAAGAACTGACAAAGTATCACTAGGGTGTAAACCCAGCATTTGGGGATGACTATAGGTTCAAGACTTCAGGCAGTCATTGACTGTAAAGGATTTTCAACCAAATATTGACATTGAGTGTTATATTTATGATTGTTATTTTGCCGAAATACTTTTGAAACCCTGAATATAGGGGGATCAAGTATAAAAATTTCTGTATTTTCTAAACAAGTCATACAATATTTTTCTTAAACCCCTAGAATTAAAACTGAAAGTCTATACTTCAATCATATCTTGATTGCTTTATTTCAAATCCATTGTGGTGGTGTACAGAGCCAAAATTATGAAAATTGTGTCACTGTCCAAATAATTATGGACCTGTCTCTATGTGTAATTTATATTGCACATCTAACACATGTAGAGTGCTCCAGTATACATGATTATATTAAAGAACAAACTCAAAATAAAATTAATTTTGATCAAAAACAGTCTCAGTATTCACATGAAGTATGCATAAGTAGAAAACATTCCCTCCTTTGAACTTTTTAATAAATTAACCTTATAATGAGTCTAAGAAGAAATAATTATATGGAAAGTATGCATACAGTATAGTATATAAGCTTGCAACAGAAATGAAAAAAAAAGTTGCAGTCTGTGCACATTCCAACTAGGATAACTGCCATCCAGCCCTTCCCTTGCTGCTCCAGCAAACATCTGTGACTGCAAAACAGAATGGCGTTCTGACATTAGGCGCCTAATTTGTATGGAAATATACATGTTAAAGTCCTGTTTTTATACAAGAAGAGATTGTAGCAGTGATGTCAAGTGCCACTAAAAAGAAGGAGAGGAGAAAAAGAATCGTTTCAATCATTAAAATACAGTATGAACAATCTCTAAGAAAAGAAATATATGCTAAAATAATACATCGTCATCTTTGCAATGACCATGGCACATCTTTATGTTCTGCTTGGCTGTCATTTAATGAAGAAAGGAATCAATTCAGAGGGCTGAACTCTTCTAACAGGGCTATTAAAGTGATGGGGAAAAAGTTAATTAGCAGTGAAAACTGGTCACTGATTAGGAAAAGGGTTAGAATGAAAACCTGTAGCCACTGTGGCACTCCAGGCCTGGAGTTCGCCACCCCTGTTCTAGCATTTGCTTCAAAAAACATCTAATGTTTTAAAGTCATTTTATTTTAACCATCAATTGTACTTTTCATATACTATTCAAAATTGAACAGTCATGTCAGAGTCAATGTATTTTTATAATACATTTCGATAACCAAAGTTGAAACAAAGTGTTGATCAGTATAATAAAACATCATGCAAAAACAAAGTAAAATAATAGAAATGAAAGTAAAAAATATAAAGTAAAATAAGGGCCCAGAAACCAAAAAAACAAATCCTTAGAAAATAATCTGCCAATGTATACTAGTTTAACTTTACTTGCTTTAACCCTTTTATACATAATTTCTTCTTCACTAAAGAAAAGTTTTCTCTGGCTAATGTTCTGATGGGCAATTTTGGGTGTCCAAGAGAGACACCCACATGTTGAAAATAGAAATAGCTGTAAACCCAAATTATTCAAAGATTCAGAGGCCATTATTTGGACACCAATATTTTTAATGAGAAACTGTATCTGTATGACATTGTGCTTAATGCGTTTAGGAAACTGCAAGCCTAGCAGTCTGTTCTAATTGAGCTGTGGCACCATTTCTTTCTGGCAGTCTTATTTCTTGATTTCCCAAATAGATGTTTCTGGGAAGTAACCTGCAGCAATGATGACATGTGTATCTTGCGCATCATTATTTTATTTACAGAGCATAACCCTTATGTGAGATTATTGTACCATTCTGATGTTGAGTGACAGCTGAAGTAATTCACTCTAGTAACTTTTTTACTTTTAACAATTACTCTTCCTAGTTTCTGAATGTGATTAATAAAGTTATTAACCACATCCATTATTCACTCTTCCGTTGGTAAATTACCTTCTTTCCCAGAGTAATTAGATCCCCTTTGTCTTACTGTGTCAGTGTGCCAAGTGGCCATCCGTTTTTCCATATATTTTTTTTAGATTATTAAATAAAAGAATTCAACTCATTCCTCTCTAATCCAAGATTAATTTTGAAGTCAATGTGTCTGGAAAATTATGCCTAGAATTTTTTTCATGCTCTTTTAAATTTGTTTCTTACTTTCTTGGACTTAATAACTACACATACACAACAATATCCTCTATTGTTACTTTGACCATGATACTTTAGTGGTTAATCACCATATTTCAGCATACTGTATAGTTATGTAAAATTATTTGCAATTGCAAATAACATACATCAGTCATATCTTCACACAAGATGCACTGATCATATCACATTACACTAGATTCCATTTATGCAGCTTCCTGATATGACTAAATGGAATGGCAAATTGAGATAGTGGTTTACATTGTTTGATTGCATAATTGGAGAAATGACACCCTGCATTGAATTGGCAACAGCATGTTTATGATAAAATGCAGCTGTGTTAATTATCATATTTTAAAAACCTATCCATTTCAGCTTGCACATACACATTTATGCAGGCAATCAAAACTCACAAACAACTGAATGAGAGGAAAAGAGAAAAAAGTAGCCTAATGTTTCCTTTTTTTGTTTGTTTATCCTTTGTAAAATCTTTTCAAGAAGCCTCTATGATGTATAAGCCCTTTACCTGTCATGTACTGGGTGAATAGAGATTCATTAATGAAAACATTTGACACACAGCATTAACTGAGGAGTAAGCCGACTAATTTATTTTACAGTAGTAGTACATAAAAAATAAAAGATCAGGACTGTGATATGCATACAATATTGACTGAAAAACTATACTGAATGTTGCCTTTGTTGAAATTCAAATTTGAATTGAAACACTCATTTGACTTACTGTATTTTTCTTGAGCACTCTTCACTCAGTACAGGCTCAAAGCATTTGCACAATTTATTACATGAAATTGCTAACCCTTCAAATATCGTTATGCATAAACATTTAAACTAGGGGTGTCCAACTCACATCCTGGTGGGCCACAGTGGCTGCAGAATTTCATTCTGACCATTTTTCTTCATTAGTGAGCTGTTTTTGCTGCTGATTAACTTGTTTTGCCTTAGTTTTAATTGACGTGACTGAGACCCCTTAGTTGTTTCTTTTTCATTAATACAAGGGTTATTATAGTTTTGCCTTTTTATATTAGTTTTTATTTCCATATTATCTTTGACCTTATTTGGACATTCAGTTTAGTTTTATTTTTTCTTCATTGTGTATTTTTGTAGTTTTAATTTAGTTTTTTATTTCAGTTTTAGTTTTAGTAATTATGGTATGGTTAAAGAGCTACTATGGAGTTTAGTTTTGTGTCACAATCAGACAGAACTGTATGGTTAACGGGTTTGGATATATGTTTAATGTTAGTGGAAGCTTACTACACAACATGGTTTACTATCTGGTATTGTTTTTGTCTGATAAAAACAAGCATAATCAAAAACATATGAACAATTTTATACAGTTTTATAATTTTTTAAATATTTCGTATCATTTGCGCTGAACAAATGTGCTCTGATTGTTGGCACTTTTCATATTTTCTTTTCTTTTGCCCATTATTGACCAATTTGTGATGAATTGAGGTAAATTTTAAGGTTTGAAGGTTTTTACCCTAAATGTCTACAGCACACAACATATCCTGGTCCAAGACAATGTTCTTACAATAAATGCCTTCAATATTGCATTCAAAAATCTCCCATGCTGGGCTTTGTTATCTTCTATTGATCTCTGATTCTATCTCAGGCACATAAAATTTATAGACAGAATTTTGCCACCTGAAGGCCTGAAAAGATATTTAAAAAAATCATAAAATAGATTCTACTGTGTTCTGACAGGTGTGATCATGAAAATCATGGGGGCTTAGGAAGAACATGGCTCTTAGGTTTGAATCAGTCTGCAGACCTCACCTAGCTGTATTGAGGGATACAAAGAAAAACAAGCATGAAATGTAAAGTTTAGGGGTAGTGAGACTTGAATAGTCCATGCATAAGAATAGTAAACCCTTAATGAGCAGAGTAAGAGCAGGTAATAGGAATGTGGACAGCCACAAAATGAAAGAAATGGCATCTGAGATTAGGAAAAGTATATACACTTTCTAAACCTGCTTAATCCAGAGCAAGATCACTTGAAACCTAGAGCCTGTCCATACAGCTTTGAATGCAAGGCAGGAAAAATCCTTGGACAGGGTTCCAGCCTATTGCAACAATACTATATTTATGCAATATGTATGACATAGCTGATGTTAACAATATCACAGAGTATGATATTTCAACTATCTGTTTAACATTATTCTGCCCACGGATTATATACACAATATCAGATATTTTCAACTGTGAACGTAAAACAAAAAAAAGATAAATTAATAAATAAAGAATAAATACAAAAAACACATTAGTAGGTTTCATTTTTCACCAGTTGGCAGTATCTCTTCACCTACCTACCTGTAGTTTAGCAGAGATATTGCCAAGTCAGGAATTTTACCAGATTTGTATTGCTTCGTTGTTAAACCACCTTTTTAAAGCAAAAGTGATTGGTCAGCAACATTATGCTTATCTTGTATGTTGACCTTGTCAGTCTCTCAATCAGTGCCATTATATTTCCAAAAGGAATTTTTCCTGTACGAAGTGGCAGATGAATTATTGTCAATAAACTGCAGACACCTGAGAAATAAACCTAAATGTTACTTGCTCATGATTTTTCTGTCTATGTGTTAAAGGTTTTGTTGATCAGCACATTCTGACTTCAGGCATTTGAGTTACATCTTGATATACAAGACATGCAAAGAAATGCAGCAGCTCATCATGAACGGACGTCAGACTCGTATGTAGCCTGGAATTTGGCTTAGTGTGTGCTGCTGTAATAACTGCTATGCACATACTGTATCTTGGGTTCAGTCAGTATTAACACTAACTTGCCATTATTTATGAACAGAGTGAAATTCTGTAAGGGATTATCTGTACCTAATACTTCTCTTTTCAGCTCACGGAAGTCCAGTGAATGGCAGCTTTGAAAGCTACCCAGCACATTCAAAGCAAAATCATCACCTTAGTATGCTTCACTAACGCTTAAACCAGAATTTATCATGCTGTCACTATCAGCTCCTGAACAACTGACACTGTTATCATACAGTAAATTGCTTTCTTTTTCACATGCTTTATGCGCCCATATTCCACTTGCTCTGTCACTGCAAATGCTGTGTGAACACCCGCCCTCCTTCACCAGCCACCATATTCACTGGAAGAATATATGCAGGCAGCTCGTGGTGAATGATCTTCTGTTTAATAGTTTAAAGTTACAAGGGTTAAAGATATAACAGCAGGAATATTTATTCAGAACCCAAATGTGAAATTCTTATTAATATATTTTGATTAATTTTGGTACCCTTGCAGCCCAAATTAGCCCTTGTGTAAGTCCGGTTGCAAGGAAAACAAAACATATTTTTAGAACATTATTATTTTATTTCAGTTTGTCTTTACAACTACTTTAATAGTTTCATGTAGTTTTATTTTTTTAAATTATTTTATTTTAGGTATAAAATTTTTTTTATTAAAAGTTTTAGTTTTGATTTTAGTTTTTGTTAACTATAATAACTGTCTTAATGAGCAGCCAAACAATAACGAGACACAAAACAAGCTACCACATGACCAGCTAACCTGAAAATAAAGAAAGGTGAAGTGCTCGGTCATGTTGGTCTGCTAAGGTCACCAAAACATCTTGATGGTGGTCTTAGAAAAAACAGAAAATCAGCAGTCTGGTGTGGCAGAATGACAGCAGCAACAAGTCATGATATTCAATAACAGCTTTAATTAACAGCAAGAATTGGCTTCTCATTAAGAAACTGGTTGGAGTGAAATTGGCTGGAGTTTGATGTTCCAGTTTAGCTAGTCATCTGTTGGCTCGTTTCACATCTTATTTCTGCTTGGCTGCCATTTAATGAAGAAACAAATCAAATCAGAGGACTGAATCCTTAAAAACCGAGCTATTAAAATGAAGAGAAAAGGAGTTAATTAGCAGTGAAAACTGCTCACTGATTAGGAATAGGGTTAGAAGGACAACCTGCAGCCACTGCGGCCCACCAGGACCAGAGTTGGACACCCCTGGTTTAAACTATGTTATTCTCGTACTAAAACACATCAATTTCAGTTGAATTAACATAAGTTATAATAATGTAAAGTTCATTATAAATTTGATATGACAATGGAGGAGAGGAAAACAAAAAATCCAGTTAGCAACATACCTGGAAATAATGACCCCCTGGAGAGACCATGGTTGATTGTTGTGTCTGAGTTTTGTAGTAAAGGCAATGACATGCATTTAAGATTCAGGGTGTGGGTGAATCTGTGATACCTTGTTTGTGATATAGCACATTTTCTGATTCTTGTAATAGTAGCTATATTTATATTTATAATGTAACTATTAAGTTAGAAAAAGCTAAACTATTTATTTCATGATGCTGCTTAGGAATCAGAACCAATTATTTTAAAATAAATATTTTGATACTTATCTGCACATCAGATAATACATAAAGTATATTTAATCAAGTGCCTTGCTCAAGTTTGCTTATTTACATAATTTATGTTTCTGGATGTTTTCTTACAGTAGGTACAAAAGAATTAGAATTCACCTATACTGCCAGATCAGACCTTGACAAAACTGTTTGCAGTAGGGATTAAGTTGAGGAAACCATGAACTAATCAATCACCACTACTTCAGGCATAATGGCACAAAAAGCTTTAAAAATGGCACAGAAAGCATTTCATACACAATTATATGCTTACTGAAATTAATGAGCCAAGAATGTCTGAGAAACTTGAACAAGCAGATTAAGGCATAAATGATACAGTATTAAATACAGTTACTGTGCTGAATATTAACCATACACCTGCCCTTTGGAGAAGAAAGTGGTAATAAGAAAATAACCTCACATTATATTACAGTATTTTAATGCCTTCCTCTTTACTAAACTGCTTTTTTGTTCAAATATAATAATCTCATAATAAATATAGTGATAAGTGACCCAGCTGGCAAATGTTTAACAAATCAAATGGGTCGCAGGCAGGTCACAGGATGGAAGTAAGTCCCAAAATCATGTGTTTAAGGAAAAAGAAGCTAAAGCCAGTACCAGTGTGTGAAAAGGTGGACTGCCAAGTTGTAGTAGGCCTTGCATGTGCAGATGTCCAGGATGAGATACGTGCTTTGGTAGACTATAGAGAAAATGGCAAAATTCTCCTTGGACACTTATAAGCATTATATGAGATTAGAAATTCATTAGGAGATCCCTACTTGTATTAATTGAAAGTGTGCATACCAGGGTGGGCAGACAAAAAGTCACAATGGGTTCCTGAATCTTTCTTTTAAATAAGAATCTGAAGTGCAATAACCCCAGTGTTCAATGTAGCCAACTGTGCATGGAAATATTCAAAAATTATCTTGATTTACTTCCCAAACAAGCCTCTTATGGTCTTTAATACGATTCCCCTTCCTTAGTGCTTAAATACTATAGGAGTTGTTTTAGGAAGTCAGTTAGGGTAACCCCTCAACTATCAAAATGGCAGATAGAAAGAGAACGAACACATGTCATGAGACAAACACCATGAATTGTGGCATCAGAAGGTGGGGAAACCACCCACCCCAATTGATGGGACAAAACCTATCTATTTAAATTTGGTTAGGCTATATGGTTTTGCATACTGTATTGATATTTCATATTCTGTTTGACTTCAACCCATCCATTGTTCCATTTTCTAATCAACTTGTTCAGTTCAAGGTCACAAGGAGATGTCTATCCTGTAAACACTCAGAACTAGTCCATTACAGGGCACACTCATAAATACATCCATACTAACTTTTATTTGTCCAGTTTAGAATTTGCAGTTATATATATTTCTTATAATCTGTCATGTTTTATAACAGGTTTCACTAACCTTTTAGAAACACCTTATTGAAAATCTAGTGTGCGTACAGTACCCAGACATCTTAAAATACCCGTTAAGGTGCTTGTGGTGTGATGGAGCAAGTTTTAGAAACAAAAAAATCATTTCAGATATCTATAAGAATACAGATGGTGTCTTCACACGTACAAATTAAATTGTCTCTTGTAGTCACATTAGCCCTGCCTAAAACATGCTATAGATATTATACAGTATATATCAAGAGAACTGAAGAAGGCAACTCTTTGCACCTTTAATAATAGTAAGAGGTCAAGCATCAAAAATTGCAATCCCAAATTACGACAGCATGCTAAAACATTGAGAGCTAATTCCTGTTTTGAATCCTTTTGGGATTATTTACTGGACTAACACTGAGAAGGAAATTAAGGAGAAAATGGGAACACTTTCTGAAAGTCTTGGGGCCAACTTATATCTCACCAGACATCAGGCATAAAGCCGGATCAACAATTGGACTGGGTGCCAATCCAATGCAGAGCAAACAAACACACAATCTATGGTGAGATGTGTAAATACATGATGCTTTGGGGTAGGAATGTTAAGACTGTTGGAGTTGCAGCGGTTGGACTGTAGGAGTGTAGTATAAAAAGGCATGTTAATGATATTGCTGTTCAATAATGTTCTCTACATCAAAGAACCGAGTTGAGTCTGGATTTCAACAATTAAGGAAAACCTAGGTGGCATCACACGGTGTCAGAATTTGTCTTAAAGTCTTCTTCTTCTTCTTTCGGCTGCTCCTGTTAGGATTTGCACAGCGGATCATCTCTTTCCATATCTTCTTATCTTCTGCATCTTGCTCTATTACACCCATCACCTACATGTCCTCTCTCACCACATATATAAACTTTCTCTTAGGCCTTCCTCTTTTCCTCTTACTTGGCAGCTCTATCCTTAATATCCTTCTCCCAATATACCCAGCATCTCTCCTCTGCACTTGTTCAAACCAACACAATCTCACCTCTCTGACGTTGTCTCCCAACCTTTCAACCTTAGCTGACCCTCTAATCTACTTGTTTCTAATCCTGTCCATCCTCACCACACCTTATGCAAATCTTAGCATCTTTAACTCTGCCACCTCCAGCTCTGTCTCCTGCTTTCTGGTTAGTGCCACTCCATATAACATAGCTGGTCTCACTATTGTCCTGTAGACCTTTCTTTTCACTCTTGCTGATAACCGTCTGTCACAATTCTCCACCTATTCCACCCATCCTGCACTCTCTTTTACACTTCTCTTCCACAATACCTGTTAATCTGTATTGTTGATTCCAAGTATTTAAACTCCTCCACCTTCGCCAACTCTACTCTCTGCATCCTCACCATTCCACTGACCACCCTCTCATTTATACACATGTATTCTGTCTTGTTCCTCCTGACCTTACTGAATTTTCCTTAAAGTAAATCAGCATTCAGTGCCTCCTTGATGAATGTTAGAAATGTTGAAATTTAATGCACCTGAGCCTTTTGATTTCAGCTAGCCATCATGGATTCAGCCTTTCACACATTTTGAAATTGCCACAAAATAAAGAAGAAGGTGAGTTGCAAGTTAACACCTTAATTTATGCTACTGGAAAAGAGGCTGAAGCAATATTTGGCGCATTCACTTTTGAAGAGTGGACAAATGTTAATTTTTGAAGAAGTGATAAGAAAATGTAATGAACATTTTATTCCATGCAGAAATGTGATTTATGAAACAGCATGATTTCATCAACATTCACAAAGGCTATACGAGACTGGAGAACATTACGAATTTGACAGTATGAAAGAGCAGCATATTAGAGATAGATTTGTGATAGGAATTGCTGACTGAGAAGTCTCACAGAAATTGCACATGGAAAGCGATTTAACTTGTGGATCAAGCCAATTGTGCTCCAGTGGGAGCTTCTATAGAAGCAGAGCGCTATGATCACAGATATGAATGCTGGGGTGCTAACGGTGTAGCACAGAAGAGGGAAATGTCATCTTGGAAAAAAAAAAGACAGTACAGCAAGAAGAGGCGGCAAGAGCAAACAAGGAGAAAATGTTCAAGGTTCAAAAGACGATATAATCCAAGAAACTGTCCAACTTATAATAAAGACTGTCATACTGTAAGTGTAATAAATTGGGACATTTTGCTGCTTTTTGTAAAAGTAAGAGCGTTGGAGCTATTGTAGTAAAAGACAACGACAGAGATAGCAAGCTCTTTTTCTTAGGAAGTGTGGAGGAAGCTGATTCCTAGAATCACCAGCAAGTAAAGCTCCTAGCGGTTGGTAAAGAGGTAACTCTTGATAGATAGTGGGGCAGACATTACACTTATATCACATAGCACATATGTGGCTCTCCCAAATTGTCCTCCATTAGTTAGGACAACTATAATCCCCATGAGTCCCGGTTAGGGTAGTAAAAATAGGTGGAAACTTCTTGTTGGAAAATGAGTGAAAAGGCACAAAATACAAACTCTGTATTTTTGTAGCAAATGGACAATATGCTAACAACCTTTTAAGTAGAAGTGTAGTATGCAATATAGGGTTAGTTATTACAGCTGACCAAGTCAGTGCACATTTTTTGTGGAAATGGGTCTTTTAAAGTGCAAACTAGTTAAGATGGAACTAAAGCCCAATGCAGAACCATACAGCTTGGCTACACCAAGCAGAGTGCCATTCCCTTTGGTGCAAAAGTTGGACTAGGAATTGTAACACATGCAGTCAATGAGAATAATATAACAAGTAACTGAGCCCACTGAATGGTATACTCCCATGGTTCCAGTAACAACAAAGCTAGTGTCCTGACGCATTCTCTGGATTTTGGCAAATTCCATTGGACCATAAGTGCGCAATATTGACTATGTGTATAACTCCCTAAGGCAGGTTCTGTTTCAGGCGTTTACTATTCGAAATCTCCCAAGATATTTCAACAAGAAATGAGGAAATTGTTGTGAGGGTACAGAGGTTGTTATGGATGATATTTTAGTATATGGCAAAGACCAAGCACAACACAGAGGCAGTCTTGAGAACAATACAGGGGTCAGGAATGAAGCTTAACAGTTACAAATGCCAGCTCAGTAAGTGTGAACTGAAATTCTTCAGGCACATTATCAGCAAAGAGGGGGTGAAGCGCCTTCCTGACAAAATAAAAGCAATTACTGATATGCCAAAGCCAGAAGACATTTCCCATCTTAGTCAGGTCCTAGGCATGGTAAACGATTTTGTAAGTTTGTGCCAAGTCTTTAAGCATTGGTCCATCCATTGATGGAGTTACTGATGAAAACACAGCATGGTTGTGGGCCACCCTACAACAGCAAGCTTTTGAGTGGGTCAAAGAAATATTGTCATTTACACCTGTATTAGCCTATTATGACATACAGAGGCCCACAATTGTGTCTGCTGATGCTAGCAGCTATGGCTTAGGGGCCATAGGCTTTTGCTCTAGAACATTAACAAAAGTGGTACTCACAAATTGAAAAGAAGCGTATGGCAGCGGTATTGGCATGCAAGAGGTTTGCCCGTTACCTCCAGACAGATTACAGACCTTTAGTTCCATTAATCAACAGGTGTCATCTTCATAAAACACCCCTGAAATGTCAACATCTACTAATGCGTTTGATGAGATTTAATGTAAAAGCCGAGCATGTTCCAGGCTTGTTACTTGTGGTGGCTGATATATTGCCTCATGATTGATTTTGTGATGAGGAATACTCCTATACAGAGACAAAGAAAGGTTCAAGCCTTTGTTGAGTGTATGATCAGGTCTAGGCGACTGTTAAGGAAGCCAAAGAGAATGACTCAGAATTATGCAAGGTAAAAGAGTTTCTCATTAATGGTTGGTTGTGTAATGTGCCTTATTAGCTGCAAAGGTTTCATGCAGTAAGGGTATCTTTAATGGACCCAGATGGCTTATGCTTGTATGAGGACAGGATGGTTATTCCAGTCCCTCTTAAAGGGCAAATTCTAGATTGTTTACTTGAAGGACACCTTGGATTAACAAAGTACAGACAATGAGCCAAAATGTCGGTATGGTGGCCAGGAATTGGAAAAGAGATTTGCAGAAAGCTGTCAAGCTGTAACTTTTGCCAAGAATACAGGCCTGCTCAGAGGAAAGAGCTGCTTATGCCTAGTGCTTTACAATCAGAGCCATGGGATAAGATAGGGGCGGGCCTATGTGAACTCTTAGGAAAGAACTATTTAGTGGTGGTCGACTATTACTCTAGGGATAAAGAGATAGCACAGCTACAATTGAGTACAAGTCAGCACATCATTGACTTAAGAGAATGTTTACAAGATGGAAATTCCACTAGAGCTTTAAACAGTCGCCCATGCATATGAGAGAGCCATAGGTACTGCCAAACACATTTTGAAACAACTAGACCCCTACTTGGCCATCCCTATTACAGCTACAGGGGTAAGTCCTGTCCAGTTGATGCTGGGAAGGCAAATTTGTACAAAGGTCCCAGTTGTAGAGAAAAAACTGCAACCTCACATTTTCTTTTAAAGAGGTATCTGAGAAGGACAGCAAGGCAAAAGCAGCCTATAAGCTTTTTTGATAAAAGACATTCAGCTTTTCAACCAGAAAAGAAGGTACAGTAATCCCTCGCTATATCGCGCTTCGACTTTTGCGGCTTCACTCTATCGCGGATTTTAAATGTAAGCACATCTAAATATACATCACAGATTTTTCGCTGGTTCGCCGCTTTCTGGACAATGGGTCTTTTAATTTATGTTACATGCTTCCTCAGTTTGATTGCCCAGTTGATTTCATACAAGGGACGCTATTGGCGGATGGCTTAGAAGCTACCCAATCAGAGCATGTATTACATATTAACTAAAACTCCTCAATGCTATAAGATATGCTTCCTGCGTGGCGCTTGTTTTGTTTGCTTCTCTTTGTCTCTCTCACTCTCTTTGCCTGACGGAGGGGGTGTGAGCAGAGGGGGCTGTTTACACAGTGGCTGTTTGCCTAGAAGATAGGACGCTCCTCTACAAAATGCCGCTTTATCGTGGTGCGTCTGTATACGTGGTGCGTCTGTATACGTGCGTCTGTATACTTAAAAGCGCGTATTGATTTTTTGATTGTTTGCTTTTCTTAGCGAGCGCTCTCTCTGACATTATCTGCTCTTCACAGTGCTCCTTTGAAGATAAGATATGTTTGCATTCTTTTAATTGTGAGAAAGAACTGCCATCTCTGTCTTGTAATGAAGCACAGTTTAAACGTTTGACTAAAGGGTGTTATTTCATGTCTAGAGGGCTCTAATAATGTTAACAGTGTGGGAGAGTTTATAAGGGCTTAAAATATATAAAAATAACCATACAAACATATTGTTTCTACTTCGCGGATTTTCACCTATCGCGGGGGGGTCTGGAACGTAACCCCCGCGATCGAGGAGGGATTACTGTATTTAGAAGGTCGTAAACAGGTTTTCTATGCTCTAACTGCGAAAATATTCAATTTATAAATAAAGAATCCTACTTCGCGGAAATTCATTTATCGCGGCAGAGTCTGGAACGGATTAACCGCGATAAACGAGGGTTGACTGTACTTCTTAAATTGGATGGAGAAAAGGGTTTGCAAACACCAGGAACTGTCATAAATACAACTGATTAGTCACATTCATATTTGTTACAAACAGGCAATGTTTCGGTACTATGCTGTAACTGATGTCACCTTCAGTCAATACCATTGATAGCAACAGAGGATAGATAGAATGAAGGTAGCCTACCTCAACCACAGGAGGATTTTGCATGTCTTTTATACATAGCCTATAGTTAGTTACAGCTCCCAAGATGCTTTGGGACAGGAATGCTGAGACTGTTATGGGGTTGGACAGTAGGAGTGTAGTATAAAAAGACGTGTTAATAGTATTGCTGTTCAATAAATGTTCTTGACATTAAAGAGCCCAGATGGGTCTGGATTTCATCAATCAAGGAATGCCCAGGTTGATGACACGGACTAATTTCAACAACACCAACTCTCTTAACCTGCATGTTATTTGACAGTGGAAAAAATCCCACACAGACTTGGGGGAACATACAAGCTCCACAGAGCAAGCACCTGGGATTTGAGCGCTTGTCTCCATGCTGCGAGGCAGCAACACTACTAACTATGCCACTATGCCAAAGGATAGAAATAATGTTTGAAAGTAACACAAAGGAAATTAAAATAAGTAGGATCAAAAAATCATAAGACACAGTTGTATCATAATAAAATGTAAAGAGTAATAAATAAATCAAAGGAATTCAACAAAAAACACATAATAGATATTAATTATTAAAGACAATATGTATTAAATGTAAAGAGATAACAAACCAAAAAGTCCAAGTGGAAGTCATTGCTGTTCAAGTTCATGTCAAGTTGCAAGTCTTTTTAAATTCAAGTCTGAAGTCATCCGACTCAGTCATTGGATTCGAGTCCACCTTCCTGCTAGTGACAACTCTAGGAATGTCAATGAGAAAAAAAGGAGTGGCAGAGACCAGACTTAAACCCATTTGAAAATTTCTGGACAGACCAGAAAATAACTGTCCACTGAGAGCCTCCATCAAACCAGACAGAGCTTGAGAGGATCTGAAGAGATAAGTGGCAGAAAATCCACAAATCCAGGTGTGAACATTTTGTAATGTCATACCCAAGAAGACACCGGGCTGTAATCAGTGCCAAAGGTGCTTTAACTAAGTAATGAGTAAAGGATCTGAAAACCTGTGCAAATGTGATATTTCAGTGTTTTATTTTTAATCATTGTGCAAAAATTTCTAAAATCCTTTTTTCACTTTGTCATTATGTGGTATTAGATGTTGCTTGATATAGGAAAAAAACAATTTTAGCATAAGGCTGCAATATAACAAAAAGTGAAACATGTGAAGGTGTCTGACCACTTTCTGGATCCACTAAATCTTACGATATATCTCCAGTTTTAATCATCACTCTATAGCACATCTTCATTTGCTAAGAATATTTTCACTTTTTTTAGGTGTTTGACTTTGGCAGCAAGTGTAAACTGCTTTTTCAAAAGCATGCCAATTACAAACACCAGTCTTCTACCCATCATTCTCCAACAGTTCTATATATAAAGATAATGTCTCGGTGTTTCAAACAGCATTAATGTCGCAGTGTGCTATAATGTGAGAACTGGAGGGATCACTCTACTCAAATTTTAAATAAGATATGGTATTCAGTCAATTCCAACAATTTTCTAAAATGTACCCAAGGACAAGATCCAACTTGTGAGTGATGTCACCAACAGCTAAATGCTTTGGGAATGTCCTACACTTAAGCTAAATAAACTAAAACCACTCCTAATGCCTTGACAGCAGTTTATGGAGAAATACCACATGGCATAAAAATGTGCTATGAAAAATTGTTTGCAGTATCCGACACCACACTGCTTGGATAAATATTTATTTTGCTCATCTGCAGAAATCCCAATCGACCCTTTATAACACAGTAGAAAAGTAATAGTATATTATCTCAAATTGGAAAAAAATATGTTCTTTTTGTGAAGGTCTGTATTTTTAGAACATTGCAAGGACACAATGTAATTCTAAAGTTAACATACCAGGCTCCTGTTTGACCTCTTAATTTTACTTGCATTTTTATCAGACACAAAGAGCCACTTCAGACGGTGCTGTCTTGTCATATACTGTAGCTGCCTTTGTCAGGTTGATGTTAAATGCTGAGTTTCAATGATAGCTTTCAAAGCATACTATTGTATTTGTTATGTTATTTTCATTTGTTTGAGTGAATTGTGCATTGTTATAGCATATTATTTCTAAATAACAAGGATTTAAAATAAAAAAGAACCAGATTCCTCTTATAGTATTAATACCTCAATTTGTTCTAATTTAAGAATTAGATGTTTGCACATGCTCAGTGTATACATTGCCATCAGGTTTTCAGAAATATCCACAGGCTATTGGGATGGAAAGAAAAGATTCTGCAACCTTATATTGTGAAATTATCTGTTTTATAGTAAATAATTGCTTCTGTTGTAGCATTCTTTATTCTCTAAAACAAATTTTATCAGAAAATGTAATCATCATTTTCATAAATTATTTTTATTTGACATCAATTATGGATATGGCACCAATTCCAAATGCGCTGATGATGAATCCTGCGCCAGGTCATATTACTGTCTTTATAAGAAAAAACAAAGATTTATTACTTAAATGTTTTGCTTCTTTTTCACTGAAATTACCTTTTACTTTTCATTCCTGTTCTCTGAATCATGGGTTATCAAATTCTCATTCTTGTCTGTTTATGCAGATAAGTTTAGTCTGTTCTTACAGTGTTGCTGAATAGAACACAAATACACTGATACCCAGCTGGGATAACAGAGCAGCTATTATTTATTAAAAGGATCTAATTGGAATTTTATTTTATGTGAACAAAACACAACTTGTCATATTGTATACAATATATTATATATAGTATTCAGCTTTTACATAAAACACAACAATATGGTAATGAAAACCTTACGCTGATGGTTTCCTTTGCCCAGACCTGGACCACACATTCCTGTTTAGTTTTGAATTTTTCAGCACAGCCCACATTTTAACTTTGAAGTACTCCTACATATAAACTTATAAATGTTTAAGGTTAGCATTCTGTCTCTTCACGTATTTTTTTTCTTTCAGAAATTGAAAATGCAAATGATTTATACAGTACCTTCCAATACAAACATCATTTTTAGAGGCAAAAGATTTTTTATTTATGATATATATAGGAAATATCACATTTTAGTGCAAAAAAAATATTGTGGTTAAATTAAACAACTCTTTAACTATGTCAGTGTTACGCTATTGTGTATGCTGTTTATAGAGCTCTTAGATGATATGGAGCCCTTACATCTACAATTTGTTCTAATTAACCAAAATCTGTCAATGACATGTGCTTTCAATTTCATAAAATAAAAAACAGATTCACAAGCAAAGAATACACATAGATTGATGGGATGAGTTATTTATCTGAGGAGCTGAGTCCTGAGAATAAACCCCTAAACTATGTTGACAATTACATTGGAAACATGAAGTACTGACATTATTGACAACAGCAATGCAATTTTCACAGAACGCAGTACAAACAATATCTGTTTGTTCAACGATATAAAATTAACACAAATCCATTACTAAAATTCATGTAGTTGTAAAGTATATCAAGACTTGTAAACTTGTTTTACTAAAAGGAGTGCATGATCGGTAACTGGTGTAAATCTAACCTGCATCACCAGATGTAATAACAAAGTGTTTTCATTGCCCAGTTTATCTCCAGATACTCTTTTTCAATAGTAAAATGCTCTGCATCAAAGTGAAATCCAAGTGAAAAAATGATGCGGCAGGCTAGTCTATTTTGACAAAATTTCATTGCAGCAACTCCAAATTGTACTATGTAGTTTGTATGGCCCCCACGTGCTTGTATGCATGAGAACGTCAGGGAATGCTCCTAATGAGACGACGGATGGTGTCCTGGAGGGTCTTCTCCCAGATCTGGAGCAGGGCATCACTGAGCTCCTGGACAGTCTGAGGTGCAACCTGGCGGCGTCGGGCGCACTGAAACATAAGGTCCCAGAGGTGTTCTATTGGATTTAGGTCAGGCAAGTATGGGGGAAAGTCAATGGTATAAATTCCTTCATCCTCCAGGGACTGCCTGCAAACTATCACCACATGAGGCCGGGCATTGTCAGGAGGAACTCAGGACCCACTGCACCAGCATAGGGTCTGACAATGGGTCCATGGATTTCATCCCAATACCTAATGGCAGTCAAGGTGCTGTTGTCTAGCCTGTAGAGGTCTGTGCGTCTCTCCATGGATATGCCTCCCCAGACCATTACTGACCCCCCACCAATCCAGTCATGCTGAATGATGTTACAGGCAGCATAACGTTTTCCACAGCTTTTCCAGACCCTGTCACGTCTGTCACATGTGCTCAGGGCAAACCTGCTCTCATCTGTGAAAAGCACAGGGCACCAGTGGTGGACCTGCCAATTCTGATATTCTATTGCAAATGCAAATCGAGGTCCATGGTGCCAGGCAGTGAGCACAGGACCCACTAGAGGATGTTGGGCCCTTAGACCACCCTCATGAAGTCTGTTTCTGATTGTTTGGTCAGAGACATTCACACCAGTGGCCTGCTGGAGGTCATTCTGTAGGGCTCTGGCAGTGCTCATCCTGTTCCTCCTTGCCCAAAGGAGCAGATACTAGTCCTACTGATGGGTTAAGGACCTTCTACGGTCCTGTTCAGCTCTCCTGGAATCTCGTCCATGCCCTTAAAACTGTGCTGGGAGACACAGCAAACCTTCTGGCAATGACACATATTAACATGCCATCCTAGAGAAGTTGGATTACCATTGTGACTTCGGTAGGGTCCAGGTATCGCCTCATGCTACCAGTAGTGACACTGACCACAGTCAAATGCAAAACTAGTGAAACAACAGTCAGAAAAGATGAGGAGGGAAAAATGTCAGTGGCCTCCACCTGTTAAACTATTCCAGTTTCGGGGGTTGTCTCATTGTTGCCCCTCTAGTGTGCCTGTTGTTAATTTCATTAACACCAAAGCAGCTGAAACTGATTAAAAACCCCATCTTTTACTTTACTGACCAGATCATTATTCCAGTTTCATTGACTTGATGCTATACTCTGATTAAGAAGTGTTCCTTTAATTTTTTGATCAGTATATATATTATAAACATAATATCTAAGCCATCATGCACTGAAATATTAGTGGAGTGGGTTGATGTCCAAATGGCAGTGTAATCAATCAAAATCAATTTGTGAGAGGTAGCTTTGAAAATATATTTCAGTTTTTTGTATAAGTGATTGAAAAGTTGTCTAGGTGTCATAACTGCCACTTCAACAAATATGTGTGAGTATCAGTTAAAACAAGAAGAAATACAAAAGTTCCCTTAGAAAATATCTGAAGTTTACCAGTCCTATAATGCAAGCATTTTTGTGCTTCTTGCTCAAAGTGCAGAAGTTCTTTTGTAATTGACAACACCTTAGATGATTTTCCTTGAAAGGCAATGACCTGATTAGCAAATCTAAAATTTTGAACATTTTACAAAGATTCTTTCAAAGTTTTCCTTTAAAACAGGGGGCGTCAAGCTCAATTCACACAGGTCACCTTCCTATTGCAGCCCACATCATCAACAACAACAACATTTATTTATAGAGCACATTTTCATACAAATGATTTAGCTCAAAGTGCTTTACATAATGAAGGAAGAGAAGAAAGACATAATAAATAAGAATAGGGAACACTAGTTAACATAGAATAAAAGTAAGGTCAGATGGCCAGGGAGGACAGAAAAAACAAAAAAAAAATGGAGAAAAAAATAAAATCTGCAGGGGTTCCAGGCCACAAGACCGTCCAGCCCCCTCTAGGCATTCTATCTAACATAAATGACATCAATCAGTCCTCAATGTATTCAGGGTTCTCATGGAAGAACTTCATAATGACGGTCATGTGAACTTCTGGCCTTTAAAACATCAATGTAGGGACATCACAGTGCTTTGATCAGGCAGTGATGGTGCATCTCGCCACCACAGAAAACCGAAAAAAGAACAGAAGAGAAAGTAGGGGTTAGTACAGATTTTGAAGCCACCATGAATAATAGTGATAATTAATTGAAAATACAGAGCAACATGATTAAACTAAAATGAAGCTATGAGAAAGCCATGTTAAAATAATGTGTTTTCAGCTGTTTTCTAAAGTGCTCCACCGTATTAGCCTGACGAATTCCTGTTGACAAGCTATTCCAGATTTTAGGTGCATAACAGCAGAAGGCCGCTTCACCACTTGTTTTAAGTTTACCTCTTGGAATTCTAAGCAAACACTCATTTGAAGATCTAAGGTTTGATTTGGAGTGTAAGGTGTAAGACATTCCGAAATATAAGATGGAGTGAGATTATTTAAGGCTTTGTAAACCATAAGCAGTATTTTAAAGTCAATTCTAAATGACACAGGTAACAAGTGTAATGACATCAAAACTGGGGTGATGTGTTCAGGTTTTCTTTTCCTAGTTAAGATTCTGGCAGCTACATTCTGCCGTCATTACAATCGATTGATGTCTTTTTTAGGTAGTCCTGAGAGGAATGCATTACAGTAATCTAGGCGACTGAAAACAAAAGTGTGAACTAATTTCTCAGCATCTGTATTTAAAGAAAACATTTCAATCATTATATACTGTAACTATTCAAAACATGTTACATATGGCCTGCGATGATAGGTTGTTTTTATCAAAATTCCTCTTTAACGCTCATTTCTTATATTGATCGTATCTGTATATAATCTAGCCATATTACATTTGCAACAGCCATTTAAATGCATCTTCAGTGTCCAATCACATTTCTTTGCACAGCACCGTGCATCACAACTACTAAACTGTTGGAATTGAAACTGCTTATGAACCAACACAAAACGTGAAAATAAGGTGACATGCCACTCTGCCCTAAAGAATGATAAAATGATAAAACAGACTTAGCTGTAAATCCTCTGTGAAGATTCATAACATTACTTCTATAGGAAATTGGCCAGGACCAAACAAATTGTTAAAATGAGGATTTCATTAAAATGCACTTTGTTCTAACCAGATTTGACCTGTATTTCCATGGACTGACAATGATGATGACCTAAAAAAATTGAATGTCTGTAAAAATAATGTATATAATCCAAAAAATGCAGAGTTCATTTAGTTTTTTTCTCATATACTATTCAAAAAATAAAAAAATAACACTAAAAGACTTTACAATATTTTAATAAACAGATCTATAAATAAATAACACTTTTATCAATTGTTTATATTAATTTTTATTTTTTAATTAATTAAAAGTAATACCTACTAATGCAGGGTTTAAGCAGCTTAACCAAATACTGGTCTTTCATTAATATACTGTAGATTCTAATCTAACAGCAACATTGTAATAGTGATAGAATTTTAGGTGTTTATTGCATTCATCTTATAGATTTAACACTAGAATTCCTGAAGCCTACGAAAAAACTCATAATCCTGCCCCACCTGAAATTCCTTCGCACCTCTCCATCAGCAAGCAGCCTGCTGTCCAATCCCCCATCCGACGGAGCTCTACTAGAGCAAAAAATTCTCCCAGCTCAAGCCAAGGCACCTTATCTGCGTGTGATGTGCCTGGAGTTGTATTGGGTAAATAATACAGTATATCATTATTTGGAATACATGTATTTCATGTGTGTTCTGTGTCTACAAAGATCTGGGTAAGTGTAGGATGAAAGGAAATGCAAGAAATGCTTAACACATACCTAAAGCATAAACTTTTTCCATGTTATACTAATAATGACGTGAAGTGAATAATGTGTGAAGACACATAGTCCAAATATCAAATAAACACATACATTTTTAGTTTTTAGAATATATCCAAAGAAAAAAAAGCATTTGATTTACATGTGGCTGTCAATGAGTTAAAAACTCAAGGTCAAATGTCAATCGACAGGGATTTCTTACGTATTCTTGAATGGTGCAGAGATAAGAATTGCTGTCTTATACCCCGAAGGTCCCAGGTTCAAGACCTGGTGCTCCATGTTTTGAGTAGTGAGCTGCTGTTATTATTATTATTTCTACAATACAATAAAAACATACATTTGTAACACCCAGGGTAAATTTTGGCTTGTAAAAGTTAGCACTTGTTTTTTTAATATAGAGTTTTATTCTCTCAGTGACGTTCACGTGGTACAAAACACTTGCCTCTCCCTCTCTGACTTGATGGCATTTATCTCCATTCTTTTCACAAGAGCAGTGCTGTTACAGACTGAAATCAAAGGCTTCTTCATTTTGGGCACATGCACCATCAGCACGGTGCTGTCAGATCTAAACACTAGCGTGGCGAATTTCTTCTTTTATTATTTTAAACACTTCAATCATGTCACCTCTTATCTTCTTTTACTTAAACTGAAAAGGTGCTGCTCTTTTAATCTTTCTTCATAATTCATTCCCTATAGCCCTGGAATGAGCCTAGTCGCTCTTCTCTGGACCTTTTCTAGTGCTGCGATGTCCTTTTTTGTAGCCTGGAGACCAAAGCTGCACACAATACTCCAGATGATGCCTCACCAGTGTGTTATAACGCTTCAGCATAACCTCCTTTGACTTGTATTCTACACATCAGGGAGCTATATAACCTAACATACTTTTAGCCTTCTTAATGGCTTCTCAGGAAGTTGGTAGTGTTGAATTTACTACGACTCCTAAATCCATCTCATAAAATGTGCTTTCAATTTTCAGACCTTCCATTGTGGATTCAAACCTGAATAATTTTACTTTCTAAATATAATATTTACATTGACTTACATTAAATTTCATCTGCCACAAATGATTAAACTAAAAGAATATATATTAAGGAACCTTAAACAATTATTGTACTCCTCATGCAACAGTAACAAAAACACTTCCGCTTGCAAGGATGATGCCAGTACGTCCTTTGTTGTATTTAGAATTTAATCTTAGGAGAGCCACTTATTCTCAAATGTTTAAAGTATAGTAACAGATATCTTATTTTAATGCATTAACCACTCTCTCTACACTTGGTGAGACGTATTTGGTTTTAATTAAATAGGTAATTATCATATTATTGCACTACAGTGGTATGTTTATAACAATCTGATTTCAAAATACATAAAAATCTTCTATTTTATTTTCTTCACATGGTTATGCATTATCTATTTAGGAGTGAAGCTTACCCACAGCTGTACTTATTAACCATATCTAAATGCTTTCCAATTTTCTCAGGGTAGAATCATTGGCAAGAAACTGAATGAACACTGTGTCCCAAAAGATGACCATGACTTTGTCCTGTTCACTGGATTAGGTTGATTAAAATGGAAATGATGAACCAGTAAATCAAAATTTTGGCAGGAAATTACATTCTCACAATTGTTTTGAAGGGGTATTGCTGGAATAATTAGATGCTATTGTTTTCATTTTATTTGGATTCTGAAAAAGAATATGCATATGTGACTGTATGAAGCCAGCAGAGCTTAAATAAGGTATTTACAAATGAAAGAAAAGTCTGTTCAGCCAAGGAAATACAAAAATGTGGTATTTTCTTTGTAAGTGACAATATGAAACTGTGAAAGGTTTTTTTTTATTTTATTATGAATTTTAACAATAATATTGAAAAAATAGCAACTGAATATAGTGTTAAAAGCCTCTGGTTTTCTTCTGTCGTAGATGGCATTTTGTTCTCATAAACTTACATAAGAACACTTGCACAGGATGAACAGCAAAGGTTGTCTCAACAACCCAGTGCCAAGCAATTACACTTTAACTGGCCTACATGGGATGGACCTGACTAAATGGTACATGTGCTTTTGTTGCCAGACCAGGCACAAAGCCTGATTTTTAAGCACAGTCTTCCAATTACTGTACTACCTGCCTGTCTGCTTGCCCCCCAGTAAGCTGTAGTGTATATTGCATCCTGAATCTAAATACAATGAGTTTTTATATCATATTCCAGCAATCACTTTTGGATCCATTTGTGAGAGGTAGAGGTCACCTTATACAGTTAAACCCACCACAATACTGTTTGGTGCCCCTGCTCATATTACGTCTCTGCTCCCTGATTTTCTTTTACAAGGCTGCCTACTGCCAGCAATCCTCTGCATCAAACCCATTGTACACAGGGGAGGTCACCACCCACATATTCTAGTTACTATAAATGGAATTACAACATTTCCAGGCTTGCAGAAGAAAAGAAACAGGAAATGCTCCTCAGGTGACTCCTCATCTTTCATACCAGATGCCAAGAATGTACTTCTGTCCCTCATCTTGAAAGACCAATCCATATGTAATTCAGTCATCCCCAGTATGGGCCGTAGAGCTTTCAATCTGAGCTCCTTATGCATGTTGAATCTAAAATAGAAGATTAGAATGAAAGATTATATCATTAATACACATTTTTCATTTGACATAGCAATAAAATAACATCATGATGATATCCTATCATCTAGAACCATTAAAAATATATCAACACAGTACATGAGTAAATGTTATTAGTAGCTTAATGGGATCTGAAGGATTGATATAAGCATCTTGGCTGTATTTTAATATTTAAATATTCAAAACATTTTCTTTATGACATTTTTTTTATTTATATTATATTACATCTCAAGGAATATTGTTTTTTTAATACGTACAGTATATTTGCCTTTCATGTGTACATACAACTCTTTATTCAATTTTACTCACCTATCCTCATATACATTTATTTGTTTATAAAAATAATCTAATATTATCATCATCCAGTGAAAGGATACTGACATGGTGTGTGATGCAAATGTCAAAAGTGGAGCTCCCTATTGCTCCATGCAGTAAGCTCATAGTGACACTCACACAAAAGCTAATAATCTACTTAGGAGTTTGATTGCCGGTAGGCGTTTGTGCCCCTGTGGTTCCCTACAGCCACATGCTGTTCCAGAGTCTATGAGGAAAGGGTGGCTCTAGCAAAGGTTAAGGCAAAGGTCATGCGCCACGATTACTAAGCCTCAGCAATCAGCATGCGGTTAAAGACATACAGGGAGAAATCAGCTGGAGAATTCAACATTTATCAAATTGAAGTGTGGGAACTGAAAAAGAAAGAAAAGGTTTAACTGCCTAATAGTATTGGTCTATCATCATTTGAATCAACTGATTATTTATTGTTTGCTTCAGATGAAAGTTTTTGGTGTGCATGATGAAGTAAAATATGACAAAAGTTGAGGCAAACCTCTCATCTTATAAATCAAAAACAAAAAAAAAAAATTGTCAAACACATGCTGTGAGAGAAAATTAAGTTAGATGTGACGTTTTCATCATGCATTATGTTGAAAATAGCTTGTGAGAGTAAACTGCAGTGATGGGGTTTTTTTTTCTGTTGTCAGTAATTCTGAAAACATTCCAAAGAGTATATGTTATTTCTGCCTTAATTCCTTTTTCTTAATGTGTTTTCAAATGACACCTGCAGGTTATCAAATGACTGCAGGCTAAGCCGCATTTCTTAATTGTTTGTATTCCATTTTGTTTTGGGTTTCTGGATAGAGTTCAGCATGAACAGTGATTAGTGCCCAAGTGTCCAGAATAATTCTTAGCCTTTACTGGAATTTTGCATTAACTTGTTCAATATGAAGTTTGTTTGAGGATTTGTGGCTAAAGAATTTAGATACATATGGTATCAGAAAAATTATAATAGAAAAACATTGGGAACATTAATACAAATTGTGATATGTAAAGTTAAAAAGAAAAAAGCCTCTTATTAATTAATGGTGTACATTGCTCTGCTGGCTGTCTTTTATTCCCAAACTAAATGCCAACAAAAAGAAATGAATTTATAGGAAAACTAAAAAAGAGACATAAATGAATGACAAATGCAGTAAAAAATTAATTTAAGAAAACTAAAACCCTGCTGCCTCTCTGAGCTTGCACTGACAAGAATTCGAACCCTTGACTTACTGCCTGTCCTGGCATGTCACATAAGCACTTATTTTCTCACCTTGTATTTCTCACTCTCTAGCTCTCCTTTGTAGACTTAAAAGGCTTGAAGCTGCTTTGAGCCCTCTCCTGTTTTCATTTTGAATTAAAGCTAGAAGCAGTTCCAGAGTTGAAATGGGTCTGCAATTAAATCACGGTGACCTCTGACACCACTGAACCCCTGTAGCCTTTGAAGAGTCAGGCATCTTATGCAACCTCTTGTGTTTCTTTCTTAAAATTGCAATATACTTCCACATCTTCAACTAATAGGCTGGAAGAAACTAACTGGGCTCTCACCAGATCTTCCAGACCCTACCCTTATAAAGGTAACATGCTCCCACTATTCAGGACCTTATATTATATATCGCTTTGTATCAGCCGTAAAGTATTCTTTTCTCTGGTTGGCCCTTCTTTGCCTCAGCATGTTCATGAGGATTGTCTGACTCTCTGGCTCATGTTGCCCCAAATGTCCTGGGAGACCATTGTACTGTAGGTTTCCCTACAGACTGCAGCTCTCTGTTTCATACTACTGTGGCATGCAGTAATTGTAAAAGTCAAGTCACCTTATGTTCATGACATACACTTTTTAACAGTCCTGCTGGGCCCTGTCCCAACCCTTTGCTAGCCTTCCCTGCATGTCAATCCCTTGCACCACAGATAACCAAAATATGTCATGTGTTTAAATAATGCACTTGTGGTTATATATGGCACTGTGTAGCCAAAAGTGTTTAAATGGTACTCTATTTGCCTTCTGCTTGTACTTTTCCATTAAAGTATCATAACAGAGCACAGATGCAAAGACTAAAACTGTCAAATTTAACTTAGGTAAGTCCAATATTGAACAGATTCTGAAAGGAATAAATTGGGATAAGTGTTTAAGCATGGAGACAGCCAAGGAGCAGCAGAACAGGTTTTAAAAGGTCTTACATATAATGCAGGACAGGTATATCCCAAAATTTGGAATTAATTAGTCAGAAATTTAAAAAATGTGGGTAAATAAGGAGCTGAAAAATAAGCTGCAAAGGAAAAAAAACAGCTGTATAACACCTATAAGATTAATAACTCCAATGAGAGCATGAGGGCAACCAATAAGAAGTATATTAGGGAGGGTAAAAGGCAGTTAGAATGGGATAGAGCAAATAAGGCAAAAGATAACCCAAAGAGATTCAGTATTTTTGCACTAAAAGAACAGTCAAGTAGGAGGTGAATAGTAAAGGGGAATAATCAAAAATACACACAGTGAAATAGCAGGTTCCCTAAACTCACATTTTTCTGAGATCTTCACATGTAAGAAAGTGGTTAACCACCTTCTAGTGGTAAAAGGGACTACTAAGAAGGTAGTGAATAAAATGGAAATTGTAGAAGAAGAACTACTGCTCAGATCGAGTAGGCTGAAATCAGACAATTCACAAGGACCAAGTCTCTCTATTATAAAAAAAAGACATGATCTGTAAGAGAGACAGAGAGACACTTCAGAGTGGCAGAGACACTTTCACTTCCTGCGACACAGTCAAGTCACAGTCAAGCCACGTCATACTGACATCCATTGGAAGGATGTTCCCGTGAGACGGTGACCTAGGCAAGGAAAGTAATAATCAGCCCGGAGCAAGAGGAATTGAAAACCTTGCAGGTTCAATCCGACTCTGAAATTAAAGAATAAGTGGAATTGAAAACCTTGCAGGTCCAAATGGGCTCAGAAATAAAAGACACAGGCAAGTGCAAACATACACATGCAGAGCAGGTTACAGATTATGACAGCAGTGGAATTCAAAAGGCTCAAAACAAACCTTGGCGCGATATACACGCAGAGCAAGTTAAAAAATATGACAGTACTACAATTCGAAGGTGTCAAACAACAGAGAGTACAGAATTGTCAGCGATAATTCTTTCGAAAAACAGAGATATCAAAGACAGAGTAGATATTCATATATATCCAAAGGCAAAGCATGATTCATCATGTATGTCAAATACATCGCCACATGCTGACCCTATACTCTTTCCTTTGCTTTTCCCAGTTGGCAAAACAGGATGGTGGTACAATATGAAACAAACACATTCAGAAAAATGAATAAAACCCACACAATATTTCAGGTAAAAGTTGTACCTAATCGTCTCTTCTTTATTAAATCGAATCACACTAAACTTAGAATGGAACATATGCAAGGTCTCTTTGATCAAGTTCACAATTCAAATATCAATAGGTCAGACAAATTCAAAATAGGTAATGCAGTAATCTTACAATCATCATATCAAGGTAGTCCAAGAGCATTGCAACAGTTATATAAGGATGCAATGGCAATATGCAGAATTATCGGTCAGCCAGATTTCTTTATTACAATGACGTGCAATCCACAATAGCCAGAAATCCACAGCTTCTTGAAAAAAAATGCCACCAGCTACATCGGCTCTGGATTTTCCCACTTTCGTAAGTAGATTGTTTTATCAGAATTTCTTATTTTTATTGAATGAGCTTGAAACGGGAATATACCATTCATATTAAAATGTTTACAGTTTCCTGTGAGAATAGGTTTTGCAATGACCATTAACAATTCACAAGGACAAACATTTGAAAAAGTTGGTTTATTTATAAGAGACAAAGAAATGATATTCACTCATGGTCAGTTATACGTTGCTTTATTACGCTGTAAGACCAAACAAGGAACCAAAATTTAATGCGATCTTGAAGAACAGTTCATTCCAAATATTGTTTCTACTGAATTTCTAAAATAAAAAGTGAACATAAAGCATATGTAAAAATTCCCGTGAAAACAAACGAAACACGTTAAATTGTTTTTCCACAGGACCAAACCCGGGGGTTGGTGAGAAAAGCTAGCGGGGGCAGAGCCCCCTAGTAATCCTTGAGAACTTAAGGAGGTTAGCAAGTACATATATAAACCCTTGACACATATTTTTAGGAAGCCACAGCACACTGTGGAAATTCCAAAGAACTGGGAAATGGCAAATATTATCTCATTATATAAAAGAGGGTGAGTGGGCAGATCCAAGGCCAGTAACCTTAACATGGTTCACAGGTAAATTAATAGGAAATATTAAGGATAAGATTGAACAACACATGGTAAGAACAGGAATTTTACAGGACATCAGCATGAGTTTCAAATGATGAAAGTCATGTTTTACTAACACGAGGAAGCAACAAAAGAATATGATTAGAGTGGAGCATATGACATTATTTATCTTGACTTTCAGAAAGCATTTGATAAGGTACCGCATAAGACATTGGACAGTATAGTAAAAGAAGTGTGTAAGTGGGTACATAATTGGTTAAAACACAGGAAGCAAAGGGTGATGTTAAGAGTGGTGTCCCACAGGGGTCAATGCAAGGACCATTGTTGTTTTTAATATATAAATTATTTGGATACAAATACAGTACTGTATAAATAGCAAGGCTGGTTAACTTCACAGATGATACCAAGTTATGTGGACTAGCAGATGATCTAGAATCCGTTGAATGATTACAGAGGGACTTAGACAAGATACAGACTTGGGCAGATTTTTGACAGATACAATTTAAAGTGTGCAAGTCAAAGCAGCTTTATCATTGGTGAGGCCTCACCTGAAGTACTGTGCATAGTTTTTGTCCCCAGGCTACAAAGAAGACATAGAATATTTTGAAAAAGTCCAGTGAAGAGTGACTAGGCTGAATCCAGAACTGCAGAGGATGAATTTTGAAAAAAAGAATTAAAGGGCTGAGCCTTTTCAGATGAAGCAAAAGTAGATTAAGAGCTGACATGATTGAAAAGTATTTAAAGTTATGAAGGGAATTACTACAGTGGATCGATACTGTTATTTTAAAATGAGTTCATCAAGAACACGGGGATACAGTTTTGAAATTGTTAAGGGCACATTTCACACAAAAATTAGGACTTTTTTTCTTCACACAGAGAAACAAAGACAAATGCAATAAGTTACCAAACTGTGTGGTAGACAGCAGGATTTTAGGGACTTTCAAAACTAGAGATGATGTTATTTAGGAGGAATTAAGTGGATTTGACTGGCAAGCTTAGTTGGGCTGAATTGACTGTTGTCGTCTAAATTTTGTAATGTTTTAATATTATAATGATCACTAAAGGTGTCCTGTGGTATGTGGCACCAAGATGTTGCAGCAGACCCTTTACTGTAAGTCTTGTTTGTTAAGAGGTAGAGCCTCCATGGATCAGACTTGTTTTTCCAGCACATCACAAAAGATATAGTTGCATAAATGATAATGATATCAATAAATCTTTCTGTACTTTATTAGCTGTGTAAACACTATGCTGTACAATATGGAAATTCACTCCTTGCATCACATTACTACAGGATAACACCATTATAACACAGAATTTGGTCCTCTGCATCTCAAACAATTCCCTAAGACAGCACTTGTCAGACATGGCCATGGAAGGAAAATGTAGCTGCTGACTTTAATTCTTGTCCAGTTTTTTAAAATGAATGGAAATGCAGTATTTGCAGATTTTAATGTATTCATAGTTTTGTGTTGATCACTTCAAAAGAAGAATAGACAGCAACAAAATAATACACCATTATGTAGTACACAAAATATATTCAGTCTTTTCAGGAGTCTTGTTAGTGTACATAGCAAAGGCTATTGCCTTCTTCCTGAATTGTTTTGTCTTCTCTCTCTCTCTCTCTCTGTCTGTTAGTATTTCTTGTTTCAATGATGCATCCATTGATTATTGCACAGCTGGTTTTGTCCTATTGTCATTTTGTCTTTTTGCAACACAGTGACAAA